>NC_135509.1:11578636-12219090 GCF_051989575.1 Stigmatopora nigra | reverse complement strand
AGTCTGTAAAAATCATCCACTTCTTTCTTGTATATGTTGTAAACTAAAGTATTAATCTCTCACATTACTTATAGATACTGAAGATTGATCCTGGTGATATTTCTATGTACATCACATTAATTTACATCTATTTCATGAAATGGGATTCAGTAAATGATCCAAACTGCAATTTTTATGTATCATGCCTTGCATTGGAGTTGTAAATTGATAAGAATTTAGACATATATTTTAAGTCTTAGTGGTGTATTCAAATGAATATACTCTAATACATACTTGTACTGCATTTTAATAGACTTTAACGTCTCCATTTAACTTGAATTGGGTTTGTTTCTAGACCAGTTTCACAGTGTCTCCATTTAAACTACATTTTTAAAGGTTTACAGTTATTATATACATAGTTTTAATTGGATTATATGTGACTATGGACTCAACTAGAATATATAAGTGTATGTCCGTAGATTTTCTGCTTTTGGTCCAATAAAATAAATCAAGTAAACGGCTATATAGTCAGTCAAGTGCATAACATATTTTCCAATTTCTTTTTTAATAAGTACTCGCTATAAATACTACCGGTGAATCTCTTAAATTTACATGGTGTAATTCTAATAATGCCATCAAACTAGCAAAGTTCCTATATGTTGTCGCATGCCTCATTTTGTCAAATATTCTGTAAAAACATGAACACGTTAGCCACACTAAAGTCCCTCTAAGATTTACATTTCGCATACAGTAATTCGTGGTTCGAAAGCCTCTTAGGTTTGTGCTATCTTGTATTAAATGCTGCGAGAGCATTGAATAATCCGTATAATAATCAGCAGTGAGCTGCCCTTTGCTGATGTGGTGCCAGGTTGAACTAAAGGACAGTTGGTGTCATGTGGTTTGACTGTCACTCTCCAGAATTTCATTTATTTGATTTTTTTAAAAGAATTTGGTTGACTTGGCACCATTGATGTCACTCCTCAATATAGTATGTTTTGCTGCTTTGGGCCTGAAGAGGGTGTGCTGTATCTTCTTTGTAGGACTTCATTTCTAGAATATGAGGTTGGTGCTCAGCAGAGCATTATATTTGAAAGCATCAATGTGCAGCATTTAATCATAAACTGTGTTTGTTTGACAAATCTGGGATTAGTTTGTCTTCTCTTCTGTCGCGTTTATAACACCCACAGGCTTGGCTGGCTTTAAAGTGCATTTGTAGAAAGCACCTTTCCATGGATGTTCATGTGATTGTGTAGCCCCCTCCCCCTCGGCCCCCCAAGTTTCAAGCATCTGCTCTGTCACGATCTTGGAAACAAATGTGTCTCCAACTTAAGACAGCTGTACTAGTTGGCCTTGACAACCTACCATGTTTACACTTGCTCTTTTATTTTCTTCATTGTTTCTCATCCATGTTTCCCGTGGTCCAATGGACAGTACATAGCCTATTTGTTTTCCAGATGGTCTGTGTTGATTAGGGAGCTTTTGGAAGCCGTTACTTTGCAAAAACACTCCACAGCTGTGAGCTTCTGGAACTCTGTCTTGAAATGTCCACCAAGCCATTTGGTGCAGTCAACTGTTTCCTCTAACAAATTGTTACAAATGCAGCTCTTTTTGTTATATTTTTGCATCTATTCATCCATTTACTTCTATAGGCTTTATACATGTATTTTTTATATTATGATACATTTGGCTGCTGGTCATTTATGAATAAGTCCATATAAATCTTCACTGATGCAAATAAAACATTTATCAGTGATATACATTATTTAGAATTGTATAGTTGAAATTTGCAACGACTTGGATATCGTAGTATACAGGAACTATTTCCAATCTTGGTGAGGGATTAATTGTGACAAAAGGCTTGCTGGGTAATATTTTATTGCATTTATTGCCCAGCTGAGGGCTATGTCCCTGCTGTGTGAGTCTTTCACGCTCTGTCGCCAGATCTGGATGTCCCTGGTCGAACAAATATTTGAGCTCTGTGCACTAGTGTTCTTGATTGATATTGTACCTTTTGTTTCTCACCACGGCATCACCAACAGTTACTGAAAGAATGCCTTAAGATAGTATTAAATTCTCGAAGAATCAACAACATGAGTACATGAACTGATGTAAAGCAAAAATGCACATAGAGCTGACTTCAATTACTTTCTCTTTATCCAGTTTCTATTCCGTACAGATGGAATACTGAGCTTTTTAACCTGACATGACCAAATGTTTCACATTTGATACATGAATTTTTGAGAGACTCACCGATGGTACAGTGGTTCATTCAGTGTGTGCACCCTATAACTGACTGGGTATTAATTTAGGGTGTAGTCCACCTTTCGCTCAAGGTCAGCTGAAATAGGCTCCAGCGCCCCGTGACTCTGACAAGAGGTGTGGAAAATGAAGGGATGAAATTTAAGAAATGTGATATATATTTTTCTCTGAATAAAACTAATGAGTAATAAATATGATACAAATTATATTTGTAATTTTGAATTCTTTGTTCTGAGGGACCATCAAAGGCTCAGAGTTGAACTAATTTTAATTTACTGAGTGGGTTTTAATATGTTTGCCATTTATTTTTTGTATTTGATTGTTTTTTCTTGTCTGAACTGAATGCACCTGAAGTAATGGCATGAATCAATAATCCATTTTAGTTCATTTATTTTTTGAATCAAGCAAGGAAATAAATTGTCCATTATCTCGTAACTTTTTGATAAACTAACCTTTTTAAATTGCTCATTTATTATTCAGTGCCTATTATTTAGTTTTCGAGGCTATTCACACTTTGAAAATTCTTTTTAAAAACTATCTTCTATTGGTAAGAAAGTTAGCAAAGGGAGAGTACTGCCTTTAGTTTAACATCTGCAGCCACCAGTCAAGTGATCAAACTTGTTACTGTGGTCTTTTATAATCATAACAGTGTTTATTGTAAAACCATGAACTGAAATGAGTATTATGTGTTTGTGTGTGCACATTTCTGTGAAGTGAGCTAACAAGGTGCTTCATTAGTGCAGATGTAGCTCTGAGCAATCAGCTTGCAGTGAGACAACCTTGCAAGATATCAAGTATAGTTGATTATTAAGAATGCATGAAAAAAAAGAGGCCTCCTCACCACTTTGCTTCACAAATCAGTGTGAAGAGGCAGGCTACCTCTTCAGATTTGTGGAAACCCAATCACTCTCAAACTCCTGCTGGTGCACCAGCTTTGAATGGGATATAATGATTGCTATATTTTTTTAAACTGGGAAAGATATAGGAATGTCTAAAGATGCCGTTCTGTGAATTTCAAGTTTTAGATAAGGTTAACACATTGGCTTCCTACTGATGATTTTAGATGTTAAGTTTATCTGAACTGAGATCATTTACTGTTGACCCTCCTAGTTGAAGGCCATTTGACACTATTGCCAATGAAGAATTTAAAATTCTATTTTCAACAATTTATGTCATACATGGATGCTCAATAACAGCTGCATTGGAACTGAAGAAATTATCACCTTTACACATTATAGATAAGAAATTGCTGGAACTTGATGTGCTTTCACGTAGTGCTGTGGCTTCTTTAATTAGACATGCATGACAAAACCACCGACTACTGTGAAAAATTGTGTCAGACAACAACCTTACTTTTAACACAACTGTGTAAAAGAAACAGGTTTCACTGTCCAGTTATTACAGCTCTGGTCCAACTTCCCATGGTGATATTTTGGTACATGACTTTTGTGTAAATTTACCCAGAAAACAATAGTGAAGAAGGCTATGGAATCTCAGCTCTAGCAGTAAAGGAAACTCTGCTTGCCTCTGTGCCTGTGAGTTTTTTTTTTTTTTGTTTATTTATGGAGAAGAGTGGCTCATTAGTCATTCACCGTGCCAATGCTAATATGTGCACAAGATGTTTGCACTTTGCCAAGAAGAAGGTCACACATTAACAAGCTTTTAAAGGGTGGGATGTTATCTCCCACTTACCCAAACAGTTAAGTCTCAGATCTCTTCTTGCCAGGCCAAAATATTACATAGAAATTACCCGGACTGCCATCAAGTCTGTGAATTCTTTGCCATAGTAAATGGTAGGTGAATTGTTGAAATAAAGATTTTTTTTCAATGTTATACAGCAGATCCATACCAAAAAAATAATCTAGAAATTACATCTCAAAGTATTTTATCCCCAGAAGGTAATTGACATTTTTTTTTCATTTGAAAAGCTTCCTATTTGGCCATAATTTGTTCCAATAAGAACTGAGGCTCATCGGCCCTGCGTTTGAGGCGGATTAAACACGTGCTGACTTGCACTTGTTGTAAGGTCATTAGTCTTCCTAAATTGGCAGCATATTTCCTCCATAATTGGTAATGCTTTATAAACTGACAATAAATCTTCTTGGGTGCCTTGACACATGAATTTTCCATTATTTTGAGTTATTTTGATTTTTATTTAATGCTGCATTTCAGGAAAATGCACAATATTATCTTTTTTATTTTAGTAAAATCATTTCTATGATGCTTTTAGAGGGTAAAGTCAAGGGGGTGGGGGTCATTTATTTATATTTTGCAGTCGGCATGTGTACAGGGCCTTTGTGCGTGTTTGGTTGCTTTAGAGCACAACAGATTTAGCTGTTATATGGTGAAAAATATTTCAACTTAATTCTGATGCATTCAATATAGATCTGTCATAATTTTTGGTGGTGAATCAGTTTTCACAACGTGTCAAAGTGATAGACATCATTTTTCTAATGTAGAATGGTATTGTAATCGTCCATAAAAACCACAAGAGGACAGTATTGTGTCACTTCAAATAAATCCAATCGTATGGAAGATGATGTCAATTAAAAAGAAATTAATTGAATTTGTGAACCATCACATTATCCTCTCCATGCCTCACCTTCTTTTTATCATGTTCTGTTATTGCACAACATATATACCTTTGTGCATTTTAAATTTAGAATGACCACAAAAGCCTTCTTTGTTGAAGTGGGAGGATGGACAAGCAGATTTTTACCTTGATGTACTTATTCATGTGTCTGCAGTGCTGCAGGTGTACAAAAATGTGGCCATCTTCTTCAAACTTTCTTCCTTGTGACTCTTATACTTAGTGCAAACTTATTGTTGTTGTTGTTTTTTGGGATGATTGATTTCTCAGTTCTATAACAGTTGAGTGCTCAGTTTAAGACGCATTAGAGTTGGAAGTCTTTCCATCACCTAAGGAAAAAGTAAAGTTGTTTTGATATTTGATCTCTTATGGGCAGGGGAGTGGATATCCATTATAGAGTGGTAAGCACGTTTTCACATTCCTGACTCCCACATTCCAAAAACATGCATGCTAGGTCAATGGCCGACTCGAAATGCCACAGAACTGTGAATGTTAGTGTTAATTGTACTTTGCATTCATACATAGATACAATAGTTTGTCAAAGGGCAGTAACCTTTATGTTCTTAACAGAATTTGTCGCTTGTTTAAATGTGGAATGGCAAGTCTCCTAATCAATAAAAATGTCAAATAGACTGCTGTGATTTGGGGTGCCAAACTGCAAAGGAACATGATTTAATCAAAATGAAAAGCTTGTTTCTCTATTTCTCAGCGGACTTGAGAAATGCAGCTCCACCTACAAAAACAGCAGTGGGCGACTTAAGAGCAGACACTCCCTTGGAAACTGCCCAAATGTTTTTTTGTTTTTACTCCAATAAAGTATTTAAAATAGAAATACACATTTTGTCCAACAAAGCAAGGAGTATCAGCATCAGTATCTGATTGATGCTCTTAAGAACTCCTCAATGTTTTAATGCATTACATCTAGTGTAAATGTGGGGGAAATATAGGCAAGCCTCACAACAAAAGCTAGAATGTTCTGTGCTCCCTCTTTGGTTCTCTCACTGGATTGAGTTACTCACTGGCCAGCCCTGAAAGCTGTCCTCAATTTGTCATCTGTGCATTTCTCTTTGACCGCCTAGTGCTTGTTGTAGCGTGCCATTGATTGCCCCCGTTTTAAATATGGATTATCTGCAATCTGCTAATCCCATCACATCAAATGTGCAAAACTATTTCAACTGCATTCCAGTTTCAATGTAAACTTTCATAACTCATTGCCTTATAATCTCATGTTCTCAAACTTGACATTTTTGATGTTCATGCACTGCCATTGACAGCAATAGACATCTAATTATTTTGAACTGAGATGGCAGAACCAAGCACATCCAAAATGTAAACCAATGTGCTTAAAACAATAAACACGCAGTTGGTAAATCTGTGTTAAAACAGTTTGTTTTGACGTTTGCTGTCAGCTGACACATGACAATATTTGACATTAAAATGTTAACGTGATGATTGACTATACCTGTGGCAGGATGAAAATATTCTGCTTTAATGGCTTAAGTCCTCTTCTGTAATATAGAAGCTGACAATGGTCTTAAAACTCTTCATTTTTCACTTTATTGAGTTGAATGTATGAGTACTGATAATGGTCTCTTG
Source organism: Stigmatopora nigra (assembly GCF_051989575.1). Lineage (NCBI taxonomy): Eukaryota > Metazoa > Chordata > Actinopteri > Syngnathiformes > Syngnathidae > Stigmatopora > Stigmatopora nigra. Next base: position 12,212,666 of record NC_135509.1, on the reverse strand, counting down.
TGGAAGTGGAAAAGATGTACATGAACTATTCGGTGTAAAGCAGTGGAGGCCCACATTGCTTTTGTGCTTCTCAAGATAATGACACTTAGCAAATTTCACTGCACTCCTACAGCACTTAGAAATCCTGCTTTCCAGCTGTAAGTGGGGCTTTACCCATCTGCATCAATAGGACATGTGCGAAATGTGTAATATAGTGTGTGACATCAGCGTTCTCGCTTTTCTTTTTTTAATACCATGTATCATTTGCTAATCATTCTTCAATCCCGCTTTACATTTTTTATGGGTGTGTATTTAACTCTTATTTTTACATTCTTTTATGGCCACTCTGCAGTGCGTCTCACTCATGGTTGACCCGTTTCTGTTGGTCGTCGTTTTATCAGTTGAGTCAATGTGTGCAGCAGTGGGTTGTCCCCATGCTCACTAACAAGGCCTGGGGTCTTGAGGAAGTAGAGCTTAACAGACCCTTCATTGCTCTTATTAGTGAAATGTTTTCTTTTTTTTACCCCCCTCCAGTAGTGTTTGTTTGGGTAATTCAGTAACCACAGTGTGCTTGTATATAGTTAGAAGATGGATCAATGGCAGCATTTATAAGAGTGAAATATGTATTTGCTTAAAGCTGTGGTTGATGGAATGGTGGCGTGCTCCCTGATTGAGGCCAGGCAAGCATATCGCAGCGTCACTAGTGCACACACGCATTCACTTTAAAGACAGTTTCCATGACATTATGTGCCTCGGACAAGTAGGCCAAAGCAGGACTTTGGTCCTCTGGCTGTCCGACTGAGCATGATCATAACTGCCAAAGGCGAGTTGTGGATCAAAATGTCACTCCTCATCCTCCATAATGGAGTTAGTAAATGTGTATGTTTCCCTTTTTTTTATATAGTGTCTTTTCCTGGAGGAAAAAATGCTTCGTTCATAAAATATGCTGGAAGTAAGTTACTAGTGTACTGCTGCGGTCACATTTTTTTGGACCATTTGTTTAACATAAGCCAATTTTTCATAGATCCGAGGGACTACCACCAGTCATGGGTTTGTTTTCCATCTGGCAAAGCAGTTTTAAGGCATTTTTCTTTATACCACATAATGACCAACGAGCGTTCAAATCACAAGTTGTGATGAAGCTGGAGGGTTGAATCGTTTGAGATGTTTTCAATTTCCTTTTGGGGGTAAATACATTACAATATCCTTCAAAAATGTCAATGAGAAATTGACTTTTTATCTGACTCAAGTGTTGGAGAGATGTAGTATTTTTAAATAAATAGTCAATCCCAAGAAGATTATTTTGAATCCATTTTTTTGTTTGTTTGTTTTTTTCTTGGTAGTATTGTGCTGTTCTGCTATTTCTTCGCACATGGTCACATTTCAAATATTGTGTCAACTGCAACATAAGACAAGAAAAGGCTTTAATCTGCAAGTAAATTTGCATTTCACTGTGTTGTTTGTAAAATGATCATCTTCACAGCTTGAAATTCGGGATAAACTGAACAGATTGAGGAAATTTAGTCATCGAAGATTTGAAGAATACTTTGTCTTCCAGTGGTGTGGGAGTTATTGGATAGAAATCTCTTTTTGGATTTCATTGAAAGATCAATATTAGTAAATTTGACTTCTGTTCTGTGGGAGACATAAGCAGCCACTGACTGCTTTTTATAGCTTTATCAATAATATTATAACTGATGTTTCATCCGCTAAAATTATATTTCCATTTCGCTGGAATCATAAACACATTTTTTATATCTGTCTTGATGGGTTCATGACAGGGTTTGCCCTTTTCAGATCAATCACATAGCCCACAACAGGCTAATTACAGCCAAAAGCAAGAGTTGATGAGTCATTAAACGCAGGGAAATATAGAACACGCGTCATCTGAAGAGTCGGAAAATGAATATGAGCACTGGCTTGATTGCTTTAGTGAGAAAATGTTATTTCTAGCTGGGTGTGAAAGCTGGGGGATGTCATGAATATTTCCAAAAATTCTGCAATAACCACAAGTGATTCTACATACTTGTCACAGTTTCAACTCCAAAATAACCAGGGCGTACATTTTCACACACTGTCCCTGTAGTTTTTTTTTTTACGCTGGGTTCCAGGAAAGCAAGGAGTCTGACATTTCTGACCACACGCAAAAAAAAGTGCATTGGAAGCTTTGTTAGATTTCGCAACTACACAATTACTGTGCTTTCATTCTTTTTTTGGGGCCTGCATTGTTTGTCAGTGTGTTTTAAATCCTGGTAACAGGCCATTGATTTTCCATGAGTGATTAGCACTGGGATTTTTTTGCCAGTGCATGTAATTATTGTCAGGAGGGTAACAACTGACTAAATTATCTTTCTCCTGTATTTGTTCATGTATTGTGAAAAATTAGCAGCGTTCCTCTTCAACGTTTTATTAACTTGTCAGTGGAAGTATTTTTCTATACATTGAGTACATAGTACATACATAGATGAATACTACTGCAATGTTGTTTGTGTACTGCATGGGCTTTCCACATTAGTGGCACCAAAACAAAAATGAAGAGCACAGTTCCTCATGCTTACTTGACATCTTAATAGACTAGCAGCTGTTTGAAGTTGAAACTGGACACTAATTTCCTGTATTTTTAGGGGGAGTGTAACAATATTTATTAACAATATATGAAAGAAATGATATCTGTTTTGTACTAATTCTACGTCACATTAATACATGTGCATTGCTACTTTTAATACCAATATTCCTTCTTTTGGTGCATTAGGTGTTCTAGGGTAATGTCATTTGAGAATGGCCAATGTTGTAATTTAATTGAAGAACTGTGCACCAACTTTCATGGATTTAATTAAATATTTGCTTAGATTTTTGTATGACCCTAAACATGATTTGTGCAGTACTCTTTGAAATTGTTAAAAATACAAGTCCTAAGAATATGAATTACATTTACGTACACTGTGGGATGTTACATTTTCACGTGACCTCAGTTTAATGTTTGGCATAAGTTTAAAAATACATGTTTTTGTTGATGGGTCTGACCTCTACAATAAAGTTAAGTTTTCTCCCGTTTATACTGGACAAAGGACACCACAAACCTAGAATTATAGGAGTCCTTTTATTTTCCTAGCAACACAACCAGAGGATGATTACATCATTTCACTTTGTCACTTGCTTCCTGAGGATGAGCTTATACTGGAAAAATATATGCATTTTTTATTCTTGAGTCATTGCTTACTAAGAACAGATGCCCCCACAATGTGCTAGCCAGTTCTTTTTTTTCTGTTAAATTAATTTTGTCTTTCACCATGACGTTACTTCTGCAGCTTAGCTGTCTGCCACTGTTTTTTTTTTTACCTTCAACACGAGTAGGTAACAACCTGTTCTTGACTTAGAAAAAAGAGCACGTGAATGTGTAGGTGGGTGAGGTAAGAGCCAGCGTCCAGCGCAAATGAGTAGGTAGAAAAAAACCTCTCTGAGGATAGATAAACATGAGAACACTTAGCTAGTCCCTTTCTTCTTCTGTGTGGGAAGTTGATGAGTCTGAAAGCTTCTTGGGTACATCAGTCACTGAGAACCAGAGGTAGCCTCTAATGGATTTGGATAGCAACAGACTATTTCTCATTGATAATTGTCCTGATGGAGAGTTGACCCACTCTTGTGCTGAATACATTCATGTTGTTGAATACCGCCCACTGACAAAGATTTTGAGGTTTTAAAATACAAGAATATCTTTGTTTTCCCAACCCTTGTAGCAAAATACTGTCAACTGAAGAAGCATAAAGAAGAACTTATAAGTGAAATGGATGGAAAAACATGACTTAAAATACCCTGTAAAACATCTCATTCTGATTCTGGGAGAAAAAAAGGAAGTAAGACAAAAATACAATGTGAGTAAATCCCAGACAGTAAAATTATTACTTACACAGTTGTTTTTTTTGTTTTGTTTTTATGCATGTATTTCTGTCTATGCTCATGTGCAATACACACTGATCGTGTGGAGCTTGAAAGATTGTAGTCCAAGAAAGGAGCAATTCAAGTATGTTATGATTGTGACACGTTTCAATATTGACAAATTCGGAAAATTGTTGTCTTCTTGCAATTGACTTTATAGTCATTTATAGGGAAGCCAAATGACTGAGTACTGCATAATGAATGGTTCCTTGATGATTTCACAGCTTACACTGTTGCTCTTCTGGTATTTCACAATTTATGTAACTGATGCCGCTCATCTCCCTGCATGCCCTGTGGTCAAAACACAAGACAGATCATGGTTTAACATTCCATTTGTACAGTACCTATTTCTACAGGCAAAAAAATGGCCTCACCACTTCCATTGTTTATCAGTGAAATATAAACGCCTTTATTGCTTCTATACCTGCACTGTGTTCCCCTTAACATAATATTGTCAGAGTACTATATGGAGCTGAACCACTTTGGATTGACTGAATCAACTGATGTTACTATTGGGGAAAAAAAGTTTCAAAGTTATCTAAACCGAGTGTTGTTTCAGAAAAACATGTGTAGTAACTTTTTGGTTGGAAATGAAAGCGCAGATTATTGAAACTAATTCAAGTAAGGTATCGCTCGTGTAACGTATGTCCTAGTGAGATTTGAGCGCGACTCTAAGGGCTCGTCAAAACAAAAACATTGTAGACTCGTGATTAAGTTGGAAAACAATGGATTACTCTTTAATTCATAGACATATTTTTTTTTCTGTTGATGCAATGGCAGCACATAAACAGATGGCTTAACAGCTTGGTTTGACATTCACCTCTGACACCTTTTCTTAGCGGATTTGAACAAAAAAAGTGCTTTGGCCACAAATTCTTCTTTCTACAAAAAAATCAGTCTAAGTATTGTATTAGATTTGAGGGTTTTGTTTTGGTTAAAAAATCATTTTGCATTCCTCCCTCGTATGTCACTTAAGTGGATGCTGCTACACACGGTTCCTTGAACTGTGCAACACATTCACAACCACTTTATCAGAAGGGAGTCAAATAGTTTCAGGATGAGCCATTAACAGCAGAGTGTAGCAATATTTATTTTCTCAACAGTCCTTCTTTGTCAGGGCTTGCTGAAGAATGAGCCATTGGATGCTTGCTGCTTTGCTCCAGTCGGTAAATGCTAGTAACACTTCCTATCACAAAATGTAAAAAAAAGTCCTACTTAATGTGTATGTACTTTACTATATTTACGGAATTTATAGAAACTTGATGTGAATAGCTTATAAATTTATTCAGTTCTTAAAATGGTTGAACAAAGTATTTTTCTTTTGAGGAAAAATGCAACACCTTCAATATCTTGTGTTAACACCCCAAATTCCACATAATTATATAATATGACCTGTCCTACAATTTCATTCATTTTCTGAACCGCTTATCCTCTCAAGGGTTGTGGGTGGTGCTGGAACTTTTGCCAGCCGACTTGAAGCACCAGGTAAGGAACATTCGGAACTGGTTGGCTCACCAATCTCGGATCGTCTCCGTCATTGGTAGAGGACGAAAAGGTGATTGTCGATGGCTAATTCTGTCATACTTTGAACATATGCACGCGCATATCAGTCACTTCCGCCTTTTCACTATATAAATATATAGCGCGTCAGCAAGCAATGTACGCTGACATACAGCAATATCTACAGAATCTTGAATTTTGTCCAATTTGGGGAACATTTCAGACTTAAGTGTACCCTATGTGAGTAAATATATGCCGTGTTGTATTTGTACGGTTTCTTATTGCTCAATAAGGAGAATTGCAATCATTTATAAGGAGAGCAATTGGCTGAGGTTGACGGGTATGTCAGATGTGTCATTTATTAGTAGTTTTTATGAAAAGTGTGACATGTTCTTGTTACGCCATTGTAGTCTCCGTCAATGTTTACTATTAGAAGATTATTGCAGTATATGTCTAGGCATACTGTGAATTGTTGTGTAATGGTAGTGCACCTTGCCACACAGCCGTGCTGTGATGTCAGCGCTTCTCGGGTTTCACTACGACGTGCGTGCACACGCTCTAAAGTGCGTGCGCGCATGTGTGCGCGCTTGAGTGTTGGCGAGCGTTGGTCGGCAGTTGCAACGAGGAGACCGTGTCCAACGCACAGCTGCAGCACAAACGGGCATCAGAACGTCGATTTCAACAAGAAATCAACCATTTGGCTTGTCTTTTTTCCTCCGGATAATCGAGGATTTTTGGTGCCTCCTAAAAGAGCCTGGACATTACGGAGCCTTTGTAATGTGAGTAAAAAAACAACCGAAGAACCATAAAAAGAAAAAAAGAAGCGGTTTGTATTAGGAATTGACTACATATTTTCAGTTTTTGTCCTTTATTTGAATTTTGGACAGTTTTTTTCCTTTTAAAAATAACACTTAGTTGGAAGTTAGCGATCGTTATGTTGCGAAGTATATACGTTAACGTCAAAATAGACTAAATGTATATTCAATTGAAGTGTTAGTGAGGATACGTTTGTTTTGTCATTGTTAAACTATTGTTTTATTAGTCTATATAAACAATTACTGCGATTATCTGGCAATCGGGTCAGGGTGACTTACTTGGGTGTACCCCATCCTATTTTGATGCTGATAGGCTCTTCAGTTAAATTCAGATTAGTAAATATGCACAAGATGTAGAGTAAAAATGAATTGGTCTTTTAAATCTTTGACCCTAAACTTTGTTGTTATTTTATGTCTTGTATAAATCATGTTCACTGTATGATCTTTATTTTGATTCCAGGCAGTCAGTTGAAACCATAGATTCCATGCAGGAAGTTCTTATTTCTGGCTGTGGTTTATCCCAAACTATAATTAATTCACTTCTTCTCTACAAACCAGCAGATCTACTCGGCATCAGAATTTGCGAGACATTGCACAGGGTTTGCTTATATGGATCATGTTTGTTTCTGCAAAAAAATAATTCATACAAATCAAATGTCATTTGGGTTCATGTACTCTTCAATGTTGGATACATTGTTGGTGGTCTGTCAAGCTGGGGGGCAGGGCACTTTGTCATTAAAGCCTGGGCCAGAACATCAGCCAATGAGGAAATTTAGCTGCTTACATGGAGAACTCAAGTGAATTAAATTTGTAGCTGCAGCCTCATTAACCAGCGGATTAGCTGCCATGCAGATGTACAGGCGACTTGCACAGCTAATTGCTTGGCCAGCTCTCCCGAATGAACGCCTCAATTTCAGTGAGGTACCATTGGGGGAATAAACAACAACATCATGTCACTTAGTCATCTTTTTCTCAAGACCAAATTGTCCTATGGCCTGTTCCAGTTTGGATCAAGCATTAGGTCTCACGTGTCAGTATTGCACTACTCAATAGTTTTAATGAGACTGTGGTACCCAAGCTTAATCTTTTTCATTAAGGAGTTGACCTTGATTCACAGTTCCGAATACTATTTTGGGTGGCTCGTCAAGTGTTATACTTTGTCTCACAATAGCCCTACACTCCCATAGAGTACAGTATGAGTGGCCTGAGTGATGGTTGTATTTTACTGTACTTTTCTCTGATGTGTATTTTAAGAAGTCAAAAAGCAATCTGTTTTTTTCTCTACATTTCAGAAGGCAGCTTGGCAGCATGTTGCTCAAATCCCTTGTTTGGCTGTCACCTTGACAGTTTTAAAGCAGTCGCTTCAGCCTTTGGGAGAATTTAATTGAATTATTTGCATCAAAAATCTGATTCGCAGCCTGAAAAACCATCTGGTTTTAATAGTTAAGGGGGAAAAAAGTTAAAAGGTGAAAGTTAAAGCTTAAATTTCCCATGTTTTTTATTTTGTTTTTGCGGACATTAATATAGAATTACAGTGTTTGTACATGGCTTTGCAGTTTTGTGACAGCACTTGCTGCATTTTAGGTGGCCTCTCTCAGGGGGGGCTGCAAAGTTGTTTTGTCTTTTAGCCCTTTTTTTCTGCTGCCCCCCGCATGCCCTCAACCATACTGCCTATTCTGCCTATTCAGCCCAGCTTTTGTGAGGAGGGCTATTCATACTCCTTGTCAATGTCCATGTCGTATTGAAGAGTTCCTTTGCAGTTCAACTTTTTAGGCATAGTTGAGGGCCCTCACCTGATCAGAAGGTATTATCTCATGTTCCTTCAAGTTGAATTGGGTCCGATTTATGGACTTTTATAAAGAATCATGGACAACTAAGACTATGAACAAGCTGAATCCTTTCACCTGTTGGCTTTTCATGTCATTGATGTATACAGCACCAAATCTGAATGCTAATGCCATTATTTCCGGCAATCTTAGAGCAATGCATGCTGGGGTCATGCATGCATAAAATTAGGAGATATCAGAATATTGTGAAGCATTTGAGAATAGCTTGCATTTAAAGGATGACTGGTGACAGCTCAGTTGATTGACAGTTTGACTGATGACTGTCCCAACTTAAGAGCTGGTGAGCTGTTGTTGCATGGTCCCTTTTTTACTTTGGGTTACTTGCAACTCCAACATTGACTTGACAATACTGAGAAATGTTATAAAACAGTGGCCTTAGGCTCCATGGGGCATTATTCTCCAACTTCTGAAGAACTGCAAATTCATGCTCACTATTGCCAAAAATGTATATGAGGACCTCATATGATGCATATTATACTTGTTTAAATAATACATGGACAACATGGTGATGCATATCCCAAAAAATCTTATATTTACAACATACATATTTCAATTTTAGGTGGAACAGTGGATGAGTAGTTAGCAAGTACGCATCACAGTTGTGAGAATGAGGGCTCAATCCCCGGTTCACCTCTTGTGTCCTGTCTTGACAACAAAATGTGCATTCACTAATGTGCATAATTAGTGAAAATTAGGAATATTATCTAAATAAATGAATGTGATTCAATACAGAATCTTACTATATATACACAGACTGCCTCTCTGTGAAGATATTACTAAAAAGTATAATATCGCTTAAAAGGGTTAATGATATCAACAGCTGGGTTCTAGAACTGAATTATACTCAATGTATTGTGTTGAACCATTGAGGTATTATTATAGGTGAACTCTTTCATTTAGTTGATGTCCACAAGAATTCTGATTCGGTCATAAATGTCTTTGGATGTATGATTGAAGAGTGCAGTGTGACTTGTTCAGATAGGAAACAAGGTTATTTGTGTAAGGAGCTGTATATCGCATTGACTTTTTTAATAGGGTCATAACATTTGACCATTACCAGAGGATGGAGGCTACCTGACTGTTGAAGCAACCAATGATATGTTGGGACATGCTGAGGGAAGCAGGCTGGATGGCCTATTTTGCACTTACTTTATGTATTGATGTGCAATTTATCTTTGAACTTTAAATGAGATGAGATAATCAGTTAACAACTTTGCCCCACTTAGACTCTAATATCAACATTCTGGTTTTAGTTTGATTTTAAAAAAAAGAAGAAGAAAGAAACCAGTTGGGCTCCCAATTTTGCTTGTTAAAATAACATGATTTGCTGTTATGGCACTCCTGATGGAGAGAACTTCTTGGGGCTTGACCTCGAAGAAAAAGAGAAGTAAAAGATCAAAGACCCATCCAGGACAATAAAAACTAAGCCTTTGAGGTGTTAACCCCATGACCCAAGCTCTCCACTCACTATAGGAGTTCCCTGCTCATTACGTGGACAAGACAGTCCAGAACCCCACCCTCCCCACTGTGAGGCAGTCATCTTATCATGCTATGACTAGTCTTTCATTAATTCTCCAGAAATCTAATTCTACAATATTGCCAAGAGGTATCCTTAGGCAATAACCACCTCATAAACTAATATCTTCCTTTTGGAAAAAAAAATATATATGAATTGATGACTGTAATTTTTTTTGGGAGGGAAGTGCAAAAATATTACCATATGTTGCCTTTAGTGGACACCCATATGAGGTAACTAAAATCTAACTGAATGGTGATTTTGAGGACTGCAGACCACATCCTTCATAACATGCATGAATTTGATTTCATTTGAAATTGTGTTTTTGCTAAGTTTGATCACACATATGGTTTTGAAAAAGAGATTCATTAAAGAACAATCCACAATAAGTTGCAAATTCACATCATCCTCTTGTTTGCAATAATTGCTTCTGTTACGCATAGTCTAAAATTAGGAAAGATGTTGCTTGTATAAGTAAACATGTTTCTGGTTTGATAGATTTAGATAGTGTTGAATGTTTGAGCTGGTACACATGTAAGGGGATGGTTGTACATGTTGTACTGGGGTACCAGAGTTAAAATGTAAGACTTTTTCCAATGTCATTTCCTGGTCAATGTCAATATAGGTTTCTTCTGTGCTATGTTTTTACTTCTGTGAAATGCTTACTACAGTGATATATTTCAAGGTTGTTGATCCAAAACTTAAAAGGCGTACTGTTCTATAGATTTCATCCTCCCGGGGCTTTTTTTTTAATATATATATATAATTTTGAGGTACTGCTCTGTGTGAATTTGGCAAGATGTTTTTATTTTATGTTGGTTGTTTACTTGAGCCTCCCGGGCTCTTAAGAAAGGCAACTGAAGTAATCTCATTGCTGATCATTGACAGAATAGTGAATAACATTGGAGTGCTGCTGCAATGCGGAGTCAGAGTGCAGCGTGAAATTCAAACTTATTTACTGAAATATCTCACTCTGCTTTTCTGGCCCACACACGATATCATGTTACTTTTATCTAGTAAGCTCTGTTTTTGCTTTTGAGGTTCAGCAACCATCCATATTACTACATGTCAGGAATGTTGAGAGCTCCCTCAAATAGTTTTGATCATCATAAGTATTGACTCTGTGATGGTATCTAAAGTAAGAATCCTTGAAATATACAATCACAATTTTTATTTAGAAATGTATTCCTGAATTCAGAAGCCGCTTCTCTGTGTCTGAAACTTCAAAGCTTACACATAAAAAGGCATTGTAATAATTTATCCAAGCATCTTTCCAGCATATGTATTTTCTTTATCGACACATTTTAGGCAAGAATGTACATATTTATTCATTGGAATTTAATGTTATTCTGAGAGGGAGTGTCATCAAATAACACTAAAAGAGTGTGTTCTGGTGATCAAAAAGTCACAGACTTGGCAAACGTATGATGGTCATTGTAATTTTCCTTCAATACCACATTGCTATATCAAGTTCAAGAATGTGTTGTCACTATAGAAACCGAGCAATGTGGTCATCCAGTTAAAGCCCAAGCCATATGAGAGCATGCACTTAATTAAGTTAATTTTAACCCTTTCCAATTTGATTTTAATGTCTTTTGCATGCATCAATCCATGTTGTTTGCATGGTGTATTAAGCCAACCTGTGACGCATACAATGTGCAGGGGTAGTACTGAATAATGGTGCCATTTGTCTGTCCCTAGACCGCATATAGAACTCTGCAGCCAACAGTGCCTTCTGTAATTATGGAGCAGAACTGTGGAGACTATTACTCTCCATGCTAAACTGAAACCAAACCCCCCATTTCACTCTTGGTATTTGCTCTTTTCAGCTCACGAGAAGCTTGTGTTTAAAGGCTGTGTTATTTTTGGGCGGCCGTTTGACTCCCTTCTGTTGGTGGTGCAGCCTGACTTAGTTGAAATGTAAAAGCACATGGAGGAGACCACAGCCCCAAAGACTTATGTTGATATTGCTCCACATTTCTTAAGTCACTTGAGTTCTCATTTAATTGTTCCTAGCCTCACTCATTTTGAGCTTTAATTTATGTCAACAACCCCACCAGTTATTGAATTGCAACACCAAAAAATACAATGCACTGACAATGTAATGATTATATGTTCAGAATGACGCTTGGTATTGGATAAATTATGCACTGTTGTCATGGGGTCCAGATCCACTGTTAATTTATGGTAATTCCTACCCAGACATCGGCATGACACACAACTCTGAACATTTACTGTAAAGCTGTAACCAACTAGTGAAAATATGTGGCTGTTGGAATTCTAATCATGTTGTGTTAGAAATAACTTGGCTGGTGTTATTGCACTATAATCTCGATGAAGGCATGCTATGCAGGATAGCATAACGGCAAGCCTCAGTTAATACTCTAGATCAGGGTGATTTGTGTTATTGCAGGAATGGAATAGATTAGCTCATTCTTAGAAATTGTACTTCATACCAATGTGTTGAGGAGAGACCGAGTATATCTTTGATTGATTGAACATTTATTTTCCTTGTATACACTTCCAATGGCTGTGAATATTGGCATTATTCCAGGTCATTTTGTTCATTTGGATCAATGCCAGGGGGACTTTAGTGGTTGGCTTGGAAAAAACTTTACCTCTCTTCCAGGCATCAGTTCATGCCAGTAATCTTCTACGGCAACCTGTAATGACAAGTTGTAATCGATTCAGTGCCCAGAGAATACAGTTGCAATTTAGTACTACATTTAGGTATTTGAGAAACTTGCAACTTGCTTGATGAATCTAATAATAAATGCAGATATTGTGCTAAAACACCTTTCCACTCTCTCTTCCATAGCCATAATGAGCGAAAGGTGACTTGCAAGCATCCCGTCTCTGGTTTGCCATCCCAAGACAACTGCATCTTTGTAATCAACGAACAGTAAGTCTTTTGTATGTGTTTTTCTCCCTTGAATATGACTGGGTCGCATTTCCAGCACCACAACTGCTGTTGAAACTTCCGATCCCTTTCCAACTCAGCTTCTAATTGCAGCTCCTCCCTTATCATTCAAAGACTGCTCTTCCTGGGCCTCCTACGCACTGGCCAATTCTTTGGAAAATAGAAGTTCAAAATAAAACAGCCTTTTGTATCACTTATACATCACTCACTCAGAAATCACATAGTTGTTAGTTGCTCACAACATGGGCTGGTTTGTCATACAGTAAGTATCTTAGATCACAATCAGTGGAGTTCAACCCAACAGCTCGCATTTGAACGCTGCTCTTTCTATATGGCTGGCTGATTTCAAATAAATAATATATATACACGTGTATATATATGTATACGTATGTGTGTGCCTATGTGTATGGGTATATGTATATACGTATATATGTATATGTATGTATATACATAGATATAGCTGTGCAGATTAATGACTCAGATCTGCAATATAAATCTAAAATAGCTTATTCAATGAATTTATTCATTCATCCATCCCTTTCATACTGCTTATCCTCACAAGGGTCATGGGGGTTGCTGGACTACCCCAGCCAACCATGGGCAATAGGCATGGAATACCCTGAATTGGTCCAACCAATTGAATTGGGCCAACCAATCGCAGGGCACAATGAAACAGACAACCACTCCCCTCACAGACACACCTCTACCGAGTGGGAATTGAACCCAGACTTCCTACACCAAAGTCAGACAGAAGAACCACTTCTTTATCAGGTAGCTGAATTCATTTAATATCATTCAATACTGGTAACTCCTTTTAATTTATCAGAAATTAACACATTGCTCATTTTTGAGGTTTGTCATGCAAGAACTGTTGCTGTCGTGCTGCACTCTATCGACACATTCCTCTACTCGCTGTGTACTCTCACCTCTGCTACTTGTCATATAAATAGGCACAACATGCTGGTACAATATGCCGTCTAAATTAGAAACAAGAAAAACAAAACTGTAAACATTGTATTTGACTCATTGTAAAAATTATAAAGATATACAAACATGCACACATTGCAGCAAGAATCAAGACAGAATAAAGAGGCCATCTGGAAATATACTATGATAATACCCATTAAAAAAACGACACTTGATGCATACAACTGAAAATTAAATCCAATTCTTCTTGGGTTTCCTCAAATTTCCAAGGCAGTCTCTTCTGATTAAAGATTTTTGTTGCCTCAGTGCCTGGCTGAAACATGTGACTTGCATTTCAGCTTTTGTCTTTAGACACCACTTTCTGTTCCTAACGTTCCCACCAAGTGTTCACGTAGCTTTATGCCGCAGACATCTTTCACTTCTTATTTGAGTTTCCTGCTCAGCTGGACGTGTTGAGGTGTCGACTATGTTCCCAACCCACTGTGTCAGCTTTCTGTCATTACTATACATGTGTCAAGCTATTCTGGTCCATTCCCATGATCATGCCTATGTTGAAAGTGAATGTTGAGAGAGCTCGCATGCATGCATGACCAAACTCGATCGGAAATACACTCTGATTTTTAAAAAGTTTAATTTCCCCGGCCCCGTTGTGAGGATAAACTGTCCAGAAAATCAATGAATGGATGAAAAATAATATTCAATTACAGCGGAACCTTGAAAGTCAGAAAAAAGCAGGGTTGAATGACAATACATTAAATACAGGCCCTAAACTCTCTCAAAACCTCAAAGTTTGAATCCAAGTCTTTGAAGTTATACTCTAGTCTAGGAGACCATCAAAGGATTGTCTCATCTTTAGGATTTTGACATTCATCAGTGAAAACTTGAAACAATAGCACCAACACATTATTCAAGTGTTCAAATACTTGATGCCAATATAACATTTTGAGTAGAAAAGGACAGTAGTGTCCATTTCCCCACACGTTCCAGCAAAACTATCGCTATAACTTACAATATAAAGTACAGAATCAACACAGCTTTCTTTCCTCTGTTTTGTAGTGTTTATTGTGGAAACATGTTTCATCCAGCATGTCACAGGTAAAACAATGTGAGCTACAACATACTGTGTCTGTATGTAAAGCACTTGAACGTTTCAGTGTGTTATGATAATCCTTGATGATGCACACTAACAACAGAATGTGGGTCATTTGAATGCTGTCTTGCCTGATAACTTGTTATGCTTTTATATCCCAAAGCCAAGTTCATAGTGTTCTTCCTAGTCTTTGCAAACAACTAACCTCACACAGTCAACAGATACAAACATATCTGAATTGAGGATTAAGTGGTACCACTATTATTTTTTTTACTAAGGTACTGGATAAATCTTTCATATCACTGCCATTCAGGCTACAATGTTGAATGTGTACTGATATCCATGGAAACACTAAATCTCTGACCCTGCTTGATAACATGCCAGTTGGATTAGACATTGTGCTCCTGTGCTGAAGAAACATGTTGCCGTAAGCATATTCTCACCTGGTTGCTTACTTGGACAGAAGAGAGACGCATTCATGTGATAAGGCAGGTTGAGCTTTATAAATATCTGTGATTTGTGCTTCACTGCTGAGCTCTTCAGTGTATCCTGCCTGATCCAAGTCTTTTGTCCACCAAAAGAGGGAAAAAAAGGGTCTGGTCCAATACCAAACAAAGGTGTTAGTTCTTTCTTTAGAAATGCTGTGTGGTCAATTAAAAATGCACCCTCAGCCAGTCTCTTGTCAGTTAGCCCTAACAACCCGCCATCACTGAAATAACGGTGCCAAGTCTCGTTGGACGTTTAGCTTTTCTGCCCCCGTTAAACACATGCTGACCATTAGCTGTTAAAGAGCAATCCTCCTGTGTGGAAGTTATACAGTTTCAATACAGTAATCTGTTTTTCATCAATGTATTATGGCTGTGTCACCTTGCAGTCTGGTAGGCTTTTTATTATTTCAGTTCCTCCAACTCGATTTATTTTGGACATATGATGATGATGACCAGTTATTATTTTATAATTTGGAACAGTAAGAAAGGTTTAGATGTTTTCTGGATCCGGAAGAGGAAATGCTAGAATATAAAAGGAAAAGTTTAATCGGCTAGCTCGTTCCATCATGTCATGCAGGTTCCTAATATTTTCTTGTAATTAGTACGTCATAAGAAGACTTGAATTGGATAAGCTCATGACATCTTTGACTCTTTGATGAGCATGTGTGCATGTGTTATTCTGACCGAAACCAGTAATCATTGAAAATAGAAAAGGCTTCAGTTTGAGATGGAACAAATCACATTGTGGTTCACGAACATGACAGTCATGTAGGTCTGTTATTTTTACACTGTTTATTACAATCCGCGTACGCCCTAATGATAGCCATTACGGTATTGAATTGAAGGGTGTGGATCTCCAAGTAGAATCCCCAAAACAACTCGGTATATATGGATATAGGCTTGAGCATGGTGCAAATCCAAACTGAAACAATTTGTACACAAATCATGTCTAATTATTTTTGGTCAGGCTCAATTTGAGGTAAACCGATATGTTAAAAGAAAAAAAAGACATGAATTTGGCCTTTGTTTTACAGCGCAAGTGCAAGGTTAAAAAAAGAAACCTCTGTGATGCTAATATACAGTCCTAACCTCATTGACATAGAAATTAAGACATTGACTGCTGTCACTATAAATACATTAAAATTAAATGCAACTAACACTTTATTATTGTTGAACTTTTAAATCACCTTGTACTTTGTTCATTTTTTTGCCAATGTGATAACCCATTTTTTTCCACATATATAACCGTAAGAAAGATTTTAAGCTATATCAAGTAAATGGGAAACATCCCAACCTCTTAATCATATTTCAAATATAGTTTTACATTTACATTTTCCTTTTTGTTAAATCGTTTATGACAATCCCCTTGAAGGTTGCTCGCACTGTATTTTGATGTCTAGTCGACACATCATTGATTACAGATCCCATAAGAGTCCTCTTTTCATTGCAAGTGCGGCAAATCTTCCTCGCTCGTTAATAAGAAGAGCCAATTCTCAGTGGACACTCGTCACTTTTCAAGAAAAACTATTTTAGGGTTGGAAATTGTGGCTACTCGGATTCAAAGGAGTACTATAATCAGCTCCTTGTCGATCAGATGATTTTAATGCTGACTTCATCTGAGTTATTCAGTCCCCTGACACAGCAGTCTTTAATGAAAGAACAATCCCAACTTATAATTATTAGGCATTATATAATATTAAGGAAAAAATGTTGCTGCCTCTTGTGACTAACAAAGCTTAATGTATCCTCAGAACACAGGTAAAATACTTTCACTTGATTGTTTTGAAGTAATGAGTGTCCATTTTATGAGACATGTTGTGGTCCTGCATGAGATGAAGCATTGTATCAGTTATGCCTGCATTTCCGAACAGTGCCAATGTTTTTCCTTGATAAAATCTCACTCTGTTTGTGCATTTTGACAATGTCAGCATGTAATCCAAGTGTTTTTGCTTCAATATTGGTCTCGGGCTCATATGTAACATATTGACAGCCATAATGATCTGATAAGTAGTACTCCTATTCATGCATGCAGCTATGTTGTTCGAGTAATTGAATTTACTTGCCTCAAATAAGTGAGTTATTATTGAAAGGAATTGAGTTTACAGCAAGTCAGTGACCCAAAAACATTGTATAATGCTGTG
The DNA here is from genome assembly GCF_051989575.1 of Stigmatopora nigra. Classification (NCBI taxonomy): domain Eukaryota; kingdom Metazoa; phylum Chordata; class Actinopteri; order Syngnathiformes; family Syngnathidae; genus Stigmatopora; species Stigmatopora nigra. Next base: position 12,195,507 of record NC_135509.1, on the reverse strand, counting down.
AGTGGTGCAGTGTTTCTGCTTCACTGTGGTGTCATGTTTCCACTAGATTACAATGTTATTCCCCTCCTAAAGAATGTGAGACATCCCCATGGGCCAGACACAACTTGATTTACATGGTGCTAAACTCGATGACAGGTTTCGTCAATGTGCTCTGAGATTCATATAACAGGCATCATGGCATGAACTGTGACTGTATTTTAATACACCAGTATACTCAAACAACTGGAAATATTTTGTGAACTGACTTTGTGGGTGTGACCATCTTGATTTTTAACTCCAAGTTAAATAATCTCATGACAAAAATCTGGTCTAAAGGGAAATCACTGTTTCACCTTACAATAGGCTACTTGCATGTATTATCTGGTTTAACTGGTGTTAGAAAGTTGGAGTTCATTTGCTCTCGTTTGGCCTGTGTGCATGTTTAGATCTGCCTCCAAAGTACCATTGAATGAAAAGAAGGAACAGTTAAGAAGCACAATGAGCGAGACCTCCAACAATGCCGGTGGATCCGACAGTGCTGCAAACCAATCCAGTGCAGCGGCAAGAGTGAGTAACTCAACTAATTAGTAGCGTTTAGTTATTAGTGTCTTAAAAGAACAAAAAAGAACATTATGTATATTTATGTTTTTCATTTATATCGTATCTGTAGGCATCGAGACCCCCTAACAAACTTCATAATTTTGGGAAGAGATCCAATTCTATTAGAAGGAATCCCAGTGCTCCAGTAATAAAGAGGAACTGGCTTTATAAGCAAGTAAGCAAAGCTCTTTTCATCATTGTCTGTATTTTCTGTGCATACGCATCCCAAAGGTGCTCATCTAAAAGTAATGTTTATTATAAATCGCAAATGTATGACATGATAGCATTGTATAAGACAATTTGGATACAGAGGCAAGGCAAAAAAACTTAGGGGAAAAGTTTGATATGTCAACTTTTTATATCCAATATACATTAATAAGCAATAAGGATGCATATTTTATCCCTGAGTTCTTTATCCAGTCTTGCAACTTTGGCAGGACAAGCTACTCATTGAATAGCAATTCTCAATGAAGGCTTGTCTCGCAGCAGCAGGGTGAAAAGGGGACACTTGAGGCGGTCGTTTGCCAGTCAGGTCTCGCAGACGTCCTGAGTGTCGGACTCATTTAGTCTGGATTGCAGCCTCCCGGCACCGTCCTTTTAATGCGTGAAGGCTTCCTTTGGTTCAGCTGCCAGCTGCTATTTCTTTAGGAACTTCATCAGGATGATGGGCACAAACCATGGACTCCCAATTCGGCTACCCTTAATAAAAGCTGGATTGGGGGGGGGGGGGGGGGGGGGAATTAACTGTCATTGCCTTTTTGGAAGTTAGATACTGTTAATGCCCTTATTTAAAGAAGTAAAACCCATCTGCTGATACATTATGGGCATATGAATGTCCCTCTGACATGCAGCGAAATACTCCTTTATGAATTCAATTTAGTAATTAAAGATATGAGGACATATGTCTCAAACTCATGCTTAAACATTCTAAGAGCAGCTAGAGCAGGAAATATCTTAACTTTGAAAAAAGAATGAAGTTTCGACCATTTAGCAAGCAATTCATGATATAGAATAATGGAAAAAAAATTAACATTCAGTTTCCACATTAAAAATCAATCATTTATGGTCAAATGCCATTCTATTCAATAAAGCAAGCTAAATAGTCTATTTTATTCCTATTCTTTTTTTCATTTTCCACTTTAAAGGACAGCACAGGGATGAAGCTGTGGAAAAAGAGATGGTTTGTGCTGTCAGACTTGTGTCTCTTCTATTACAGAGGTGAGTCATGAAAGCATATTTCATTTGCAACAGAGGTGCTCTCAGGAAGGCTCTCAATAATGATGTCTTGCCTTAAATGCCCATGCCCTTGGAGACTGCTGTCTAGCCTGACTCAATCCTATGGTTGTACCAGGCACTTAAAAGTAACTATATAAGGTCTTGGATTATGCCTTCCATGCATGATTTGGACAACTAAAGCTTAACTGGAAAATTGATTTCAAACTGATTTGGAGTTTCCAGCAATTAAACACTTCTGTCGAAGTGATTTAGAAATAAATGGCAAATTATTTAACAGTAAGTTGACCAGGATTTACAAAACGTGCCAAGTAAACAGGCACTAGAGATATGCTGATGTTATTTGTTTTTCTACAAACTTTGTGCTGAGCTATTCTAAGATTCAAAATGGGTTCTTGGGATTCTTGCTTAAACTGCAAAGTATATAATCTCATCCCCCCCCCGTTGAGAGTGCTCTATTGTAATTATATTTGGTCTCGTAAAAATCATTCAAAATGTGTATACCTCCCAAAGGAATGCTCTATTTGCAAATATTACTTGCTCTATTATTATCATTAATTTCTAAAGAAATATGGTCCCACTCAGCGGATATGTTTGCCTCATTGTTTGATTTACAGCAGTCGAAAATCAGCTTGGTTGGTACTTAACAAACACCCGAAGAGTAGATCGAATGTGATTTTGTCACCAAATTCATTATTATCCTATATATAAGGCGACTTTTTGAAGCATTTTAGTAACTTTACTGTGGCATATCAAATTGCAGGAATACAGAAAATCAATCCAAATTGTGCATTGCAGAAACTGATGTATTTATGGCAAAAATGATACAAATGTAAAATAGTGATAGAACTTTTTATAGAATTTCATAATGTACAGCACCATACAACATAAAGTTTTTCCTGAGTTTGTGGACTCAAAATTTGATAAAACCATTCCACCACCTTTACATTGTAGATGAAAAAGAAGAAGGGATACTTGGCAGTATTCTTCTACCAAGTTTTCATGTATCCATGTTGTCTGTTGATGACCATATCACCAGAAAGTATGCCTTCAAGGTCAGTACCTTTTTACCATCTATCAATTCATGAACAAAGCAATACTTCTGTAGTGTTTGGGGGTAAATCTTCTCAAATGTAGCTTGTTGTGATTCCAGGCAAACAGAAAGTAAGCAAAAAGTCTGTCTTTAATAATTGAAGTTTGATATGCAGTAATACCAAACTCATAATTTGAAATCTGAAACATTAAGATATGTAGGAAAGTCCCTTATTACAAAGTAGTGGTCACATTTTATGGGTTCACTGTGCACAATTATTATTTGGGGTTCTTCCTGAACCCTGAAAGAAAACAAGTTCTCCTGCCAAGTCCAACCAAACACAGACACCAAGGAGTCTGTGAAGGGCTCCTACCACACAGCTCACTTCTTTTCCAAACTCGCCACATGCATTAAGAGAGATGAAGGAGAGAGTAGAGAAATTAAAGTGCAGGATGTAAATCTGCTACAATATTTTATTGACTTTCTATTTTAAGAAACATTTTTGGTAATTGGTGCTTTTATTGTATTCTTCAATGAGGAAAACAGGCTATTAAGGTTGCAAATAACAATTATTTTTCTCTGTCACACTTGAACGTGTTGCTTTGTTGCCTGGGAGGCCTCGGTTGAACCAACATGTCTGCTCTAAGAATCATGACCCGGTAAATATATATATATATTTTTAACAAATCTTGTGAAATGGGTGTTGTGTATAGAGTGTTTTCAAATTCTCAACTCATCTCACACTTTGTCCATTGTAGATATCTCTGAAATGTCACTACAGGCAACACACCCCAACATGCGAACGTACTACTTTTGCACTGACACAACCAAAGAAATGGATTCCTGGATGAAAGTGATGACAGATGCCGCCCTTGTTCATTCCGAGCCTGTCAAAAGGTTAGTAAAAGATCAACAAAAGTCAGAAACCATTATGTGATGTGGTAAACTGAACCCCCTCCCCCTAGTTTTTATTGCATTTCTTTTATTATTTCAAAACAATTATACTAAAAATATTGTATCTTGGTTAACTTGATTGGCAGCAGTCCAAGACAGGCTTTTGTATTTTTAGTTTTCCTGTGTTTGTTCAAGAGGAGTTGACCTTAAAGGTCACTCAACTTTTATGCCATTTCACTTGGGGTGTCGTGTACAAACATGCACACAAATGGGTGCTTTAGGCACATTGACACAATGCGCTGTACATGCTGTACTCGGCTTTCCTAACTCATCAGCAGAGATGTTAGTCTCTTCACATTTTGTACCCAATCTTATTTATCAGCCTGCTTCTGTAATGCCCTTTAAGCACGGGTGAGCAGAGGCGTAATGATAAAGTGCTTTGTAGCAAAGAAGTGCTGCCGAGCCTAAAATCCTCTGAATGGCACTTGGAAAATATGTGATTCTGCTAAAGGTGGTTGAGTAGAGCATCACTACTCTGTGTAGTAAGTGCAGAGTTTCATTTTGTGGACTTGGTATAGTTTCAGTTAGGCTGGAATAGACTGTACAAGACATACAACTGTGCAAGCTATTATAAAAGGGTTAAAAGCACAATCTCTAAAGGAAGGAACACCTGATAAGAGGATTTTGCTCATCCTTGAAACGATGACCTTGAGTCAATCTTAGCTCAAGCAGTGGCGGTGTCAATTGCTTTCAGAGACCACCCCTAGATTTTTTATATAGGATTTCAAACAGCTGAACCACCTTTTATGATTTTTTTTAAACTGATATTTTGCTTCATTTTATACACCTGGTTCAGACAATGCCATCCCCTTTCCTTTTAAAAGGTTAATTTTGAGCTAATTGGATTGAATCATTATTTCCCTATTCATACTTCTGATTTTTCCGTAACGTTTTCTAATGTGAAAAGGGGCTTATTAGTCAATTTCAATTGTGCTCTTATACTATATCTCCGTTTACTTTCTTAGCAGACTGGACAAGCTAAAAGTGGAACAGTGTGGACCCCAGGAGATTAATCACATTGCCAATCACAAGGCATCATTGACACAGCCTGAAATTGACAACAACGAGCGCAACCGGGACGAAGACCATCAGCATTCGTCAGAAGGACACAAGAAGCAGCGAGATGCTGAGCGCTACGGCTTCCAAAGGGATGGCGGAGACCACGATCGCCCCCTGACCAAGATTAACAGTTTGAAAATGCAGCCAACCCAAACGACAGCGGTCACAGTCAAACTGCCAACGCCACAGAACCAGACAGAGATTGATGGGTCACACCATAGTCCTCAAATCAATGGATCTGGTGAACCAACAAATAACAATGGCATTCCCACTCAGATAAGTCCAAACTATGAGCCGGAAAAGACTTTGAGTAGGACGAGCTCAATGCAGCAACTGGAACAGTGGGTTCGCACTCAAAGAGGACGAACACAGGATGATGACACAAGGAGGTTTGTTTCTTTTAGTTGCATTACTAAAGTTCAAACGATATATTTTTTGCTTTAGAATCAACTAATTGTTATTTTCTCCACAATACATCTTCTCATGTCTTCTGGAGCATTGAAAAGTTTATAAACAACCCATGCCTCCAAAGCAAAAAAGGCCAGTATGGTCCAATGTCATGATCTGACAGCAAGTGTCAATGGAAACTTTTTAACACATTTTATTATATTACGCTAAAAGAAAGATTTATCATGGTGATAGTGTTCGGTTTCGGATCACCTTCAACAGGATATGTAATGAAACAACACTATTTTAAAATAAAAAACATTTTTCTTTATGAATCAATACTTTTTGCCTATTGCTCAGAAAGTCATTTTATGTTTGAAAATAGACCTCAGTCATATTTTGTGTAACTGCTTACTTTTCCTCTACAGCATCACCATGTATCAGACACTTCCTAGAAACATGCCAAACCATCGAATGCCCCATGTGCCTCATTATGGCGACAATTACCGCAGTATGCCCAGAAACAGCATGGCACAGAGGGACAGCATCTGCAGCATGTCACCATCTTTGTACGACCAAGCATTGGGCCCTTTGCCGGCTGACAAGCGCCGCGTCGTACGCTCTGACACAATGTGGCAGTTATACGAGTGGCAGCAACGGCAAGCGGTTGGAAGACCGCCAGGGGTCTACGGCCACATGGCCACCCCCAAAACTATGATCAACCTTTCAGAACATGCTGGGCCAACCTACTCCATCCCACCATCGCCTTCCCACGGTTCGCTCTCAATGTATGGCGGCTACCCTCGGCCACGATCGTGCAACATGAGCAGTGCCCGCTCTGAGATCGCTTCTCCCGTTTACCAAAGAGACGTGAATTTTGACAGGCGGCCAAGGCAACAAATCCCAAAGGTTAGTCATGTATTGAGTTAAAAATGTGAACATATGACGACTATTAAAATCACTGTGATCAACATGGGCTGTTCTTATAGAAAGAATCAATTCTACACCTTTTTGTTTCCTTTATTCAAATATAGTATAAGTAAACAGACTATAAAAATCATTCATTTTCCTTCTTTGTCCTTTTTAGTATGCCTACCCACCTGATGGAAGGTCAATGGCTACTGGAATTCCGGTCCAGTCTATCACAGCACAATCTTTCCAAGGCAAAAGTGTAAGTTTTACAAGAGTCTTAATTGCTTTATTTGCTGTGTTAACAAAATGCATTTACCACGTTAAAAGTGTTTAGTGTAGGCCTGTAGGGTATGTTTTTACATTTTATCTTAAAAATTTCATGCTCTCTGACTCTGACCGATCTCTAGCTAAGTTGACCTAGTGGCAAAACCTTAAGATGGAATCTGAATGAGGCAAAGTTGACTTTTCTGCAAGTGCTAAATTTAAGTCTGTCTTGATCCAAGTCCCTCATCAGAGATGCCTTGTGCCAGCAGAGATTTAGAAACGCTGTCTTTCACAACACTCTAAGCCAACTCAAGAATATATACGTCAAAGTCAACGTTCATACTATATGAACACCTATTATAAATGCTTAACTGCATTTCTATCTTGGATGTGTGTGCATTATGCATGTTGCCAACACCTGGGGTAATCACATGATCTGCATGCAAACTCACTACCTGGGAGCATTGATGCATCTCCTCTCCTGGTGTGTTTTCTCTTTTCTTCTCCTCCTCCTACTACAATGTCCCTGCTTGATAATGGCTATATGCGCCCCACCACAACCTCGCCTCCTTTGCAGCCTGAAGAACTGACTTTGCTTCTGATAAAGCTGCGCCGGCAGCAGACAGAGCTAAACGGTATCCGGGAGCACACTCTATCACATCTTACGCAACTTAACATGGATGGCGATAACCCAAAGGTCAGCCGCCATCCTGCTAGACATTCTTCCAGAGCCATGTTTGTTACTGTGTGGTGTGTATGCAGACTGATTTTCTGTATAACAAGGCCTGTTTGGTTAATGGAGAACATATCAGCTACTGTGGTTAACACTCTTAAAACAGTAGGGTTGTTTTAGTTGAGCAAACAGTAGCTGATTACTTTAACTTTTTACAAAGAGACCAGACATATGCTTTTTAGGACAATACTGTCTGTCTCTATGCCTCGAGCTCATCTCTCATCTCATCTCCAAATTAAAAAAAGAAAAAAAGAGAATTTTGGGTCAGCAGGATGTGGGATAAATGGTTTGCCATCACTTCAAAATAATTGTTCCAGCCTCTTCAAAATTGCCATGACACAAGCTAAGTAAGCCCAGCTGTCATGTCATAATGACAGAAGTTGTTTTTTTTTTTTCAGTAGAGTGCAAGTATACCCTGTCCTCAGCTGTCTCTTTCCTCCTACTTTCCTACCATTTACACAAAGACTTTCATGAACGTGTAAGAGAAAAAAAAGGGAAAAATGGGCTTCATTTAGTATCTTTCTTCTCCTTCTTTTCTTTTTGCCGCGGACACTAGAATGATGCTCTGTCACATCATCTTCAAAGGACTCTAATGTATTTGGACAATCAGGTGGGGTAATGCATGGTTGCATGGCCCTTGCTTTTTATGTCACCTGTTGTCCTTCTGCTTCCTGATAGCAGTGTCTGCCCTTAATTATGTTTACATGTCTGTCAAGTGGTCAAGTATATACTAGAGATATATAGAGGTTTGGACAGCAAAACATAAGTGGTGCTTATTGCAAGGTTAGATATTGTAAGTCATTCTTAACTTTTAAAAATGCAATGATAAGGGAAAAAAACTGAGAAATCAACTCGTGTACAAGAAGTGGTGTGGCTGTGTTTTTATTCAAAACATATACTTGGTGCAATGCAAGCAACAGCTTTGTATATTGTTTGAAGTGCAGCATTGTTTTAAACTGACTTTACTACTCCTCTTCACGCTGGACTAGCTGAAGGAAAATGATCCTTTAATCATCATGACTCACACTTTGATTGAGAACTCGGCCCCAAGGCCTCAACTTTACCAGCAAGTAAGGCCAACAACCTAAGGCTTTGCGCCTCCTCATTCTCACGTTGGCTCTTTTTAAATGTTTTTTTTTTCCCCATTCTTTTCAAACATTTTGCAACAATGTCCAAGTTCTCATGACATGAAGACTGGTCTCGCTGTATTTTGTTGTATTGCCATTCATTGCTTTGACTGTTGTCATGTTGCAAAGTCATGGCAACAAAAGCATGACTTGGAAAAGAGAAGTATAAGTTCGCACTTCACTATTCTGTCAGTGCTCTTCCTCATATTAAGTGTCTTTTGTGAGCTGGGGGCTGGTTACAGTCAAATCTAGATGCCGCAGATTTAAAACAGAAAAAAGTCATAAAGTTGTGATTTCTAGCTGCATTGTTACATGTTCAGTTGTTTAACAGTTTGTCACTCTAGCCACACTGCTCGCTCACTCCATATGACAGTCTGCATGTTTTTGTGGCAAAGAATCTCGCATCTTAATCATATGCAATGAGAACCAACCAAGTAGAAATGTTGACTACCAATGCTATAGTAGAATTATCCTAAAATGTTATCAAATTCACACTGATTATTTACCATTTGGCTTCACTCAGCCAGCACCCATGTCATAACTTCTTAAGATAAGAAGTGATAGAAATATTAAAGTGTACTGTATTTTTCAGTTTATGAATACAAGAGTAAAATTGAAAACAACAAGCTGAATAGGCATCTGCTAACATATTTTTATTTCAGATACTTATGGCCTAAAAAACAACATAACAGGCTGTCGGTGGTCAAAGAAGAACAAAAAACACAATGTAGTGTGTCTTATAGTCTGGAAAATTTGATATATTCAGTTTAGTAAAACACATTATGACCATGTCTTACCCGTTGTTCAACGACAATTTATTTTTGCCTATATACACAATTGGTATTATATATAAAATACTATAGTACCTTTCTCAAGAAGACTGCAAATGATGCTGCTGCTGCTTCTGCTTCTGCTATGGAGTGGAAGGCAATAATGCTTAGTGCATGATAAAATATTGTGACTGATGTTTTGTTTTCCTTCACAGCTAAATCCAGGAGAGCCCAGAGAACACACCTATGTCCCGGAAGAGGGAGACATTGACGTATGCTCTATTTGACTTCCTATTGGGATGCCCTGCTAAGCTACACATCCAAGTTTACAACCTTTGCTGACCCGTGTTGTTCTTTTTTGTTTTTTACCCGCAGACTAAGCTTAGCCGATTGTGTGAGCAGGACAAAGTGGTGAGGGCACACGAGGACAAACTTCAGCAGCTTTACAGAGAAAAGGTGACTCACCACAGAATAACTCAATATTGCTTTTCTTTTCAGTTGAAAGAGATGAAAAGGTTTTGACTGTCCAATAATAAAGGTGTAGCATCACGGCAAATAGAGAGCTGTGCCACTACAGTAGTGGGGCATTTTTATATGCTATATACCAAACATGGGGAAATGAAAGCATTCCAAAGAGCAATTTAAATTGGGCCTTCAGCATTTTTGTATGTTCTATTTCATACTTGTGGTATTTCTGTGTTGGCATACTGTTTGGATGTGTAAAATAGAAGAAAAAAATATATATATATCAGTCTTGGCCGATGTTTGTCATTGCTCCTAAATTACTTTTTCAAAATGCAGCTCATCAGCAAAACAGATTATGCAATTGATGAATTGCTTCTTCCTGCAGCACACTCTTGAGACTGCTTTACTGTCAGCCAGCCAGGAGATCGAATTGGGCTCAGACAACCCTGCTGCCATGCAAAGTGTCATCCAGCAGAGAGACTTACTGCAGAGCGGCTTGCTCAGCACCTGCAGAGAGATCTCTCGGGTCACAGCAGTAAGATCAGCCCCGGCATACGTAATCAACGAAATTCTTGTTTTCTCCAAAAGAGAGGAAAAACATTCTTTTATCTTTTTTTCAAACCAGGATTTGGAACGCTCATGGCGTGAGTATAATCAACTAGAAGGAACTGTCATCCAGGCTAAAAGCAACTTGCTGGAGAAGCTCGACTCATTGGGAAGTCCACAGGTAGGACTCTTCAATGACAGATTTATACAACTACTTATTACTTATTTTTTAATTAATCAGCATGTTTACTTTTCACTTCTCTGCTGATCCCAGTAAAAGATTAATAATGGTCACTTTTTCACAGACTGAACCGCCAGGCCAACACCATGTACACATTCAAAAAGAGCTGTGGCAGATCCAAGATGTGATGGAGGTCCTCAATAAACATAAAGACCAGAGAAACGCTGATGCCTCAATGGGCTTGTATGGACCTAACTTCAGCATGCATAAAACAGAGGTAAACCAAAAACAAATGTTCATGAGTTCATATTGATGGTATTGCCAAATTACTTGAATTGACAAAGCGATGTTTGAATATGTGATAATGCATCACAAGAAGGAATATTCGGTTACTACTGTACTGAGTGTTTTTAAAAATTTTAAGGGGACCAAAGCCAAAAATATTTTTTGAGAATCTCTAATGAGCAGACACCAATGCATCCCCATTTTGTTCAACACTGGAAATAATAACGAAATGGCTTTGACACTATGGCGTGGCCAAACCCAGAAACAAGTATAATTTCCCTGACGGTACGTATTCCTGTAAAGACCAAATAAAGGCACGCATTTCATTTTAAAATCGTTATCTCTCATGCACACCTATGTTTGTATGATGTTATTACACACAAGATTTAAAGTGGACATCTCTTCAGTTGATAAAAGGAGCCAGATGGAGGTTGCCCAGACCATTCTTGATGTCTGGTTTCCTCTGTTCACCTTGCTTCCTGTCATACCTTATATAATCCCTAGGAAGAGGAATCAGTACCCCCACGACCACCTTTGCCCCATTCATATGAACCCAACCCCCTCAGCATGTCACCCAATGCTGGAGTTCGCTCCGCATCCCTCCACAGAACAGAAGACAGGAAGACCAATCAGAAGAATGGCACACATGGCGTAAGCTTGTTGACCCAGTGACTTTGCCTGAAGTTGTGTCATTGCCTGCTTTTTGATAGTTGTTTTTCTTTAAGTATAAATTTACTTTTCCCTTTTCAATTTTGAAACCTATATTTTTACATTTTCTGTTAGAACACATCTTAATTCCATCTTTTTTGTTGGATTATGTCCAAGTAAACACACCCTGCAGTGTGTTGCTACATTTTTGTTTTCATAACTGGCAGCTTGTGTTTTCATCCTGGGCTCAATGTGTCTGCACAACATTGTGTCCATCTGATTCAACATGGAATTGTTTCTTCTAAATTCTATATAAACATATTCAAAAATGACAAGTCTATACAAAGAACATCATCACAGATGTTAGTTGGCCACTGTTTGTGAAGCCATTCCATGGGAGGAAAAAGCCATTTTGCTCTTGCTTTGAAAATTTCTAGTTGCTCAATAAGCCCGTTAGCCTCTCAATATGTGATGATGAAGCTTTTTATTATTCATTGGCAGGCGCCAGACTACCGACTGTATAAGAGCGAACCAGAGTTGACCACTGTCGCTGAAGTGGATGAGAACAATGGAGAAGACAGGACAGAACACATAGCAGAGCATCCTCTAAACAAAGGTACATGACAATGACATGCAAAAAGCCAATGTGATTGTTAATTACATAACATTTGGCCTAAATGTCCACTAGGGTAATCATTCCTTCTACTCTGTTTATATATTTTGTTTATATCTTTTTAATATATATAAAATATTAAAGGCTTTTACTATCAATATATTATGAACATATATAGCACAATTAGTTACATTTTACCTCATGAAATCCTTTGTTTTAGCAGGATTTGCAGGGGTTATTCATTTTTAATAATGAAACATGAATGCTTCCAGTGCCTCACATTTACCCATTTCCCTTTTATTCCCCTTTTAGGGATATCCTACCCAGTTGGCATTGTTCCACCTAGAACCAAATCCCCTGTGTCTGAATCATCTTTAGTTGCTTCATATGTTACTCTAAGGAAGAGTAAGAAGCCTGACTCCAGAACGGTAAATCAGCCTCTCTTGAAGTATTTACACTGAATCGACTCCCCAAAACATAGGTGCTGCACAAATGGCTATTTTCAGTGCACATGTTATAACCACAAAATCAAGCAATAGAAAATATTATTGAATAGTTCAGCTTTTATCCTGTGGGCCTTTGCGCCACTTGCTGATTTGATTAAAGGGCTCTTAACTGCTGGTTGCGTTCATCAAGCTGACAGTTTACAGCTTGTGCATGGCAAATAGGCCACTCACCACATGGCCCGGGTGTGTCCAGCCTATTCTGAAACAGCTTCTTGTAAAATGAATGAGAAACTCAGCTAATACAATTTCTGCCCACGCTCACTATCAAACTGTGTTATTAGTGTGCCATATGGCAGGGTTTGTCTATTTTTTTTAATCGTGTTTGTTTCTTCGTATCTGTTTTGCAAAAAAAAAAACACATCATGCATTCACTCATACATTCAATGCCTTTTGTTCTAGTTTACTTGAAGATAGCCTGCAGTGGTAGGAGAGTAGCTCACGGAGTTCATCTCAGACCCTTGGGTAAAAGCTCATTGGACATTCATTGAAGTGTCCTGAAGCACTGGATGTAATCCAGATTTAGGAACTCCTAGCGTGGAGTGGAGCGCATGGTGGACAAGTTCACATTGGCCCCTAACAAAGACTCATTAACCACTATTATTGTGGCTGTTTTGTTGTTGTTGCCTGAATTAGATGCTCCTTAGAAAATGAATCATGCGTACAAAGGTATTGAGACACAACTTCATTATAGGGATGGAATTGCCAAGATCTACTTGAATATTTCAATAGATTGGCAGTGACACATATCTAATCCACTTAAGATGTAAGAATCCAATGCCACCTTCTCTTAGTTCAAATGCATTGGTAATCTATTATCATCAGTGGCACTAAAACATGATCATTCCTTGCTAGTCTTAATAATTTTAATGAACTGGATGTCTGTCATCACTAACAGCCAATAAATTACACTCAATAATGTGCAGGAGCGTCCGCACAGTGCCATGGAGCATCTGTTGGAGAGCGGTCGGCCCCGGATGAGTGTGGAGGAGCAGCTGGAAAGGATTCGCCGCCACCAGCAGGGAGCCCTGAAGGAGAAGAAAAAGGGCATCCGCATTAGGGGAGGCAGCGAAGAGAATGCACTATCCCGTAACAATTCATTTACAAAGGACAACCATTCTCGCAATGTACAGGTGCAGAGACAGATGCTATTCCAACACCCAAAGGATGCTGGACTTGATCACATAATCTGCTTTTTTTCTGGAAATGTTGCAGCCTCAATTGAGACGTAGGGAAGAGGTGATGAGCACAGACATTCTGGAACTTGAAGCCTCACTCAGGCAGCAGGAGGTGGTGAGGGAGCAGGAGACGCCCGCCGAGGAAATTGCACGTCTGAAAGAAGCCTCAAACTCGGAGCGCTTTAATGTGGTTCGAGAAGTAAGGCTGAATCAATCTTGAACTAGACATTATCATCACAAACCATTCTTGAAAATTATTGACAGACAAATTCAATGCGCCCCGCGATCAGTGAAAATAAGCGGTACGGAAAATGAATGAAATTGAATGCCTTTTGTGTTTCAGCTGTCTGTGCCTGACAAAGTGCTGATACCTGAACGCTACGTGGAGTCTGATCCTGAGGAGACTCTGAGCCCGGAACAGGAAGCTGACAAGCAGAGGAAAGTGGACCGCATCAAAGCTCTCATAGCCAAAAACAGGTAAAAATACATTTAAAAAAATAGGATCAATATTTATCATTACTGATACTTTTGCTTGTACTTTTTGCTGCCTTTTTTCAATGTGAACACAATTTCTTCAAGTAAAAGGATTCTGTTTTACATGTAACATGAATGTGTCTCCAAGCATGCAGAATACAATGCCTGCTGTAGCTTTGAGTCCAGTGGAGACTGAAGAGGAGATTACTATCCAAGAAAAAGAGAAAATGATTAATATCTCTTACGAACTGGCGGCAGAGGCATCCAAACGGAGTAAGCTGGTTGCAGGTAGGCTGCAAACCGAAAAAGGTTATTGACTGAAGTGTGCTTTTTCATACTTTAATATTTGTTGCATTGCCATCCACATATTTTAGTTATCAAATATTTGATTGTGTTTCTGATTTCATGAATGTGGCACTCAAATCACTATTGTTAGAAAAGTGAAAGATTTTCCAAGAACTTCTAGGGATTACTTTTCCATCTGGCTTGACATGAATGAGCACTTCAGCTCGCCACGTCTGTGGCATCTTTCTCTATTAGATCACAGCTGCCCACTTGAAAGCATCTACGCATCAATGACTAGGACTTGCATTGCGTCACTTATGTTCTCCGAGCCGTGGTCTGAGCCACGTCTATGATTAGTGGTGGAAGCAGTAGATTTCTAACTAAAAGGGACACTCGAAATGGAACAGATGTGAAGCAAATGTGCTTTGGCTCTGCATTTGCCAGCCCACATTGTTGTGTGGAACAAAAAAACAAACAAACAAAAAAACAAGACAATCCACGTTGCTGAAGTGCTCAAAGAAAAGTAGCCCCTGGATTGGCTCCCTTCATTAACTTCAATATATGGACAAAAGTATTGGGACTGCATCCAAAACTTGAGGATCTACATTCCGCACACAAGATGGGCAAGACCCATTCCCATGTTTTAACAAAAGAAAAACATACTCTGCAACTAAAACTATTGAATTCAAGTTAAAATCATTTCTACAGCAGTTAATGAATTCATGCGTACCTCCAATACTTTTGTCTTTTTTGTTTGTGAGGAATATTTCATTCCGTGCACATTCTAAGGGTAAATAGTTTGGCTATTTTCATTAGACATTAAACTGTTTTGACTATTCATGCTTTTTTTTGTGGTGTGGTGTGGTGTTGAATGTATTGCTGTGTTTTGTTGCAGTGAAAAGTCCGTTGCCATCTTCCTCACCCCTCCCACCATCTCCTAATACCCCGCCTCAGCTCACTGACGGCTCTCACTTCATGTGTGTGTAGTAGCACCAGTAAGGGTCTTAATCACCTGTTGTCCTTTTTGTCCATCTTATTTCATTGTTATCAGTGTTGTTTTAGGTTTAGTCTTTTCTTGATTAACTTAGAAGTATTCACAATAGATATTCTACTACCTTGACATCAAGGTTGACTGAACCTTTGTTCTTTTTGTTTTCTCAGCACAAGCTCTCGCTTCAGTCAAAACGTACACATGAAGGAAACATCCCCACAGATGTGAGAATCTATAAGGTGTCAGTCAACCTGACTTGTTTGTGTGCTTGGTTGTTGTGAGTTGCTTGTGCTCACTACGTCATCTGAAGGTCCTTTCCCATCACCAATAACATTTCATATCTTTTGGGATGCCTAAACTGCTTTTCTTTGTTCTTAACCCTGGAAAAGTTATAACTTGTCTTTCTAATTATTTATAGACTTTAACAGGTATTTTTTCCAAGCTTTTGGTTGAATTGTTTTTATTTAAACAGATATTTTTTAACACGGGAACATTTGTTGCTTGGAATTTTGAGTGTTTCAAAATATAATGAAGAAAAGCCCCACTTTAGTACTCCAGACTAATTTGGTTCCTGTTTCTGAATGTAATTATTTAATTTAAGACCAGGCAGTATGTTTAAAAAAAATACTGACAAACGTTTCATGGATATTCTGTTTCTTAAATATCTTTTATTTCTTTGTAAATGAGCGTTATATTTAAAGAAGTAAGGAGAGAGGGGAAATTTTACTACGTTTGGTTCTATTTTGTGAAATGTTTTTTTTTTTATAGGCCTAGAACTAAAAGAATTTATTGGAATATTTTCAAAAAGCAATAATAAATGCAAGAGAGTGGATGCATTTTGAATATTTCGCAGTTGTACAAAATGTAATTAAGAGGCTTACTATCTATATAAAGTCGTTGCTACGGCAGGATGGGAGCATGTATCCAACAAATGGTCACAGAATAGATTCAATTTACAAATGTACCCCATATCCCATCTGTTTTTATACCATATAAAATAAATGTTCCTATTCTTAAAAAAAAAAGAAAACAATCATCTTATTTTTCTTGTTCCAGTCTTGTTAATTGATTGAACTCCAAGTGCTGACAGATGAGTTGAGTCCATGTCCGGAAATGATCAATTTTGTGGAACTGTCATTCCCATTAGCGCCATGGTTGAATTCAAATCTGTTTCCACTGACATTTAGTAAACCGTGAACTGACAATCAGTCAGTTGTTTGTTCATCAGACAGAAATTCTTTCACCGTTGAAATCTAACATGTTCAAAAATGTGAGGATGATATGATAGAAACTGCAAGGAGAAAATCAATCAAGGTTTTACCAGTGTGTGTGAATGTGTGTAGAGTATGTGCTGAAAATATTAAGCAATTCATTGATTCCAGTTATAGTAACCCTCAACCCAAGTTTAAATAGCACAATAGCGCCCTCTAACGTAACTACCATTAAATCTACACACTTGTGTGAATGATCCATTGATGCCAGAAAAATTACATGCTCTTTTCTCCAAGGAATCCAATATTCTATGATTTATGTTTCTAGCAAAACCAGTGTTACCTACCAAAACATAACAAATATAGAATAGAGCTTTATATATATTTTTAGTGTTTGGTACTAGCTTTTTTAAGGAATTTCTTGCAAATGTTGTAATTTCTTTTGCAAAAGTAAGTGCGTGCCTCTGATCACAAGGAGGCATCCTATGGTTTTTAAAAAATGAGAGTAATGAAACGTTTAAATGCCATTGAAAACGTGTCCAAACTGTCCAATCAGCGAGCATTGTATTTGATGCCCCGCCCCTTGTACTGACGGTTCCAATTTTGACACCGCAAGCGCTTCGCCCGCTGCAATGGCGGCTCCAAGCTCCGAAATAACGCCTTCGGTGAGTGCTGGGGGCTGTGGATCCGTTGCAGATCAAGCTGATGCCGAATCCGATGCAAACAATGCAAAAATGGCCGAAGCAGACAGTTGTGATGAGCCAAAAATGGTGCAGGTCGGTGAGCTGGCGGAGCAGGCCGCGAGCGAGACGCCGCCGACTGACGCTTCACCGGCAGCCGATCCGGTGGAGACATCGGCTCTCGGAGACACTGAGTTACCATCCGATGAAGTGCCGTCTGATCCCCGGCAGAACTTGGCGGACGACAACATCGAACGTGTTGTGGGCGACGCGGCAAAATGTGCTAAAGACGAGCCCGAAGAAGAGATCCAGTGTTCGGGTATAGAGGAATGCGACAGGAGTAAAGCGACTTGCGAGGACGGTGACAAACTGAGCGGTGGAGACGCGGCTCCGGAGGACAAGAGGCGGCCGAGCGTGGAGATCTCCTCCTCCGATGGAGAACCACTCAGCCGTATGGACTCTGAAGACAGGTACGGAACTTGATCTCACCTGAATGTGGAGAGAGCAATCGAAAACATGGTACAAAAAAAAAATTAAAGAAAGAATGGAAGAGAGGTAGAATGACTTCCATCATCTCTGAAGTGCATCATCAGGATCCATGCTGCATCCTTTTGTGCATGTTATCATGTTAACCTCATCCACATCTGTTCTTTTTAGCATAAGCAGCACCCTGATGGAGATGGAGAGCACAGTGTCGAGTGGGCGATCCACCCCAGCTATGATGAACGGGCAGAGCAGTGCAAACTCGTCCACTGTGAAGACCGTGGCTTACCCCTGTTGCTGGGACCTATGTCTTCAGTACTTCAATTCCAGCCCTGACCTCGCTGAACATATCAGAGGCATCCATGTGGATGGACAGAGAGGAGGGGTTCGTAGTAGTACATTTGAGTGGATGTGTTGTTCCACTGTTTATTTATTCATTTTTTAAACTTTTCAAAGCTGTTTGGGGGCGGCTCAAAGGCTGAGTGGTTAGCCTCACCGTGGGAATCCTGAGTTAAAATCCAGGTCTCTACACCTGTGTAGAGTTTGCATGTTCTCCCTAGGCCTGTGTGGGTTTTCTCTGGGTACTATGGTTTCCTCCCACATTCCAAAGACATGCATGGTGGGCTGATTGAACATTCTAAATTGCCCTAGGTATGAGTGTGAGAGTGAATGGTTGTTTGTCTCCTTGTGCCCTGCAATTGGCTGGCCACAAATTCAGGGTGTCCCCCACCTCTGGCCTGAAGTCAGCTGGGATAGGCTCCAGCACCCTGTGATTCTAGTGAGGATAAAGTGGTTCAAAAGATGAGAAATGTTTGTCTTTCTCACACCTGGCCTTTTTCCATTTTGCTCTCCAGGTGTTTGTGTGCTTATGGAAGGGTTGCAAGGTGTACAACACTCCGTCTACCAGTCAAAGTTGGCTTCAGAGACACATGCTAACCCACAGTGGAGATAAGCCCTTCAAGGTATAAAAACACTTGTCATCCAAATAAAATGACTGGATCCAGTATGTTTTGTTTACACAGTGCAGTGAAACACTTGTCTTGTTTTCTGTGGTTTAGTGTGTTGTTGGTGGCTGCACAGCAAGTTTCGCTTCGCAGGGGGGCTTGGCTCGTCATGTCCCCAGCCACTTTAGCCAGCAAAGCTCTTCCAAAATGTCCAGCCAAGCCAAACTCAAGGAGGAGTCACCCTCCAAGGCTGGTCTCAACAAGAGGAAAAAGCTCAAAAACAAACGCCGGTTCACCCTACGTACGTATAAATGAAAAGACACACTAGCACCACACTAGTACTGCTGAATTTCCTAAATATGTCTTAACTTTATACCCATAGACAACAAGGCCATGCATCTTTCATGTGCATATATATGTACATTATGGTTCAAAATTATTGAAAGAGTGAGGCCATTTCTACATCATATTGAGAAAAAAAGTGAAAACATGATGTTGGGGATTTTTTCCCCCTTCAATTCCCTTTAAAATGTAAAGTTGTCACTCTTGGTTCTGATATTATATATTTTGGATACATCACACAACTACATAGAAAATTAAGAAATTGGCTCCACTGTATTTATACTATAATCAGAATGATATTTTGACTTCAAGTCTCTTAAAATAATTTCAATTGTATATTCTATTTTATAAATAAACATCAGGTATTGTATATTAGGGCCACCCACAAAAGTGCCAGCAGAGGTTTTTTTTTGTTGAATAAATTGTATTTAGAAACAAATATTGAAGATGGCTTTACAAAACATTTAATGAAACACAATGATTGACATTGCATATTAATTTGGTATTGCTTATTTCTCTTTCACCTGGCCTTTGACTCAACCAGCTAGACCTCATGACTTTTTTGATGCGCAAACCATGGATGCTATCCGTCATCGAGCCATCTGTCTCAACCTCGCTACTCACATCGAAAGCGTGGGCAACGGCCACAGTGTGGTCTTTAACAGCACAGTGAGTCCATCTCTTTTCCTTCATTAATTATACTTGTCTTTCTCTTTAATGATGAAATGTACTAGCCAGTTGATTTTGATGTTTTTTTTTTAATTTTTGTATATGGTTTATTAAATTGTTCATGAGAAAAGAAGATATTTCTCTCAACTACGTTGCCTGCTAAATTACAACTAACACTACAAATACCATAAGTACATGTAGGGATCAGCTGAAAGTCTACCACCGCCACTACATTTAAATGAAATAACTTTTTTAATGTTTTATATTTGTGATCGACAGGGGACGCTGTAGATTTACTTTTGTGGATAATACAGCTGATTCAAGCTGTTAATTTTTTTCTTTCTTTGCACTTTAAGTGAACCTTCATTTGCCGCAGGGCTTTGCGTTGTTTTTCTCTAAATCAAACATCACAGGAAAGAAAATTGATTTTTAATATGATGCTTCTGCCCAGCGTCATGCCATTTAGCAGTATGAAAATGCAGATGTTTTAGCAGTATTTAGTTCAAATGCTTTTTTCAAACATGCAACATTTATGATGTTTTGGTAATGAGATTAGAATAAGTGCTTTTTCTATGCATTTCCGCAGCATAGAATTCCTGCCCTGCTGCATAGAGTACAATAAATCTGTACTGTACCTATTTTCCTTGAAAAATATTGTAATTACATTACTGAAGGTAGATGTTAATGTAGTGCTGAATAAATCATGTATACTAAGTTAACATATCTCATATATACATTTACATATACATATCTATATCTGAGTTGTTCTGTGCTGCTATTACATCTCACTAGAAATGACATTTCCGGACTACGGAATGAATAAAGTTATCTGATCTAATCTAGTAGCTAACCTAGCAGAAACTGTCAGTGTTCATAAAATCTGCAAAGCATATTTAAGCCCTAAAGAAAAGTGACATCGGCCTCCCGAAGTGCTTTTGATCTTAAATGCGCATACAGAAAAACTGCATCAACGATAAGGTATTTTTTCTTTTTATATATATATATTATACAATATTCCACATACATAAAGCACATGTTTTTACCATAGTAGCAGCATGCTGTCACATTAAATGGACTGTGCAATCCAAGTCGACATTCATACCATAATTTTCAAACCATTTGAACCCTGCGGCATTCATACTGAAGCAGCCTTTTTATGCATTCTTTGGGGACAGACAAATTTAATTATTTTGCTTGCCATTAAAAACCTTTATTTTTATTTTATATCGCTCTATGGACCATGACGTGTCATAATGACCTGCGTCACTATATTCATATTCTCAAACAACCAGTGTGACCTGACTACACGGAGTTCTTCTGTGCTCCAACACAACTGCATCCCTAACTCCGTGTTAGCATTGGGTTTGTGGGAAGGTGGTCTTTTTTCATTTAAAATGTCAACCGAAGATCTTTAGTGCCACTACAAAAGAACTAGTAATTAAATTGAACTACGGATTGTTGAACATCTTGTGTGCAGGTTTGCCAGTCGCTTCAAAACATTGTTTTTTTTAATAAATAAATAAATAAGGCTTATTTTGTTGGGATGTACCGGTACAAAACAGCCATTTTATAAGGATGAGCATCCAATGATTTGCTAGGATGAGAAGATGGTATGCGATCAGTGATTGGCTGATTTCAACAAGCCTTCAGAGGACTTTACTGATAACAAAGGCTACGTCCGATGCTTTATGCCATTACAGAAGAATAGTTTAAGACTAACCGGGGGTGTTTTGAGATATTTATAGTGGGCAGACAGCTATTGTACTGACTGCAAGCTGAGAAACTCTTTGGTTCTTAAGTTGTGTGGTCCGAGAGACCTAGGTCATGGAATCGCAAGGCAATGGGATTATTGGGCCTGTTGAGTCTGCATTCTCCTTCCCACCAGCCCTGAACATTTGTGGGCCAAAAAGACTGTTGTATGGACCACAGGCCGCAGTAGACTATGTGAGCACGGGATGGAGCAAAACTGTGGGGGTTCTGTGGCGTTTGGCCAGTGAGCCTGCTGACACACCAGAGCAAGTCAGCCATGTTTATGATGGGATATTTTTGTTATTGCACCCGTCTGCGTCATCCAGCGCACGACCTGCTGACACGACGCAGGCACCCTTTTGAACGGGCCGGGCCTGCCCTCCCCCGCCTTTGGTTGGGTGTTTTTTTTCACTGGAACAACTCATGATGCTCATCCTCCCTTCTTCTCGACAAATTAGACTGATGTGGTAAAATTAAAGCAAATCACTTTGTACAGCTTCAACACAAGCCAAAATTTGTCTTCTGCTTTTTCACTTACTTATACATTACATTCCCTCATTGCCAGTAATTAGTCTGTGACCAATTTTGGCTTTTCTCACAGTAAAGCAGCTGACATCTCTTGTTTTGTTTGGATTTCATTTCTTCATGTAGACAAAGTAATGTTTAATGTAAAATGCACAGAAACCTTATTGATTTCAAAAAAACAACTCAAAACTAAACAATTGTTTTAGGAATGAAAAGTAAGAAAATCAGTTCTCCATCCTTTTTCCTCAAACTAGTTTCCATCTGTGTTATAGACAGTCTCAGGGGTAACAAAAATAATTTCAGCTATTCGTGTGCGTAAGAGAACTTCTTCAACGTGAGCTCATTTGCCGTCCTAAAAATAGAGATTCCTAACATAAAAGAGTGGATTGACGCAAGAGGTTAGATCTGCGGCTATTTTTGCTGCCGGTTATTTTTCCAGCTCTCTCTTCCTACTGACAATATCTGTGAATTCCACACCAGTTTCACTATAAACTGTCGCAACGTGAGAGGTGGAATGTTATGTAAAATAAAGGCCACTTTATTGTCTCAGCTGTATTTTCACAAGTTTAAAACTGGAAATTGTTGACAATCACGCTTGGATTGGTTTGAGAGCAAGTTTCATCTCAGTTCCTCTAGTATAAACAGATTGCCCGAAACCTGGGGGACAACAAAATGTATTCTCATTTTTACTATGGTGCTGATAAATACTTAACTACATTTGTTCAATATCACCAAGCGTGTTTTAGAATTTTATAAGCAATCAAAACATATGAAACAATAATAAAAATGATTTAATACACCAGTCTCACAACCCAAAGTCGATTAACAAATGGGCATTTTGAAGCCTTGAGTATTGGACCATATTAACTACATCAATATTTGCTTATTCATCTTTACTGATCAATGGAAAATTCAATGGAACCTTCCTTCCCTTGGCCATTGAAGTAGTGGTAGGAGGAATGTTCCATTGAAGCTACAATTCCATCTTTACTCTGAAATGCATTATTAAGAGCCCTTACATTGCTCTTGCAGTTAATGATCAGCCTCTGTAGAACTCGGTGAGATGTTTAAATTATAAAGCTTCATTATTCCTCGGAGGGGGGGTGCATGTCTTTGAAGCTACTTCTCTTCACACCAGGGAGACAAGTTCCAAAGTCTTTGCTTGATCACAACTTGCTTTGAAATTTTATCCAACTTCTTGAATCTGTAGGTTAAATTAAGTGTGCTATGTTTGTTTTTTTTTTTTTTTTTTTTAACTAATTACATTTTTCCTTCACAAATATATTTTACAAAACAAATAGCTTTACAGGCAGGAGCTTATTTTTTGCTTCTTGATTTGTCTCTGTGTAGGTGCTTGCCAAAAGGAAAGAAGGCTCAGGAAAAGTGAAGGTTCTCTTACACTGGACACCTGAAGATATGTGAGTACATTTGCATAGTTATCCAATATTTCATAACTTATTATCAGAATTCTACGTTACTCACGAGTGAAGAGAAATCAAAAGCAGCACAGCTGTGTTGACCTATTTGGGAGTACAACTGCCTCACTTTTAGTTCTCCCTATATATGTTCTTCTCGTGCTTTAACAGTTTCTCTTTGAGTACATTCCAAGAACGTAGTTTATCTAAAATTAAACTTTTACATTTTACATGTAATGTGGCTGTGAATGGTTGGTATTCATCTGAAAGTGGCATTACCACTTTGTTCTAATGGTGAATCAAAACGAAACAAACATGATTTTAACTTGTGAAAAGTCAATTTGGATGTGAAAGTTGCCAGTTCATAAGTAAACTGGCTTTCATCCCTTAAAATATAATGTAACAATTAAATGGCAATACTTTTAGTATTAAAGTAAATCCTGCTGGTATAACCTCAAGAAATGCTCTGTTTACACAACGTTATTTACCATCCTCCCGCAACCCTTGTGAGAATAATCTGTAAAAAAAAAAAAAAGAATGAATATCAAATCATATGCTTCTTTGTTGTAATGCCAATTAATCAAATTGAATCATCTACCTGAAATGCCTTTGCCATTATTAATTGTGATTAAAAAGTGATTATCGGGCTCCAACTCATGTTTACTTGAGTAATTGATTACTTTGCCAGTTATTGCAATTGTTAATAAAACATATTTGGAGAAACAACAATAGACGAGTGATCATGATCAGACCCGCCAGTTAAATGGAACAGACTTGTATACCTTTCAATGGCAGTGAATGAGTTAAAGGGTTCACACAACAATGCCATCATTTTGGTGCAAGCTCATTGACCAATTAAAGATGCAATGCATTGTCGGTCGGCACCATACTTATGAACAAAGCAGTGGTTCATTGTTGGTGAGCTTCAGAAGAAACTGTTCTGTCTATTTGTGTTGTTGCTTGAGGGTGCCCACTGTCACTCCCATTAAAGGCTTTGACTGCACAGCATCTGAGGATGATCAGAGCAAAGGAGCATGGGCGAGAGGAAAGTGCCAAACCAAGTAGAAAAGTTGCAAAGTGAGAGGATGAATGAGAGGCCAGACAATAATGGAGATAGTAGAGGCAGAAAAAATAGTGTATGAAGAATAAAGGTGGCAGTGAGACAATAAGATTGGATGATGCGTTATGAAGTTGACTGCAAGATAGATTCTGAAGACAAACCCGTTTTCTGATATGGTATTCCTTCCTTAGTTTTCTCGTGTCCCTTGGTAGTTTTACACATTCTGGCCCTGCACGATGTGACAGACATCGTAAATAGGAACAATGTGATGTTTGGTTATTCAGGAAAGTCTCAATTGCATCTTATTTGAGGAAATGACAACGTGTTAAGGTTTCGCCTGTGATGGTTTTAACAGCGATGCAACTTCCCTTTTTTATTTTAAAGGGAGTGGGCCCACTCCACACACACTCTATTGTCATTTTCGTATGGTTTTGTTCAAGCCACCGTTTTGAAAGTTTAAATGTAACCTTAAAAGTAAGGGAAGCTAGAGAACCTCCAAGCAATAATAGTCACTTTTAAAAAAATCTTTCATCAACTATTGTGTTTTAATGGGCTTTTTTGTATTCCCTTGGATCTGAAGTTCAGTGCAGTCAATTCTTGCCTGACCCTGAAATGTTTTGCCAAGATTTTAGTGCAAGCCAGTGAAGAATATCCAATTTCTTTACATTCAGCAGCAGCACATTGTTTACTTTGGCTGCATTACTTGGCTCAGGAAAATATCCATCCATCTATAATACACACAAGTCACCTTTTAACCTGTTTTGCAACATTTATATGTAAATTGTAAGCACATTTTAAAATACATCAATCATTAATTTCTCTCTGTTTTTAAATTATCAGTCATGTATAAAGATGTTTTAGCCAATTTTGCAAACTTGACACTGCTTATACCACAAAACACCTCAATCAGATCACGTCCATTGTCAACATATACTGTATATACCGTATCTCTATTTGGCAGTAGCCATCAATTTATGTTCCAAGTTTGGGCATCCTCTTGTTTTGCAGTACAATAGAGTTATTTAAAAAAAAAAAAAATATATATATATATATATAAATACATGAGGTAAATTTGTCCTCCACAAAATCCATTGTTACAAAAACCTAAGAGTTCAAATGGAGAGAAAAAAGGAAAAGCTTGTAGTTCAAAAATCCCATTAATTAAAGTATCAACCCATAAGCTCAACTGTTCAAAAAGGGTGTTCTTACTTGCTTGACCTGCCAGCTTCTTTTTACGTTAAGTCATTTGCTAATGCATGAAATTTACCGAAGCACATGGAGTACATCTCGTATGTCCCTTTCTTGACCTTTTTGAATTCTTTCATACACTTTTCAATTAGAAGCTCTCCCTACAGTGGCCCAAATGCACTGTACTTGAACTACCTTCACACCATCTCTCAAAACAGACTGATTAAGCATGTGAATAAGCGATCTGGCAAGGTGGTTGCCTGCTTAGCTTTGTGTGCTTGCTTGTCCGTCCGTCTGTCTCAGGGGGCTCCAGTGATGACGCACATAGTGACGATGGGAATGCTAGGGGCGGAGACAGATGTGAGTGTTGAAGCAGGAGGGGGGCACAGTAGTCGACTAAGCTCTTTTTTTCCAACTTCTGCAACCTGACATGCCACGCCAAAGGCTGGCACAGGGAACTAGGCTGACCTTAGTCCACAAAGTGCAGTTTAGTACTGCAGCATATTGTACAGCATCTTGTTGCCTGAGCTTAGTGTCCTACCCTTGCCACTGTACGCACAGGCCAGATATAGATTTAAATGATTGGATATTGGACCTTTCTATTTCTTGGCACTGAGAATTAGTCAAAAAAAGGTGGTAACCTGCCTTTGACTCCAAGGGACACTTTGTCATGCTCACTCATGCCGGCCCATTCATCTTTTTCATCTTGATTATCACTCCGTTCCTTAGTTTCTTCTCATTACATCTTACGGCTTGACCACATTTCTCAGTCCCGTTTCCTTCCAGCCTGCCTGACGTGTGGGTGAATGAAACTGAGAGATCTCAGATGAAGACCAAAGTGGTGCACTTATCCCAGTTGCCGCAGGAAACCGCCATGCTGCTGGACCCAAACATATACAGGTTAGAGTCTTTTTGATGTCCTTTATTTCATTTATGTGTGCAGTTATTAACTCTATGTAATCAAAGGAGGTTTTTGTTTTGTTTGTTTAACTAAGTTAGGTTATCCTAACCACCAGAGGGCACATGTTCCTGACGTCAGTAACACACTTTTGTGAACTGGAGTCCTCAGCTTAACCTTGTTAAGGCTTTTATTAAAACTTTATGCTATTAAATGATGTAAACACTTGGTGATTTTAGGTAAATCTCAGAAACACTATGCAAACAGTTCTAAAATGATATACTTTGTAAATGACTACGCAGCCGAATGTAGTTAATCAAAGAACCACTATGACCTTGGGTGATTTTTAGTTAAGTAGAACAATTATACCTAATACAATACAAACAGGATATTAAGTGCTTATTACATGATCTCATTAATTTTCATCGCTTCATTCTTAAAGACAATCCTTTAATGTCCTTTCAGAGCACTTCCCCAGAAACGAGTTAAACAGTGGTAAGTTGCACCAGCTCTGCAGTATGTCATTCATCGAATGTTTCAAAAATGTTAAGCATTACATATTAAACTTCCTCGTCTACACTACTTATTACTAAAAATTGTCATATTATAGTAAGATGTTTGTCATGCTTTACAGCCAAGATATTGTATCTGAAATTTTGGTATATTACTTAATGTTCCGATGTTTAACCGGATCAAACCAAGTTGTTGAAAAGCTAAATTAAAAATATCTCACTTTTATGAAAACACTTCAACATACAGTAAATACTTGAATATCAATCAATCAACAAAGATCATGTCTTTAAGTGTAACAATTATTATTCTCACTAAATGCATCTCTCACTTTCTCTCACATTCAGCTCAGCCTGTAAGGAGTCGCCTTTGCTTTGAATTTATATTCCTTGCAGTTAGCAGTAATTTCTAATCTGGATGAAGCGATTTTCATCGCCACAATGGGACTTGGAACAATGTTTTTTTGTGATGAAGTCAAGGGAATATCCTGCACCCCCTCCACGAAAAGGAAAT
This sequence comes from Stigmatopora nigra, assembly GCF_051989575.1. Taxonomy (NCBI): domain Eukaryota; kingdom Metazoa; phylum Chordata; class Actinopteri; order Syngnathiformes; family Syngnathidae; genus Stigmatopora; species Stigmatopora nigra. The sequence continues at coordinate 12,168,100 of NC_135509.1, read as the reverse complement.
CTGACAATATTGCTTTTTTTTGTAACAACTGTTTTGTGGAACAGACATTTTCCATGTGTTGTGTAAATTGTATGTGCACATTTTTAACTTATTTTTATAACAAAAAACAAAATGGACATGGTTGTCAATTTTTGTGGGCAATTTCAGTAAAACATTTTTTTTCCTGTGATAAGCTATTATTATCCTCGCTAGCAGGAATACTTGGTGTGTCCTATAAGTATTCTGTTGTTTTAATGCAGTAATTCTGACTAACTATATTAACCTGTGGAAAGTATGTATGTGTAGCAGAAAAAAATAACTGCTGATGATATTCTGGATGAGCAACCATCAAAGATTCTTAACGGATGTCACCTTTTTTTTCCCCAATCTTTCCCTTTTCACTTTCTTATTGTGTGTATCAAAATTCTTACAAACCGGCCATTTAAATTAGCTGTGTTTTCTACTGTATATTGATCCAATTCAATTGGCTATCATGTTTATAATAAAACAGGTTCTTTGACAGGAGTTGATAAATTGGTTGTATAATGTGTGAAGAATTTCTGGGGGGGGGGGGGGTGCTTTTTCTGTGTTTTTGGTGAGTTTCTTGTTTTTTTAATAGGAAAGAATGGCAGCCTTATTTGGCATCGTCTTGCCAAAAAAGCTTTGTAAGCATGCTGCGGAGACACTAATTACTCGGCCAGCAGGCAAAACCCTCCTTGGCCTCTGCTGAAAACAGTTCAGGCTAAGGTTTTTACTTTTTTATTATCTTATCCACTCGCCTGTAGCTCCATGTAATTGGGATTTTTTTTAATTGCTTGTAGTTTTTTTTCTTCCTATTTTAAAGTCAATTGTTTGTTCTGTTGTGTGTGGGGTGAATAATGCAGTATATTTTTTAGATATATTCTGATGCAAATTTAGAGACTTTTTTTTTTCTTTTTTTGCAATAGGTGAGATGACGCTTCATACTATTTCCAGGTACAGTTGCAGAGGAAGAGAACTGTGTGCTGTGCTTTAAAGTAATGGCAGTTTTCACAAGTCAGTCTGATGAACTAGCATCTGATAGCAGGTAAGTGGAATTCTCATTTGGATTAAGGTTCGTTACACACTCATGCTCATACATATTGTCAATGTTATAAATCTCCTTTTTTAGTACTTTTGCCCCCACCACTGTGAAAGATTGTTAGTTCAGCATAAGAAGAGTGAAACTCCTTTTTTTCTTCTTTTCTGGAGCACTTAAAGTTAAATGTGTGTGCGTGTATATATATATATAGAGTTGATATGAAATGGAGTTAAACAAATTATTCCTAGAGTTGCAGTTACTCGGACTTGCTATGAACTCGGAAAATAATTTGTTAGTTAAAGTATTATTCAAAGAATCTCCATACTTGGGCACTGTACATTTCTAACGTACTGAAATAAGTTCCAACAACTTTTTTTTTTTTTTTTTAGCAAACATACACATAAATTAATTAGTTATTGCCAGGACCTCTTTAGCCATTGCTTGCTTTGTCACCTGCTTGTTAATTTTTACAGTACTTTTTTAAAAAAAGGAAAACAGTATTTTTGTGCAATCTTCATTGTTTCATGACTGCTGTATTCTTGAAGAAAAATCCATGTGGACATTGGCCAAAAATACTTCCATTTATCATACGTCATTTATTTTGTGGTTCATGTAGTCATAAGAGATTGTCGATTTGAATTACATTCTACAGGCAGCTGATTTATCAATTGTCAAATCTAAACATGAATCCCACTGCCTCGTAAGTAATTGAGATCCTTGTTGTTCACTGAATCGACTAAATTGGCATGACTCGTGGCAGGTTAAATCCAAACATTAATCCTACTTTGCTGTATGTAAATTGGATTGTTGTTGTTCATTGTATCGACTAAATTGGCACAAATCGTGGCTGTAGAATATTTTCAATCAGAATCACTGATTTCATCAATCTTTGCTATCTTGCTCATAATATCCGGCCAACCTTTTTGACTATATTTGCTTTAAATCTTGTAGCTTGACAGAAGGAATCGCCAGGGTCAAGGGGCATAGAATGGGTCTTTTGCAACGATCTGTGTGGTGACGACAGAAGCAGAAATACTTAGCCCGAGTTCATTTATTTTTCCTTTTTTTTCCCCCTCTGTGTACGTTTTGAACACAGAGCCTCCGGGAGCACCAATTAGTGAAGGCGTATTAGCATCATCTTTTTTTCTACTTTCTGTGAAACAGTGCCAATGGATTATGCCCTAACATGTTTCTATGGGCACCATATGGGAATAAGGTTTTGCGGCTTCTGTATAAGCACTTCTGAAACCTCAGGCTAAATGAAATGTGCTTTAATATGTTCCCTTTGTAGCTTGCAACACATAGTAGCGTGAAGTCCACTACATACCAAGAGACATGAACTGACCCAACACATCATATAAAAAAAAAAGATTTTTCATCATATGCCAAAGTAAATAGGACGCTGGGGAAATGAGTAGCTCCAACTTTTAAAAGAGGCTGTTGTATGACAGCTGGATACATCCAATCTATTCAGAATGGATCGAACGATCTCGAGAAGCCTCTCCCTTTGCGAGTTATGTCAGTTTCAGCTGGTGAGTTAAAAGAGCCTCATGGTTGTCTTATTGGATGTTATAGCTCTGACGTTACTATGTTGTGTCACCTTTTGTGTCGTGAGACTAAGAAGGTGAAGCACCACTGAGCATGTGATTGATCTGTATTAAGACCCTCACTGTGAGATATCAGTGGATTGAGAGGCTGTCTAGTTGCTATCTAAAGTGAACTCCCTGGCCTCCTCTTTCAGATGATTAAAACATTTGCCCTTGAAATGTGATTGGCCGGCCATACTGTGTTTATGGCCTTCCCTTATTCTTTTTTTTAACACTTCAGCAATTTCTAAGAATTGCTGCATGTTCTTTCTTCACTGTGACGTTGGTTCCTCTATTCTCGTGAGCGTGCCACTGCGTTCCACCGAGTGACCCCAATCGTTCCTATCCGACCATCCAGTTTCTTCTGCTTTTTTTTCATCTCACTGCTAAATAAATCAAATCAAATGTTGAGTACTGCCTAAAAATGACAATGACCTCAAGTACTACTATATCAAAGACATTCAGGCCTGATCTTGTGTTATACAGTTGAGTCACTGGGTTTTTTGGCTGCCTGCTTTGGTCAGATTACCCAAGGTGGTGCATGTTGTCTTTCCAACTCTGAACACATGGAGATATGTCACACACCTAGGCATGTCACATGCCCATTGGCATTCTTGCATTCCAGCTACATTTGTCAATATGGAAAAAGACTTGTAGTCCAAATCAGTCTCTGAATAGATGCTGCTTTGCCAGTAGAAGTTAATGTCTTAATATATCATGTCATTTGTCTTTATCAGTGGCAGTTGTGTGCTTTACAAGCATCATTGCGCTTCAGGTCACTACCTACACGTGATTCATGTTGGCAATGTTTCTACGTACAATAAATGACAGCTTCCATTTCCATAGAACAAGACACATCTTGACAGCGACCTATTCCCTGATGGACTCTGTTCTAACATTGTCTCATTGCTGGCCAGGTTATGTAACCCTCACCTCGGCATGAAATGATTTGCACATATCAGAAGTGGCTAAAGGCAGGATGTCAAGCTGCCTTCCACTCTTAGAGGGAGCAGAGGAGAGCACGGTTGATGAGGAAGTGGCATGGAGCACGGTAATGCAACTCTTTGGGGGGGTTGGGCACAAGCAGAGGGGCCTTTTGTAGCCTTCTGCCTCTCAGGGCTCCTTTGGCCTGTGTATAATTGATGAGTAGAGTGAATAAGAGATGCGTTTGTGACTGTCAGTCGGCTTGATGGGGACAGACGCAGCTCAAGTTTGGCTCTCCTCATCTGGCTGATGATGAGGATGAGGTTCATGTTTCTTCCCCATACTCTATCAATGCTGTATTTGCAAAAATGGGTTTTTGTTTCAAATGAATAAGCATTGATGAGAGGCTTGTAATTAGAAATATGTCATTGGTGAAAAAGTATAATAGAAAAAAACTAATTAAACACACTTTGCTCAGGGAGACTCAGATTTGTTAAAAAACAAAAAAATAGTGAAAATAATAGCTTCCACATTCAGACTTGAGCCACCATGTAACCTGAAGGAAATATACGGGATCGCTTTGTGTGACTTTACGGGCACATTTTCCTTAGTTTTGGCTTGATTGTTAACTCGCTGCCATTGACGAGTGATCATTTACTGTCAATTCTCCCAGTTCAAAAGTTTAGATATTCATCACCATCAATTGAAGCAGAATATAATAATAATAAAAATCTACTCTATGTATAGATAGACAGAGTCATGTTGAAACCAGCCGGAGGCAACAATACAGCTTAGTTACCACAAGAGTGGTCTCCAATGCATTGTAGAAGGAGCACGAATATGGGCTATAGCTACATAATTTATCTGAATGCGCAAGTGGAGTGTTGAAAATGTGACAACACAGTCTCAGTACATCTGTGACAATTCCAGACTTAAGTAGCTCTTCATATGTTGACTTACAATCCCACAAAGCTTACAATTCACAACTGAATAGTCATTCAAGTAGACAAGGCAGGGTCAATTTATTTCCACTGCATCTAATGATCTGAAATCTGAAAATAAAATCAGACATAATCTTATATGCAGTTTAAAAATATATATAATTGATTGCTGGCAAGCTTTAAAAAGAAAATTACATTTAATATCGCGTGATTTATTCAAACTATCAGCCAACCATCTACATTAATATTTTACCGCCTTCCTCTTAAACTCATTTTCTGGGTTTTGCCTTTTAATATCCATTTTGCCACCAAGAGACAATAATTTGCATACCAATGTGTTTTCTCACGGAGGGATTACTAACAAAAATTGTGCTTGTTACAGATTTAATCGAAAGTAGCATTCTACAAATGACCCGTGAATAAATAACATTTTGTGCCCCTGACATGAATACTTATGTCAGGGTGACTGTAAATGTCTAACATAGATAAATCATTTCAACTTGGAGGTAAATTATCCGATTTGATACTGTACATCATTGTGTTTCATTCTATTTTCCTACTATCCCTAAGCCTTTAGAACTTTTCTTCCCTTTACAAAAGGGAGGCCTTTATGAGTAAACACCACTGAGCCATTTTAAATCATGCTTCAAAGATGATTCTCAGGTCCAAACACATAAAGTTCACCCACATGTGTCCATCTGCTCATTTTACAATGCAATGGAGAGAAGTTATGGGAACTCACTGGCTGTGGATAGCGGTTAGCACTCCCATTGAGAAAAAAACTGTGGCCTTTACACAACCACTGGGACTCAGAGATTGACATTTCCGCTAATGCCATCTCATGAGGCGTGCCATTTTGGCCAAGACATGGACGACTGCCACCATGTGCTACCACCACTGCGACCACACAGGAAAATGCACGTCTGCTTGTTTTCCACCGAAAGCCTGCAGAGGTGAAACTCTGAATGACCATGTATGGCGGTGTACATCCCCCTAAAACTGTTCTTCTTGTGTGCCCCTTGTTGCTGGTGGCACAGCATTCTGGGACATTGCTTTTAGAGCTTCAAACTGAGACCTCAAATACACTGAAAGTGGAAAGCCAAAGTTATGGTATTTAATTTTTTTCATCTTTAATCAACAGGATTGTTCTCTATCTCTATTTTAAACACTGTTAATGAATTCCTTTTCTAAATCGCTTATCCTCACAAGTATCCTGGGGGGGGGGGGGGGGGTATCCCAGCTAAGAACTGAATACAGTGACTTAAATTGTGAATTTAATACTTTTTGTGAAATCAGTTTAGTTGAGCACCGAACCTTTATTTGCTCGTGGGCCATCTTTTGTCAGAAAAATAATAATTCTGCTTTTAACTGTGATGGCTATACAAAGCTTCATTGTCGTTGAAATAGTTGTCAATGCAATAAAGTGAAATGGAATGTTTTCCTATCGCACATTATTGTGCCACAGTACAATAATGGGCCATAAGATTTCGGAACTGTTCAAAGTACTATATAGTAACTAATTAAACCAAAGTCCTGGGTGTGCCCACCATTATCTTGCCTTACTTGTTTACATTATATTCTACACTCTCCCATGCATGTGCACGTTTATAGCAGTGGTTACTGTAATTGGTACAAAGCAGAGGTGTGACGTGCGCATAAAAGAAGCTGCAAGCCCTACCCCCCACCCTTCTTTATGTCTTTGGAGGGAAGGTGAGTGTGAGCTGGACATGCGGCATGCAACTAACTGTACAACCCGGATTGCTGTTGCTTTCAGCTGAGTCCAGCGTTTTTTTTCTGATGGTTCCCAGATGTTTTTAAAAGCAGGCCCACCAAACTTGACTCTTTTTTCCCCTTTTTCTGGCCGTGTTTCCTCCTTTTCCCTCCCCTCACCGAGTCCACTACACCTTGTCTGGTTGTTATCACCCGTCCAGTAATAAACGGCCATTTTTCACACGTGCTCCTCATTGGTTTATCATTCTCCCCTACTTTCTTTCTCCTCTGCTGAATCTCTTTTTGTCCATTGGTTTGCTTCATGATCTGTGTTTGATCACACAACTCATAGTCCGTATCTGTAGGAACAAATAAACTGCCCATGCAATATTGATGTCCTTCTATTGCGCTCCACTGCATCGTGGTTACACAGTATCCAGTAGTTTTACCCATTGTGCAGAAGTGCTAAAACACACTTCAGGTGTAAAAATAGCCACTGCTAGTCCTCATGCATGAATTAGTTTGTAAGAATATGCAAAGAAAGAGATAGGGAGATGAATATTTCATAGGAGTGGGCAAATAACAACCCCCCTCGAAATCTCTGAATGAAAACGGCCTTAATGGAGCATCAGGATCCATTCAACATGCTCTACTGTACAGTGTCTTAAAGGCGTACGACACATTAAATCATTAACAGGTAGTGACTGTGATAGGCATCCAATTTGACTAGTTGGCCTCTAGTTCAAATGGATTGAATTGTCATTTATCGACTTCTATGTATATAGTATGCAAAGAATGTGTTTTGGTCAGAGGTAAAAGAAGACAAACAGTTCTGTTTCAGGCAGCCAAAGAGTTTTTCATCCTCCCATTTGGATGGCATTGCATAGTACTGTTTATTTTTAATATCATGGCTAATCTCTTTTCATATTATTTTTCTCATGCACCCGAATCACCAACATGAGTTTTGGTGCCAGCTTGTTGCATTAGTTTGCTTTTTATTGCACCTTTAGTGTATTTAGATTTTATGCGTTCTTTGGTTTGGAGCACCTTAATGTGCATCAATTTCAAGGTGTGCCTCAGATGAAGCACTAAAATAGCACTTAGTAATTTCTTCAAGCTAAAAGGTGGCCACACTCGAGCGTGCATGCTATTAAGTTAATGATGCGTCCCTCACCTCACAATTACTGACATCCCCTAGGGGACTAACCGTCACCTTTTTAAATTGTTGATATATCACCCTCAACATGTCTGAAAACTGATTTTCTTAAGTGCTACAGCAGCATATTTCGTAGACAGTTAAGTCGATGACTTGAGGTTTTCTTTCAGTGCAGCATTCACATGCATATCCTCTGTTTCGCAAGTTGTCTGTAAACACGCTCAGGTGTTGTGATGACGCACAGCCCGGTGTGTTAGCTCGCTGACTCAAAAAAGGAACAAATGGTAACATTTGCCTCACCAGCAAACTTGTCCTTCTATCTTTTGATGTGAGGAGCTGCAGACTTGCTTGAATAAATGATGTTATAACCCAGCAGTTCAGAAACATGCACATTATTTCATCATATTCCATCATATTCATCCAAGGCAGCAATTACTCAACCGACTCTGCTTTTCTTTTTCAAACTACAACAATTTGGGCGCATTTCCAAGTCCTTGTAAAATGAAAATATCTTTTAATTTTGACATACCATACCAATAATAACACCCAGCAGGTAACATTAGAGCAGCAAGACAGAGCTACATTCTGGTAAATTACTGTCTGTCCATCACAGAGGCCGATATATCACGTACTATATAATAATAATAATTATAATAATATATTATAGGATTGCTGCAACATCTAATAATAATTGCAGTGTTGACTTGGCTACTCATGCTCAAAAGCTCCCGACTAGTTGATTTTGACTTGACGCATTTGGAAATCCAGAGCATTTACGATTCACACATGTTATCTATCTGCATTATATTTCGCAAAAATGCATGTTTCATGCTTATCAAGTACATCTAATCTCAATTTTCTGGGTCAAATTTGTACTGTGGTTTCACCCTGATCCCTTAATGACATCACACATATTTGTGCTATACAAACATTAAAGATTTTGGCGGAAATAAGTCACTGATATAATGAGGAATTGGCATTTTTATTTTTATGTTTCTTCCAAATGACTTCTATTTCACATATTTGCTCATATTTGACTCCGCCGCAATCTCACGGCCTCCTTTCCCTCGTATAATGAAAAGCATGTTTGTGGTTGTGTGCTGATTTGGAGCAACTATGAGGGGAACAAGTCCTTTGGGATAAGATGTGTTCTTCAAAAGGGAAGCTCCTGAATGTAATTATCACACAACACCTCTAATGAGTGGAGATGCACTAGAAGCGAAGTCTGCCCCATTTTTTTCTTAATTGTCTTGCGCCATTATACAGCCAACTGCAAATTTACCTAGGACTGTACACATCTGTTTATTTGTAATCCTATCCAATATGTTTCCATTTTCAGTATACTTGAAATTTCACTTGGTCTGAATATTATTGTCCTCCACACCTTGCCCTTCCTCATCTTATGCAAAAACACTCCCACATTGGAGTCACCCTGGCAAAGGTCCCATTCACCTCCACTGAATAATTTGTGGAATACTGCCGGGGCTTCAGCCCTGTACTGTTTCTTGCCCCCCCTCCCCTCAGTCTCCCTACTCTGTACCCCGGCTGGCAGCGGGACAGTAGTGACGCACAGCCCTGCTGTCGGAAAGAGATAGTAGACCTGACTCAATCTGTGACGTTGCCAGGTTATCTTCAAGCAGTTCCATCTGCAAAGTGTGGTCTGAGCTGGCACACGTGCTCGCTGGCACGCACACCACCGCCACCTTTTACAGCACAAGGCCAAAACTTAACAATAATTAATAGGTTTTAACCAAAAGATTGTAAGTGATAAATTGCTTGGTCAAGCACAACTGAATTGCGAACAATTAAAATTGCCATCATTTTGTCATTTTCATATAAAGAATGGTGTTAGTTAAAATGTCCATGTTTCAGTAACAAGATTGTCAACACCTTAAAATGTACATCCAAGTGGAAAGATTTTTATTTAAAAAAAAGGACAGAATGGTATTTTTTACACGTGCAGTAGAGAGAAAAAATATAAAAGCCAGTTTTACATTTTAAGTAAATATTTTGAGCAACTGATTTTCACTGTAAATTGTTGATTTATACTTCCACTAATAATGAAATCCGATAGACATATAGGCTTCAACGTGTCAAAGTTGGCCAAACTGTTCCACAGCTGAATTTTCACATTATATTTGTTCTCTGTAAATTGGCAGAACATTGGTAGTTTAAATTTGACATGCAGCCCCATCTGTTTAGTCCAGTTTGAACCCTGTCCAAAATGTCTCGTTTAAAAACAAGGACAGCACTCATGTTAGTGGTCAATATGATAGCTCCTCTCCCTAAGGCTCTGTCAAAAGTACACCAACTCCAGAGAGAACTCTGAAGCACGGTGACCGGGACATAAACGTCTCTTATCCCAAACTGATGGTGATTGCAACACGATCCAAAATTAAATAAACAGATAAAAGTCAGAAAGGACAGATAGAGAACATCAGTAATTCTTTGCCATGGAAAACCTGACATTAAAGTAAAGTGACTTTGGTTGGGATGTCCTGCTTTTTCCATTCCACTGAACAGACAGAGATTGGGACACTGCGCCAACTCTTAGATGTATCCCAGAAACTGGCATGACTGATGTTGGCAGCAAAAAACCTCTGTAGCCAACAGCTCCTCCAGAGCTAAAGTACACCACCACCCACCACGTTCCTGGATTTTCACTCCCCCTTTACTTGTTTTCTGTCTTGATGCGCAACATAGCCTCCATAATACATTACAACGGTCGAGCAAAACACTCTCTGCGAGGTATGATGTGACATTTACAGGGACATCAGGAACACCCTATTCTCTTTCTGTAGGGACGCTGAGCTATGCTTGAGTCAATGGAACTGAAAAAATGCCATATGTTTACATAAGTTACCCCGCGTGTTTGATTACTTGTACATTTATGAAGGCGAGGTAGTGAATACTTTAGGAAGTCGTATTCTAAATGAGATGGATGGAGCAAAGTGAAGAAAAATATACAATTCTTCCTGCACTCATCTGTGTGTGATGCTGCAGCAGCGACTCAAATAGAACTCTTACAGCCACTAATTTTGTGCCACTTTTCCAGGTCACGGGGGAAATTATCTAAGATAGGATACATAAACCTATCTAGTCCTACCATGACCGTTGCAAGAGCTGCTGATTTGTTTTTCACAATCCTCAGCCTATTTTTACGTGACTTTGGATGTGCAAGGGTGGGTTAAGTCTCTTCTGGCTTATCCTCGTCTGCCATTGCAACAATGCTAAGGCGACCAATAGACCGGCGACCAAACGTCTGTTCACGCTAATACATGGCAGGATGGATTCATACATTTCATGCATTCGTATTGTTGAGCATCTCAGACCAGGCAACTTTTTTCCAATCTTCTATTGTCCAATGGAGGTGAAAAAAAAGTAGTCTCACCGGCAGTTTCATAATTACTCAGACCAGCGCATCTGGCACCACGTTTCAAGTCACTCACACATCACATTTCTTACCCATTCTGATGCTGGATTTGAACAGCAGCAGATTACCCGGAGCCTTGGGACAGTTCTGCCTAATAATGTGATCGGTGGCAGGCAATTCGTTAATAATAACCTGTCGGTGCAGGGTTATGTGCATTTATCAGGGCTAACATATCAACATTTCAAAACACACTGCTTTTGCATATACACTGTTTTACATGTTGGGATCAAGTAACTTGGTTAAATATTTTCTTTTCATTGGCCAGTTAGCCCAACCGCATATAACATATACAGAGATGGACCACTTTAACTTGAGATAGCAGATGGCTTCTTTCACAAGAAAATGTTTGGAAAATTGCCAGACCGCTAAAAGGAAAAGGGTATTGTTTGTAATTAGGCAAACATTGTCAAGGCAGTCAAATCATTGAGAAGAATGGTAAAGGTAGCTAGTATCCACTGTATTTTGTAAGGCAGTCACATTTTTTCTTCTGTCATTTACTTGGAGCGGTAAGGCTCAGTGCTAGATTAATTTCACAATCATAAGTTTGTGGGTTCAATTCCTGGATCTGCTGATCATGCCAAAGTTTCCTTGTGCATTATAGTGCGCCTCAGGTTGCTCTTGGTGGTGCATCACCAGTAAGTGAATGAGTGTGAAAAGCCTTTAGTACCTAGAAGGTAGTAAAGCACTTATCAAGCCCAATTTTTTCTCTCCATTTTTTTCAATTCCAAATAATAGGCAACAAAATCTTGCGAATTGCGCAAAATATCTCTTGTTGTTTTAAATTATTTATTATATTTTATATTTGCTCACTTTTATATTTCCTCTCTTGCAAAGGCAAGCTTTTTTCTTCCAATTGGGTTTAAGAGGTTGTATCAATACAGTAATGTGACACCATTCACCTTGGTATAAAAGGCACTTACGGAACTGTTCTGTCTGGTTGGATTCAAAAATTTTCACAGGATTGGATGCCAACCGCAATAATCATTTTAATTGAAATTTCCCGCTCTAATCTGTGGAGCTAAATGGTAATTTTGTGATTTATTTATTTATTTTTTGTATCCAATTGCTCTGTCACTTTGGATTAGGTGTAACGTAGCCGGCTTTTATTGAAAAATGATGTGGCTGAGAGGCATGACTTACATTTCAACCGTTGTCATGCATTCACACATGCTATCACACAACTGAATGAAGGAAAACATAAAAACAGTGAATGAATGAGGGTTTTTTTTAACCTCTACAGTGTCAATGGCTCATTTCTTTTCTGGGGTGTTCATTTGTCAAAGTTATGGTAAAAGTGTCATTAATTATTAAATGTGGGCAAGGACACAGAAGCAAGGGTGCTTCATTTAATTAGCCTTTTTCCATGACTATTCTGTGTGTGATAAGTGAGTAAAGATCAACGGGAGACGGGCATTTTTCTTTATCTCTCGGAGGCTTTGCTACATATGCAGACAGTGGCTCAGCATGGAAACAATGTCTTCCTTCTCTGGGCTTCAAAAGAATGTTCTGTCTGAGAATGTAACACAAAGAAGATTAGCTGGGATGTTGAAATGGGAGATAGATCATCGTCCCTTTAGTTTTCTTTCAGTTCTTCCCGAAGATAGTGCAATCAAACTGGTCGATACTGTAGAGGCCAATAGTCGGACTAAAACTTGTTTTCTTGAATATGAAAATGCTCATTATTTATTCATCTTTTTATGTTTACAGAAGTGGCTCAGAAGGTATTCTGATTCGAATACAGCTGATGATTTATCTTGCAGCATGTTCTGTCCACTGTTTATTCGTAAATAAAAAGGCTGTGATCTCAAATATTTGTTATGTGTTGACCGTAAAATTCCAATGAACTTCAATCATGTAGTCAGGATCTGAGTGTCATAGACTCAACTCATGACATCTATAGGTGAGTTCTGTGATTAATAAAACAGACTCAGCACTGTTTATCTGGTCTGGTTCTTCATTACTCCCAGGCTTTAGTGCAGTAAAATAGCTAAGATAAAGCCATATAGTGTGAGAGCCCGAATAAAAGTGGCCTCATGGCTGATTTATGAGGTTGACTTACAGCAAAGATATTTCATTCTCAGGACTGCAGGACAATGATTAGCGTCTTTCACGAAGCACACAGAACGTGGTGTGTTGAACCAAACTGGAAGCTCTAGTCTTTGTGCCCCCCGATGGTCTTTGTCTACAACTAGAATGCCTCCATTTTTTTCCTTCTCGTGCTGGTGAAGCATGCAAACGTTTGAAACACATAATTCTGGTGGCAGTTGATCTATGAATTATGACTGTAAAGGGACAGACAATACCGTCATCATGTGCATCCCTGTGGAAAGAATTGTGTTTAAAATATTAAAACAGTTCTATTTTTTTTCCATGTGAAATAGTTGTGGGGGAAAAAAATAAATAAAAGCCAGTATTTCCAGAAAGTGGCCTCCCGACATAAAAACTATGAAAATAAATAAATAAAATAAATGGTGCCATCAAAATCATATACCGTTCATTTATTTGTTTATACAAAAACTATTAAAATCAGTCGAAATACTCCATTCCCTTCACTGTATATTGAAATAACAATATATATGTTACTTCTTGCAATCGAATGGTTTTAAGTCAAAGATAGGAAGCAGTTTTCTTTGGAAGAATAATATAATTTTTCAACCTATCTGTGAAAGTAGACTTAACAAAAATTCACTTAATTTATGGATGTCTAAGAGGAAGTGTGCAGTTGGGCCGCAGATAACATGTTGATATAGAGTCTGGGAAAAAGTATGCAGTGGACTTGCCTGAGAGGTTTATGGCACTGTGTTTTGCTGTTATCCTGTTTTAAATCCAACTTGTTTCTCCACCTCCTTTAACCTGTCTTACTTTTGCTCTTATCTTTAATGAATTGTAAGATACGACAATGTGGCGCTAACCAGGACCTGGTGATACGATCTTGTACGTTCACTGTAACGGTGAAGCAATAGACAAATGGACATATTCAGTTGTCATTTCTTTTTATCTCGGCCTTTGCAGGAAATGACAACAATAGGATAAATAACCTTCATGGTCCCTCTAAGTTTTTAAGTATGCAACACAATTTGTACTATACACAATGTACATATACCATGGGCAGGAAGTGAATGAGATTACTTCACAGGGCAGAATTTCCAACATATTATACTGTGGTTGAGTTTTTTTCCCTTTGTTGCAAAAAATGGAGCTGTGTATGATCACATGCCTTATTGTTATGAAGGTTTTGTGTGAGGGGAAGCACGCTATTACTTTATAGCAGGGTGGTCAGGTTAGAATCCTGGCCAACATGGCCACACAGCAAGTTACATAAAGCAGAAGTTAGTGTGAGGGAGAAAAAAAAAAAATAGGCCAAAAAAAAAAAGTTATCATGTGGCTTTGACTGCATGTTCTGGTTATATGTGATTCTCCAGAGATTCCACAGCATTTTTTTCCATGTGCATCAATCCATTTTCTATAGAGCATATGTCATCATATCTTTACATGAGATCACAAGGAACACTTTAACTAAAATGAGAACCTTTGAACGCAATTCTTACGTAACGTTGCTACCTGATTTCATTCGCACAGAACTCCTCCCGTGCTTGTATGCGTTCCCAACGCTTCGGCCTCACCGCAACCGCTGCATGCCGTCATCAGCTGCTGCTGCAGTTCTTTTAAGCGGCACAACACCACCAAGTCCCATCTTACGTAAGCACTAACCAATTGCAGACATCTCTTTTTCTTTTTAAGAGACACAAAACCACGAGCATGCCTGGGGGTCCACACGCAGAAGAGGGTCTGTCAGAATGCGAAGCTATGGTCAGGCCCTCGTAATGACAGTAACACTCCAAGAATGTCTGGGGGACTCACTCTCGACCATCTTTCCAGCCTCAGTGCCAGTAATGTAGGCTAATTCTTCCCCAACTAATGTGGATTGCTTTTTATTTACGATGGTCCAACCACAGATTGCACGTTTTTTATGCTTGATTTTTCCACATATTATGAATGACTTGAATTTTATCGGCCAGATAAAACTTTGTTAAATATTTCTGACAGTAAATTTGAGTTTCTGTTGAACACCCGATTGTATCTCACAAGAATCAGGTCGCATAAATCATACAAATATATACATTCATTCATGTATTCAAATCGCCCGATGCGGGATTATGAAGTATGCCCACAGTACATGGATGTCCATGTTTCAGTGCCATTGATGCTGATGAATATATGTATAGTGGTTAGTGCGTCGGCCTCACAGTTCTGGGGTCAAAGGTTTTATCCGGGGTTAGTACTCCCTGAGTGGAGTTTGCATGTTCTACCCGGGAATGGGTGGGTTTTCTCCAGGTACTCTAGCTCCCTCCCATATTCCAAAGACATGCATGGTAGACTGGTTGGACACTCTAAATTGCCCCTAAGTATGATTGTGAGCGTGACTCATAGTTTGTCTTTTTGTGCCCAGGGATTGGTTGAGCTCCGATTTAGGATGTCCCATGCCTGGTGCCTGTAGTTAGCTGGGACAGGCTCTTTGACCCTCGCGATACTTGTGAGGATGAGCGATTCTGAAAATGAATGATATACGTATATAACCCTGAACAGGGAATGATTGCTGCCAGCTCCTCCAAGTTAAAATGTCTTGGATGCATATCGTCGTCAATAGCAGAAAATGAGATACTAAGCGGTGGCGTGCCGCATCAGAGTGTAAGTGATGAAAGGACTTTTTTATGCATGGCAGAGATTCTCTAGGCACCACTGGCGGCATGCACAGGCTTCTCATGCTTTTACCCTGCTCCTCTGACTTCATCCGGTATCTCATCCTCATTCTCACTGACCCGACTTGTGATCACGGCCCTGCTATGAGAAGGGCTTTGGGCAAGAAATATTTGGGCAGATCACAAGCTGGAGCCTCGGCTTTGAAAGCTACGGTGGTGCTGCTGACAGAGGCTAGTGGAGTGCCTAATTAGGCTATGGAGACTGCACCTCTGTGAGGCGGTGCTCTGACGCAATTTGGAAAGAGCCGAGACCCCCCGCCCCCTACGGTGTTAGTGTCGAGATAAGGGTATGTCATACCCAGAAAAGACTTACTTGTTGGGTCTAATTGGCAACAAACTGCTGAGACAACTTGTTTAGGTATTTGCACGCTAATCAAACGTGTATATTTTAGCAAGTTGCAACACTCTTGACATATTTCTCTCTGATCTACAGCCGGAACATAAGTTTCTAGTCCAAGCTCTGTCTGTATTGAAAACAAACACAACCCAAAGCCAGAACATTTCCTTGGCTTTGTGTAAGGAGTCGTACTGTACAACGCTTGGAATATATGGGTTTTGTCATTGACTACCGCCACGATAGATGATGGAATCCAAACAGACATTTTATGTTGGCTTGCCAATGGCAGCTTTTTGGAACTGAGTCAAGTTAACATACATTTTTTTACTGCCAATCCACGTATTTGTATATTTTGCAAAAGCATGTAGTGTCAAGTAGGGATTTCCATTATTCCTGCAAGTGGGGATGAGAGTGATGGATTTTTTCCTTCACTATCATAATACAGTTTTTCTTCTAACAACATTGGCATATGATTTTACCGTATAGTGAAATACTCTACCAGATTGACGAATGACTAAACTTGTCCAACTTCCAAAAACTTGTCATTTCGCTCCCACTCACCGCCTGATCGTTATCTATAACTCCGATTCTGTGCTCTGCCGTTCCAATTTTCAATTTCACAGACTGGCTGAGTGAGACCCCACTTCCTTTCTACCTACCTGCTGAAAAATACAATCCATTTTTTTCATCAGTGGCATTAATCCGCTGGCTTCAAGCAACTATAAACATATATGGTAGAGCGTGAGTTAATTGCTGATCTCCAATTACCAGCCAAGTGGTAGAAAATCCACTCTGATTCTAATGAGGATATTTTAACATATGACACCACCATTGTGGTCTTTATTGTATCAGAATATATTGTCAATTGACAGTGATTGAATTCACTTTGTTCAACTTGTATTGACTTTTTCTTTCACATAGTTTCTTTTCTTTTTTTAACATTTATTATTGGAGGTTGTACATCAGGGGTGGCCAAATCCGGCCCTCCAGAGCCCCTATCCAGTCTCTTTTCCATGTCGCCCTCCTCTACCACACCTGAATCAAATGATCATTTCATCAGCGAGCTGTCCAGAAGCTTCATACTGATCCCGATTATTTGATTCAGGTGTGTTGGTGTAGGGAGAAATGGAAAACAGACTGGATAGGAGCTCTCGAGGACCAAACTTGGCCACCCCTGTTGTACATGGAAAGATGGTCTTTGGAAAACTGGCGAGTCCTTTTTCATCACTAGACTTAATCCTCTCCAATTATAGGCTTCTTTCCAGCAATAAAGCCAGTTTAAAACCAACTCTTTGTACATTGCTAACCAAACAGATTCCTGTCTTGATTACAACAAAGTCACACAGACCATCTTAAAAGTTTTCCTTGTATTATTAGCTCTTGAGAGTACAGGCTGACTATTTCAGGGTGGCCTACCATTTTTTTGGGCCTGCATATTAGAGGAAATATCATAACAACATGCATAATTACATGCTGCAAGTAGTGCCGACCAATATTGAATTATTCAAGTGACCACTCATTTGTCTTCTGTGCTATTCTTTCCTTGATGTTGCTTTCCTGTTAAACTGTGTGTCTGGCTGCGTTGGCCTGACAGTCTCCATTCTTCCTTGTCACACGGGCTATCGTCCTGGAAGGTAGAAAGGACCCAGGGGGGTCTTGGGGTTTCGGTCTGTGTTCACTCTGCAATGTCAGAGTGAAGTGTTGGCTAATGGAGCCTGTCAAAGTCCCGGTAGCCTGAAACCACCTGCATGAACCGGCCTTGTACTGTATGTGGACATCAACACACCACAGTGCTTAACCACTCACTCTGTAACTATCAACTCAATACACTGCTGTCACTGTGATTCATACACCTAGTACAAATAGATAAGGACAGCTATTGTTCTTAATTTAGTGTCAGTAATCCTTGAAGCACTCTATCTGTTGTGACCTTGATCGGAAACAACTTTGCCTTTAAATTGTAAAAATGGAGGCCATCTTTTAGAGTTGTGCCATTTTTTATTGTGTTTTGATGCTCTTCCTTGGGCATGTTGAATCCTTGATTCATCTTTCAATAATTTAACAATTGAATTAAAGTAATCACAAAACGAATGCCTTTGTGAATTCATAATAAAGGATATTGTCTTGTGCTCAAGAATGAAGATCATCTCCAATTCTGGACCAAGATATGCCCATTAGAAATCACTGATACTAAATCAAGGTCACGATTTTTCGAAACTAAGACTAAGCCTGAGTTATTTGGGAGTTGAGTAAAAGATTACTCCAAACACCTCTCAAAATGTTTTCCTGAACCAGGTCTCCATGAATAATAGTGAGTTAGAAGCAGTCGTGTGTGGCTCTTGGGAACATGCTTTTTGTTGTTGTTGTTGTTGGACGTACTAAAATTAGGTATAACTGCAGTCTTTTTTTGCTGTTGTACATGGTTATTTTGCACCAAGCAAATGATATGAAGAGAGCAAACAAATCCCAGAGAAACAACCTTTTTCACAGGGATGAAAAGAAAAACGGTGTTGCCAGCACTGCCTTGTTTGCCAGAGGCTTTCTATGTGCATGAGAGCACAGTGTGCGCATGCCCAGGAGTGCTGAGTGAGCAAGTGCACACTTTGGTATTATCCTGTGAATAAATGATGAGGCAGTCGGTCATATTTTTTTGTGCGCTTTAAATATCACATATCGTGCCACAGAACACTTCTGGCAATAAAACCATCCAGCAAGCGCAACTCGGCGCGGTCATTGTCTCCTGCCGACAGCGCCCTAAGGGCAATCAATAAACAAATGGCCATTTCTCCTTTAGGGTGAATGGCTGGAATTAAAGTATTGGCAACAATAAATGATCTGTTCTCAATAGTTTCTTTCAAATTGATTCCAAAATGGTTTAAAACTTTAGATTCGCCGTCACAAAATTCTCTTTTAAAACGAAGGAAAACAGAGTCCGCCTTAAAAAAAAAATGTTTGGTTCTTTCTTGGGATGTCATACAGGAAAATAACAGTGTAGCACTGTTTTGCTCCTTTGTGACGTGTAAAACGCTGCCAGAATCTGAGCATAAATTGGGATCAAACTACTTGATTTATATGTTTTATATTTGACCAACTACTGTTTTATTGTTATTTCATTAATGAACTCATTGGATGCCAATGACCTCAAACCAGTTGGAGTAGTGTAACAGTCACTAGCACTACCCAGTAGATGGGCGATGATGATTTGTCAGAGCATCCAAGCAGTGCTCATTCATGCTTAAGTCATACTGACTCTTCTAACTCAACAGCAGCTGTTGTGTGTGCTGTAGGAAGAGTAGTAGAAAATTCGATGAAGCCGGCCAAACAGTTGAGTTGTTGGCTTAATTTACCGTCTGCTGTTTAAATTCAATATTCCTCCATAGGCTTAAACCGAAGCAAAGATCGAATGTTTAAAGAGCAGACAAAAACAAAAATGATAGTGAGCTAACATCACACGTGCAGGCCGTCTGTTATGGCTCTTTAGATGTGATTCAATTGATTTTTGGTGCGGTTTCTAGGAATTTACAGCTTTTAAAACATAGCGCACTGCCAAACATCTGCATGCAGATCACTTGTCTTTACTGGAACTGGTTAAGTACGGACCAGTTGTCCAAAAATGTGATATAAGATGGTCATTTTCTAAGAGGGGTTTTTGCATATAAACAATGCGGTTATGACTTCTCCCCATCAGGAAAGAACAGGCAACCTCACTATTTGCTGCCGTGGTGATTCTTGTAATTATTTCCATTAATAAGGCTCAGAGCAGATTGCTAAACCCAATCCTATTTCCTAAATGTGGGATGGAAAATATGGCAGAATGTAGTTTTTTGGGAAGATGTGTTCGAGTAACCACAATGACTCATGCAATGTAACCTGAAAGGAATGAGTACTTTTTAGTGTTGTGATGGTTTGATAATGGTCAAAATTAGGCTTGTGATTGTGAAGAAATAAAAGCCAGGTATAGCTCTATATTTGGTATATTTTGTGCTTTCCTTGCACGATCACCTTGAGGTCCGTGCTTCTGCCTTGCAGTTCTAAGGTTCTGGATTCAAATCTCGAGTTTGCTCGTCACAGGTTTGCACGCTCCAATTTGCATGCTCCTACATACCAAAAACTTGTGCTCATATACATGATATTGCTCTGTATACCTGTTTTTGTGCACTAGATTGAAACAACAAACTCCGTTTTGACAAGCGCACTCAGCCTTGGTTTTATATACTCACACACTTTATCTTAGGATTCCTGAGTGGTCAGTCAGTCTGCGAGCTTATCAGGCTGATGGGGACAAAATTAGAGTGCATGTGTTGGAGGAAGGAGCTCTTTCCTTGCACACCCTAGTAATAACAATCCCTGGTGGACATTTCTCTGGCCAGAACTGATTAGATCAGGGCCTGGGTCTGATGGTATGGTCTGTGGGAGAGCTTTGAGTGAGTTCTACGCTTTAACCGCTCGGTCCGTGTGGAGGCTCTTTTCTCCTCAGGGAGCGTGTGGCCAAGCGCAGTGCTTCGGGTAGTCGGAAAAGTCAGACTCCGACGTGCATTCGTTTCAAACACCAGAATCTGCAGACGGGAAATGACCTGGGCCTTTGGAAGTCATTAGACCCGCCATCTGATAGCGCAGGGGTACAATTCAGCAGCTCATTTTGCCGCCATGGACGCTTTATGTACTCCTTCCAAATCCCTCTTTTTGGCCCTCAAGACTTAATACTCCCTAAATGATTTACCATTGTGGCTAACATAAATGAATGATCACATTTTTTGATTCTCTTGTTGAAGGCCAAGGCCGTAAAGCACGAGGATGTTTTCAATTTTGTTTTTACAAGATTCAATTTGGGGATGACTTGTTTCAGCCAATCCATGTATACTCGGGGGTTCTTTTGGAACCTATAATTAGTATGTACACTAGTTAGTGGATGGATGTGGTGCTCTTCAAAGGAAAATGCGAGTACAATATTGACAATAAGTAATATTTTTCTGTTAGTAAGTATGAGAAAATGAAAACCAGATATTAAACCATATTGTAATTTCACATTGTAAGCCTGCACCATACATATATTCAAAATGCTTTCAAGTAATCCTGAAACTATACTGTAAATTAAATCAAACTTCTGGAAATGTGTGCTAACTTAAGGTTTCAAGTTAGGACAAAATATCATGGTTTTTGTCAGTAACAGTAGGAAAATATGCACCAGCAACCTTGCATAGATGTTAAGGAAAGGGGAGAAGTCTAGGGTCACCGCAGTTGGTCTGGGATGCTTGCCGACCAATGATTTGTATTTTGAAACTCACTATTGCCTCACAATTTGGGGCTAACCAGTCCAGTCCTGCCCCCAAAGTACTCTCCGTCTTATCTGAAGCCCTGAGGGCACACATACTGAAAAATATGTTTATTTTGTGAGGCATCAATCACCCTCTTTAAGACAATAGAAAGCGCAGGAGAGTTATAGTGAGACGAACAGTGTAAAGGTCCAGTAACGCAGCGGGGGTTGTTTAAATTTTTATGCATTTGCCATTTTAGGACTTTAATTATTGAACGCAGCCAGTGAGGTGTGAATAACTTGGGCATAATGCAGCTTGAAAAATGTGTCAACCTAATACAGCAGGTTTGGATTGTCAGCTGTAAAGTAGAATAAAAACAAAACATGACTTTTGTTGCACGATAGCACTTTAGTTATCCAAGATGTTCATGCAAAGATGACTTTAACATAAAGCTCACTGATTTAAAAAAAAAAAAAAAAACGGTCTATCTCATTGATATGAGAGCAAGACAGTGTAGATTAAAGTCTCCAGGTGGGTCAGATGTCGTTTTCCCCATTTTAGATTATGTATTTTATTTAGAGTATGTATTTTTTTTAATCCCAAGGATTTTGTCTTATAGTGGCTCCAACATTCTTACTGTACTTTAAGTTCGCTTGTCCGAAAAACATGTCCAACTCTGGACACTCAATCATTGTTTCAACAAGAGCATTTGTCACCGGATTGCTTTGCCTTTAAAGGCCAACGTTGATGTACTGGTACAGACTGTGTGTGAATGTACCAGGCTCTTATAAACACTGCCGACACTACTGTTAATGTTCAGTGTTACAGGCTGCCTGACATGGCTGTAAATTGAAGTAGGAGTCTTTAGCCCCAAACACAAGAGATGCTGGATAAACAATTACCACACAGGAAACAGGAAGAAGAAAAATGCATCTTGCATTCCGTTCCTTGTTATTCTGCACAAATGAGAGAATAGTTGACGATAGAATAATAAGTTAAGTGAAAAAATGCCATTTCTGGAGAAATTCCATGGGGATGCTTTGCTCTTTCTCCCATGGCTCACTTCCTGTAGATTTTTGGTCACTTCCAATTAAGTTTTTGGCGCTCATTAGGCTGCCATTGAACGTGCTAGAAATCCAATACATCAAAGTCTAAAAGGGGGCAAATAAACATTTATTCATTTGCGCCTCCCATTCAAAAGGGTTTGGACGTCTAGGACAGGAATGGGTTTTTTTTTTTTTGTTAAATTTTGCTAGAACCGTAAAGTCGTTTTTTATGGGGATGAAAACTGAATGCAACATTTGAAATTGTTGCTTAAAATGTTGCAGTACAAATACATATTGAGCTATGAAATAACATTAAAGCAATTAGAATATTAGCAAGCTTGTTGCAAGTGTTAATATGCCAAAGTTACAGTGTGGTCAATGTAAAAAAGTTCATTTTTAGAGCAGCTCAGGTTTGTGTATCACTGTAATGGCTTCCAATGAGTATTTTCAGTTCATTGGCTAACTTTTAAAAGTTTATTTTTTAAGAGTTTATTTCATGTAAAAAAAATGACTAACATTAAGTAGACAATATAAATCCAGTCTACAGAATCCCTGTTCACATAAATTTTCAAAAATGATTTAACACTAGTTAGTAAAAGTACCCTTGCCAAGCCAGTAATTAGTTTGTAATTTTTTTTTAAATGTGTTTGATTCATGGTTGTCCTCTAAGATGAGGCTTTGGTTAAAGCCTTTATTTCATTGTGCCGTGCCTCGTGAACAGCAGGGCGCGCGCACATTTTTTCCTTGTTTACAATGTTCCGGCTTAACCAAATGACAACTGTAAGCTGTTTGAGAGGTTTCTCATTTTTGTCTGTTTACTTAAGGGAACCTTTCCACCATTAAATGACGTCAAACAACCACTGCCAAAGACTAAATAGGGGTTTTCAAGTCTGTTGCCCTCCCTGCTTAAATATATTTCATTTAGGAGAAAAGTCTTTGCCTTAAAAAGCCTGTGTTTGGGGTACAGTGTTTCTCATAAAATGCTATTGATAGTGATTCCGTGAGTGGGGGCTCTTTCAAAAGGAGTGACGTACTACGTACGTATATGTTTCACTTCCTTCTTTTGATCTAATCCGACAACAGCCTTATATGTGTTGGCGCCATGCTCTCGGATGGCGATGCAGATAAGCGCCCTGGACGTCAGCAGACGCATAGCAACCTGAAAAGCTTCACCAACCCACTTAATATTTACAAGTTAAAGTTAAAAGCCTACTGTATGAGATGCAAACTTATTTCACTCATGGGATTTTACAGAATTTGCTGCGATTCTTTCTCAAGGATAGGATAGTGTCTTGGCCTTGCTTAAGTGATCTTTTTGTATTTTAAGGACATCCAAATGTAATTAATTCTCGCATTTTCATTGCATCGTTAACGGATCATTCAGGACCTGTTGAGGGATGGAGTAAAATTCAATGGTCTGTCGAGGTTTCACAGGACTTGGCCTCAAGATAAGAAGGCCGATTTCCAATCGTCCTATTCCTAACGGAACCCTACGTTATTCCGACTTGAATGTTTTGGCCTGGCATGTAAGAAAAAAAAAAAGAAAATGAAATATACACAACTTGGCCTGCCTGTGAAACCCTCCCTTTAGAGACTAACACATTTTCTCGTGGCATATTTATACCCCTGCAAGAGGAAGTACAAAGCCAGTCAGGCAATTTCGAATAATAATTAAACTATTGCATTGCATCCAAGTCTTAACCGGCATTGTATGTTGTTTGCTTTGTATTTCTCTGCACATGTACTGATTTGTTTGTAGATTTTCTGCTTGTTGATGAGTCTTATGACTTTAATTCTGGGATGTCGGATTGATGGATGGTGTTGTTCATGCAAAACTTACTGTTTTGCCTCCAGGTCTTGAAATTATCTGCTGTTAAAAAAAAGTGTACTTAAATTATTTGTGGCCATTGATATCCAATCTATTTTAATGGAGGGTTGGCAGTCAACATTCACTTGAGTCACTAACAACTTGTACAGTGTTTGCATTTGGATCAACAGAAGAGCTTTACACACGTGTTTTTGGCTGACTGGAAAATTGCTGCAAAGCACTTTGCCCATGAGCTTGTGTTTCCCTGACAAGTGAATGGAGTCTAAGAATGTGTTTCTGGGCCCCTGCTCCCTATGGCATCCCCGGTGTTTACAAAAACATGTAAACCCATGTCAAAAACAGCCAGAAGTGGGCCGCCGGCTCACGTCTGTCCGCGTCTGTTTCAGATGCTCCAATGAAAGCTGAGTTTTGTGTGGACGCCGGTGATTTCCTTGACGGGTGTGCGTGTCCAAAAAGTGACCCATTAAAATGTGCTGCTTTACTGAGTTGCAATTGGCTTTTACATTATTTGGGATGAAGCGGCGGATTCGTCCGCTTTGCATAGAATGTACCTTTCCGAGCAGATATTTGTTTTCTAGTGTGATTTGTTAATCCTCTTTTGAAAACTTAGGTGTGAAATATTTAAAACTACTGCACTGCAACTTTTCTGACTCTTGGATATATAAGCAATAAAACGAGGGTCTCCTTTCTCCCTCCCACAAAGCACGCAATTGCATTATTCATCTAAGGGAGTGTTTCAACATTCTGTCTTTCTTGGCCCGAAGCGCTGCCACCCACACCACTGAATGAAGTTCTAATTCCATTTCAATATTCTGCCCCATCATTCTGTGGGAATGGAACAGCACTCATGTTCGCCCCAAATTTGCATGCTGAAAACACACTATTCATTTTTCGACCTTCTTATACTCAGACATAGGGAAATGAAAAGAAGAATGTATTAGTTTAATATTCTCATGCTAGTATTAGAGCAGTGTGCTGTCAGTTTGGGATATTGGGAATGCTGTATCCATCTATTCATTTTCTTTCGCTTAACTGAGGTTGGGTTGCGGGCTCAGTAGCTTCAGCAGGGATTCTCAAAGTTCCCTCTCCCCAGCCCTTTTCAAATGACAAAGCTTCTCACCCTATTTCTAAGCGAAAACCCGGACACCATGCCGACAAAACTCACTTATAGCCAGGATTTTGCTCTTTCAGTCACGACCCACAGCTCGTGACCATAAGTGAGGGTTGGAACATAGATCGACCGGTAAATAGGCCGACGCAGCACTGCATGTTTTTGGGATGTGGGAAGAATGCCACGAAGGAACGGGGGGAACATGCAAACTCCACAAGGCCAGGTCGGTACCCACAGGGGATTGAACCCTCAAGCTCAGAACTGTGAGCCAGACATGCTAACCATTCCAACACCATGCAACACTCAGTATAATCATAATATGCCAAGTTCAAACTACCTAAGTATGTTTGTGAGCCTTTCTAGCAAAACCAGAGACACATTTTAAGGTGAATTTTGAGGTGAAGGTTTATCTTTAATAAAAACTGAAAATATCTGCTCTCACTTGTCCTTCCTAGTCTAGGCATTAACCTGTCAGCATCCTGAATTCTTCTGTGTGTGTCTTGCCGTCACTATGGGTGGAACATTGAGCTTATCCAAGTGAACTCTTTTCTTATTTCTAAGTTATCTTTGTTTAAGGCTTTTATCATGAGTTTGTTTCTGTTT
The DNA here is from genome assembly GCF_051989575.1 of Stigmatopora nigra. NCBI lineage: Eukaryota > Metazoa > Chordata > Actinopteri > Syngnathiformes > Syngnathidae > Stigmatopora > Stigmatopora nigra. The sequence continues at coordinate 12,142,371 of NC_135509.1, read as the reverse complement.
CAGTCGTCAGAAGGAGCAACAGTAGAGAGAATTGTTCTGGACTCCCACTCTTATCTTCAAAAGAAAAAAAGAAGGGTTGGGGTCCCACTGTTTCAGGGATGTGCTCACATGTGGAACCGGCTGCTTTTTACTGTATTGAGGCTGTGTGACAGCCACTTGATGGACAGGATCGAGACCTCATGTTAGTGCCTCTTCCTCCCCTCTGCTTCTTACTAATCACAAATGACATGGAATATACTGACTCCCCCTTCATTGGGCATTCGCCCCACAAGTGACATTTTAAAAATCCACATCACAGCCCATAACCCACACAAAAAATAATATTCCACCAACTCTGCGCTGGTTTAGGGTTGTGTTCATTCATTCATTTTCCATAACGCTACGGGTCGCGGTAGTGCAGGAACCAATCCCAGCTTACTAAGGGTACTCGTTGGGGGGCTAACCTGAACTCATGGCACAAGGAGACAGACAGGTGTGTGTTTACTTCATTCATTTTCCATTGCATTATGAGACTGACTGACTTTGTGTTTGCTTTGCATTAAGTTAACTGGCTGTGTTCTCCCGAGACCTGAAAGTTGAAACATGGATGGAAAGTGGCCAGAGTGACAAAACGCATCATTGGTGACACTTAAACTGAGATAAATATTTTAATGACCTAGTAAAGACGTGGAGAGGGGAGGGCATTAAGTCAAGTTCGGAGGCTTGTGGCAGGTTCAGCGCATTCCACTTCGCATTCCAGATCGGGACGTTCGTGACGTCAGTATCATAGTTTGTGTATGTTTTTTTTTAAATCCAAGTCCATTCTTGATATTGCCTCTGTGTTATTTTGCATTTTTCTTTTGCCTGACATCAAGTCACGGATGGTGGAGCCGTACATTCACCTGATTTTGGCAAAAGGCTGCATGGGATCAATTCCCACTCAGTGTTGGTGTGATTGTGAGAATGAATGGTTGTCTTTGTGTGCCCTATGACTGACTAGTGTAATCCTCATTTTGAAGTTAGCTGGGATAAACTCCAGCACCCTGCACCCCTGAACAGGATAAGCTGTGTTGAAAATGGATAGCTTTGATTTTTTTTCTTCCTGCTTCTGTGCATCCACCAATCAGCAGCCTCACATGTCAGCCACCTGCTCCTTATTGTCTAATCAACCTCCCTTTTTAAATGCAAACTCAAAATTTGTGGTGTAGTACTTTAATCTTCATGAGGCAATAATTTGACACTTACACAGAGCATCATGTCCAATCTGTTTTGACCTGGAGAGGAAGGCAGTGATCTTGTGCTGCCTAAGTACTTAATCAAAATAGATTGGACGCTGAGTGCTGGCACAGAAAGATTGGCAGCCTTGTTCAGTCCAAAATGATTGGGCATTTATCAATGCCATACAAAATAAAGGGGAGTTTCATTCATTCACATTTTAATTTTTATTGACACTCACATCCATGCCAACCTTAAAACAAAAAACAAATTTAGAGTGATTAACAATCAAAGCTCAAGTCTAAAATATCTTGCAATTTTGTGATGTGTGTGTGAGTTGGAGGACACTAACTGATATCATTTTAGGATATTCACTGGAGTAGCAACTGCCCCGTTTTTCAGATTACGTTTTGCATTTCTTACTTGACTAATGGTTCATTCTGCAATCAAGGTGACGCTTGTTTATTTGCAGAAAGTGGGTGTGGTGTGGTTTGCTATGCAAACTGCTTCATAGGGTTCCATTCAGTCAAATGCAGAGTAATAGAACTTCCTTTCGGCTAGATGGAGTTGCGTTTACGAATGGGGGTGCTCTTCTGAAACTCGTTGGGGCTGAAATGAGCTCGCAGATTGTTTCGAAAAAGTAGTAGGGCAAAGGACGCCGTGACGGAGGTTGGAGTTTCATACACACAGACGGGAAATCGCGCTGTAACCATGACAAACGGGACAGTGTTTTACACCACGAAGGAGAGTCGACTTAAGGACCCCCGCAACATTTGACCCTCTCTCTCTCTCTCTCGCCATTTTCCAGAAAATCGGGGAGAATGCGCAGGCGTCCGGTGGCTATGGACGCCTGTGCGTAAGGAGAGCCTTGTGGTGGCGGTGGCCATGCCTGCAGAGGGGGGCGGCGAAAAAGTCCTCGGGCCCGGGACGCCGAGACGCAACGGTTACGCGCAAACACGTGTCGTCAGCTCACTGAGACGCGAGCCAGTGAAGTGCGCGTGGACGTGCGGCGGTGGAGGCGGCGATAGTGGAGTGGGCTGCGCGGCGGCAGCAGCAGCAGCGGCGTGTGCGCTCGTGCTGGCCGCGCTGCTGCTGAGGTGCGCACACTGGGACGACGGCGAGCAGTCGTGCCGCGGCGCTCACTCGCTGGCAGGCGTCTTCGCTCAGCTGCCGCTCGCACTCTGGGCAGCGATTTCGCCCATCCTCGACCTCCTGTGCGCCTTCTTCTGGCTCGGCGTCTACCTGATCCGCCGCGGCGTGCCACTCCGTGCAGCGCTCTCGCTCCTCGGCGTCTTCCAGCTGGCCGAAGCCGCGGCTCGCAGCCTCCTGGGCGCCCCGCATGAAGTAGCGACCGCGCTGGTGTTGGCGTGCGCGGCCGGCGGCGCGCCCATGCTCGCGCGCCTGGAACGGGGCACGTCCGTGGTGGTGGTAGTGGGCATCGTGCGCGCGCTCTCCTTCTTCTCGCTGCACAAGGTTCGTGCCGCGTGGAGGCCTTACGTGGCCTACCTGCTGGGAGTGGTGGGCATCCTGCTGGCGAGGTATGCTGACGGGCTCCTGGCCGGCCCAGGGACACTCGAGGAGGGCTGCAACCCCGTGAGCGGAGCCAAGGAAGACGTCGTCCCCTCCTTCAAAAGGCGCAGGAGGTCCAGTTCGGTCATATCCACAGACATGGCACACAGTCAGTCCAACAGCAAGTCCCATCGCAGGACATCTCTGCCATGCATCCAACGGGACCAGGTAGGAAGCCGTATCCAACTCTGCCGTTCTTCCATTACAGTTTGCCTTTGAATTAGCCCTTTAACAGGAATCTGACAAGAGCCACGTCGTATTTTCATTATTTGGGGGACTCTGTCACAGTTTACAACACTTTGCCAGGTTCACTTTTATCTATTTCACCTTATAGTTTGAATTTCTAACTGAATGTGAATTTGATTTCTTTTCTTTCCTTTGTCTTTTTTAATACTTTTACAAAGTCCCCTTTATTTATATTGCGCTTGCTGCAACCAGTGAAGTTTAGAGTTTGAAAAGGGATTAATATTCAATATTCGCTGGGTGTTGGGCCGGTCAGCTGGAATAAGCTCCATCACCCCCGTGACCCTAGTGAGGATAAATCGGTTCAGAAAATAAGATGAGAATAAAAATATGAATAATAAGAACTATTCCATGAAAAGACATAGAACGTTAGCAATCAAAGTACCATCACATTTCTGTCAAAATGCTACATTTTTATCTATTGTGTTACATCAAACAGCATTTTAACTGGGCTACCTGATGGTGTAGTGGTTCACTTTTTCACTGTTTGTTTGTCTGTCATTCTGTGTGCCCTATGGCTGACTGGCAATCACAGTCTAGGGCGTAGTCTGGCTTTTGCAGTACGCTGGAATAAGTTCCAGCAACTCCCGTATCCCTCACAAGGATGCGCAGAACGTATGATGCATGAATAAATTTATTTTCTTCATCAAAGGACTGTTAAAAGCACAAACACCTTTTGGAACTGATCTGATGATGGCGACATCGCAGCATTTCCTTGTCCAAATGTCACTATGGGAGCCAAGTCCATCCACCACTATGCTCTTTTAAGTTCTTAGCGATGGTTTAACAAAACTTTTCCTAATAACCCGCACAAATTTTGCGACTGACAAGATGATGTTGTGAGTTTGAACTCTGGTTGAAGAGGTGCCAGACAGCAAAAAAATGATGTGATGTGATGTTGCCATACCAATCGAGACTGGTCGCAAGTGATTACGTACCGTATAAAATAAATAATTCATTTTTTACTACCAATGTTTTCAGTTAAAGAAAATCTATAAAAATATACAGTTTTTGTTTCACTACTGTAACTTTTTAATACTTTTAATTCACAATTGTACAATTGTAGAATCTACATCTGCCAATATTCTAACTGTAAAGTTAAAATTGTTGTTTTGTTAGTGTTTTACAGTTCCCACAAAAAAGAAAAAAGAAATGCTTCTAAATAACGAGTCCATTAATATGCCACACGTAACATTTCCTCAAGTTAATTAATGGTGCTTTCTGTTGTTAAGGAATGAACATGGTGGAACCATGCAAGCTCCCATCAGAGCGAGAACATCAATGGCTGTGCTGAGCGTGTGAAAGGTGTGAGGTTTTTAGGTGTGATAGAGAGGAGAGTTTGTGTACTGTCGGTCAGTCCACTTAGGGCTGGCCTAATGGTGCTAGTTAGCGCTTTAGTGGGGCTGTTTTGTTTTCATAGTGGTCACACAGACTGTTTTTCACACTCCAATTTTTGCATTGTTCAGTTAAGACAATCCTGCTGTGATGTTGTGCCTTTTGGTTGTTATTTACATGAGTTATTTGTGTATGCATTTCAAAATGTAGCAGGTGTAATAATTGGTCCACATGCTGCTGTCTTTTTAAGAGAAGCCAGCCATCAAAAAAGAGCCAATAGTAGCTTGAATTACTGTTTCTTTGACACATTTGTCATGTTTGGAGGCCAGTCCTTTTATCTCGCTCTTATTTTGCTGTCGGCCTTTGAAGCAGCGCCATCATCTCGGTCTGCAGAGTAATCACGTGCCGCATTTTACCTCCTGATCTAGTTAAGATAATGAATCCGCTTGTCCTCAACCCACCCCGATGGATGCACCCCTTAGGCCCTCTCATCTCAGTGGGTCAGTGTTTGACCAGTCACGACCTGTCTGTTATTGAGACACACATGGTCGACACATGCCGTCGCAGGAGTCTCTTGTCTGTGTGGTCTGTAATGTGTAAACAAGCTCGTAGTGACCTGTGCTAGTCATCGCCTTCCTCGCGGCTGAGAAGCGCACGGTGAGGCTACAATGGGCCTAGCACATGGTGAGTGTCAAAGTCCAGTGTGTGCGTGATGTGCTTCCTCTTGGTAGAAAAGAGGTATTCAATAAAGCCAGGATGTTTAAATGGAGCAGGCGGAAATCTTTGTTGGCCTGGTGGTTTTCACTTTCGTGCTGAAGAATAATGTGATGACTTTTGTTTTCTTTGCTCTAAGTCCTTTTCCTAAAAGCACTTTTACAGATTGATTGTTGGTGTCGAAAAAGAGTTTACTTACAAAATAAATAAAGCCATGAGAAGAATTCCCGGGTCTTCCTCTCAAGCATGCTGTGATTGCCTGTACTACTTTGTGCAAAGATTTTTTTGGTGTTAAGCTTGGATGAAAACAAACCAAATCAGTGTGGTTTACTTGTATGTTTACTTCCTACTCAGTTTGAACCCTGCTGATGCTTTGCCATAGTCGAAACTTGACCGTACCTCGTACCTAGCTATTTTTTTCGTGGCGAAAGCAGCAGTATCACAAAGAAAGGAAAACATCATTCTAAATCAATCACCCACTCGCAAAGATGTCCTTGATTGTCCCCTACTACTGCAAATTCCTAAAATACATGACAGGTGTCCTACTTTTACGAAGTTGTAGTCAACTTTCATCACTTTACTGTCAACTTGAATAGCAGCTGATAAGTACTTGTGCCATAAACCGCTGCTTGATGCAGATTTTCGATCAGATTTTCCGTTGAAGGATTATTTTAAATTTTTAAATGACCAGGCAAGAAATGTTCTATTGTTGTTACTGTCTTTGGTTCCTGTGGTATTTTCCTTTCTGTTTTTTCATCAGCAAATAAAATGCATGCTCAGTCGGATTCAGGACAAGTCATAGATTTAATTATTGAATACCATTCTATCTGCTTTTAAGACCACCTTTAAAAATCAGTTTGCTCACTTTTCAGTTTATAAAGAATATTTATTGATTTGACTGTATGTACAGCAGGTGTTGCGCATGAGTTTTTGTTGTTTTTTGGGGGGTTTCTTTTTTGTTGCTGCAAATAAACATGGCAGAGAAGCCACTTTGCATCCAAAAAGTTGAAAGTAAAACATTTTGCGTTGAAATACAGTATTTTATCCATCCCCGTCTCCTCCCCTTTTACGCTGCGCGATGTCCTCACCCTGACACCAGCACAAATATTATCATAGCCAGAGGAGGAAATTCTTCCATAACTTGGATGATCGAGATATTCTTGACATCTATGTTAATGACTTCCTGTGGAATGGGATCCAAACACAATTACTGCGACTGTAGTAAATGTTTCCTGCTACGCAAGTTTGGCTGCACCCTCCGTAATTGAATTGTGTTTTGGATAGGGGGAGGCTTTCCAAGGCCCGTGGGGCAAAGATTTAACATGTGCTTGACCTAAAACGCAGCTTTTACTTGGGAACACACAGCCGAGTTTTGCTTAAAATGTCATTTTCAAATAGCCTCCATTCTAGGATAAAGGCCAACAGTGCTGCCATCTCAGCATCGTGCGAATTGTGATTGGTGGATCCCATTCACGCTCCCAGCGCACATGCAGTTTCAGTCTATTAGCCGTGAATGTGAGAGGAGACGAGTGGTGGAGGAGGAATTGGGGTATAATGAAAGTAGGTCATTGGAGGTTTGCTTTAGTAGCCAGTCAAAACAGCAAAAGTGCTTTTACGCCGCCAAATTGTAGACGAGTACTTCATGATAGATTGTCCTAACTTTTAGCATGCTTCTGCTTCTTTTTCTGACGTGTGTGTATGCGTGTTCGTGCGTGTTGGTGTGTGTTACCTCCTCCGCGGCAGTTGAACAGCACAGAGGCACATAAACAGCTAGGTAAATGTGGAACTTTCCCCACTTCATAGCTGTAAAACAAATCGTGTTCTCACCATATAATTGCATGTCCCTTGATCATTGCTTAAAAAATGGCTATAAAAATGTTCAAGAATGGATGGAGTCCACAATTATTACTTTGTTTTGTTAATTTGAAAAGCTTATGCAATGTTTTGTGGTCATTATTGATAACAAAGGCCCAATAATGATTGGGACGTATCTAGATCAACATTTTCACCAACTGTCCAATTGCTTATTCTGCTGCAGTTTATCTGCAATCCTCTCATTGGCTTCTTCCCCACAACCCATGACAATCAACCTAATCTGACTCCCGACTGTTTACTATCGAAATAACAGAAGTGGTGACTGTGTGTAAGCAACTGTGTGTGTGTGTGTGTGTCCGTTCGTTGCCAGAGGCTTGATGGCTGCCATCTGCTGCAGGCCGTGAGTTTGAATTCGCCCCCAACAACCACGTCGGGCCTCAAACCACAGAGTCGGCCCAATGCAGCTGGAAGCGCTACACGGGCCTCCTGTCTTGACTGACGTATTAACACCTCAGGAGCTTATGAAATACTGAGCATTAGAACACAACCAGATACCGAACGGAATTACAGTTTTCTCCAGTTACATACAGTGGTTCCTTCTGCTGTCGGCTCAAGACAAAAACAATCATTATCAGTTAGCATAAGAGAATTCAATGAGGTGAACAGAATGTTCCTGGAAGCAAAGTGTGGATTTCTGTTTTAAAAGCCCTGAATGCATTTGCATATGTGCTTGTAAGTGCGGACCACAAAAGGACTGTTTGTATTGTTTGAAATGTGCTTGTGTGACGTTAGATTGTTGCAGAATCAGTTTTCATAGTAGAAAGGGAAAACAAATCTGATTTTTGCTAGGGTGCATTAGGCCCCCACTCTTTTTTTTGGTTGTTGTCGAGACTAATTGGAGTCATCATTCATTGCAGACCGCAATTTTTCTTTTTAAACAATAGCAGTTGCTTGAAAATAGCCATCCAAGGACACAGGGCAAACAGATGCCTCAAAACACATTCAGAGGGGGATGCTGGTATTTCAGACTCATGGAAATACTGTGGATTTACTATACTTTTTTGTACTTGCTTACTTACCTTATTAGTTTTTATTATATATTATAAAATTATTATAAATCATAAAAATAAAAATATATTTTATTATTATATATTATATTACTTACCTACTTACTCAGTGAATTTCAATTACAAAATGGGCCAAGCATTAATTTACAGTAAGTCAACACAATAAATAAACACACAAAAAATCATATCAACGTTAAAAGATTTAGATCAAATAATTGCTGCGATATTATCTTATCTGGTGCACTATATGTTTGAAAATTAAGATTAAAAAAACAGCAGCTCAGATCTTAATATAGAGGTTAAGAAAGTCACGCAAATTTTAACCCCTGCATATTACTTGGATGCGTCAGACTAATGTTTTCATTATTTATGGGGAAACATGGAGACAGTTTATACAAATGTCAGTGTTTCAGTCAGGTATGAAAAGATATGTTTTAATATGATGCTGCCTTAGCTACTTGTTTGTGCCACACACTCAAATATCCTTTTTAACCAAGCATGCAGTGTGTGCAAACTGTTTTGAATGCTTAAAGGACGGAAGGTTGATTGTTGCCAATTGGTATCCGGTAGCTCAGCACCTAACTTTGCGGAAGTGAAGGCTCCACTTTAATGTGTGCGTGTGCTCGTGAAGGGCCTTTTCAATCCCAAACGGGGGCCACCTTTTAGACACTGGCCCTTTACATGAGGGGACATTCCTTAGCTGGCCGCTGGGTCTGCTCAGCCAAGAACCCCCCGCCCTACAGCAACATCCGGGGCTGTCAGCAGGTGTTTGGCGGACTCCTGCTCAATCAATGGACACTCTCACAAGTCTGACCAACCCAGGAGGCTGTATTTACATGAAAGGGTAGGCAGGAGTCATGTAATGCTTCATTCCAAGAAGATATTAGATAATCAGATCAGATTTAAAATAATCCGCTTATAAAAACACACAGTTTGAGGCAACGGCTAAAGACAGAGGTGGGGAATTCAACATTACGACAAAAGCAACAAGTCCCAAGACTATTGCTTTAACTTTTCATTGTAGGACAAGAAATATTTTTCATTTCAAGTAGGAGAGAAACAATGTGCTACGAAGGCCTTTTTGTGTTTGGGAAACCTTAAGAACACGCATACATGAAGTAACCCAAACAACATACCCATACCATTACTCACAGTGCACCGCCAGCCATATTTGTTGTATGAAGAGTGCATGAGTGAGTGTGCAGCAGTGTTGATAGATTGGACAGTACCGGTTATGGCAACGTGCTTCTGTTTGTTTTATTTTCACGTAGGCACACTGGCTGTCCGTTCTCATAGAAGAATGAGCATAGCCTAACAACACACACAGGTAAAACAGGCTGACACGACAAATATTCTCATTTCATTAAAAAAAATAATAATAATAATCATCATTTTTACCGAAATTGTTAAAACTATGTACAGGTATAAAGCACATCTCGACTCAAAGGATACTATGGGTTGAGGAAAGAGTCATACTAATCAGGCTTTTAAAAAAGGCTTTAAACAGGGGTGGCGTTAACACCATTATTAACTACCTGCATGAATCTATATAAATAAACAAATGTATGTGTGTGTGTTTATAGAAATACTAACTGAGAGGAAAATAATGCAAAAAGAAAATAATTAAAAATTATGTAAAAAAAAAAAAATAATAAAATAGACAAGAGATGGTGATAAAGTTGATTTACCAGCACCATTTTGAGACACAAGCACTAGATGGTGAACAGAATAGTGAACAATTCTTTCCAAAAAAGCTTCCAAGCACAATAGTTGGCAGTCACTGGCGTGGTGGACCAGCCTGGAAATGTCATGTTGTTTCATTTCACAGATTTTGTGCATGTTTGAATAAAACTTTGGCTCAGATGAATTGCCAATGCCAATTATTTGAAATGTGGCGACATATTCTGCAGACCTGTATTTAACTCTCTGGGTCCATGTGTTCAAGCATCAGCGTCCGTGCGTCTGCTGTTGGCGTGATGCAAGCAAATGTGTTATTGTAACCTCTGCCTGCCTGCCGCTGCCTCACTGGCTGGCCGTGCGTCTCGTCTGGCCCCAAAGCCAACAAGGCTTCTGCTGTTCGGCGCTGCGCTCAATGCCATGTTTTACTCACTTGCTGAAAAATGTCCCATGTGTCAATTAGCTTGTTTCATCTCTGGCAGCGACTGAAATATTTTTGGTTTAAGGGCACTTTGAGATCTGCTAAACGTGCATCAATATCGGCAATATTTTCATTGTTAATGCTGATTCCCAACTTGAATGGAGCATGTGAGGTGGGGAAACTGGCCTAATGATTTTCAGTTTAATATATTACATTGCAATTTTAGCACAAATGATTGCCGCATAAGCTTAGCAGGCTTGATGTGCCTTTTTATTATTTCAAATATAAATGAAATACTATTTTAAGTGGGAATCACAATACAGTGACACAGCAATGTATTTGTTTATGGTTACCATACCATCAGAGTCTATCATTCCATAGTTTACATGCACCTTACACCTTTTTTGTGACTGATCTCAGTTACTTGCACCTTGTTCCAGTTCAGCTGTGATAGCCTGGATACTTAGGATAACTGCAATAGAAAATGAATTTGAATTGAAAGTCGGTGTGTGGAAATGATAATGAGATGTGCAGTTGTTTTCATGAATCCCTATGGCCAAACAAGAATGGGAGCTCTTTCAGTGTTCGAATCCTTCAGATCTTCATGGATGGAAAGCCATATTGATTATGCTTTAGTTCTGCCCCATTTGGTATCTTGTTTCGACACCTCATCACGTTTGCGATCTCTAATTACCATGGGACAATCATCTGCGTGACCAAAGCCAAGCTAAATTTATCATCTTTTCTTTATTTTATTAAAGATCTTTTTTTGTCAAACCAGCAAACTCAACTCAAAATTATTGTGAATTTGTGACAAAAAGAATAAAAACAATTCTGTCTAAAAACAGAATTATAGCTGAGGAAATGTGAGTTGCTGCAAAAAATTAACACTAACACAAAGGAAGAAACTCAGAAAATTAAAACAAAACTGAAGAGAAAACTAAAAAGTCATGGTGTTCTACCACTGTACATCTGAGGATTCGGACCTGGAACCTTATTGCTATGACTCATGCACAGCATTAACTTAGAAAGTATAAAATTCAGAGCCAATCATCTCTTGGGCAACACATATTCTGCATTGCAATTGTATTTAGTCTTTTTATTGTGCAGCAAATTGAAATGTGAAGGCAACGTAACTGTGTAATTGACAATTCTCTGACATTCAGGTCAGAGGGGTTCCTCAAGTTTTTCTAACAAATTCTACTGGAAAGTGTCAGTCAATCTTTGTTGTTTATTATTATTGATGTCAATGCGAGCAGTTTGATGTTAAATTGTCAGCTGTTCAAGCATTTCATGATCCGGGATTTGATCTAAGACTTCAGTCCTTTGCTCGCGGCATTTTCTCTGATTTCACTTTCATCCTATTGACATTCATATCCCATATTTTGTTGGCCTTGTGGAGATGATCTACTGTAGCATTATGTCTTACCGTCTAGAGGAAGTAAGACTAGCAAGTACTTTTGACAGCCGGTCCGTCAGAGCTCAACAGAGAGCTCCTTCATTGTGAGGATGAGGAGTGGACTGTGGTGCTTTTGGCCAAGCTCCACCAAGTGGAGGTGTAGGAGGCTCTCTTGACGTCACCGGGAAACGTGACACACTTCTCCAGTGGCAAAGAGCCTGGAGGGGCTCGAGCAGATGTTTAGCAGATGAGTTTGCGTGTATGTGCAGTTTTACACACTGGCACCTATTCGGCCTTCGTCTTTCTGTTAAAAAAGAGAAACCACAGAAAATAATCTGGGAACGATCGCCGGATCTCTTTGGGGTTTTTGGTTGTTGCGTACAGGCGTGAACCGATGCGGTCTTCATCTTGAGAACTGACAGAAGAGACGGAAAAAAATGCTTAGTCTGTTGGACTTTTTTCCTTACTGAACTCGCCTGGAGGCTTGATGGAAGCCGGAAGCAGGAGCTGCAAAAAAGTTTTTCAGTTTTCTCAGGGTCATTTCTGACAAACTTGGTCACATTGCGACCTTCTTGCGTCTGAGGGAGAGTGCATACTCAGACACTTACAGTTAATTCGAACTGGGAAATCCGGCAGCAAATGATCACCGCCAACGGCAGTTAGTGAATTTACAAAATCAACAAGCTCCCTAAATGTAGTGTTCAACACCTGGAACGATTCAGATTGGCAAAAGTTTTAAGTAACTTCTAAAGCTAGGCAGATGTTCTCTATAGCATGCTGTCCATTTTACCATTCTTGTAAGAAAGCGAGGGATTTCATATTATTCAGTCATGTCGTTCGACTAAGCGAAAAGAAACTGAAACAGATGGAAAATGAAGCAGCTAATTGAGGCCAGAGAAAGCAAAGGCAAAGTGTGAACGCATCCCCAGTTGCATGTGTAATGCCGAGAAGCCAATTGCTCGCTCCATCTTCTGTAGAAAAACATCCAAGTACTCCTTCCCAAGACACGCATGACAAGCCTTCAAACCTTATGCCTTTCACTTGACTTTACTTTTCCATCAAATAAATGAATAGACCACCCTCCACCAGCCAGCCCCTTTTGTTGTCCTTTTATTGGAGTTTGCCGTTTTGCCAGCGATCTAAGAGTTCTTGTGGTTTGCACGAGCGTCACTAGTTTGACTAATCCTCTGTGCAAACACTTTGCAAACTGGCTTTGCCATTATCGAGCTTCGGTTCACATGTATTTGAGGTTTTTATCCATGCAACATATGAATGAGTCTCCTCAACATGGGAGCATAGCATTTCACATTTAACAGATTGTTCCTGTTTTCTGCCAAAATGCTACTGGCACTGATTTCGATATTTCTGGGAAGTATATCCAAAGCTATTGAAAAAGGAAACATAGATCCCTATTGATCTCAGTTGTCATCTTCCCTGTGTGATTTTGGTCTTCAAAATTTTTGTTTTATTAATCCAATCTATTGTTGTCTTCTTCCCTAGGGATGCAATTATAATACTTTGCCCCTTTTAATGTTTCTTCTACGGTATTCAATTGGGTCCAACTTCTTATTTTTGGGTATTCATCAAGTATTTATGATATGGATTCTGGCCCATTACAACTGAATGGATCCATGGCCCAATGAGATGAACAGTTTTGTTTTGAGTGTCATGCTGCGCCCAGACCAGTCGTGTTTTTCTTTTTTTCATTGCACAATGGGTAGCCATACAAAGTCAATGTCAATGTTTGGATGAGCAACATTGGCCTGTTGAATTTTCGTGTCACAGACTTGATATTTCTCTGACAGATATCAGCAACTACAAAGCAGCAGCCGATTAAATGTGTTCTCATTATGGGACTTCAGTTGCCCTAGACAGAACCTTCCTCATCATCAAAATCAGAAAAAAGGACTACGAAAATAGTCGAAATATTCGGAGATTAAAGTCACAATATTATTAGAATAAAGTTATATATTGTAATAGTATGACATTACGGGAGGATGATAATATTATGAGAATTAAGTCATACATTGTGATATTACAGGATTAGGTAATGTGGTCATAAATAGTTTTTATATTCCGTGAAGTGGAAGTCCGTGACATCAACCTTTGGCAATGTAAAATTTGGTATAAACACAGAATAGCATCTGGCACAGCTGAAGCGACACGTTTTGCGACAAAATGCGGCTATTTTGAAGCAGCTTAACATTTCACTCATTCTACCAGTCAGGTCCAAAAACAAAACTTCTTATGCCCTAACCAACTTTATCATGCCACAAAGTCAATAATCAATAAACCCTCGCCTCCCAAATGACCTCCGTCGTCTTTTGTTCTTCCTCTTTTCGCTTACCCTTACCAAGGCTCATCCAAACAGCAGCATAACTTTCCTGCTGTTTCCACATTCTCCTTGCGCCAATTTCCACATTTCTTTCTTCCACACCCCTCATCTTGCCTCGCTGTGCACCTTTTTTTTATTGTTTCCAGACCGCAGTGAAACATTGAGAGAGACGCGTAGGATTGTTTGCACACACGTGCTCGGCTAAAAAAGAGGAGGAATCCTTCCAGGAAAGTGGCATCTGTGCAGCCCATTAGAAAGACAGGGACTTTGACATATGGCAGTGATCTGCAGAGAGGATGTGAAAGCACGGGTTTACATTTGACGCGAAACATCACGGGAGGGGACGTAAACACATGTTGGACAGCACTCACACCCAGCGTGCGCACATTAGCAACACGGGGTCCACGAATAAGCTCTTGCTTTGACCTCTGAACACAGTCGGTTCTCTGAGTCAGAAGAAAAGCAGCCTTTAAGGATGTGCAAGAGTGGAACTCATGGAGAAAAAGTAGCTATTTGGCTACGAGCAGGAAAACTCCACACTACTGTAATATTTGGTGAAATGGTTCTCTTGCGGCCAGGTCTTACTGTATGTTAGTGAGAGTGGAGGCTTAGGGTGGGTGTAAGCAGCAAGGTCTTAAGGATGGAAAGTGAGGAGGAAGCACGGCAATTCCAGCCTCGCAGCTGCAATTCATTAGAGTATTTGTGTTTCTAGGTCTGAGACCTGGACCAAGTATGGAAACAGGCCAGACCAGGATGTGTTCTACTGGGCAAACACGCTTCAGCTCTTGTATTTTATTTGACTTTTAAGGCCACCGCAAAACAACATTCCTCTCACATGTGTAATGGATGGAAGATGCTTGCCTCACTATGCATTAGTGGCTCGTAATAATTGCTTTTGATTTTCCAAAAGACGGAAAAAAGATTGCGTGCTGAACTATTTTGTTTAGATTCAAGTGATCCGCAGATTAATGAAGCAACCGTTAATGGCTTTGAAGTGCCGCTATAGCTGTACGGTCTTACATTTCTGTTGATTTAGGATCGCCGCTTCTTCTCAGCTGAAAAGCTCACTTATACACAAGGTATTTCGATGCTGATTTATCACCGTTCGGTAAATTGCTTGTTTTTCTTTCTTGAATTGAAGTCCAATCATTAGGCGTATCTTAATATATTCTGAGTTAGGTTTTTAAGTAAGATGGATTTTACTGTTGCCCAATGAAAACATCATTAGTCTTGAGATTTTGTTACAGCAATTTTGTGGGGACGTTTTTGTGGACAAGCTGATTTTACACTGGTTGAGCCTCCACAGATATCTGTCATGGTTTAATCACAGCGGTCAAGCCTAATCACAAATCATATTTAATGGGCAGTGAATTTGAATTAAAGGGAACTTAAATCAGTTGAAATGTCTGCCTACCTTAGATTCTTCCTGGCTGCTTTAAATTAGGTACTCGGAATACAATATATAGATGAAAAGAAACATGCATTTTTTTGTCAAACTTCGGTTTTAGAACAATTGGGATTAACAAAAAGATTTCTAGATGGCAGAATAATGAAAAAATGTATTTGTAAGAATTATGTTGCTTCAATAATTCAATCAATTTCACAGTTGGCATGGTTGCATGTATTCTCCTTTTTCCTCCAGCGATAACAATTCTCATTATAAACAAACTGTTCTGGCCACTGACTCGGCAGAGTATTCTAGTGTCATTGTGGAGATCATTAATAGGTAAATAAATGTTATTCTACTGACATGAACACAAAATGTAAACAGATTTTTGCTAGTGCATGAAAAATGATCTTCTGTTTACATTAACTCTAAATTCAATTTGTTTTTAAAAATGTAATACATAAAATGAAAAAAAATATGTCAACAAACATCATTATAAAGATAACTTACCCGACTTGATGTTCACAGACATTCAAATATAACATGTTTTTTTTGTTTACAAACATCTGTCATTTTGAATTGCAATGTATATCCACGCATTGTTTTACTGTACATATCTAGCTCTCCATCGACATAAAAAATATCTTTCGGTTTAATTTGTAGGCACGTAAACTAATGTGACCATTCACATACTCAAAGTAAATATCAGGCTGAGTGGACAAACTAGTGTACAAACCACATCGAGGGATGACGTGTGTGGCAGATGATGGAGGCTCTGATTGGTGGGAGGCTGTGTATTTGACACTCATTAAGTACACTGGCCTGATAGGTGCACTGCAGCTTACACACACACAACACACACCTGCATACACATACTGCGGCGTTACTGCGATGGGTGTTCTCGGGGACAGATGGAGAGATGGTGATCTGTTGGGATCGTAAGCCTTTAACCAGATCAGCCCAGATACACAATCTTTGTAACCAAATTAGCCATGATGCAGTGTGCGCTAGATTAGGTTTGGCTGGCGCTCAGTCACATTTGTGGAAGAGAATTGACACGGAACACTTGTCCCAAATGTAATAACTGGTCTAGCATCATACACATTAAAAGCAATCTTGGCCACAGATGCTCGAATGGAAGAGATGCGTGATGACGCTGGCAATTTGTGACGCAGTGATCATATACAGAGTGCAATTGGTCGTGGTGAATATTGTCTGCCTGAATATGCTGGAGTCACTCAGCAAGCACTGCAGTTTCTTTAGGTCATGATCATCCATCATTCCCAACAGGAACTTGAGTTATAAATTGTAGATAGCACGGTTTCAACATTGAACATGGAATGTTTTATTTGCTCTGGAATAACATGTTAGGACATGTGCAAATGCAAAAGAAAATCCTCCTTGTGTAAAGGTCATACACAGCTTGGACCAACGCCACGTGGATTTAAGGATTTGAATTCGATGCTCAAATATCACTAAGAACTATTATGGAGATAAGTAAATGAATATTTTAGTCATGCTTCAACTTAAATGTCAAGTAATCATGTGAAAAATGTTACCTTTAAACATTGCCTCTCCAGGTAAAACTAACCTTTCATGACAGTTTAGACTCTTGAAGGAAATATTGCTATCAATTTATGCAGTTAGTGATTCAGAAATGAAGCACTCCCTTACCGTTAAGGGTCAGTATTCTCATTCGACCCAAGAAAAACGATATTGTGGAAACTGCTACACTATGTGTTTGTTATATATTTGAATGAGGACACTTCCCTGATGTATATACAGTAATGGTGTTTGGGTTAGGAATGTCCAACACATCAGTAATGGAGTCTGCGTCACATGCTTCTCTAGGCATCTGCTTTTCTGATTGGTTGCTTGGTCTTAGTGACCAGAAGGCTTGTTTATCCTCAATGTTTGTCAGGATCCTTATCAGCCCGAACATTGTTTTAACTCCTATTTGAGAGTATCTGGGAGATGTTAAGAGGAAGTTGGCGGAATGTGGAAGTGTATGTGGCGCTATACATGTTTGATGCACTTTAGCAAACTGCAGGTGCCTCCACAATGCCACTTTTTGCTGTAATACATCACATTTCACAACCCTTATTTTCCACAGAAATAGTTATTTTTAAAAATGTGTCATTTCACCTGTTTGGATTTACAACGACCAAATTTTCAATTAGCTATACATTATCATTTTATTGATTTAGTATTCAAGTGAAAGCAGGGGTGGGCATTCTAGTAAAAAACTGGATCGCTATATAAATACGTACATATCCTCTGAAAGGATTTTTTTTTGCTTTGTTTTTTTTACTGGTAGGTTGTATTTTTTAAATCAAGCGTTGCATATCAGCATCATGTTAATAGCCTCTTGAGAATTTAAATATATTTAATACTTTCGAGCACAATATGTAAAGTTATTTTCTCTTTGTGCTTAGCTTTACAGTTTACCTTATCTGGAGTGTAATAAACTACTTGAAATTCATCAAAATTAGACCCATTTGGCAAAACTCTTCAAAATCGGCTGAATGGGTCAACTCGGATCCACATATGCAAAATGGACGATGAAATGTGACATAGCTAATCGTTGAGACCAATCTGAAAATTTCACCCAACCCTAAGTGGAAATTATTGAGTGTGGCAGCCACGTGTGTATTCATCAGTCCATTTTGCGTGCGCACACGTGTTGTTTGTGAGTGTGTAACCTGAGCTTTGGCCATCTCCCCGTGTGTGAGTAATGGTCCCTGTTTTATTGGTCTGCTCCTCAACAGACTATGGGTAATCACATAATGCTCGGTCTGACGTCAGAGCTGTTTCCATGACAACGCAGTGCTTCCCAATTCCCCCCTCCCGGACAACTCTCCACACAGGATGACTTCAGTTAAATCCTGATCCATAGTTTCGCAAGGAGTCGTCATAATGATCTGTAATCCCACACTTTGTACTCTTCTATCTTGTCTTTTTTACTCTTCATCATCCTCCATCTCTCTCACACTCACTGTGATCCATGCTCATTCTCTTGATTTGAGTCATCTTCTGCCTTCCAGGTCTTTTATGATAAGACCCACATTCTGATGCTCGCTGCCGTGGCTCCTTTCTTCCCCTCTCCAAACTCAGCCACTCCTGAATATACCGCTCTGCAGTTTCCAAACCAGACATATCCTTTCTGTCTTTGTCCTATCAAGTCCACATAACCGTCGGCCCCTCTTTTTCTCTCTTTTTCTCTCTCTCTCTTTTTGTACTTCTTTGATGCTCTATTATGATTGATAGAAATGTCTTATGAAATAGGGAGGATTTTCTGAACAGGGAAAGTTGCGTGAATAAATAAAATTAATGATATATCAAATAAATTTAACTTGGAATTAAAGAAAACATGAGAACAGAGATAATGAATTGCAATGATTATAAAATGTTTATACATAATTATAAAAAAAAGAAAGTCTTTACAGACCTAGCAGCAAGAAACTAAACATGACACATGTATCTACATATCCAAGCTTAATGTTTTTTTCCTAGAAAGATGAACATTTCCATATTTTCTACAGAAAGCACATATCTGGTTGGAGTGACAATCTCAAGATGATTTCCTTATTTATATATATAACCACTGTCAGATGGTTCCCTTTTAAGTGGGTTAACACATCCCTGCAGCAATGTGACACAACTTTCGATTTATCCACTCTACGTTGTTCATTAGGAAGTTGAAGAGGGAAGCTAAAAAGTGTTCACCCGCCCCTGCACGGCCCAGGATCATGGGTGAATGGTAGTTGGGGCTATGATCAGGCCATCGCCAGCCACTCGAGGCAGACAGACATAACCTTAATAAAGTAAGAGTTTTTTGGCTCAGGCACTATCATTTGTCATGCCTTGTAGATCCTCAGTTGAAGTCTTCTTTGTTAATAATGTCCAACACTTCCACAAAACATTGGTTCCCACGCAGCCCTTAACGTGTCTGCTGACAGTGCTCAGGCCACGGCCCCGCTTGAGTTCCAAATCGCATGTGGAAAGTGGATGCTACTTCTTCTACTTTGATCCTATGCCTACACAATTCTTCTTCCGTGCCAGTGATGCTTTGTGGTTACTTGCAGTTATAAAAGACTCTCTCTGAAACCTTGGCAGAAGCTGCCTCTGTTGAAATTCAGCGGTCCTTTGGCTGAATTGCAGCGGAAGTTACTTGTGTTGGACAAAACTGCATAATGGGTTACTTGCTTCTGAAGCTTCCGGTGGTACAAAAATTCATTACAAAATTCCGTAAGATGATAATGTATATATTAAATAAGGAGGTTAAGCTTATGCTGGTAAAAAAAAAATCTGTGAAAACCAGCCCAAACTCCCCACAGAAACAACAGAGTCCAACATCAGAACTTGGAGGCAGATGTGTTTCCCACTGTGGTTTTTGTATGAAATATATACAAAAATGCCATCACAATTTATGATTTGGCTTCTTGTTGCCATTTCTTTCTCCAACTGTAAGACCCTGCCCGAAATCTACATCGGTATGGACTTACTTACATGTTACTGGAGTTTTGACACTGAGAGATCTGTCTGGCTCTCTGATCTAATGAGGTACACTTCAGGACTTTATTGCCAGAGGCAAGCTCTGCTCTGCCAAGAGGGGCCCTCCAAAAGCCACCTTTTAAGCACACGCTCACACACACACACATTTATGTAAAAGTGCTAGCTCAGCAGATGGATCGAACCTGGCAAAGGACAAAGTCATTGGATGTGTCCCCTCACAAGTGCCGATAGGACAATATGCCGACATTGAGATGTTTCTACAAAGACATTTACGTTCCTATTTAGTATTCAGTAAGACCACTTGGTCATGACCTAATGAATTGTGATATTTTAACCCTCTCCAAAACTCCACCCGCCCTTTTCAATTGAACTGATGCTATCTATTATCTTGTTGAGGACTAATTCATCCCAGTAGTATATACACAAATACACTAGACACATGGCTTTCAATTTTGTGTATCCAAAGCTTGCTGTTTACGGCTTCTTTTTATGGTATGCCATACTAATTCATGAAAGTAGTTCACTGTATAACACTTCCATTGGGGCTATTATTTTAATGCAATTTTGAAAACATTGCTAGTTGATTACAATTATTTATCTGGAATTTTGCAGATGTTTGTATCGGCTTGCGTTTTGTTAAATGCAGTTTGAGCTGTTCTAGTTGCTGCAGGTTTTGGCTGCACACTTCTCTTTTGTGATTCTCAGTTGGACATAGGCTGCCTTCACCGGCAAAACAAATTAGCTAATTTATAAAACATCAGATTGTGGAGAGCAGTGCTCATTAAAGTTTGCGTAGAGATCTACAGTTTTGAAGGTAGAATGATGAGCCTGTTGTTGTGATCTCTCTTGCAAGGCACTAAAAGAGTGATGTCATTGGCCAATGTTTCCACACAGCTGTGCTCACAATTGAAGCATTTTGATGTCTTTTAATCCTTCTTCTAATATGTGTCTTCCTTTATTATTACAATCATGCAGTTTTTGAATAAAAACCCCCACTAACTAATAATTGAATTAGTTCTAAGTATTATTGTACCAGTTTGTGTTGGGTCATTGACAATAGATTGGTCCAGAAGCCTTCATATGTTGCTCTCATTTAAATAAAAAAAATAGTTAATTATAATTTCAGGATATTAGAGGTATATATATGGACATTGTCATTGTCTGCTGACCCCTGGTATACAGTGTGTCCTTTATCAGCACCAATTAAATTAAGGTTTATGTGTGTTATAATACATGATTAACACAGATGATGTTTCCTTCTATGTATGCTATATTCCTCACAGTTGTGAATTTGGTTTTTCGAGCATGCAGGTGGGAAATACAAAGCAGCGTGCATGCTTATTCATTTTTGGGAGCAGCTGTAGAGTTCAAACCAAGCTCAACCCACCACCGCATCCGACACGCTATCAGTGAGAACCAAAACTAATGAATGCGCGGAATGCACGATGACGTCGCGGCAGCTCCAGTCACATGGCTAGGTAAACACAGCAAGTGCGGTTTTGAGAGTTCTGTGTTTTGACCTGTGTTATTCTCAGCACCCTACGCGCACTCAGACACACACACACACACACACACACACACAAGTTTATAAATGAAATGCTGGAAATGAAATGACAAAACAAGGGAAAAGGACCAACTCAACCTATTTACCATATACCTATCAAAAACAATGAGTGATCAAAGTATTTAAAAGATTTGTCACTAAAGAATCATTTGTTTTTTTACCTCATTATAATTCAGCATGGGAGAACATTAATATCATAAAACCTTGTTTTTTTGGTTTGAGACTCATTGAATGGGTCATTCAGCAGTTCCCTTGTTCCAGCTCTCGAATAAGTATTTGGAAATTTGTTCAGTGATGTTTGCTTAAGTCCAGCTGCTTGACAAACAAACATGATGAAATTGTGATTGCCTTGGCACTTAACACAGTTGTAATGCTTTGGCCAGAGAAGCTAAATGAAAGCACTTTTCACTTAAGTATGATATCATGCATGTATCTATTATTATAATATCATCGTAAAATCGCTCTCAAAGTCATAATCAAAACCCATTATATCATTACTGTGTATTCATAATTCAGTGGTGCTTTACTCACGGAATTAAGTCATTGCAGAAGTGGTTTTGTAACTTAAGTCGAGTAAATTTTACATTCAAATGCAACTGTGTGAGAAAGACAAAACAACTAAAAAAGGAGAAGAAAGGTATTTATTATGCTACCAAAATGAATAAGACATGCAAAAACATTTTCTATTGGGGTGGAAGAGTGAGTGTGTAGTGAAGTGAGGTTTGTAGAGGCTGAGGGAGGATGAGGCAAACATTTGGCAACTGACAAAACATGGACATACGCACGTAAATACACAATTTAACAACTTGAAATTATATTCAGTTTGATGAAATGTCAATTCAATGCCTTGGACAACTTTTCAAGTTTTTTTCTAATATGAGCAAGGTATACGTTGCCAAAGGAATGTAGTACTACTTCAGAAAATTCTTGATATTTGACAGTGGCTTGTTTAGAAGTGTGTGTTTCCCAGAACACCACAAGCTTCTCATGCATTTAGTTTTGCTTCCCTATAGGCTAGCTAGCGGCTTCAAGCTCCATTGCCATGCCACGATGTTGTCCTTTGAGAAGCAAAGCACCGTCAGTCACGGAAAGCGCTCTTTCTATCTTCACGCTATCTGCGGATTCCTGCATTCTCGCCACATGGCGAACAGTAGCCCTCTGGGAATGTCACGGACAACTCTCTCACTTACAAGCCCAATGTTGGAAAACTACTCACGAGATTGTCTATTCTTTCAAGCTCAGAATCTTTTTCCACCTGCAAAAAAAAAGGGGAAGCAGAGATTTATGCCGTTTCACATGTCCACGTTTATTAGAGACTTGGTACTCGTGCTTTGTTCTTCTGGAGCTACTTATCAGTGATTTATTGAGGATGTCATTTAAAAAAGCATGCATTAGTGGCTCGTCACTGGCTTATGTGTTTGTCCTGTGGGAAACTTGATGGAATTGTAAATGCTCTTCATGCAGTGAGCCTGCGTTTATGTGTGGTCCTTTCTGATGAGCATTGACAGAGCACAGACCCTGCTGAGTCAAACGTGAATAAAAGATGAACTAATGTATGCAACTAGGGCCGCATTACACGCTCAGATTCTGTCTTCATTGCCTTTGGTCTCAACTCCGTTGTTTTATTCTCCATCAACTAACTCACAGCCAAGTCGTGGTTTAGTAATCCCAAAGGATTTTACATCAAAAGGTTTACGTGCAGTTCGCTCCGCTATCCAAATTACCGCCTGCTTGGAGTCCAAAGCTCTCGTTTTGAGGTCAAATTGCCGAGTTGTTCAACTGGCCATTAAGTTGTTCTTGACGTAGACGCACTCATCCAAGATAAATATTGTCGCCTATGCCTGTCAGACTTATGGCTTCATAAAAACATTTTACAGTGGAACTGCACCCAATGCTTTGCAGCGCTTGCACAAATCAAATTTAATTGCTTTAATACGCTCCATAGTCATCAAAAACAGAGAATACGATGTCTGCCAAACATTATTGTCGGATGTTATACTCATGGGACTGTTTTAGGTCATTGGCTGACACTGATGACAGTGGACTTCCAATCCATTTGAACTGGGGAGGTGGTGGTGAGTGCTCACTGCCAAGGCTTTCAGTCAAAATTAATTGGTCATCTCAAAATCAATGGCAGCCAATAATTTATGAAATCTCAAGTCAATGTAAGCACTTTCAAAGCTTTGGTAATGCGAACCTCTATAAAAAAAAAAAACCTGGATAGGTTCCATCAGCCCCTGTTATATTTTACAAAAAGAAGGAGGTTGTGACTTAGCAAAGTCCTCAAAAAAGTTGTCATGTTGAAAATTTACACTTTTGCTGTTTATTCACATTGTCAATTGTTGCAGTTAATTTTTTCAATTTATTTCGTCATGAGTGTCTTGTATTAGAAACTGATCTGAACCAAGTGTACAGTTACACCTCTACTGTAGAGTGGCTTGGTGAACGAGGTGCAAACACACTGTCCAGTGAAATGAATCGATTGCCATTTAAAACACACACACACAGCAAACTGGCACCTCGCAGACTGAAAAGAGCGGAAGCCTGTAAAGCAAACAAACAAGTGAACGCTCTGTTCCCTCCTTCGCCTCGTGGTTATCCTGACTGGACCGTTATGCTCTAATGGTTTTGTCTGTTTTTTTTAGGTCAGTTGGCAGGTCTCAAAACACTAGATCCCCAAAAGCAGGGGTCTCCAAAGTATTCCCCAAAGGGCCACAGTAAGCGCAAGATTCATTCCACCCAAACAAGAAGACACCTTTTCACCAATCTGGTGTAATCCTGCCTTAGATGCATCGAGTGGAAAATGTTGTTCCATGATCCCATTTGAGTTTACGCCCAAGATAAATCAGTGAGCACATCAACAATTTTATTCAATCCAGGCTTTTTCAAATCAGAATAGGGTTACATACATTGCTGTAGGTCATATAGCATCAATGTGACCTTTTGTGGCTCCCACAGTGAGGATTATATACACTCAAATCCTTCCCTGGGGAAGACAAATATAATAAAGCTCATTAATCCCAATTAGTCAACAATAGTCTAAACCAGTGATTTTCAAACTTTTTTGGCCACCGCCCCCTTCACCGCCGGGCCAAAATGCCAACGCCCCCCTCTTTACCCCTTTCCAACGAACGCTAGAACGACTATATTGCTAAATGTCACAAGAATTGGTTGATTCTTCAATCACAAACAGTTTGAAGACTAAAAAAAACAATTTTAATAAACAAAAATGGTTATCATTTATTCTTCAATTACAACACCTTGAACTGAACTTGAAATAAATTGTAAAACTGAACGAGTAACCATTAACAACTGTCCTGCCTAATGAGATGGGTGGGCTTGGTGCATTGCAATCAGACTGTCAACATCAGGATGAAGGTGATGAGAAAATCGCGCACGTATAGTTGCTTTCTGGCAGCTATAAAAACTGACTTGCATGTGGAGAGAAGCTTAAATAAATAGAAGACAGGCGCCTCAGATATTATTCGCTAATTTCGTTTCTTTTAATAGACCAATGCGCAGTTCACCTCGAATCATAAAAATTGATAGCTGATGCATTAAGCCGGTCGCTGTGCGCATACGTCTGTGGTTAAGCGTTGCCGGCGCGCTATTGTGTGCTCCTCTGCGGCTGACTGGATGGTGGTGGTTTCCCCAGTCGCCTGCATCGACGATAAACTCGCGACAATTAGTGATATACGGTATATGCGCGCTGCTCGTGAGCGCTCGAGCAGACAACGTTTCTTGTTTCAATAAAGCTTGTTTTTTGTCGACTTTTTATTACAGACAATCAATTTTTCCAGTCTTTCTACAAACACCAACGTCACATTTTACTGTAATTGCTCCATCGCCCCCTTCACTATTTCAACGCCCCCCATTCGCCTGTTTATTCGTCAGCGCCCCCCTGAAAGTTCACACCACCCCCCGAGGGGCGGTACCGCCCACTTTGAAAACCACTGGTCTAAACTGAAGTAAGAAAGCGTGAAGGGGAGTTCAAATGTTCCACATTGTGTTTGAAAGACTTTCTGAATGATATTTGTACATGTGAGCATTTGGATGCCTATTAAGTACACAGTGAGAGTGGAGCAGATGCCAAAAGAATGGTTTGAGGGTGTTAAACGTTGCATAGTCACAAGTGTGTTCCTCATTTCCTGTGCATGGCCCCTCAGCTCTGGCAGCCCACCTTAATAGTTCCCTTCAGTGATGATGCAAATGACCTATGATGACTCCCCCCATGCTCAAACCTGTAAAACATTAGCCAGCTTGAATAGCGATGACTCTCATTCACCATACTCTCCCATCAGCGGGAGGACGAGACCCACTCCTCCCCACTGAGCCACTCCTGTGGACTAGCACGTTCTGAGATACGGCAGATTGACTTGAACTTTTCTATATAAACCCTTTAACTTCTTTCACTGTTTGGGACTTGATTGAACTTGGTACATTTCATGTATGGCCAGTAGTATTTTTTTCCCATTGAAAAAACTATGACGTAAAAAAAATGCTTTGACCATTTTTTTGTTGTTGACATAAGAGCACATGATTTACAATTTTACATTTAAAGCACCTCTTGCATCCAGATAGGTCCATTTTTCACAAAGCACTTGACATTGTGTATTTTACACGAGTGCTGGACAATATCAAGTATATCGCCAAAATGATAATAAATCATGAATTGAATTGAATTCCTTCTATTTCCCTATATGGGCAAAACCAGTGGTGTGGTAAATCACCCCATAACACAAACGTGGTGAATAAATACAATAACTGTTCGTGAAAGTGAATACTTGGCAATTAAGAAAGACACATGCACTTACTATAAAACTTTTTTTCTTTTAGCAATGCTATATCATTATAAGATGACCTATATATAATGTGATTTATATTGTATAATATTTACCAAAATGGCCAGCAAGCACTATTATACGCTCCAGTAAATAACACCAACATTCACTCTCAATGATACTGATCTATTTTGGAGCAATCTGCAAAAAGCTAATCTTTCCTGGAATGCTGCCTTTACTATCAAAATCCACCATGCTCCTTCTTGCCCCTGCCATCATGATCTATCTAGTATTTAGCAACTGTGAAAAAATGATTTTTTCCCTCCATAATATTGTTCCCTGGATCACTATGACACTAAACCGCTGTAATGTAAATAGCTCATCTCATCGTCAAAGACTTAGCAGGATGTGACCTAGTTTCTGGCAGTGGCATAGTAAGTCAGAGGAGAGCGCCGTAGACGTCGCCTTACTTGCGACAAGGCACGCTGAAAAAGGACAAATTAATATAAAAGGAAGTCTGTCTACTCAAGGTCGCCTGGGTTGAATATTAGTTCAACGAGGTGTCCTCTTTATATCCGCAGATGTTTATTTGAACTTGAAGAGACTTTCCAAGCTGGTGCGATAGGTTAGGAGACTTTGAGCCTAATTGGAGAGTGCAGAATTTCACAGACAATCCCTAGTTAAGGCTACTAAATCCTGATCTCATTTAACATGACTGTAAACTTGGCAGTCCTTTCTCTCTCAGTTGCCTTTAATTGCTTTTACTGGATATTAAAGTGAAGTCACAGTCAGTTTAGGCCACACATTCAAGGACTATGTGCACACATCCACGTGCAAAGACTATTAGAATGGAGAGAAAAGTGTGACACCAAATGAGCAGTGAGGACAAATGAAGTGCTCATGGTGAATGAATGATTAAGAAACGCATGCGCATACTGTGTCTAGCGTATCTATATTTGGGATGAGGCAGTTTCCGGCTCATTTTTGAGACAGGTTTATAACAAATGACTCAATTGATGAGTCTCCCTGGCTTGGGTTGTATGGAGTAGAAGCCTGACCATGGGGACCGCGGCTCCTTCCAAGCATAAAGATTGTTCACCAACCTCTGCACGTGCGTCTACTTAGTGTGTTCATTAAGACAAATGTTCTCTGAGACCTTGGATGACCTGACCCAGTCAATACTGAGCAGCATGTATTTTTTTTAACCAAAGAAACAAGCACATGCTTTGTTGCCCATAACGACAGGAGAGGATTACCTTGATTTTCGGACTAGAAACTACTACTCACCACCACCCGCTTTGAACCCTGCGGCTTAAAGAGCTGTGTGGCTAATTTATGGATTTTTTTTTGTCAAGGCTAATGAGTTGCATGTCTTTTTGTGTAAATATCCTATAATGAATTGTGTGGAAACCTGCGGCTTAAATATAGTTTTCTTAGCCAATTGGTTGGGTGCGCTTATGTTTTAACAATTACTGTATTTTTCGTACTATATTTAAAGTGTTTGTCTCCATGTGGCCTGCGATTGGCTAAAGTCAGCTGGGATGGGCTCCGGCACTCCTCACGACCCTAGTGAGGATAAAGAGGCACTGCGCCTTATATTGCGCAAAATACGGTACAATAAATCCCATGACTCCTGATTTTTTTGTAGTAAACTATCGTTTTCAATTGCAAGTTCCTTTGTTTTTTTTTTGTTTTGTTTTTTTTTTGTGTGGTGGCATTGTGGTCCAAGTGTACACTACATTCATCCCATTTGTCTGTTTTGGTGTCAAGCGGCATTAAAGGAGCACATCAAACAGACTGTCAATCCAAGCTGCTTTCTAGCCTGGACCTGCTGTTCACCTCTGTTTTGCTCATGTGTTGCCCCACAGCATGAGACAACTCAATAAGCCCCTAAAGTCCTAAACATTAAATTACACCTGAATCCTAGGTTTGGCACTGAAACCGAGACGCTTGATTTTGGTGTGTGCTTCTAGGAGATTTGTCACAGTTGTCTTTGTCAAGGCGTTTTTGGGCACAGAGCCACCACACATCCAGAGTTTTTAGTGGTGACTTAACTGTCCAGAAATTCTGTAACATGCATCATTGCTCTGATGAATGCAGTAACTCTGGAATAAGTGTGTGTTAGGGGAAAGAGGGGGGGCTTAGGAGGACACAGTGGCTGGTAATCAGATCCTCCGCCTCCACCAGACCCTCAGGCAGCCAATAGGAACCAGAGCAAACCAAACCAAACCTGACTGTGAAATTGCATTAGATGTCCGTGCTTAGTTGAACATGGCGAAGGAAGGATACAAACTCATTTTGGCACTTACTACATACTCTTTCATCCATTCATTTTCTGTACCACTTATCCTCACAGGGATCGTGGGAGATGCTGGAGCCTATCCCAGCCAATGATGGGCAGGAGGGAGGGGACACCCAGAATTGGTTGCTGCAGTAAACAAGTATAGGAAAACAAAAATAATCGAGAAGTATGTCTTGCAACAGCAAAAGAGTCAAGAAAATGACAATCAACAGCGAACTTTGTTTATTCATGTAAAGCTAAATATTTCCATGTAATTTGGATAGTTGGTACTGGAGATGAATGTTTGCAACCTTATTTTGGGCTGAACAACTGAATTAATTTGTGGTTATTATTATTTTTTTCTTGTTGAAAGCACTGCTGCAGTAATACCCCATTCATGTGGCTATGGTGTTGGGATGGCTTTATTTAAGTTATTTATTGATCACTTCATTGTGACAGATTTGGGCACTCTTGTGGCCCATCAATAATAGTACCTTGCATCCAGGATGTGGCTCCATGAATAATAGTATCCATGATGTTGTCGCTTTTCAATGGTTTAACAAAAGTTTTATCTTTGCTTTTCACAGATGCTGGCCCGTTCAGATTGGGAACACAAAAGAGGCTCCCGAGGATCACAGGTGGGTTTGTACTCACCAAAGTGGACACACACACACACACTCACACACATACAAAGACTCTTGACAAGGTTTAAACATTTTTCATCTGCAAAATCATTCAAGTCACTGAAAATAATCTTTGAATCTTCGAAACTGGACGTTTTATTTTAAAAATCAATCATGAGTAAGGGTTTTATGCCCTAATCTGTTTTGTAATAAATTTCAACTTAACATACTAATCTACTCTTGCCACTAGAAATAATTTATAATGTTACAGGGAAATATCTTAGTGACCAATATGTTTTTATTCACTTGTCAAGTCGTATTTTTATAGCTCTTAATCACAACAAATGTCTAAAAAGGACCCGCACTTGACACTAGGTCACAGTGTGATATGGTCACTTTGGGTTAATTAAAGGTCTGTGGACTGCAGTAAGGCACAAGTTAGTGTTTGACGATTTTTACACACAGGCATGCACAATTTTCACATTACATCCATGTTTCCGAGGTGATTTTTAGGGGGGGGGGTGGCATGATCGATGTATTGAAGTCTCACCGTACCGCAGGGCACCACGGCGAATGACAGGGAACAAATATGGATGTAGTGGCACTATCCGTGCCCGTGTGCACGGTGCTGCTATCAGCAGAAAACGAAAAAAAAGGCAGCGATGACAGCATGAGATTAGATAGCAATAATAAATCCTGCCAAATTGTTGTGGGATGGTAACATTAATTATTTTTTAATGATGTGATCATAACTCTTGCTATGCCTCGTAATCAATCAATGGGTGTCTAATTTAGTGTTTGGACTCACTGTGGTGGCAGTATGCCAGACAGTATGCCACGTTTAATTGATGCTCCCTGTTAGCGATTGGTCATTTTGTAAAGCTCGTGTCCATCGGTATATTGTGTGAACCGAGTGACAAGATGTGCAGTATGTTGACATTTTTGTTGGCACGCGTCTCCATCTGCAGGCTATTTTCCCGCAGCTCTGATTTCTTAGTACACTGTGGCTGGTTGGTTGACTTTCACCGTGCCATGGCACCTCGTCACGTCGTCTTTTATATTACCCCCCTGAATTCAAAGCTCATGTGGATATTTTAGCTTTGGAATGCAGTAGATGTGTTCTATATAGTTGGCAATTGTGAAAATAAATCCAAACCTTGGCAAAATTTTACGTCATGTCGGCACTTCTAATCATTCTCTAACATAACTGTAGCGTTCATATACCCTGCCAAATAGACTGCAATGTGCCACATGCATGGCACGCCTCTTTTGGAATCACTGCGTTTTACTTTATACTACATTGATTTGATTTTGATTGCCCCCGCGTCCTCTTACATGGCTTTAGCTTGAATAAAACAGCAGTAACTAGATTCTGTGCTGCCGCAGAGGAACTGGGTTCAGTAGAGTTTGAGTAATTTGCTTGCTTCTAAAGAGCTCATAAAGGGAGTTGGGCTCGGGCTTGTTTGGGAAGTTGGAAGCTGAGTGCTGGGTGTAGTTTTGGCCCGAGGAGTCCAACTGGGAACCGGGAGAATCCAGAGAGGCTTGTGTGTTAGTCCGCTGCTATGATTCACACTATATCACTGCTTTGTTATTCTAAGTGGAGAACTTGGCTGCTCAGGACCATTCTATAGTAAATTTGACCTGCTTTTGGAAGAGAATAAGAAACAACCCAAAATGAGACCACATACAGGTAGCGTGCATAAGGTGTAGGATTAAAATGTGTTTACTTGGAAGATCAAACACCTCTATTTCTCTCCATTAGGCCCCTGAGGCCATATGTCCCAGGGTTTACCTCCCCCTAGAGACACTTTCTTTTTTTCACTATTGCCCAGTTTCAACAATCCCACACATCGTTGTCCTTTTACTGCAGACTCCAAGCATTGGCCTGTTTAGACAATAGAGCACGGGGGTTAAAAGTGCACAATGAGGACACCAGCTGAAATAGCAAATATGTGACCTCATTTTGTGTATTCCATTAATAATCGTCATTAAACCTGGTAGTGAATTGTGTCAGCCAGTGTCAGGGATGATGTAGCAGAATGACTCCAAATACATTGCCAAAATAACTATAGAATTCACCAGTCTATAATTACGATATTTTTGGCAGATATTGCATTTTCAATTCGTCGGGATTTCCCTCAAATCAACTGTTAGAGTTAAAATGTTGATAAACATTTAACTTTTGTTTGTTTTACTGGGGGCAAAAGAACAGCACAATATTTAAATCGGCACAAAACCACTTACATTTTCATTTTTTAATGACTTACTTGCTTACTACATATTTAATTCATCAGATTTCTCCACTTTAGTGGTTGCTAACCGAACTAATTAAA
This sequence comes from Stigmatopora nigra, assembly GCF_051989575.1. NCBI lineage: Eukaryota > Metazoa > Chordata > Actinopteri > Syngnathiformes > Syngnathidae > Stigmatopora > Stigmatopora nigra. Next base: position 12,111,118 of record NC_135509.1, on the reverse strand, counting down.
CCTTTAGAGAGATCAATATACTAAACTGGACAAAGGTTCAATGTTGTTTAAAGCTTCCACATTGGGAACGTAACCTTTGACCTTAAAATGTGTGTTCATTTCTTTTTAAACACTGTAATTTTGAGACTAATAGCCGTGCCCACCAAATTAGCAAGAAAATGGCTCAAAGCCTCAATGGGAAAACCATTGTTAAAACATTCACTGAAAAAGAAACACACCCGACTGGACAGTAAGATTCAACTTTGAGAAATGTTGACCTCCTTGAAAATTCTAAACGATTCTCTAAAAAGTTATCTTCCATTATTGCAGCATTTAATTTGACAATGAGACAAAAGTCTGCAGTCTATTTAAACCTGTGTCTTCAATTGCAAATGTATTTTTGTTAGTTAATTTTCACCATAGTTAACTTGGACGTGTGCACCAAGGCGCATGTAAACGAATGAGTATAAGCTGAAAGTGCACACAAACAAGGCTTCAAATTTGACTGCTGATTTTTTGTGACAAGCCTTGGCTCCTGTGTGCATGGGCCTTAATCTGGGCGTTCATCCACCGCACGCCTAATGACGTACTCATCCAACAGTTCACACGGACAAAAAAACAAAACAAAAAACTCGGACAGGCCGCCATCGTTCATCCGTGTCACCACCGAATGTTCACGCGTCGCCTCGTGTTTGACTTGGCTGTGAGTTGATCATAAAACTGTGTTTATTGATACTTGTTCACGGTTTAAACGTTTCATGTCAACAAAACTGATTGTCACCCTCCAGCATCAATCAATTCACTCTCCCACTTCTTTGTCATATCTATCCAAATATTTTGCCATAAAGAGGAGTGTTTTTCCAGAAATCACCAGAGTGATTCAAATGTGGTTCATAACATGTTAGGAAAAGCTACAAATATTAAGTTGTTCATCCAGAAAAGTCAAAGAATTGTTTTGTGCCTGATGAAAATATGAAAGGACAATTGTGATGACAGTTTGGGGAAAAATAATTAAAAAGAGAGATTGATCCAAACGGTAAATGTCACATGCTTGATGATTACAAAAAAAGGAAGGTAACTGTTAAAATTATGAGTTTAATACCAGCTTTGTTGTAGATTTATTTCTGGTTTGCAGGTTTGAAAGTCATAAATGTGTAATTCCCTCTTCAATGTTTGGAAAATAAGTAGTTTTCAGAATATAACTACAAATGAAAATGTAAGTTTTATCTATTTATTAGTTTTATTTATTTATTGAAGCTATTTCAGTGTGTGTGCGTGCGAGAGTGTGTGAAGATTTGAGACGCGCCAGGGGTCCTTGTTTTCTTTTTTCCAACCAGATGTTGCACGGCAGCCACATTTTTTGTAACCTTTTAAATCAGCTATTAAATAACCTAAGCAAAACTCTTCTTTTTTTCGCATCTAATGTTGACAGCATGCATAAAAAGGGAGTTAAGGGTGCGGCTGAAGAATAAGCAATGCAGTAAGACTAAAAGGGGAGCTTTCATACAGGACAGTACTTTGATCAATCAGACCGAAAAACTGTAAATAAAAGGCGAAAAGCTTCCACATGTTGGGGCTAAAAGGAGAAAAGTCATAAACGTGTCATTGTTAAGAAAGGTCCAGTATATTTACACCAGCATTAACATAGTCTTCTTTTTCTGTAATGGGTCGTGGGTGGTGATGGAGCCTATCACAGCTTCCTATGCGCAGTAGGCGAGGGTAAACTCTGAATGCATTTTGGTGTGCAAGATTTAAAATGTCCAAGTTTGGAATAAATAAACTCAAAATGCTCAGAATAAAATCTCTCACAAGACATTTTGGTGATGACAGAAAAATGGATTGCTCAAATTTTGCCACCCTGAATGTTGACTCGCCATTGTGTTTCTTTCTCCCTTCCAGTCGTCTGGCACAAGCGTCATGGTGGATATTGCCGTGATGGGGGAAGCACATGGACTGATCACAGACCTGCTGGCTGACCCCTCATTGCCCTCCAACACCTGCACCTCACTGCGGGCTGTCAGCAGCCTGCTCACTACTCAGCTCACCTTCCAGCCGTTGCACCGGCCCCGCCCCGCCCCCCTGCTTAACCCCTCGGACGCCTACGTCTGCTCCGACTCCGAGGAGGGACCGGAGAAAGGAGAGAAGACATCCATCCATAAAGTAAGGGACTTGACATAGGCAACATGTGGCGAAAATGACTAAGAGAGCTTTCGACCCGCATGTGGAACCTTACAGTTGTTTTTGTGAAGTGTGTAAATTTACCCCAAGATGAAAGTGCGGTCCACGTTATTATGGCCGAAACGATTTAAAGGGCACAAATCGTTCGACACACATGTTAATCTTTGAGCCCGACTTGCCGCTAATGGCTGCTGCTGCCTCTCAGACCTTTTAACATCGAATGAAGGAGTGTGTTTTCATAGAGTTGAGTGAAGAAAAATAGAGCATGTCTACTGCTTGGAGCTCGTTTCTCCTTTTCATAGCCACAGCTGTGTCAACATGACAGATGTGTCCAAGTCAGACACGCTTGTGTGTGTATTGCAGAAGAGTAACCAACAACATGGTGCTGAATACGTCTCACGAAAAGGTTAAGAAGACATTGCATGTTAAAAAGTTGGATGTACATGTTAGTTGTTTGGGATATCCTTTAGTATGTGTTTGAAGGCAACACCGATCCTGGCTGTCTCCTGATGGAGCATTGTTTTGACTTGTGTGATTCAGCACGATTTTTTAAACTCAGCTGAGTCCCAGGGTTGGACTGTTCAGCCAGCCATCACAATGCTGTGACACCTCCATTTTACAAATACAAGTCATTTGGGGATGCACAATATTTTTACTGTAGATTTATGGGTACTAAGTCTGCACTCACCAGGTTTTAGACACATAGATGTGAGTATAATATTTGGAAAAACTCATATTGACAAATGACTAAAGAAAATTCCAATGTGGTATGGTTCTAGTCCAATACAAACTCTAAGACACAACAATTGATAATTGGATTGGATTTTTTTATTTTAACTGATGCTGATCTGGGTCAGGTGTTTAATTTCAATATTTTATTGCTTATATAGTGGAGTTACATACGGGTGGTTTATCTTACTAAGTTTATTTCACTATTACTACACAGATGTTAATGTTAATTGGAGTGAAATTGAGCAAAGCCAGAAGCATCAGTGTGAGCAACCTTGCTTTTAATGGGCTCCTTTACTAGACTGAGCCAACATTTATTGGGTCATCATGCAGAGGACGGAGTGAGAGAGGGAACACGTTGCCATGTTTCGAGTTACCTTGCCAAGCTGCAGCATGGCATGGAGCACATTGTAGCATCAATAATGTTTCCTTTTGTTTCCACACATTCTCAGAAAAGAAGACAGTGTATGAAAGTCAATGGTTTTTGTTCAAGTTAAAGTTCATCTAAAGCCAGATAGTTAACAAATTGGTCTTTTTCTCACTTATATTATAAGGTATGACTTCTCTACAGATATTTCACTGCCAACCCACCCAGTTCTAATAGATTAGGTTTCTATCAGCAACAATGGCAGCCAATGAGTGAAAACAAAAACAATTACTCATTCTTGATATTTTTTTGCGCAGCGTTTAAGACGGAGTCTCCACCCGGGTCTCCTGAGGAGGATCTCCTCCACGTGGACCACCACCACCTCTGCCACAGGCTTGCCAACAATTGAGCCGGGGCCCGTGAGGAGGGACCGCAGCGCCAGCATCAAACCCTACCATGAAACACTCACTTGCAGGTAGGCCACCACCACAAGACTCATGTACCCACATAGGCCACCTTTTATTTGAATAGAGCACATTTTGTTCGCTCTATTTCATAAATCCCATGCATCATTAGATTGTATGCAAGACCCCTCGTAATGGCTTTCACGTTTTTGACATATTACACTAAGGTTATTAGGTTTATTCCCAGCGGTGTGGCTGCGATTTAACCGAATGCATCAGCATGACTGCGCAGTCATGGCAGAGTAGTTTGCAGGAAAGGGATGCGTGTATAACCAGAGCCAGAATGGAAAGAAGGCCCACAGGCAAAGGCATTAACCTGAATACGAAGACACGCATAAACTCTCAGCACATTAGTGCTGAAGATCACACAAGAACATGCTCTGTAAATGGGTCCAAATGACTAGATTTGTATATAGATCATTCTGGGTTTTGGGTGGTTTTGAAAGTAAAGTTAGCTGCTTTCACGTGACTGCATTTGGTTTGGAAAGTATTGTAAAGCAAGACTAGGGATAGCAGCCTGCTTAGAAATAATGACGCAGAATTCTTTTTTATGGCATATTTTGTGATCAGTAAAGAGAATGCCCCCCCCCCTTTTTTTATATAGAACTTGTTTGTGGCAACTACTCAATTATGTTTGGATGAATTCAGGACAGCTGAGCATGCTTTGAGTCTGTTTCCAAATGCTGTTCAGTCAAGACTCATTTCCAATTATCCCAGCTGTGTGCTTGAATATGATATACAACAGGGATGACCACACTTTTTTTTGCCTGGCCAGCTACTTGAAACGACCACTTCAAAATGATCAATCAATGCAGTGTATTTCTAATCCAGCACACATTCCACTCCCTATTCTCACATCCTTCCACTTGGTTCAACTTTACCTCCGTCTTCAGCTGAGAAAGTAGTTTTTAATACAATGCGTACTCCTATTGTGTTACCACTGTTAATTCGATAAATGTAAAAAAAAATGCAATTTTAAAGTCTCTATCTTAACGTCGGCCAGTTCTAATATGCTGGATTTTTCTCTGAATTAACCTGAAGAAAAAAATGTCACTTGTTACACAGTGCATTCGATGGCCTTTTACAAGACATGATAATTGAGTTTTTAATAATTTTGAGCTTTGATTTTATGGGTATCCCGTAAAAACCGTATGAGGACTAAGCCTGTCAGCAGGCTGTTTAGCTGTGTATTTACACAATGAATGTGCATTAAACGAAAACAAATAAAATGAATGTAAACACACTGAAAAGCTCTTAAAGGACCCACTTTTACTGCTCTTCAGCTCAACTGTTGAAGGCTCCAGCTTTGACCACTTAAGTAGTGTTGAGTATAAACAAACACCAGGCCCTCCCCCTGTCACCAGAACCCCACAATTATCACACCCATACTCATTTGGATCCACTCTGTCACCAGTGCTTTTTTGTGGAAAATACGTACATGAAATTGGAGTGTACCGAGAGGCTCAGGTTTAGTTTACTGTCTAAAAGAGCACTCGCATCTTATTTTTTGAATTGAAGCATCTGCAAGGGTCATTTCAACTTGTATAGTATGCAAGGACTTTTTAAGTGACACCCCCCCACACACACACACACACTGTCATTGGCCTCTTCAATACCATCATCTCAATGTGTGCCCTGAGGTAACCTATACCTTTAGAGTTTGGTGTGCTGTAATCATGCCTGTAATGTATGAGCCATTGAGGAGAATAGATCGTGGGGAAGAAAAACAAACACATGGCTTCAATTTCCTTCTTACTGCTTCATCATCATATCTTTGAAATCTTAATGAGACATTAGGGCTGTTTTCCTTGCCTCTTGAATATCACTATTGTGTCATTTTACATGCACTGTTAAAAATTAGAATTAGGAATAACATCAGCCTCAAAGCTATCATACATGTTTTTATTATAAGGTGAAGAAATAGAATATCTTCCATATTGCAGCTGCGGTGCTGTTATCTCCTCTATGTCATCTGGCTCAAAGAGAGAGTGGATTACTGGAAGCAAAAAAAAAATGGCTCCTGTGTTTACTGTGGTTTGGCTGTTGTCTGGTTGGGCCTCGAAACAAAGCTAGTTTGTCAGTGAGTTGTGATTGGTTAGACATCAAATCTGCGGCAGAGTGTGAGGAGACGACGGCAAAGGCCAGCCAGAATAGTCATGAAGCCTTAAAATAAACAAAGGGGAAGGAAAATGTTTCTTTAAAATTTGTTTTTACTGGCCAATTAACTTGATGAACTCCATGCCTTGCACTACGCAATCTGTGAGTCTTTCTGTACTTTAGTAGAATTATATGTGCACTGCATGCCATATTTGGATTTCATTTCATGGTTTGCCAGACATTTTAGTCCCCAATAGCAGTGAATGGGTTAAATGATGACAAGTATGAAAGAACATAAATTGATACATGGTATCTTTACTATGACTAGTAACCTAGTTGGCCCTTGAAAATCCTGGTTTCGTCTTGACCTCAGACAAACCAGCAGTGTGGATTTGGGATTATTTGTTTGGACCAGCACTTTCCATCACAACTCCCCGTGAAAGACATAAAAAATAAAATGTTATGGTCTTCATTTCGGACCGTGCCGCATTGAGAATGTAACGTCAGATATCATTGGGCGAGAAGTTCCTGCTCACGCTCGCATATACACAAGCAATCTTTCCATATGTACAGTACATATAAACTCTTCACTTTACATACACTGCTACTAACTATTATCTGTATTGACCAAATGCAGTTAAGGGAGAAGTCCCACCGAGTCAAATACATGCCCTACAACAATTCTAATGACACCTTGAGTACACTCTTGGTTATTTAGAAGAACCTGCAGAGCCTCAGGACGTTCTTGCTGTTAAAGCAAAGTCATCTGATACCCGGCAGCATGCGAACACATCCAACGTTGTTATTTTGCTCTGAGAGCTCAATGTCAGTCACTGAGCCTATTCTGCTGCATTAGCAGAATAGAAAGCATGGCTGCCAGATTTTCAACTTTCATTAAAAGTCAAAGCTTTTAAGCCAAGCACTCCTACCTTGTGCAGACCCCTTGACAATAATGCACTAACTGTTCGCCCGCCAAACTATCAAACTATTTTATATTCCACACCTGCTAGACATTACGCGCAGTGGTCCGACTCAGCCGCTCAGACACAACAGAACTCTTTGTCGGGGTCTCGGAACCATTAGTCTAGGGTGGGCACGGCACAGCTCGCCAAACAATCTATCCGAGGGAGATAGGGAGACACACTGCATGCCTTTGTGCTCCCTGTGACATCATGCTCCAACGGCAGGCAATTCCTCCGCGTTTCACACCATTTGGAGAGAGCTATTCTAATTGGAAACACCTCCAGCTTGACATTGGCTGCAATGAAGCAACAAGAGGAGGTCCTCGAGGGCTGATCGAGAGGGTCCCCGTAGTGCCTAAGATGGACTCACAGCACTCAGATCATAGAATGTTGCCTACCTTGTATCTACATCCCATTATTATTTCCTTAATCTTTTGTCAGTGCACACATTGCGTGTTCTTGCACAGGAACAAGCAACAAAAGTAATTACGTTTTCCTGTCAACATCTTGACATTCAAGACAGACATATTGAAGGGAATTTTTCGGCTCAGTGGCTGACCGTAAAACCTTGTGCGCATTGTTTTTGACAAGTAAACACGTGTACAATTCCACCCATAGTGTATTTTGTTGAATGTGCTCAGCCAATTTGGAGGCCTGGTTTTCATTTTACTTGGTTCCTCCAAGCACTGTTGATAATATTTATTTCACCCTTATTATTTCTTACAGTTGTGGAAGACCGTACATCAAACTGAGCCATGGTGAGGGCTCCATAGACAAGGGAGACAGGATACCACGCTCAGGTAGAGTCAATAGAAGTTGCATTTTTGCTTTAAATGTGGTGTGGATGAAGTAAAAGGTTGGTATGTACTAATTATTTTTTTTAATTTGCAAAATCTCCCATGATTAGCATCTATTCTAAGGCTATCAATTGATGAATACAATATTATTTGCACATTTGACACAAGGTCATAATTCACGTGAACCCTACAAAAAAGTCAATTGTGTTGCTGAACAAATGTCAAACTTTTACATCTATTCTTTTTTAATAACATTTTAATAGCTCAAGTTTGGTAAATATTTGTTTGTATCCTTTAGAATTGTGCCATTATAGTTAAAATCACCATTCAATGAAATATGATTTTGTCTAAATCAAAGGGCACAGTATAAATCATATGCCCGCCATGGGGCCTCGAGTACCTTTTTTTAACAACAGGAATATCAATATGCAAACTGCACACTGAGAGGATTTTTTTTAATGAGGAGCTATATTTAGATTGTCTAGCTTGAAAAGTATTGTTCATGTTATTCCATCCCTATATCATGTTGTTCCAAGAAAGCATGTAATATTAAATCCCACTAAAGCTGAATACAAGACATTTCCTGGAGGCCTCAGATGTGATTTGTTGTTATTGCCTCTTCTAATAGCCGAAGATCAAGTGGTTGTGTCATCAGATTATGACAGTACCCACGAAGCCAATCACAGTGACAGCAGTGATGTAGCGCACACCGAGGAGGACACAGAGGAAGGAAAAATATCCCAGAATGTCATTCTCCACCCACTAATACCTCCTGAGGTAAGACAGGAAGCCGTAAAGACCCTCAAATAGCCCTAGGGGTCAGGAGTGCTCCACGTGGTATAAGTGTAATGAATAAACTCCTTTTCATCATGTGTCACTTCCATAGGACAAACCTATTTTGGCCCCTGAGCCACTATTAATGGAAGATTTAGAGCCGATGATGAGTCAGCTGAACAATTGGAACTTTCCCATCTTCAGCTTGATGGAGAAGACCAATGGAAAATGTGGGCGGATCCTCAGTCAGGTTAGTCGCGTAGCATTAGTGCAACGAGTGTGAATATTTGGGCTCCAGTTGGTTTTATCCAAATTTTAAATAGCTTTAGGTATGTATGTAGATGTGAGCAATTTAATCTAGTTCTGTGAATTTTAAAACGGTTAAATATGCACATTCACACCCATACCTAGGAGCAATTTAGAGTCCCCAGTCAGCCTACCATGTAAGTTTTTGGAATGTGGGAGGAAACCAGAGTACCCGGAGGAAACCCACACAGGCCCAGGGATAAAATGCAAACTCCATACAGGTGAACCCAGGACCCTAGAGCTGTGAGGCTGATGAGCTAATCACTGACCCGCTGGGCTGCCTGATTATTAACATTCATTCATTTTCCCTACCACATACTCTCACAGGGATCGAGGGGGTGCTGGAGCTTATCCCATCCAACCAGTAGGCAGGGGAGACCCGTAATTGCCTGTCACAGGGCACACTGAGACGAACAAATATTCTCGCTCACACTCATACCTAGTTTTCACACACTGGGGATTGAACCCTCGATCTCAGAACTGTGATGCAATTGTGCTAACTACTGGGTCACCATCCCACCCTTGATATTTATCATAAATAAAAAATATTCCCAACAGTTTTTAGAAATTCTTGATTCTAGTGGGTGTATGGAGTTTACTGTTTTCCTTGTTTTTGTAGAGTTTAGCTAGGAAAAACACCATTTTGCCAATGACACATTGAGGAACAGCAATATAGCAATTGAACAGATTCTGATGATGTATGTCCCCTCCCCAGGTCTCTTACAGGCTTTTTGAGGACACCGGATTGTTTCAGACATTCAAAATTCCAATCCAAGAATTCATGAACTACTTCCACGCCCTTGAAAATGGTTACAGAGATATACCATGTAAGTGCATACCCATCCTCCATCCTCTCTGCCTTTGTGACATTTTGGAGCTTCACATACAGTTAATTGGGTTAAACTTTGGATTTATGAAGCAACTCAACACTGCACTCTGGTGGGGAAATAACTGACTGTAAACTATTGCCTGACCCAGATCATAACAGGGTGCACGCCACAGATGTGCTCCATGCAGTTTGGTACCTCACCACACAACCGGTTCCGGATCTGCCCAGCCTTGTTGCTGACCACAGCTCTGCTAGTGACTCAGGTGAGTTCGTCAGAATGCACGCACATCTTCCCAAGATCATTAATTGTCATCCCGCGTTAATTTTTTTTGAATTGGTTTCACTTAGCCTTACATTTGGCATATTCTCTCCGTGCATAACTATATGTATAAACACAGAGGGATGGCAGTGAATTATGTCTTCAGGGTGATTGATGGTGAAAGGCGTCCAATCCTTTTGGACTGGGAGGATCTGCCAGTGAATGTTAACCTTGGCTACCAACTTGGAATTCACAGTTGAGCAGCCTTAGACAATCCTCCATGTGAAAATATGTAAATGGTGTAAAAACATGTCTTTGCCACTGAATAGGTTAGGAGTCTTTAAATAATAATTTAAATAAGCATTTGAATATATGTATTATTATTGAGTTTTAGTGAGTATTTCAGTAAATGTACGAGTATTTCATTGGTGTTATGCACTAACATAGGTAACTTCTATCAACTATTCTCTTGCATTTTTTTTAATCTAAATACATTAAGGTCACTTCAAGATGGCACAGAGATTAAGAGTACATTTAGTGTTTAAGTCACGTTTTATGTACACACTTGGAAGTATGATAATTTAAACTATTTTCATGGTGGTGCTATTTGGAGAATGAAAGTATTTTCAAGGGTGGTAATTTTGAGAACCAGTATTTTGCAGTATAGCCCTGTAGGACCCCCGTGTTTGCAGCTGAGCACGTACCCCGTCTGTCGCCCTTTATTTCCAGTACTGTATGAATTGGATTATTGTAGTTTTTTTGTAAAAATCTAGTTTTTTTTCCATTAATTAAAATGGGGTTTCAAAAAGATTTTTTCTTGTCTTTCCACTGGTTGTTTTGCTGTTTCAAATGATTTTTTTCCCTTTCCCATCTATCCAAAGCCTTACTATACAGTAAGTTACCTTGTTAAGGCTTTTGAGAGAAACCTTTAGGAGTTTAATTTTTTTACTCTTCAAAGTTTGTCTTATCTTATTCCAGCTTAGGGCGCTTCCATTGAGAAAACTATTTGAAGTCCCGAGCAGCATGAAATTGAAGGCAGATTAGAATTTCTTCACAACCATATTTTCATACCCTCATTTGTATGCCTTACTAAGACGTTCCCTTTGATCCAAAAGCGGGTGGATTCCTGAATTCAAAACTTTGTTTCTTGGTGCGCACATTGAATAAACCAAGTGTGTGTGCCTAAGAATTTGTACCCTCAAAACACAACAATAGATGAGTGTTTGTGGATACTGCACTACCCTATGTTTCACCTTACCCCCTACCTCTGCTTCCTTCGCGGCCAGACTCAGACAGCGGAATAACTCACAGTCATATGGGCTTCCTGGTGTCAAAGACGTACACTGTGTCAGAGGATGGTTATGGCTGTTTGTCGGGCCTGATACCAGCCCTGGAGCTTATGGCTCTCTATGTGGCCGCCGCAATGCACGACTACGATCACCCAGGGCGGACTAATGCTTTCCTCGTAGCTACCAGCGCTCCACAGGTAAATTACATTACTACTAAATTCTAGAGTATCTTTGCAAGTGTTGTCAAAATGTATTGTATGTGTGTGCAGGCAGTGCTCTACAATGACCGCTCGGTTTTGGAAAACCACCACGCTGCCTCGGCATGGAATCTCTTGTTGTCACGACCCGAGTTCAATTTCCTCGTCAACTTGGATCATAGAGAGTTCAAGCGGTTCCGTTTCCTGGTCATTGAGGCCATTCTGGCTACAGATTTAAAGAAGCACTTTGATTTTTTGGCAGAATTCAATGCTAAGGTATATATGCTATGGATATCCATGGGGAAGCAAAAATGTAAGGATACCTTACATTTTCAAAATTTAAATTGAATGTTTTCATTCATTTTCAGTTATCACTTCACAAATATGCATGTTAACTACAGTGTACTTAATAATAAGTCTGTTTATTTACCAGTATACCCGCCAAGGATGCTAAAATGAAACTTACAATTCATTAGGTATTTGGGTAAAAGTCAAAAGTCATGTTTTTTCTGTTGATTCCCCTAGGTGGGGGATGATCCTTCTTCAGGTATTGATTGGTCCAATGAGAATGACAGGTTGCTGGTCTGCCAGATGTGCATCAAGTTAGCTGACATCAACGGACCACTAAAGTGTAAGGACTTGCATCTCCAGTGGACAGATGGCATTGTCAATGAGTTCTATGAACAGGTGGGAAGAACCTGCTCCATTGGTGGCACATGTTTCTCTTTGCAACCTTGTGCTAATGAGGGTCGTGGTGTATGCAGGGTGATGAAGAGGCAAGTCAGGGTCTCCCCATCAGCCCTTTCATGGACAGAGCCGCACCACAGTTGGCCAAACTCCAGGAGTCGTTCATCACGCACATCGTGGGACCCTTGTGCAATTCTTATGACTCAGCCTGCCTCATGCCGGGACGGTGGGTGGAACCCAGGGTAAATGCGGAGGAACCTGAGAGTACAGAGAATGAGGAGGAGGAGGAGGAGGAGGAAGACACAGCAGAGGAAGACGCATCCAGCAGCTCGGAGTCATCACGTAAAGCCATTACGCTTAATTTGGAGTGAATGATGATGTTTCCATGCCGCTGACGCCGATAAACATCCAAACCATTTGAAATTGGGAGTCATCATTCATTGCCAGGCTGCACAGTTAAAATGCACTGGATATTTATCACAGTCCGGCGTAGCGAGTGGATTAACCTTATTTACAAATTTAGAATTCAACGTACAACACCCTTAGAAAATTCATACACATGTAAAATACATTTTTGGCTAAGAATAGGTGAATAGTAATGAGTGTGCTGTGTGTAAAATAGTCTATTAACATCACGTTGATTCATTGAAGACATTGAAGAATGTTTGCATTATATATTGTTATACTTATTTAAGCACTTCATTTCTATTGTTTTACCTCAGAGAAAGCAACAAAGAAGAGGAGGAAAGTGTTCTGTCAGATCACTCATCACCTGATGGAGAACCATGAGATGTGGAAGAAAGTGATCGGGGAGGAGGCACAGAAGCAAGGCCAAGGAGCAGAGTCTATCCACGGGAACAGTGTAGCGGACCTGAGTTTAGCCACACATGAGGAGGAAGAGGAGCCAGGCAGCAGAGAGGAGCCAGTTGAAGGTGAGGATCCCGAGGAAGGAGCGGAAGAACCCGACTGGTCTCCATCTACGCAAGACCCGCAGTGAAAGAAACGTTCAGGAATTGGACAAGTATTTTTTATTTTTTTTTTGCTTTCTTACACTAATTTACTGAATCCTGTTTTTTGCCAGCACATCACTTTAGACACAACACTGTAGATTGGGAAATGTGTGCCTACAAAGAAAAAAAAACAGGGTGGGAAATCTTGTGCTTTACACATTTTGTCAAAATATTTGACTTCACCAAACATTTAATTAAAGGAGCTGTCGGTCTTGCAATATGAGATTATGCATGTACTTTGAAACACAGACTCTTTTGTTACTGTCAAGACAAGAGGCACACTGGCTATACAGACCTCAACCATAGTGTGGTAACACAGGACTGCTAAGATTTGCTGCCAATTTATACAGTACATCATTATTTTCTGAATGCAATTATACCTAGACATGGACACTTGTACTTGTGCTTCAGTTTCAGCAGGAATTTTTGAGTGTGGGTAAAAAAGAAATGCTCCATAATATGTTTATGGCATATAAAATAAGTCAATCCAGTGAGGAGCATTGGTGTAACTGTCATTTCATTCAACTCAGCCAACATGAATTACTCACACAATAAAATATTTGTAAATGTTATACTTTACATTTTTTAAGTACTGTATAGACATATATGTTTAAATCCAGATGCTTCATTCTCATCACACTCCCACTGTTGTAGTCATGTAAGACATGATTGAGGTTCACCTTTGTGTCATTGTGGCACAAAATACAAAATACTTGAAATTCAAAGGCATTCAGCATTGACACCCTAACAATTTTGGATAGATTAGTAAATAAAAGGGAATAATTTACCAAAAAAAAAGTCAAATGCAATGTAGCACATTTCAAGTGTAGACAGTCACATCAATAAGAGTAGAAAAAGACTATACATGGAAAATTTGATAAAGATATTTGCTTGTAATTAACAGTGATAGATGTCCACTCTTTTTGACTGGGGTGTCCGGCAGATACGAGACGAATAACGCAATACCTTTTTATTTTTCTCTTATTTCTTTCATGGCTCTGAATTTTTTATTCTCTGTGTGTACCAAATTCCTCCATATGTGAACCTTTAACCCTCAGGAAACTTTCCACTGTTGAGATTCAACGCTAAAGCTCTTCTAGGACCTGCGCAGACAGCAAAAGCATGCATGCTGGGATATTATTGCAAGCTAGTACTTTACATGATGTCCTTAACTCACATAGCACAGAAAATATGAATCAGGGAGCACAGTTAAGAACAACCTATAATTGTAACCACAATGAATCCAGACTGAAAAAATCGAATCAAGTACTGTAAATTGATTCCTCAGAAAATTAGCATTTGGAAATGTTTGCCACATTGATAGTGATATTGTAGGCCTTTATACATATTTGGGTGATTTGTGCCAAAATGCATGTTAATTAAATCTGAGAAGTAATGATTCACTTTTGAAGATGGATATATGACTTTGCTCTCATACAATTGATTTTGTAAGAAAAAAAACTGATTATTTCTATGGAAAATAATGTCAATCATCACAAATCCTAAGCTGAATATGGAGCAAAAATGCCCCAAAGAAAGAATGTGTCATGGACTTTGGTAGACATTAATCCAATGACTTCACATAAGATTGTTCCTTTCAGATTCATATTAGCGTGCTTATTTCTGCCCTAGTTCCATTTCAATATATATGCCACAGCGGGTGCTTCCACAAGGATCAATTTGACTGCTTAGTGAATGTATATTATTCCACGACAATGCTCGTTTCATCTTACTGTCCAATTGCAAACGTGTATATGACCAATGCTGTCCTGTTTCTGAAGCTGCTTTCTGGCAGCCAGTAAGTTCTTACACTTAGTAAATAATGGTAAGGTGATGCATTCAGTTCCTCTGAGGTGCTCAGATGTAATAGTTGCTCTCCAAAGACCCTGTGTTCATACAGTATTTCTCCTTGTGCTTCCACTCTGACCTAACAGCTGCTTTGTATCATCTTCAATGCCAACAATAGACTTTTTTTTTAACATTCATTGCACAATTGTCACCTCGCCACAAAACCAATTAAAAAGCTTTGGAGGTAGAGAAGGTAATAACAATGATTTAAGTCGATGTATTACATCGTTTGTTTTCATTCCTTTTAGTCAATCATCACACACTTATAGAATAATTGTTTTCACGAGAGCTAAACCAGCTTTAAAAAAATGCATCAGTAAAATTGTTTGATATTTTTGTATAGCATCAACATTATGATACAATAGGTATGTTTGCTCTCACCAGTACATTGCACTTACCATGTCTACTCGGAATATTTTGTCCAAATACACAGTTTTTCCCTTACAGGGTGATGCTCCATTTTGTACAACATGAATATACACTGTACAGTAAAGACAATTTAAAAACTACAAAAACATTTTTAGAGAAGCATTATTTATTTTTACCATTTTGTAATTTAGACACTATACTGTGGCTTCGATATTGCCAGACTTACTGGAAGTGCCTATTGGTATGTATCATATATGGATATATTTGAAGATCATTAGAAATTGTCACACATTGATCTAAGTTGATGTTGTAATGTGAATACATTCAATTATAAGACAGAAGTTCTGTGGTATTCCTGTGTTTGTCTTTACTAGCCTGGAAACATGATGAATTGATTACATGATGTAAAATGTAATGTATGCTGCCATGTTAACAATGCAAGCAAGCAGATGCATATATCTGGGGACCTGGGTTCAAATCCAGCTCTGTCTAAATGTGTGGAGTTTGCATGTTCTCCTGAGGCCTGCGTGGGTTTTCTCCAGGTGCTCCGGTTTCCTCCCACATTCCAAAGACATGCATGGTAGGCCCTTAGGTATGAGTGTGAATGGTTGTTTGTCTCCTTGTGCCCTGCAATTGGCTAACCACCAATTCAGGGTACCCCCCACCTCTGGCCTGAAGTCAGCTGGGATAGGCTCCAGCACCCTCTGCGACCCGAGTAAGGCAGTTCAGAAAATGAATGAACTATACTATAGTTCATTCAAAGAGGGATGCTATAGTTACTAAAGCATCCCTCTTTGAGTTTAAAGATGCTTTAGAGTTTCATTTTTAGAATACACACGTACTGTTTTACAGCATCAAGATCACAAAAAGCACGACTATTCTACGTCATCTTCAAAACATAGACATTGAGTTGGGAGGACAAACCGCCTCGTGAGGCACGGTAAGCAAGCCACCATCCTTTCCACATTCAATATGGTGTGACAATATGGGCGTGGTTACACCTTTTGGTGACGTAGCTGCATAAATTAAGCACATGCGCTGTATCTCGCCCTTTGGGCAGCGCTTTTATGCTGATGGACGACGGTCACGACGGGATAAGGCGTAGAGCAATTTACACGCCTAAGTGCATTTGTATCAGTCTGCCGGTACATTTTTTAGGAAATAATGTTTTTAGGGTTAGGGTTAGGTCGTAGTTCGTTAGTTTTATCCACTTGTATTTTATGCTGCAGTGCCTGCAAAACTGATTGTGAAGGCCTTCAGGTCGACTTCTGACCCTGGAAACAAATAATTGGTTAAATGCTTAAATATGAAAACACACACCTTGTTCCAGGTGAAAAGCAAGGAAAGGAAGCTGACAGACACATTTTTATTAATTGATAGGTATTCATGGACAAAACATAATTAACATCAGTGATCACGTCTGTGATTCAGATATTTTTTTACGCCAGCAGAGAAGGCCTCGCAGACCCTGATGGTCCACCACTGGTAGAATGTGTCAGAAATCTTGCAAAGTTTTAGACTGCCTCTCTCAAATGCCGATGAATTCAACTGTAGAAGAAGAATTGTCTCACAGCAGTGGTGATCATTAACACCATGTGTACATTGAGCTACCTGCACAAAGAGAGCGTTAATAAGCGACAGCCATTTTAAAGCAGTGCTTAGGTTGTGATTTTTCCACAATACGTATAATACTCAACACTGCAAAACCTAGGCGTATTTTCAAAAGGTTTATATAATAACGTGTTGCTACTACTAGGATTCAGGTCGAATGCTGACATAAATAGCATCTGTACATTGAGCCATCTGCACAAAGACAGCGTTAATAAGCGGCAGCCATCTTAAAGCAGTGCCCAGGTTGTGATTTTTCCACTGTACGTATAATAATAAACATGGCAAAACCTAGGCGTATTTTCAAAATGTTTATTTAATGACGAGTTGCCACTATACTATGATTCAGGTTGAATGCTGAAAAAATATTTTGAGTATACAGTTAAGTTATTGCCTATCTGACGTTTATGAAGTTTGAAAATTTAGCACTTTTTTAAAATCATTTTTGGAAAAACACGCTCAATTGACATTGAACTGTATTATATTTAATCTAATGGTGCTGACACAACATGGCTGATGAGTAATAACGCTCTGCCCAGGTTGTCTCACTGCATGCGTGATTTCTATAGCTGCGGTGCGTCTCCAGTCCATGTTGGGTTACTTGCAGTAAAAAGGGTGCCACTGGTGGGGAAAATACAACCGACAAATTTGTTCACTTAACTAACCATCGAGCTTACCGAATTGTTTTGGCCAGGGAGCTACAGTAAAATGTCATCTTGGCCAAAATCCTCCAAAGCATCCCGGCGCCAGCAGGGTAACTCAAACGGGAGGTCAGTTCTTAAGCTTTTAGCATTAGCATGCTACTCTGGCGTCCAAAACAATCACATCTTGATGTTTGGTTTCGCATGTTAGCGATCGTGCGTCTCTACTGAACTGAAGAATAACTGTTTTATCTGAAAATATCACTTTGGTGTTTGCGCGTTTTGTGATGCAGCGCACAGGCGTTAAGATTGTTTAGAAGTACGCCCTACAACAGGGACCAGAGGACTGAAGATCTCAAGGATGCTCTCGACAGGTGAGTTAGTCGATGCGATCGTCACATTACGTGGTGTGTCAGTTCTAAAATCGTAGTTCCTACTCAGTTATCAAAAGACTAAGTGTAACCCTGCGAACTAGCTATCCACCCATTCATCCAAAATCAAGCATTACTGAAATAACCCGAATTGAGCAATGAATTAGGTGCATAACAGTCGAATCTAAAAATAACAAATAAATGCCATTCAACATTATTTTCAAGCTGTAGGTCAATTGGTTAAAAATTGGAATGACAATTGACTTTTTGCAAAAAGCTCGGCCTCACTTGGATACTTTTGCTACTCTGTCAAGCTTTGTGATGGTACAGTAAATTCTATGGGAGGGATGCGTAGTACTAACAGAGTATGTTGGTGAGTTTGGTTTTGGAGCTATGACAAAGTAATATTGAACAGATCAAGTAACGGGGATGCTGTTCGTTGATGCTTTTGGAAAGTTGCATGGCAACACAACGGCAAGCATAGAAATAAGCATTGACCGAGGCTGTCCATTACCAACTCTTCCTAAGATGTTTGATTGGTCATATTTGGAGCGGAGCTTGCAAAATGTCAATAATTAAGCATGATACTTTATCATGTTTGGGAAAAGAATAGTATTTTAATTGTGATATTTTTCAAATAACTGCCAACTTTTTTCAGTGTAAAGTGAAGCTTTCAAATCAATGAATAGTCATTTTGGAGAAACCATCAAAATAAAATAAATATATAAAATGTTTACCACTTCTCTTTCAGTTACAAAGAATTGGAGCAAAAACAAATCTACAGTGTGAGCCAGCACGATGGTGCAAAACATCAAATGAATGGTAAGATTTTCGAAAGTTCTTCTACATATTCTCTAGATTACTATACGGAAGTAAATTAAAAGCGACCCAATTAACAAGCATTGCATTAATACATTGAAAAAAAATCTTATTATTATCATCCTAAGCAACAGATTTCATGCAAGTTCTCTTCTTCATCAACTTGTGTCTTTGGGTACTTGCAGCCAAGCTTGAGATGACTCCAGCAGATAGACGGAAATCCTTGTATCAGAAGTTCTACAAGCAAGTGCAGGAGGATGAGACTGTGGCTGACTGTGTGATCATCTCCCTGACCAACCATTGTTTGTAAGTGCAAATTGCAAATATTCCGAAAGTCTTAAGAGCCTTTTCAACAATGTGATTGATGGCTTGAGTAAATGCTGAGGTCTGCCAACACTCAACTTTGATATAACTTTTCACTGCCTCATAAGGAACATTTAAAAATAAATTATTTGACATTAAATTCATAAATGAATTCAATTTTTTTTCATTTAAATTCAGACATTAAAAGTTCCAATGTTAAAATCTGGTCTACCTCAGCTTTCATAACACATTCTATTCATGTTTTGTTTTACAAAAAGTTTTAATGATAACAAGCAGTTGCTTTTCCCCTAACATTA
Organism: Stigmatopora nigra; assembly: GCF_051989575.1. Lineage (NCBI taxonomy): Eukaryota > Metazoa > Chordata > Actinopteri > Syngnathiformes > Syngnathidae > Stigmatopora > Stigmatopora nigra. The sequence goes on along the minus strand of NC_135509.1, from coordinate 12,091,918 downwards.
GAGTAAATGCTTTACTGTAACTGGCTTACAGCTCCCTAACTTTCCTTATCATTAAATTCATTCCTTATTGCTCGTCACTTGTTCACATCTGGAATTACTCTTAATTTAAGAAATTCATCACCGTATCAAACCTGCTTCACGTCAGACATATCACCTTGGACATAACAAGAGCAATATCGTTAAAATTCATCATTCTTATCAGTTCTTTCACAATAAAAGCTACTGTCCTTGAAATATGGAACACAAATCCCTAAATCAGACATTTTCGCCGTTCAAAGAATGTTATCTTATCACATCTATTTTGACAAGTGCAATCTTATATCTGTAATTAAAATCCTACTACTTTGTAACCGTGCCCACAGCATAAACCACTTGAGCTGACACTGTAGTTGACATTGCTTTTCACAACTCAACCACAATTGACAACTATGTGGCTGCAAAAATGTCAACCTAATATATCAACTGCTAACATACTGTCTCATGTACTTGAAATATTGTTCACACAGCCTTTTATTGTACACAAAGATTTCTGTTCAATACAGTTTTCAGTTTTCGATGGATAATAATTCGGTAAAATTACATAACTCGCATAATTAAAAAAATCTCAATACATGATGTCGAAATCAGTTTAAAAACCTGTATTATAGTTTTATCACCCTATTTTAACCTAAATATATGCCATTGACGACAAAGACAAACATGAAGAAATTCGGGCCAATCATTTTGTTGTTTGGCCATTTTTCCTAGAACTGAAGCCAAAACGAGCAGTTTGGAAACTGCTTTTTCTCTTTTACAAAGAGTCCCCTTCCCTGCACCGATATGCCCACATCCACCTTCCTCCCCCCGACACACATTAATTTTGGTCGCAGTCCTTTTTTCAGATTGGTTGAATCTTCTTGGATGCCTCTTTCTTATATGCGGGTCAACGTCAATTGTCAATACAGCCACATGGTGCGTTACTGCCTCCCACAGCTTGTCTGATTACCCAACATTGACAGCTTCAATGTTGCCAAGGACAGAATATGCCGAGCCGGCATCGATGCTGAGCATCAAATTAACGCCGCTATTGACATAGTACGTCTATTTAGTGTTTACGCTGGGCTGTTCGGCGTGATAGTCTTTCCCCTCCCTGTACTTGTAACTCCTGTGGCAGAGCCTCCGTAAACGGTGGAGGTTATTCTTATTATTATTATTACACACAACAGGAATGGGAGGGGTTTGCCAACAGCGTTTCAATGGGTAAAGCTGATACCTTTCCAGATTCCCGATGTTGTCACTTGAGTGAGACACATTCATACTTGTTGCTTAAGTCCACTGGTTCAACACAATGCATGTCATACTCCCGAGTTTTCATTGAGCGGCGACAAATCATTTGGTTTCACTCTAAGACATCATACTGCCTGTCATCCAAAGCTAATTGATTGTCTTTTAAATATGATTTAAGTTGGTTTTCAATCAAGTTGAGTTAGTCAACATAGAGGTGTTGAGTTAATGTGTTTCTCTTCCTCTCAAAGGGATTACCCCAAATCGCTAAACCAGTGCTTGCAGGAGCGTGGCCTATCGGTGGAAATGCTCTACCTGCAGGCGGAGTCGGGCCTGACCAAAGCCCTGCAGGATGTCCGAGGTGTCGGCTCCCCGTTATGTATTCTGGTGGAGCAAACAAACATAGCTCTGTCCTCCTGCACTGTTATCATTTTCTCAGACTCACTCAAAAGTAAGTCCCTAACCCACAAAACCACTTCCAAATATGAACCTCCCTCCAACCACTGACTGTTCAAAAAACAATACGCTCCCCCCCAAAAATATTGTCTCCATATCATGCAAATCATCTAAAAACACAGTTCAACACATAAAATGTATAATTCACACTTGACACTAGTTCATTGTGTTAAGTATAAAATCATAAAATGTCCTTGTTCCCTTTTCTTAATTCTCAAAATGACTGTAATTTGCACAAAGTTGATACACAGTTCAACTACCCATTCATTTCAACAAAAACAGAGCATAGTGTGAATGCTTCAACTAAAAAACACCATCTCTCTACAAATTTACATTTAAAAATACATGAAGGTTATTTTCACTTTCACACCAATAATATTAATTTATTGTTTTCAACCTTTTAGAGCAAAATAAAATAAAAATCATAACATCCACCAAGTTCAATCACAATGCACACATTTCCTATAATTAAGCAATCAATTCAATTAAAAAAATTAAAACATGAAACCCAATGGGTTTTTTGCTCATTAACATGTCACCAAGCCGACCAATTAAATCCTACTTTAAAGGAATCCACCCGAGATTGCGCATGCCCACCCACTTCAGTGTAGAATCAACTGGAGGGTTAAATATGTACTCAGTTAATTCACTTCCATCTGGGTTTGTAGTCACACCGTTTGAGGTCCGTGGACACGTTACCATTAACCCCTGACTTTTACCCACAGTACACCGCAACATGCCCAAAGACCAGGCCATGGACTTTGTTGTAACAGAGCACAGACTTGGTGTCGGTAAGGGACGTATGCCAAGGGACCCCGCAGATATTGCATCTCAAGCGTCACAGTTGCTCGGGGATTTTCTGGATCGGGAAAAGATGGAGCGCCACGTCGTTCCCATAAAAATACGTCAGTCTCTCCAGATGATGTCCGACGGCGTGCATATTTACCCTGCAGAGCTAGAGTCTATCTTGGAGTATATTCGTTGCCGTCAAGATTTTTTAAGAGGTGGGACGCGATTCTGTTGTCCTCTGTTGGTTCTTCTTATCTCTGGTATCACCTTGACTCTACCTGTCTTTTTTTTCCCTCACCAGCAAGCAATGACAGAGAACAACCGCGAAACCTTCTGCCTTCAGGATTGGGAAAGCCACCTCCTCTTCTCCCGACACCGCTAGAGCCACCTCAGTGTCCCAGTGAAGCAGGGCGCCCACCACTGCTAGACTGTAACCTACCCACACCAATGCCACTCTTACCTTCCCCAGGTAAAAAAAGCTTATACCACAGGTGTCACACTCAAAGCCTGCTCTTGGGTCCGGTCACATTTTACAGTCAACAAATGAAAATTTGTCATGTTTTTTTTTAAGCTCATGCTGAATTTACTTACCTTTTTTCCCCCATGATATCTAATTTGAAATTGTATTCCTTTATATATGTGTATATAATCATATACAAGCAAATAGTACCTGATATAAGAATCAGTTGTTTCTAACTGATTTGCATGCTTCAGAGGTGTTATTCTTTAATCACAGCCACTCAGTCCATTTGTGGTTTCCTCACTTTTAGGTTCCTTTCCAAAAACCAAGCCTCCCCCTCTACTATCACTCCATCGACCCCAATCTGTGCACAATTCCTATGGTGGCCCCGGGTTGCTTTGTACCCCTTTAATGCGTCCTCTTCCACAACGTAACCTTGCCCTGAGAGGGTCCCACGGCATGAGAGTTCCTCCACCCTCTCTCAAAAGCTCTCGCCCTCCACTATTAGCAACTCCAGGTGGGTTACATGTAATATTTCCATTCATATCGATACATATGAAAATTCATGGTAACCTCTATCTGGTTGAGTACCATATACTAATGGTGTTTATGAGTCAAAGTTATGTGTTAAACCTGGACTTTGGTCATAATGTTGTTTCTCTTGTGTCTCTGAAGCTGTCCCTCCTCTGACTGGACCCAGGCACTAAGCATGCAGCATCCAACAACCATTAAGTATTGAATGGACACGGACTTTTACGTCTCTGGAGGATTCAGCTTTTCCGAGGCTTGGGTAATTTAGGAAAATACACTTATTTATGGTTTGGCAAGTTAACTTGCTTAGAATGGCGCTTCCCTTTTTGGGCAATTTTCAAAATATGGTATTTTGTACATTTCACTTTAAAAAATGACAATTAATGTAAAGGTGCTAATTGAAAGGGACTTTTTTCTTGTTCTAAATGTTTGTTTTTATCTGAAAAGTATAGTCCAAATCTCTAGAAGTGTAAAAAAAAATAGCCTCCAAGATGAAATATGGAAAAGACAGTTTTAAAACCTTTGGTGGTATGAAAAAAGTTGCACAATACGTAGAACTTGATAAGAATGAACAAATTCTATGTCATGTTAACGTTTTTGTGTGTCAAGTTTTTTAAACACTTTGTATTATATAATTAAATGTGACACATAATTTAATGTTAATTGTTCAGTTGTTTGCAATTCGGGTAGACAAAGTTGGTTTCATTTCTTTTAAAACTGCACACAGTTTAAATTGAGAATTGATATCTTCGATGTTTTAATGTGCCTAGGCATGTGCCAGAAATTGATCGAAAGATTTGTCTCAACTAAAGACTGTCATTGTAGGCTTACTGTTTTATTTTTCGTTTTATTCATGCCATCCTTTTAATTTGTAATAAATGTGATACGTTTCACTATAAGCAACGAAAAATTGTGTAATGTGACACTACAACTACTCCCTCGTTGTCACTATACTTAACAAACATATTAATATTGTAAATACCCTCAATTCTGATCATTCCCTTACCATTTCAATTTAGATCGATAGAACTGTTAGGGATTAAATAATCTTCAGAAAAATTATGATCTATCAGATGGCGTATCTTGGTGGTCTCCAAGAAATAGTTTGACGCCAAGAATAAATTCAATATCAAAGCAAACCAATTCCGTATCCAAGGAGGCAGTGCCTTTCACTTGGTGTGCCTAGACAATTTCCACTATACCTGAAGAATTGTTGAAATGAGCTTTACAACAGCTAAAACGGAGTTGTGGGTCAAAGCCAGTAGGTAGACAAGCTCGTTGGTAAGCTGCCTACCTGACAGAATCCCCAGTTAAGCATTTGGCAGACTGGTTTGTTGGCTGGTTAGCTGTCATGTCATTTGCATGCAGCTGGTTGGTTTCCTGGCTTTCTGGCTTGATGCCTCCTTGGCAATGTTGTCTGTTTCCAGAGCCAAGCCTCAACACAACAACTCCCATTAATTGGGTTAAGTTTGTCCTCCACAGATAGCACTTGTAGAGTGAGAGGAACTGATGCCAGAATCCCTGATGTTCTATGCCAATCTTTGCTGCATTTAAGGGCCAATGACTAGACAAATACTACTTTTTAGAAATGTGTTTTTGGCACCTAGTGGAATTGAATTTGCACAATTTTTAAGTAGGCTGAAGAAACTTAGAAGTTTGCCACTCTGAAAAATAGAATAAAAATTCATGTTCAAAGCAATTGTATAAAAAAATAAGTTAGCTGCATATCAGATGAATATTAACCTGTTTTCCATTTAATTTGCTGCATGCCTATATAGTTTATTTAAAATGATTCAAAACGAGGTATATGCGGTATATATTGGTTAAATATGTACGTACATATCATAGCCAGTAGAGGACAGCAGATAGTCGCTAATATGGCATTGCTGTTAGTTTTTTCTGCAATGACAAGGTCACAAAGGGTTCATTCATTTTACTTGCTACTTAGCTTCACAAAAGTCGTGGGGGTGCTGGAGCCCATCCCAGGCAACTATGGGCAGCATGCGGGAATATCTTGAGTTGGTTGTCAAACAATCCCTGGGCACCAGAAGACAACGACTATTCGCGCTCACATTTGCATCTAGGGGCAAGTTAGTGTTCAAGCAGCCTACCATTTATGAGATGTGTGAGGGAACCTGGAGAAAACCCACACAGGCCCGGGCGAGAAAATCCCAACTCCAAACTGGAAGCTCAGAATCGGCGATTGATTTATAGATGTCAAAACTGTGAGATGGATGTGACTCAATCTTCCCGTCATATTATCATATATGTTAATTTACTTAGTTATTTGACAAATGCAAACAAAACCTGGTGAATTATTGACTAATTTACAAACATTCATAACAATTTTATCTGGCAATGACTATTGGCTCTTGTTTTGTTGAATATGCACTGTGGTAAAATGACTGCCAAGCTGTGGTTTATGAAAAGCCAAGCCAAAAATTGAGCAATCTATACTCAAATCCAAGCTGATTTGGTCTGTTATGTCTAGTCGGAATCAGTTTGCAGTCAGTCGGGCGGCTTACTCTATTGCAGCTACTTGATGTTCTCCTCTTGTGTGCATAAGGGTGTCAAATCCTTGCACAGATGACAGAGGGTGTAATCGCAAGCTATGTGATTTGACAATACCGCTCTTAGAAACTATTCAACACTGGGCCTGTCCTTGACCCTTAAGGAGCTTGTAATGTGGCCTTTTTTTCCCCTCCACACTCTTTTGTGTTTACCGGCAGAAACGAGCAGAGGGGAAAAAGGGGAGTCGAGGGGGGACCAACCACCGAGTGAAGGCTTTTGGCCCCTCTTTGCCAACGGCAGTCACATTAGGGAAGCGCTGCACACAGAAACACACACACACGGGTCTCCTGGTGTGCACTCATTTCATGAAGAGGGAGTGGTGAGGGTCGGCGGGTGAGGAAGAGGGAGACGCAGAGTGTGGGGGGGTTGGGGGTCAATTTTAATGGCTGTTCTGCCTCTCCACGGGAGGACGCGGTCTGCAGAGGCTAGTGGTCCTGCAGCTTAGCACCAGGAGCTCCACGTTACCCAGTTATCCATGACAACCAGAGAGGGAACATGCAAAAGCTCAGCTGTGGCCACTGAGCACTCAGTTGGAGCACAGAGGGAAGAACAAAGCAGCCAGTGATTTTCATTTCCCCCCTCCCTTCTTTTGTCTGCTTGACTTTGTCCACGCACACAAACAAGTGTCCCGCTTTTCTTTACTGGACATAAAGAAGCTTTTGAAGAAGAATCTCACCCTAAATAAACTTGCACATACTATACTTGAGTGGCCAATTGATTTAAAAAAAATAAGATTCTTTCCATGGGATTATGTATATAGTTTTTTTCCTGTGATAAACAGCTTTAAGAATTGATTTTTTTTTAAATGGGTTCGAAGCTAAAGCAGACTGAATATGAACATACATTTTATGGTCTGGACCCAAAGTGTAAAAAATGCTAATTATAACGGTTAGGCTCTGCTTTGCTTAAATGAATGGGCTTAAAACTAATCCTTTCAGAGACTCCCCTGAAGAAATTGCTACAAATGAGTAAAATATTAAACCCTTTTAAGACAAAGGGAGGCATTTAGACGTGGAACATGCTCAAATGCCGCAAAGAAATATTCATTTTTAAGTGAATCCACGGCTTTGTTTTTTATCGCATGCAAATTAAAAGAATTCTTGTAAATTTGCAATCTTTTTAGGGTTTCACCATTGAGCTAAACATTGTGAATGCTTGTGCAAAAACTGTATGTCAGACATGGGCAAACTATTCCACATAGGGCCACAATGTGTTCATTCCAGCCCATAACGAAGACACCTTTTCATCAATCTGGTGTGCAATCAGTGGATTGCAGTCAGGTGTTTCTTGTTTTATACAGAAATCTCATTGTTCCTGATCGGTTGGAGCAAAAACCTGCACCCATAGTGGCCCTGGAGGACCGGTTTGCATACCCCAGCTGTATATCCTTTGTCTGGGCAGCCCGGTGACTGAATGGTTAGTATGTCAGCCTCTAAGTTTTGGGGTCCCGGGTTCAAATTCAGGTTGGTCCACCTGTGTGGATTTTGCATGTCCTACCTCAGAAAATGAATGACAGTTTCCCAACTTTTGGCCAAAGAAAATTCATTCATTCATTTAATGAACCACTTGATCCTCGGAAGGATGCTTGTTTTCTGAATGTGGGAAGAAACTGGAGTACCCGGAGAAAACTCCCACGGAACATGCAAACTCCTCTCAGGTGGACCAATCTGGATTTGAACCCAGTACCCCAGAGCTGTGACGCTGACGCACTAACCATTCAATCCACTGATCCACTTACTTGGAAAACTATTCCAGCTAATTCCGTTTCACTGAACCCACTGGAATCCAACTCCATCTTTTCGCCCAGTCTCACACATACAAGCGTAGTGACCACATTTGTCCACTGGTAGGCACTGTCGGCCAACTCTCCTCGTGCACTCACAGCTTCTCTCTCAGCCTCCCTCCCTCTCTCTCGCTCTCTTTCTCTCTTACTCTTTTTCTCTCCCTCTCTCCCCCGTCAAGCCCTGCCTGCCTCTCTGCCTCAGCCAACCCGGGCTGTGCCGAGCTGCTCCCTGCGGGATCAGAGCGCTCCCCCGCCGGGACCCTTCTCTCACATCCCCCTGCTGGGACGCGGCTACATTTCCAGCCAAGCACTGCCTGCCTTGGCTTTATTATGTGTGTCTGCGCCGCAGCCCCGCCAGCAGAGGCAGGCAGAGGAGGCGGAGGGAGACTGGTAGCCAGAGTCAGGACAAAGAAAAAGCAGGGAGACAGAGGCTAGCGAATATCTGGCTCTTATTAACACCGCAGGGCACAGGGCTTTGGGAAATAAGAACACGTTCCTTGTCAAATTCCTCACGCGAGGGGGGTGCAGACGCGCCATGTCCGTGCCACCCGAGCACTACTAGCCGAGGGACGGAGCCCGATTGACGCTTTCCCGGAGGGGCAAAAAAACAGATCAACTCAAAACTAGAAACAGACACTAATTCACATTAGTAAAGGGAACATTAATTCCATCGGAATCGCGTTTTTTTCCATTATTTTTTTTTGCACAAGCGTGCATTTATTCTACAGGTTGCTTCCTGTTTGTAGAGATCGAGCTACCAGCTGACGCAAATTGCTGCAGACTCCACGCATTCCCGGTTCGCTTTCGCCGGATCCACGGGGTGTTTTTATTTTTTTTGTAGCCCCCTGTTACGCCGACCCGAACGAACGAAGGTGCCGCATTGCAACAGGCGAAGTAGCCGAGTGGAGGCGGAGGAGGGTGGTTTAACCCTCGGCTGTGCCCGCCTGCACGGTGCGCTGAAAACACGGAACGGAGCACCCCCACCAAAAAAAAGGCAATAACAGACGAATTCAACCGAGAGCAGAAATGTCCAGACGGAAACAAGCCAAGCCGCGCTCTGTCAAAGGTAAGAAAATCAATGCATCAATTAAATACAGATAAAAAACACGCGTCATGTACTTTGCATTTTAAAATCCAGCGCGCAACTCTCATGCATCTTTGGTCACTTGACTTTTAATTTAGACTAAGGTTTGAAAGTGGAACTGATTAAACTGTTTTCTGTGATTTAGTGAAAAGATTAGAAAAGTGCATTTGGTCAAGTCAATAGTTTTCAAATCAATTTTTAAAATTGATTATAGTGCATCCCCTGACGTCCTCTAATTGCTTCCATCCTGTAAAACCTCGACTGTGCAGTGTGTTGTGTCTCCTTGTTTTGTCAGTCGGATTTTTATTATGAGTTGGATTTAATACATGTCACACTTTTGTTTTGTTTTGCATCTTTTCGTCCTTCTAAGTGTTGATGCCTCTCATCCAAGATCTGAGGAATGTCAGTCATCACTCTTGTTTTTCCACGCTTTTACATGTGCCTTCTTCATACGCTGGCGTGATGCCCATTGGTTGTATGCTGACTGCTTTATTGTAATATTGCCAAATTATTTTCCCATCATGTTGAAGATTCAGATTTTTTCCCACACTCCCCCTCAATTGAATGAAACAAGCCTACTTTTTAATTACTTCAATATAGTATTCATTTGAGTGCACGGGTGAGTGGGCATCATGCAGGAGGGCATGTGGTGGCCTTGGCCTCCATGTTTCCTTTATGGAACCCAGATGGGCAACGGGATGGGCTGACCATGTGGTCGAAACCCCCCTCCCCCATTTCCCATTTCCCATTTCCTTCCCCATAGAGCCTGCTTGCCCCAATCGGACTGTCTAGGCTCTAGGTAGTCACCGGACCTGATACTAATTTCAATGTGCTACTGCGTTTGACAGAACTTTTTAATCTAAAGGAAGATTTATTGTCCTGTAAGATGTGTTTGGTTTATTTGTCAATGTGCAAAATCCAAACAAAAAGCGCCTGGCTTGTGTGATTATGGGATGCTCGGCCAAAATGAAATGGTCAAATTTGGAAAACTGTTGCATCTGATTAAAACCTGGTCTTGAATTTACCACTTCAAAAAATACTTAAAGCAATTTAGGGAAAACTTATTTTTTTAAACTATTAGTCACTGGGTTAATAGTTTTTTTTTTTTTTTAACAATTTGTGGTATCATTTTTTCCCTCTTAAAATGAAAGCTTTATGACCATTCCCATGCATACAAGCCGTGACATTTGAAGCTTATTGTTAGTCAAGCCTGACCAATTAAACTTTCTACGCTTCAAAATTATGAAGCTTTTTCATAGTGGTAATGCAAAAATTCAATTAACTTTTAGTTAACCTCGAAAATCAATATCGGCGGCAGATTTTCCGGTTGTTGAACATTTAATCAGATACTCGTTTGAATGTGAATCAACTAGAAATTACTGTACTCAAATTCCAAAAAGGATATTTAATATTGAAAACCAGTAAAGCAATGTGCTCAATTTCTACAGTTCTTATTTCTACCATCAGTGAAAAGGTGTGCTTCAATGTACTGCGAAAAAAGGTGAATAAAATAATGCTTGTATTAATATATAAAAACAAACAGCCTTGAAAAAAATGATGTTAAATGTGATATATTTTCACATTTAAATGTGATTTACTGCTTATACTTTCCCCCATTTTATTACACTAATAAAGCTGGGTCGATAAACTTCAACTTTGTAGTCTATAGGAAAATGTAGACAGTTTCTTGAATGGGTTGTTTTACATTTCCTCAGTGTTGTAGTTAGTTGCAAAAGAATATCAATATTATAAAGTTAATCAAAATCTTTCCATCATAGTGCCAAGTGCAGTATGTATTAGAAAATATATCTTGTCACCGTTATAATAATTATTAACCCATAAGTCAAGATGTTAGTTTAATCACGGTAGTTCGCATGCGCAAATACTCCGACTATAATACTAGAAATTTGATTTATTTTGGATGGCACAGCCAATCAGTTTATTGCTTATACTTATTATTGCAATTAAAAAGCAAAGTCATATTAATTTCTGTCAAACCTAGTGCTATTCAATGATGCACATTACGTAGGTGTAGCCAATGTATTGGCAAAACATTTATTCATTTATTGAACCGCTTGTGAAAATATGTTCTGACCGTATAAACTGCAGTATAAGGTAGTATTGTCTTCAGACATTGAGTTGCTCCTTCCCTACATCTACGATTTAGTATTTGGCTTTAATATTAGTGATGCTTGTGTTCACATACAAATCATTTGTTTGGTACAGACATTGTGTTTTACTTGCTTGGGAGATCTGCATTCTCAAGCTTTTGTTTGCATTCATCAGATATTTGGCTCTGTCATGAAAAAAAAAAACAGTCTGATCTCAGCATATGGGATATAACCAGCTTAGCTTTAGTCAGGTGAAGCGGAGCGAAGCAAAGTCCAGGGCAAAGGACTACCACTACCACCTCTGGCACTCTGTGTATCTCCACCTCAGGTGACGCTGGCCTTGTAGTTTAGCTTGCTTAAGCCGATGTGTAGTCACGCATCCGTGTGTTCATGCCTTTTGCTATCTCCCCTTCACACCTTGCCCTACTGACAGCTTGACAAGAACCGACATTGTGGGATGTGGAGGGAGAAGGTGGGAGATTGAGTTGGAGGGGAACACAGAGGGGTGAAGGGTAAAGGGGAGGAGAGGTGTTTTGGGGTGGGCAACACTTGCTCAGAGCAGGTGAGTAGGCAGGCGAAAGGGAGCAACGGAGGCCAGAGTGAGGTGAGCATCACCGGGGGATTATCGCTGTTTTCATGTTCTTCTGTCTTTCACCTGCTCACCCAAGTCTAACTCGCTGGCTTGTGCTGGCCAGTCAAAACAATTGGAGGAAAAACACCCACCTCATCCATCTTCTGCTTGCCATTCCCAATGACGGATAGTACGCTATAAAATCACGTTTTCATCCTAGGAAGTGCTTTGCTTACGGGGTTACACTGTTATTTTACAATATCATGTTTAACCAAACAGTTTTGTTTTACTAGCACTTTGCCTGTTTGTAAACATATGCCACAAGGCCGTAATTAATTGAGTATTGATCCTACACAATTGCACGTTGTTTGTGGACGCTCTGTTTAAAGGCTGATTGCTACAAAAATTTAATAGACACAAATTGTTAATTTAACAAATGGTTGTTAATTGTGTTCTAAAGAGGTTGAGGCAAAAGAGAGGGTTTTACTTGAAGGAGACACTATTTTAGTTAGTCATATATCATAGTATTGGTAAAGTAGCCCAAATATAACATGTGATTTCTTAATATAGCATATTGCACTAGATCCAAGTTTTAACAGCTCGTAACGCTCCACCAAGCTTTAATTTATTGAAAACTTGTCACCTTGCTCTCTTTTGTAAAATGTAATGTTTAAATATGCAATTTGAACTCTTTTATGTTTCAATCTTTACATAATTCACCCCGTCTCATCTTTAGATTAGGTCTGTATTAGCAGTAGGGCACTCGGCTAATTGCAGTCGGTTAATTGAACATGGACAAATGGCGGTAGAAATGCATGACGGGATAAGAGAAGAGGCGGGGTGAGGAGGTAGCCAACGAGCAAGAGCCGCTTCTCTCTTATCAAAATATTATTTCAGTGGATTAATCCGTTTTTAATGTGCGTCTTTAGTGGGGCGCAGCGGCAAAAAACCCTCCTGCTCGGTCTGCTCCGCAAACCTCTCTATCCTATCTCTCCTCACGCTCTCAGCTCTTAGTCCCTCATGAGTCTCTCATGCATTATGTAGTGATGATTATTACTTAATTACACATTAATAAATCCGCTTCATTTGCAGGACATTAAACTAGAGTTGAGCACATATGACAGGGAGACGGCGGTCGGCGGGAGACGGGAAAAGGGGGTGAAACAGGGAGCACTTACTCTTGAGCGTCTGTTAGGTTTGTTTAGATTGTTGTTTACACTCATCCCAGCCTGACGAGTTTTTTTTTCTTGGTGAATGCGAGCGACGGATGAGAAACCAGCAAGCAAGTCAATTCCTTTAGGCTAATGGCATCAATTTCACTCAATCGCTTCCTTTTAGCATCTTCCTACTGTTTTCACCCTGTCTCATTGTTTTTTGGCACCATGTAAACAGATTTTGAGTTGAATTATTAAGAACTGAGGCTAGATGCTCTTCACATGATGCTTGTTTGCGCTTCTTTGTTCTTTTTTGTTTTTTTTAATGAATAAACTTTAAGTGAAATTTAATTTCAAGTGATCTTAATCTAAAAAGAGACGCTAGGGCAGTCATTATTCATTACTGCATGTTAAAGTTATTGTCAATTAAGTGTTCAAGACATTAAATTAAGTGGCGCCAAGCTGCCAAAAAAGTAAAAATTAATTGAGGTCGGGAAATAGCATTAAGTTCCGATGCAGTTTAGAGCTTTTAAGAGACTCGCCTGATTTACGTGACAACATACAGATTGTTGTGTCACTCTTCTTTTTACAAGCTTTGTGTTTGTCCACACTGTTGCTTTGTTATTGCACGTTTTGTCTGTTCTTTTCTACTTTTGCTTTCCACCATTTCTTCTCCGGCCACATCTGGCTTTATAATTAGAGTAGCGTTAATGCACGTGGTCTCTCGCTGGCTCTTTTAAAACCTATTCTCCTTGCGCTGGTCAATTTGTAATACTGAAAGTATTTATTTTTAACAGTTGAAAAACTGACTGCATTTTAAATAACACACTCGAAAAATTCTAGCTGTATTAGAGAGAGCTTGTTTTGAAAGTAATGTACTGCATTCAACCATTTGTTCCAAAATTGAAGAGAAATTCCAGTATCTAATTTCTGCTTATCAATAGCAATCATGTCATGTTACTTTAAAAGAAATAGTGCAAGCATTGTTTGGTTAAAAATAAGGGGCTGCTCTTGCGTAAAAGGTTGTATTCGATTTGGAAAAAGGCTCGTCAAACTATTTAATGGCTTTTTTGGAAAGCTTTGTTTGAAATTGTATTGACTTTGACTACTCAGCGGGGAATGGATTTGAATTTTGATTTTTAATGGGACAAAGCAAGCTAATATACAATTGGCGATTTGGTGGAACCCAGCGGCACATGCATTGAACATAATGGGGTTCACGTTGATCCGGACCCAATTAGTGGTAAATTATAACACTCATGAAGGCTCCAAATGGGACAAACCTGTATTTTTTGTAGCATTTTTTGACAAGCTACTTTTGGAATATGGCAACCCTTGTAAGAATGAGTGGCCTCGAAAATGAAAGAATGATTACTTTTAGAGGTGTGCAAGTATATAATCTCATCTCATATTCTGAACCGCTTCATCCTCAGGGTTGCGGGGGGTGCTTGGTCCTATCCCAGCTGACCAGAAGTGGGGGACACCAACCTAAAATCAACCTAAAATGCATGTTTTTGGAATGTGGGAGGAAACTGGAGTATTACCCTTTTGCTTCTTTTTTTAGAGATATATGAGCTTTTTGCTTTGTGAAGCTGTTCAATTTCAAGCTGTCATTTAGTGTTCAATAAGCATTGGTTGATGGTTCTTTATATATCATTGGTTTAGTGTAGCGTGTGACTGATCCCTCAGCAGGTTTGCAAATGGATTGATGGTGACAGATGTATGAGGGCCATGTCATCTGATGGCTGGACTCCACTTTATATTCTGTGGTATTTGTGTGATTGCAACCAGAAACGGCAATTGCTTTTGGATGCCAACATAAATTCCTTATCAGCAGCTGACCTGGTGCGCTCGTGCAGGGGTGTGTGTATGGGGGAAACCAGGCATAACGGACTAGGATTGTGCCATTTTTGCAGCTTTGTGGACCTTGTTTATCTCCTGCTAACTCACTGGACCTTAACTCTTATACCTCTGGAGAGACCCCTACGTGGCCACTGCACGGTGGTCCCAAAAGACTTAACTCATTGGCTGCCATTGCTTGCATCAAATCCATTTAGAAACTTGACTTTATGGCAAAACCTAAGTATTGTATTGGGTGTTGATTGCCACCAATGAGAGCAAATGGGTTAATATCATTGCTCGATATGAATGCACAACTGTGGACGCCCCTTCCTGAAGCTTTTCTCCAGTCAATAGCAATTCTCTCTTGACTCCATCCTCAACCCTTCTCTAATGATACGGCTGTACATTAAACATTACTGGTGGGGGTAATTACCAGCACCCCTCTTCATACGTCCCTGTTTCATCATATATTTATTAGATTCAGTGCTTTTTGTCTCTCTCCTCAAAGGTCTGCAATTTTTATGTAACATTTTAGTGCACTGTTGTAGCTCTCTGGCCACCCAGATTATTTTTTGTCTCGTTTTCCGTTTGCGTGAGACGAGCCAGTGTCAATTGTGAAGTCTTAAAGAAGACAAGCTAACTGCGTCATGTTTGTTTTTCAATGGACATTTTGACTGACTTTTGTAGTTTGGTTCGCAATAGAGCTACACTTGCCCGTTTTTAGTGCTAGAGTCTTTAGTTGGTTTTTCTACGTCCTTTCTATTCACTTTCCAGTCAAAAGGCAAGAGGGCCCCCCTGTGAGCCATACAATAGAACGGGTGGGGGTGACAGCAAAAGAGAATTTGAAAGCAATAGTGACAACTAATGAAATTAAGCAGAATAGAATTGGTAGCAGAGAACTTATATATATATATATTTTTTAGATCTTCGCAGACAACACAAAGATTTTCAGCTCAGTCTAATGACATTGTAAAAGGTTTCATTTGAAGAGAAATTGTCAAACGTGCTAAAATTAAGGTACTGTACAATCATGGGGTAATTCTGAAAGCGCCTAGCTCAGTAATTACTGGTAAACTTTTTTGGTGAATACTTGATTAACTTTTCACAAGTGATTACACTTGAGCAGCAAGAAAATCCTGCTTGCTAAAATATTACATTTCGCTCCACTGGATTCCCCCATTAGCTGGTCTTAAAAGCTCATTAATTAGTGATATGTTTTAGACTACAATAATGCTTCCATTTAATATGAGGTATTAGGGCCATGTTAAAAAAGGGTTGGAGGGATGGGTGATTTAATTATGGAGAAAAATGTTCGGAGAATAAAAACCTAAAGTTGTAGGGTATTCATATTTTTACTATGATTATTACTATTATTATCATTACTATTATTATTATTCAGTTTTAGATACATTTTTAAATAAAAAAATGCAATAAAGGAATAAATACTTTTTCCACAAAGGCACAAATGCATGGGCTTGGGAAAACCATTCAATATAATGTTTTTCGTCACATATGTTTAGCTAATACACAAGGCAAGAAAACATATTGTTGCTGAGCAGATTTGCCTATTGGGACCTGAAGAGTCACATATTTGTGGATTATTATTTTCAGCATTTTAAAGTTATTTGAATAAAAGTTTGTTTTATATTTGATCTTTTAAGGTTTGGTAAAACAGACTTTGCCTCTTGGTTCTTAACTTTTAAATTTTTAGGGTTTGAAAACATACATATGCAATACATTTTCCTTTTTCAGTGTCAATTATTCATTGATTTACACTCTTTGTGGTCTGCCCTGATTCCTTTGCTCTGGGAATAGTGGGGATTTAGTATCCCTATACGAGCTCAGTTCCGGAACGCATAAAGCTCGTATCTCAAGGTCTGTATTCTCTTTGTCTCAAAATAAACATGGCAGGTTTGTTGTTTGCCCTGAAATGACACAAATCGGTTTATTTGTCTTTTCCTCTTCTCCTAATCAAGTATGTATCAAGCTAAATGCTGCCTAAGCATGAAATTGGCGTCTTCAGTCACGAAATGCTCCCCAGCCTGTACTACATGAGAAGGCAATTATGAAGCCCTCCACCCTCCACCTTGTTCTCCTCCACTTCTTTGCATGTGATCTGTTTCTGCTCTTCCTCACTAGTCTGCACTCAGGCTTAGCATTGTTGAACTTGGTACCTGTTTTTAAGTGGCTTGTTCCTGGCAGAGGGGAAGCTACTGGGGAGCTTGTAGTTATTCCTCAAGCTATTTCTGGAGTATACCTCCCCAGTGCAAATGTACTCAAGAGGAATGGCTCCCGCCCCTCTTTCTGTCCATTTTTTTTTTCTCAAGCACTGTCCTCCTCTCACTCGCAAACGCACACAAGGTCTAATCAAAGTGGCATGCCAAGGGTTGTGCCACACAGAATACACACACATTCCTACTCTTGTTACTCTTTTCCTATTGACTCTGACAGCTAAAGAAAAACAAAACAAATAAAAAACAAAACAAATGTTAGATCAGAAGGCTCTTTATTCTCACGCTGTGTTGTTTGGCCTTGAAACATCAACACAGTGTTTGTTGTCATGTGTGAGACACTTCCTTTTTTTTTTTTTTTACGCAGGAGCTTTTTGCTATAGTTTAGTAACCAGTGATGCATTTTCCTGTAGGGTAAAATGTTTGTTTATGTAATTTTGCTGTAAATAATGTTTTTTTGTGTTGTATGTGGTTCAGTGTGCAATGTACAGTAAAATTGGAGAGGTTGTTTGGAAACTAAGCCTGATAAAGCCATAATGTCCCCATATACCATAAGAATCTAATAAATGGCAAAAAGGGGAAGATGTGGTAACTGAAGAAAGTCAAATATTGTTAAAAAATGGGACGCTTGACCAGGATAAGAACAGTCAAGGGATTTGGGGGGGGAATAATATGTATGGTGCAATGAAGCTTGTCCGTCAGGCTTTGTAGTGATGTTGCTTCTCCTCCAGCCATCTAAGCCCTCTGCACCCGTTGTCCCTTTGCATACACACACACATGTACTTGCAAACAAAAGCACAAAAACATAAACATTCCCAAACCTCCAACTGGCCTGGCACTCTCTATGTGCATGCACTGTTTTGTATTTTAAGGCGGTTTTGTTCCAACTGCCGGCGGATACAGAGAGCGGTTTTAGTGCTGATAAAAGTATTTGGTTAATCAGCTTCTGGCCTTGTCCCCCGACAAGTGAGCCTAGCATGTGCGTGTGTTTAACACAGACGGTTGAAGTTGGGGAGACTCCCAAGGGTGGCGAGCTGGGGATAAAGATTGGCATCAATCCTCTGCCAATAGTGTCATAAAGATGTTCCGGTGGGACGAGAGGGCAGCCAATGAGAGGGTCTGTGTGGAGTTGGTGGGACATAACAAGTTGGGAAGGGGAGGTGAGGAACAGGAAGTAGGTTGGAGAGAAGAGGATGCAGAGAATGCATTTGAAGGAAGAGAGGAAAGTATCTGGGATCAGGAGAGAGAGTTAGAACGGAGAGAGAGTGAGAGGGAGTCGGATGACAATTACCCTCTTGACTTCTGTCCAGTACCAGTTGTCAATCAGCTGTCTCTCCTGGGAAAAAGCAGTTTATCATTGGTTGTACTGACCCACATTCCGCCCCTTTGGGCCTCATGGCCGGCGTGTGATTGGCCGCTGTGACCTGTTCATCAGCTAGATCTGGGAACACCAAAGCCTTGGGCTGCTTTGGGAATACGTGGCCTTGATACACTTTTTCTGTGTGTGTGTCTATGCATGTGTGCCTGTTGTTTTTGGAGAAAAAAAGACTTCTTTGTTAAGGTTGTAACTGTTTTTGTGAGGCTCGGAACAGACAAAGACATGAGATCAAGAGTGACTTTTGAGGGATGTGGGGAAGACGTGAGCTAATGGTACAAAAATCACATGATGGAATAAGACCAAGCTTGACAAAAAGCAGTTGTCAGGGAACCCCATTGAATGAAGAGACAAGTGAAGAGGGAATGAAGATGGCTGTCAATGGCAACCAATGAGTTAATGACAGTTGTACTGTAAATTCTGTGGTTGAAAATCTTCAGCTAAATTTTCACCATTAATGTGTTCCATAGTATTCGGCCTAGAAGTTTTTTTTTTCCCTCTTACCTTGGCTGCATATTGAATTGTGAAGATGTCTTCCTGCAACATTCACATACCAACAGTGTATCTCCTTTCCTTATGTCCCCCTTGAACAGTTAACTAAAGAGATAGCACTCTTGATGCATCTCTAATTACGACAATCATTCGTTGTCTTCCAAGTACTCAAGTTGGGAGAACATGGAGTGAAAACAAAACTACTATTGGAGTCTGCCAGCGAACGCTTAACTCTGTGTGTTCTCTACTATAAATATAAAAAAGATGGACAAAGCAGCAACAAGATAGATCTGCTGTACGTGTATTCGATGTGTCCATTTTATGTATACTATGCGTAACTCTGTTTGTGTTATCCTTTATAAACCTTAAAATGCTTGAACATTCTCTTCTTTGTCCTACTCATGGTTCTACTTGTGTCTTGAGGCCTTCTCACAATCACATTCGCGTTCTTTACAACCCCCTGGTGTGTGCAAGGTTCACACTAACGGTGTATGTCTCTGAGGAGGATGTGGAAATCTAAATAAAGCTTAGTGTGCTTGGCTAATGAAACACACTGAATCCCCCGCAGTCTCATCAAGAAAGAGTAGTTTTTATTAGCTGTGGAGCTGCCAGTACTTTTAGGTACGTCACCTGTACTTTTAACAAGATTTCAAGTAAAGTAGAATGATTGCCAGCAGAGGAATCCTGCCACAAATACATAGACTGTAATGAATGGTTAAAACCATGATCTGTAAACATTTGGGCATGTTTAACTAAGAGGTGCAGTCTTTTGAACCGTTTTTCACCTATTTGTTCTACAACAGTTGTCTTTGAAGAAATTGTATATGAAATTGCAGTATTTCATTGATGTTGTTGTTGCCAAAGGGGTGCTGACGGATATAGGAAAAAGGAGCATTATGATGTGTGGGACTCGTGAGAGAAAAAGGGAGATCAGAGGTGAGAATTGAAAAGAATCGCTTTGCGTAGGGGGGCTTGCAGGAAGCTCCATTGTTTGGTGGCTCCAGCCATTTCCTGTTTGTGTGGCAGCAGTACTTCCCTCCTTCCTGTTGTACCCAGGAAGTCTCTGTCTCATTCCAGGTCTGTTCAGGTTTCTGAGTGTTTCAATGACACTTCAGACTGTCATCACCGCATTCCTTTATTTGAGTTTTTTTCCCCCTAAGAGTCCAAGAACCAAGAGGTTAATGTGTGCCTTTTGTTCAAGCATGGGAGGCAGTGTCCAATTCACGGTTATATTGTTTTGTTGTGCATTATCTTTCAACTTGAGTCTTGGTTCTGGTCTACTAGTTATAGTTTTTCATGCATTCTTGTTCCTTGTATGTTTCTCTGTCTAACTTCTACTTTCCTTTTCAGCAGTGGAAGAAGGTGACTCTTCAGAGTGTGGAGGAACCTGGGACGAATCAACTCTCCAGACAGGTTAGTTTATACAAATACACACGTCACACACACAGTCATGTATGCAGGCCCACAGTTCTGAAGGTGAATATATGGAGATACCTCACACATAAAACACAGTGACCGCCATTGCCTTTGTAATTTCAAATCCGTATGGTATATGAAGGACTTCTCCACGGGATAGGGTGGAAGAAAGAGAGGCTGAAAGATGGCTTGAACATTGGGAGGGATTAGAATGGAAAGATAGATGAAGAAAAAAACAAAAGTGGTGAAATGAACGAGATTTGAAAGAAGCACAGCAAGATGTGGAAAGAGACGGTGAACTCGTTGATCCCTGGAGAAAGACTCAATGGAAAGAGATATGACAAAGGGGACGTGGAGAGCAAGACAGGAGCGATTTGTGTGCTCTTTCACTGCTCTCTGTTGTATGGTGATATCCTGGGAGGAAGTCGGCAAGATGGCCGGCTTTTTATTGTATCTTTTGTTATACTGAAAGTGTTTTTTCCATGTGTTTTAACAAGGTTCACTCTTCCCACATATGATTTGTATTGCAGCCATTTCTCAAGTATATTATGTTTTTGTACATTTCATGCACCCCATAATCACCCTTCAAAATATGTTTAATCTTGGATTAAATCTGAGCCATAGCAAATTGAATAAGAGCATTGGCGTTCCCAAAACACGTACCTCAATTTTTATGATTAGTGTAAAACTAATAGAAAAAACTAATATTTGCGTTATGCTTCTGATATTTTCGTAGGAATTCGTATTGATGTCTGCATAGATTACACATTGGGCACACAAGTCTGATTCATGCTTAATCTGAAATTTGTTTTTATTGTTCTTATAGATAATATATATTATATTAGGCATTACAAATCCTATTGCACTTTAAGCACCATATTTTCCAGAATGAATTGCATGTTTTTCATAGTGTGACCAATACTGAAGTGCGAATAATGATTAGCATTAACCAAAAGAAAATGTGCCAATGAATATCTTATATTATTGACTAACAAAGGGAAATACATATACATCCACAAAAAGTAATAAGTGAATCAAAAATGGGAAAAAAAAGGGTAGAAGAAGTACTAAAGGAAGATTCCCCCTTTGTTGTAGTTTGTGCTTAGCAAAGATGAAATCCCCAAATTCTCCACACACGGGAAAAACAGTAGGACTACTGTAGGTGTTTGCCAGCTGTGGCTACTTTTTACAGCCTATCAGAGAACAGTTAAAACACTTCCTCCGACTGCAGCTCAGCAGGGAAATAAGATACTGCTGAATGCAGTAAATACCAACTTATCACTCTCGCTGCTTCTTCTCGTGCCCTGTCTCCTGCTCTGCTCCATTGGGAGACTTTCATAGAATGACCCTTGGGGGTGAGGAGGGGGTCTGTAATGTAGAGATGCCTCCCTTGCCTGTGCTTCCCTCAACCCTCCTGCTCACTCAGACCTGAGCTCAGGCTCCTCCAGGGGCAGCTATATGGGCCCGTGTCTGTGTGTGTGTGTTTCAGGGGGTGCTGACTGAGGTCCTGGGTGGCTCACAAGAACTGCTGTGTGTGTCAGTTCCTGCAGGAAACTAGAGTCCCATGACACACACGCATGCACACACAAATACATGCACCACGGTGCTATCTCAATGTTACCCCCCCTCTCTTAAAAAGCAAACTGTCCCGTTTTTCCTTATTCAGCCACTCTTACATTTTAGATCGCATGGATGGTTTCCCCCATCTAACATCTTTGTTGTAGTTATCACTCTATTTATACCTATTTGTAAATCTTTCCGTCGCTGTCATCTGTTTCCTTTGGATATCATTCTAATGTTCATGGACTGAGAGTTTGAAAATCATGAAACTAGACTTTGATTTGTGTCCTCTTTTAGAGTTGGTTAGGATGGGGTGAGCAAACCAGAAGAAGGGAGAAAAAAGGAAATTTGGAGGATTACACTATACCGCCCCATCCTGCTATTAAATTTACAAGCTTCCACCCCCTCTGTCTGTTTCTCCCTTGCTTTCTTTGGAAAATGTGTGTTGAGTTTGGAAAGACCCACGGGAGTGAAGGCAGACGGAGGTGGGAGAATGCCTCGGAAGGGAATTGCATCAAGACAATCTTTTCTCCCCCAAATCCTACATCTCAATCTTTCCTTTGTTCCATTGCCATTTCCTCCTCGTCTTCCTCCTCTGTCGCCCCCCCCTCTACCTCACAAAGGACCAGTCGTAGGCCAAAGGTGCCTCACCACCCAACTTTGTTCAGACATCAAAATTCTGCAAGTAAAGGCAGTTTTGTTAAGTTGTGTCCGTCATCTGAAGCCACCACTCTGTACACACCAAGTATTTCTTTTGAAGAACGCTAAAGAGTCCCGTGCAGAACCAGGCAGTGAGTCATCGTGGAAAAGGTTTGTCAGCTCCCCAAGTACAATGTGAGAGACTGGGACCTCTTGCTCTATTGTAGTTGGTCACAGCTTGAGTACAGTGTGCATACTCATGTAACTAAAAGCCAAAACACTCGGATTCGATGAGATAAAACACTTTGTCAGCTTTTAAACTGAAGACAATAATAATACAGCTCAACCTCATTAGCCTGCAGTCTATCATAGCTGGCATGGCGGAATGGCCATATACTCACAATGGGTAGCCAAAGTCAGGGCTCATATTGTCAAACAACCATTCACATTCACAATCTACATATCAAAATCTACAGGGGATTTAAAAAAAACATTTTTTTTCTTATATCTTCTGAGAAGAATCATTGTTAATCCTCCAAAGGATCCACTATTGTTATCAATATCATCTTCGTGTCTTCCACGTAGTAGAAAACGACTGTTTGAATGAACTGAATTCCATTTACAGTAGAGGGTTATTGGGTAGGAACTAAGGTCAACATTAGTGAGGGATGGCAAGAGGAGATAAAAGGCAATAATAACACGTCATCCTGGTTCTTTGTGATGGCCGGAAAGAAGGACACCGGCCCTTCTTTCTTCTTCCCTCTTTTTCACTCCCCCCATCCCTCTTTCACTGACTCTCTCTTGAGGTCCATAATGTAGTTTTAATTTCCCCAAGGCTATACCACAGGAAAACAGTTCCTGCACGCTTGTGTGTTGTGTGTCAACGATTATTGCCTGCTTGCAACAATGCACAGGCTTTTCTCTGTATTGCAGCATTTAAACCCTTTGTTAGGAAGTTCTTACTTGCATTTGTCCAGATTCTTTATGTTTTTAAAAAAATCTTATTGGTAATACTTGTATCACCTTTTTCACCAACTTTTAGGTTTGTTAGTGTCTGTTTTTTCAGTCTTTCTTGGCACGAGCATCTGTTTCATCATCTTATTTCCAGACCTGGGCGCAATGGGCATTGTGGGTGCTCTGCTCCCTTGACGCAATTATTCAACTGAGTGTGGGTGCATGCGGGAGAGTGGATATGTTTGTGAGTTTGGACAGGTTTGTGTTTTTTCGGGTACAATTGCAGCTAGCTCTGTGCTTCAGCAGATCTCCTGGCACAGTGGGTTAGGGAGCGTTTGGGGGTATGCTTGGTTCTTTTGCAAAAACACAGACACAACACAGCACTGCCGGGCAAACAAGATGAGGTGGGATGCAGAGGAGAAGAGGTGAGGCGAGATGTCTTCCTAATATAGCCACATAACACACACCCATACTCCCTACTTACACAACAAAAACACTCACACTAACAAACAGAGTTAGGCAGAGGGTGGGGGCATTCCCCAGGGAGATTGAGGCAGGGGGCTGTGTTGTGTCCATCTGCACCTGTTCTGCTAGTGTTTGCGTGCGTGTGCATGTGTGTGTATGCGTACATGTGTGTATATGTGTGTCTGCACGTGCATTTCAGTGCACTAAAAGCAACCTTTTTTTTCATTGAACATGTCAAACTCAGAACTAAGACTAAGATTTTCTGTTAAAAACAGCTTGTAATATTTGTTTTTAATTTTTTTGCATGCTCTTTCACGGTTGTGTTAATTACACCTGAGCTATAGTTGATACAGTTAGGTTCAGTGATTGAATCTAGGCTTGGTACACTGTGTTCTTCTAAGGCTTGCATGGCAGATATGGGAAAATATTTGCAAAAAAAGTTATAAATACTTATTCTGCCTAGCAACATGTCCCCCAAACAAGAAATAAAATAATCTTTTAATTCAGCTATGATCAGTGCTATATTTTCCATTTCAAATTGGATGTCTATAACAGTCAGTGGCGCCAAATGTGCTCCCACCCCTTTTTTTCCTTAGGGACCAGTAATAAATCATTACAGGTAGTAGTAGAGTATTGGAATTCCCTGGCACATCGACTTCATTTTGTGAATCGTGCTTAACAAATCTTTTAGACAACAACAATGTCATTACCCTCCTGGCAAAGACACACAGACTCCTTAATTATAACCTTAAACAAGATATTGAGAAGAACACACATGTGAGATGTTCTGGTACTCTGTGCTCTGGCCCCCTGCTTAATGTAACATTCCAATTAGAGCATGTCTGCTGTGGGCAGCTTGCGTGTGATTTATACTATGTGTGTGAGTGACATTGGTTGCATGTGTCTGAAGACACATCAATAACATCAGTGGGCAACCCAGTGCAGGTTTGATTTGAACATCACAGCTTGTTGTTGGTGGCCGCGCTGAAGGTGCTTGATACAGCCAGGTGCCTGTGAATTCAGCTACAGTGACGATGTGGAGCAGAATGAAAGACTTGTGTCAGGGCTGTTTGCTTTCTAAACATTCTGCTGGAAGCGCCACACACACTTTTACACACCTTTTGATGCCTCTTTAAGGGTTGTGCAGACATGCGCATGTGGATCTAGGTGTTTTATGTACACTTGGCCTGCAGATATTCATCCCCCCCGAGCAGCTGTGTGCAAGTCAGGCCAAAGTACCACTTTTTGCTTGCCAAATCTAACACATACTGTAAGTAAGCCCCTTTCCTTTGCAGTGTTGCACTGTTTTATTCCCATTTAAGGCCTTCTGATTTGGGATGGTCTTTCAGTTGACTTCCAGCACTACGGAACAGCTCAGGAAAATTTACCCATTCATTAGCTCCCCGGGTGATGGTCACGTTGACTGTAGCTAAGTCCATTACAAATAATAATTTTAAAAAAATTGACTTCTTCACTGTGTAAAACACACCTCTTTAATAGTAAATAAATAAACAGTTTTTGTTTTATTTTAATTTACCAAAACAAGAGAAGAGACAGTACATTTATTTATTTTCTTTAAAAAATAGAGATAAAGTTAAAGATTAACAAATATTTTATGCTACCAAAACATTTGTTTTTAAGATTAACATAATATTTAACATAATGTGGTTATAGGACACCAAACCAAATTCAGTAATTCTCAAAATGGCCATGGAACTGGTTTTATAAATAATAGGTTGTGATTTGAAGCTTAAAATATGTTGAAAAACGCACATTGTAATCAACAAATTTCAAAGATATCCTTATTTGCAACTTGGAAGAAGCTCAAATATTCAATTTTTAGAAACTAGTTGTACATATTAATCTAGTCAACTTTTAAGACACCATTTACTGGCAAGCTTCTCAGATAATTTTCAAAACATTTAGAATGATGCTGTATGTTTTGTAAAATATGATATCAGAATGTAAATAATATAATCATAAAATTGTTCATTTTAGGAGATCACTTAATGTGACGGTTTACCTTTTTAAAATGTAGGATCGCACTGTCGTTCTGCCTAAATGGAATTGTGAAATACAGATAATTACTCGTGATTGCTTTGCTTCGTTAGATTTTCAATAAGTCCACTCAATATGACCATAAATTTTATAGCGCGCCCTATCATTTATGACTTACTACATCCCACAATTACCTCATTTAAACTTGGCTAATGAGAGAGACACACATAGACATGCTCCTGCAATGAACACACAGTCCTCTATGAGCCTAACGAGTGGTGATTAGCGGGTCTCAGCTGGGCGAGGTTAGGATGCGTAACATCACGCTGCACGTGGACACTGCTAATTCACTTCTCTTTATCTAATTACCCAGGGTGTACACAAACACACACATAAATGCATGCGTCAGTAATACTCCTCACACACACACAGACACACACACACACACACACACACACACACACACACACAAACACACACACATACGAACACGGCATGAATCGTTCCAGCAGATATGCAAAGTGACCTAATTATTCCTGAGGTGTCAGTTTGCATATTTATATTTGTACCTGTTAATAAACAGCCATTGTCCTCAGATTACTCAGGCTGATGACTACAACCTCGAATATTACTTATTGCCTACCCCCCTTGGGGCCTCAAACAGGCATTTTTCCACATCGAAATCCAGGCTTATTTGCTTTCAAAAATTACATGCATTTAATCAATAACCACTTCATGAGCTCTTGGTGAATGTTTATGTTGCAATTGACATTATTATATATTACATTTACCCTAATTAATCGACCAATCGATGATCTCTTTGGTATGACTCAAATTACAGTATTCCCCCCCGAAATATTAAGTTGCTTCCTAAGTTTAGAGCCAATAGTTTCATCTGGCTTGTCCCACTGTTGCCATGACAGCAGGTTGTGTTGGCATGCACTGGATTTGGCACTGCCCTCACCTCTGGCACCACCACCCCCTGCTATTAACTGGGGTGTGCATTTACCTGTGTGTATTTGTGAAAATGTTGCCTATGAAGCACTGTATTTGAACGTTGAAGCCACAAAATATGTATAACATTTATACAAGCATTTACCGGCGGTAGAAATTCTCTATGGAATTCGAAGTAGCACAACATTTAGTTTTTTCTAATATCCGTAGTTCCATTTATTGGGTTGACATGAATGATTTTGTATTTGTGTGTATAAATGTGATTCTGCACGTGTGTGTGTGTGTGTGTGTGTGTGTGTGTGTGTGTGTGTGTGTGTGTGTGTGTGTGTGTGTGTGTGTGTGTGCAGAATCTAGGCTCTCTCCCTGGCCAGACGGTATTCTCACCACTGGACAGATGGCCAATACCCTGCTTCTCTTCAACCCCATCAGTTCATCTCGCCCTCCTTCTATCCTTCCGTCACTAATGTCCTCTCCCACTGCATCCCATCACTGCAGTCCCTCATTCCCCACTTCCCAGCATCCCTCTTTCCCATCTCACCTTCCTATAATAAATTACTCAGTAATATATGTGATGGTTAGATCTTTGGGTGGCTGTAACTTCTCATGTCAGCTTCTCTTTTTTTTTTTTTTGCTCTTTAGGTAGAATTGTTTAATGAACCGCATGATCTGGGAGCACATCTTAGTCAACCAATGATTAAATGTATTATTTTCCTTACCCTACACTCGCCATTTCAACTGACAAAGAGATTTTGTGCAGTTAACTTGAACTTTATGTTTGTGGATGGACTTTTTATGTTACACGATGACCGTGCCCTAGTCCACATGGTGCACGCTATATTTTCCTTGGCCGGTTTTTATTCTGTGCCCACTGTGTCGTCAGAGTTAGTCCTAATGGAATTTTTGCATTTAAAAAGTGATAATAAGGTGTGAAAACGTAGACAAAATAGGGCAGAGAGCATTGGGGCACAGCAACCCTCCACTGATTGCCCCTCACATGACTCTCATGCCCACATACATCAGCTATTTCACTTGCTGGAGCGCCTTAGATAGCATATGGTGAAGCTCCTTAAGAATACTTAATGCATGCAAACACAACAAAAAATGACAGTGCATCAGTGAATTACAAAACTGAAAGTAAATGGTGCTTCAACTCAACAGGACCAAAATCACAAGTTGCAAACTTGTTTAGTGTTTTTGTCTAAATATCAAAAGTAAGCCACATACATTTGTTAGGTTGCACATTATAATGATAGGAAAGTTGATGCAAATCTGTGACATAGTTGACAGTGATTTTCACGTGTATATTCTTTCCTCAGAATCAGCATCAGTCAAAGCGCTTGAGTCGAAGGACGACCGCGGAGCAGCACCAGACGATAGGGAACAAGAGGAGCCCGGTGACCATGACGACGAGCTAGATGATGACTCTATATTCACCTGTGACAACTGTCAGCAAGACTTTGAATGTTTGGCAGAGCTAACGGAACACAGAACAAACCACTGTCCAGCAGGTGGGTAATGACATCCATTCATACAACGTCATCTTCTATGGGTCTTTTGTGTGGAGGGCAACATGTAGTTAGCACATTCTCATCAATATTTTCATATTATGGGTTTGAATGTCCTTGGGTCGGCATGGGTTTTCCCTCACATTCCAAGAAAATGTAGAAAATGCAATTTAATGTCTAAAATTTCCATAGATCCTGAAGGTGAGTTTCACTGGTCCATTGCTAACATGTGCCCTGTGATCCAATGCTAAACAACACTATATATTTATTTTATAAATAGATCAATAGTATATATATGTTGGTGTAACTGAAAGAATTGGATTGAGGAATCTGGTTCTCACAGTGAAATCCAAATGATTACTTAACACCCCAACACACACACTTAAACACACTCAGGCTACAAGAGAGTGTGCTGCCTCCAAGTGTGTTGACTTTGATATGGGAGTAAAGGGGGTGTTTTGTTGAAAGTGCTAAAGATGGTGTTTTTCCAGACTGAGTTGTAAGCAACGTTGCATTCACCTGCTGCTTCAACATCCAGTCATAGCAGACAGGCCCATGTGATAGTTCAGTCAATGAATGCTTGAGTGCTTTGTCCTGATGTCAACCGGCTGCTATTTCTCTGTTTGGAAACTGAAACCCTTCACTGGGTATTCTGCTTCTCATCCAAAAATCTCAATGGAAAAAGTCAATATGTACCGAGTACTTTGCTTTTTGCCAATTTGGAATTCATATGCTTCAGTTTAATTCGAAAAATGTGGATTGTGACGTGACAGAAAATGAAGAAGAATGTAGGATTTATTCGTACAGCTTTCTTAACTGCCTTTGTGTTTTTACAATACACACAAGGCCCTGCAGCACGCGTTTGTCTTTCGAGTCTTTTTTTTTCCTACTGCGCTCTGTTAGAAGCTGTGTCGCTGTCAGAGCATTGGATGTGGCCTGTGATTTTCAGCACAGGAGTCTAGGGAGGCTGAGATGTTAGTGAGTGAAAGAGCACACAGAGGGCAACTGGGAGAGTAGGAGAAAGAAATGGAATGAAATGATGAATATTTTTTTTTTGCTCCCTGAAGAAAGATTGAGATTAGAGTGTAATCCCACAGTTTGGCAAAATGTGTGTTCGCATGTGCTGGTTTATGTATGTAGATTCATCCGTGAGTTGATGGTATAACAGTGTGTATGAATGTTGTTGAGGGACCACTGCTTTCTGATTATTATTGTGGAGAAGCCTGAATTATAAGCGTGGACTAAAGAATCCTTTTATGTTCTCAGTTTCATGCTCCTGGGAGCCAATGCACCCGGACCTATGGGATATATACGCCCACCGCCTTCTAGGGATAAACACAATACCCAAATTAAAAAAGAAAAAAGTTCTCTTCGTCCTCGGTGGCAATCGTATTTACTTCAGAAATAATGCAATGCATGAACATCGTCTTCTTGTGTAAGGAGGTTTGGGGACAGTTTACATATGATTCTTCATATTCAATAGAATATCATTACATCAGTCAGGTCTGAATTCCTCAAAGAAATTGCATCGTTTTTCTCATTAGTAAATACACGGGTGGTGATTAAAATTGCACACACATTAACTACTGTATATTACCTATCACTCATTTAAATTATTGTTGAAATCAATCATTTATATAACAATCATAACAATATATTATTTTAAGGTTGCTCTACTGTGGCCCCCAACTTTGTGGCAAGATATACTTATTGGCAGGATTTTCAATTCATTGCAAGAATGTCTATTTTATAAAGATCTGATATCTATTACATAAGATATCCACCATAGAGATACAGATGAATGCTAGAAAAATACAGCAAATTGCAATCATGTCCATTTTGCTGCAGATGTCCCCAATTAGTCTGCCTGAGTCGGCTTATTGTTGCAAGGAAATGACGTAGAAGCATACCCTGTATACTCTTGTGGCAAATGAGTCCCGAGTTAGCATGAAGCTACAGCTATAACACTGAATGGGTCCCAGGTGCAATCTTGAAGCACCAAGTAATTCAGTGGCACTCTAGCAGAAGGCCTATAAAGAGGCACCATTAATTTGAGAACAAATTGGACAAACACACTCGTATACACACTGTGGCACAGATCAATGACACGTTAATGTGTGTGCACCTAATAAAACACGTACATAACTCCAAGCATTGTGCTTTTCTTTGTGCTCACCAAATACATAGGATTAGATTAGATTCTTCTCTCTCTCTCTCTTTTTCATTAGATATGCTTTTTCATCAAACAAATGTGTGTATATGAGTGTGTCTGCAGCTTTTTGTGTTTTACATTGGGGTATGCATCCTGTGGGTGTGCAGTGCATGCAAGAGAAAGAGTGAGCAAGAGAGTCACGGGAGTGTCGATGGGTCTCAGTAGGAGTCAGAATGTGGAGCAGAGGCTCCCTGAGGAGAGAAGGAGCACAGGAAAAAAATCCCACAGATCAAATGAAGAACATTTTCTGGCCTGACTCTGCCCACAGGCTCACATACATCTAACCTAAATCTAACCTCAAATCTCCATTCTCTGATTTTTATCAGTACAATTTAGTATGTTTCTTGTAGAAGGAACACAGCTTTTACGATCTATAATCATTAGAATCCGTTGCTCTCCAAAACAAGAAAGAGGATCACTTTCATCTGCATGTTTAGAGCATTATTGTTGGACTTACTCAAATCATTTTAAATGCTACATTGTCAAATGGTGCATCCTCTTTTTTTGTTTTTCAAGTTTCCTCTAGGTAATGTTTTCAAAACTGTGACCACAGTGAAACAAACAGTCACTCCCCCCAGGACTCACACCCACCCAACACAAAAACAATATATTTATGATGTTAGCCAGAAGAACACACCTAGTGACTCTTAAAAAAAATAGCAGCTGACAAATAGAAAAGGATGTATCTGTCTTTCAAAGCAGGAGGGCCCAAACGGTTCCTGTCAGTGACAAATTGCGAGTCATTAACCCAGCCGGTTGCATCTTAGATAGTATGTGTTGAAGCCAGTATGTCAGAGCTGCAGATAATTTCCCGAGGAAAGTATTTGCAAAGTCTTTTTCAACTCAGCTAGTCAGCTACACAATTGTCTTTTTTTCCCCTCCCTCTCTAAGTCAAGCAAAGGTGCTTACTGGGAGATGTTCACAGTCAAATCAAGGTGGCAATGAGTGAGTAGGGGAGACGGGAGAGGTGAAGAAAAGTGTTTGACGGTGAGGAGGGGCAAAAATAAAAACATGGAGGCAATGGAAAGCAGGAAGGAGAGCAGGGCTGTTAGTGCAGGGGCCCTTGGGTGACTGGTTGGCCCCCCGTGGGATGTCTGCTCTCTGCTAAGCTCTAACCGTCTGTTGCTACCCGCTGTCTACCTCTCTCTCACTCTTTCACTCTCTCACTCTCTCTCTTGCACGCACCTCACTGCGTCTGTCGACGGCATAGCAGCTGAATCCTGCGAGGCCAGGACTCTTATTAAAACCACAGATCACTTTCTACTAGCAGGAAAGGGAGGAGGAGTTTCATCTGAAGCAGAATTACAGACCACCTCCTGCACTCTGACTCTATCAGCGTGTGTGTTTCTCATCCAGTAGGCGCAAGTGAATGAAAAAATAAATATCACTCTTGTTTCGGGAATCACACTTCATCTTTTGATTTCATTTTATTTATCTTTCTCCTTACTTGACTTGTCTTCCTCCTCCGTGTGTGTGTGTGTGTGTTTGTGTGTTAATGTGTGCGTGTACCCAAGGGGTGGCCCAAAGATTCCTATGCTTAGCCCTTGGCATATACGTGTGCGCACATATACACACGTGCACGATAACACCACACAGACACAGCTGGCTCCTGCTCAAGTTTTCCAGGGAGAAAAGAGGGGGGTGGAGAGGAGAGATGGAGCAGTGGAAGGAGGAGAAAGGGGATGGAGGGGGGTGTCACAGCATGCAGCAATAGTGGAGGGCTCTTGTGGAGTCATTTTTCATCACAGGGTTCATTTTTCACCGCACTTCTTCTACTGACTTCATCGCTCTATTCCTCTTTATCGGTCCTCTCCTCCTGCTCCCCTCCCTTGATCCCGCTTTGTCTCTGTTTATCTTCCCCTTTTCTTGTCTCCCCTACCCTCCCCCCATTCTCTCTCTTCTGCACCCAAACTCTTTCCATCCTCTTTCCTTCCCCAGCTCTCTTTCAGCCTAGTTTCTCCTTTATGAAATATGGATGGGAGCAGTTTTGGGTGCGCTGAGAGGGTTTGCAGTTCAGGGAAAGCGGATGGGAGGGTGGGGGGCTAAGTTAGGAACTGGCAAGGGAAGGAAGAGACGGGGCGGGAGTGGGATGCAGCCGGTGTCTCGGCAGAAACTCCTTGTGCATGCACCTAAACACCTCACTGAGCAATCTGTCAACATGTCAGCAACACATGTTTGGTAAAAAAAAAAAAAAAGAGAGAGAGCGGTTGGAAGGGGAGAGGAGAGCGTGAAAAAGATCTCTCCTCCTCCAGTGGGAGTAATGGCTCCCACCAGGGCTCTGGAAATGCTTTGAATTCAGCAGATTTCTATTGCGGGCTTCTCCCCCAGGGGCGTCTTTTTACAATGCCTGCATCTCAGAAATTTGAGCCCGAGCACCCCTAGGGGCGTCCTTTCATAATGCCTGAAAATGTAGGGTTATATTGTGTGCTCTTCCCTGTGAGGCTTTTATTAATACCTGTATTCACTGCCGATGGAAATTACACAGGCGGCGCTGCAGGGGCCTTAGCTCGCTCCAGGAAGGGAGAAAGACTCTGTGGGGACATTTTCTCTCTTTTCACTACCCATATCCCTTCATTTTTAATTTTATTTTTTTACCGTTTCTCATCTTTTCCTTCCCCGTCTCCTACTACTTCAACTATTTTTTTCTTCTCTCCGACTTAAGCAAGAGTGCAAGCAAGAATTTGCCAAAAGACACTCGATTGTGTGTGTGCATGTACGCGTGTGTCTTGGCACTGGCTTGGCCCCTTGTATTCAGCCCCAGTTTGCTCAAAGGAAAAGAAGCACTCAATTAAAAATGTAACTTCCCCTCTTGTTTCTCTCTCATCTTGCCTCTCTCACTCTGTGTCCTCGTGTGCCTTGTGTGTAGATCTTGCAGAGGGTAAATATTTGTGTGTGCTTGTGGATGTAGTCAGCTAATAGCCTCCATTCCTGGTCCACTATAAAGTGTGTGCATGTGTGTGTTTGTGTGCATGTGTGTGAGTGATGGTGAGACAACCAGGCAAAAGCTTCTGTTTCCAAACATTCATTAGAATTCTTCAGCCAAAAGGGTTTTGCAGATTTTCTGTTTTCTATGTCTGTTTGCGTGTATTGATCAAATATTTACACAGTCAGATTAAGAAGATATACATTTACATATCTTTGAATAAATAAATTGCCTGATCTCTGCAGTCACCATTTCTGTTTAGTTTTCAGATTTATTTGCTTTTGCCTTTTACTCTCTGTTACGAAGCAATTACGAGATGTTACATGGAAAGAAGGACCAGTTACTTTCAGGGATAGTGTTTGTTGTCTAATCGGAGGTATTGTCCTCAGTTATCATTGACGTTGAAGGGTTTAAAAACCAAAAACTTGTTTCTGGTGTCATCTGAGAAATGAAGCGGTGAAGTGGTTGATTACGTCATGAATGCAGACGTTCGATAATCGGCAATATGCAATGTGTTATAAGTCAATTTACACCATATCGTCACGCATATCACACATTGTTGCTTAAACATACCAATTTTATTCATGCGCTGTTTATTCTGAATGAATGCATCGATGAAGTCATGATTGGTCAGTGCTGTATGTTTCAAATATTTTCAGTGCTGAAAATGAACTCTATGCTGACATTGTAGTAGCTGGAACCGAAGTACACAAGCATGAGCAGTGTTGTGGCTTCACTCTACCTGCAAATCACTTATTCTACTGCCAATCCTAGCATCATTATTGTCCCCTAGCTGGAGGCCAGTGCTGGGAAACCCTAATGCTTCTTTGCCACTGATTGTAGCACACATAAAAAACACAATAGAGAATAATAGGTGTATAAATTGGCTCGGGCCATGAATGAATAATAAAGAGAGCTTCACCCTTATCTCAGGTCCAGTCAAACCTGGCCTCTAGACGGAGCTGGTGGGTGCTGTGCTTTGCCCGTTATGTAGTCTTGTTTCTGTATTTTGATGGTAAGCGTGAAAATTAAAACATAATATTTAAAATTAAGATGCTAAATTTACAATGTTTTAAAAAAGAATGGAAATGTATTTATTTTTCCTCCTTCTATCCTCTCTGCCTCTTAAAGGTGCCATAAAAGCGGCATAATGTAGCACCTAGTTGAAAAGCTATGGGTTAATATTCCATTTTAGAAGAATACAAGATTCAGTTGCACAGCCTGAAGAAAATACTTGTTGTTGCCACCTAAAGCAGCAGATGTCACCAAAATCGCTTCAGAATAAAGTCTCAATGATTTGCGCCTTTTTTAACCTCCACCAAGTAAAAGATGACAATACCAATTCTATAGAAACATAATCCACACCAATATTTTTAAACCTGCGGTTTAATCATTTTGGGAGCATTAACGGCACAATATGAAATACAATTGATGTATCTTTGTGTTTTACGTCTCTGTCAGTGTGTTTAAATGGGCCAGGATAAAGTTGTCATGGGGCCATGAGGGGCCTCCGTGTGTAGGGGGTGTCTGGATAATGAGGAACAGGCCATTCCCTTGGATTCCTGCACCCCTGCCAACAACCAGGACCCCCAGAACCTCAACCCCCCTCTTCTTTTCTTTTTTTCTCCCCCCTCCTGCTGACACCTGGGATTTTTTCCCCTCCACTCCCCCCCTCCAGCCCAGCTTCCCTTTTTTCTCTCCCTCTCAAGTGGAACACATGTCCCCCCCTTATTTTATACATTCTTTCTTTCTACCTTCCCTCCCTATTCTTCATCCCTCCTACTCATCTTTGGATCACAAGTCACATGTCACTCGCCTCCGAGCACATTGGCCCCGGTGTCTGCATCCCTTCCTCCTTTTCCCCCCTCCCTCATTGCTGTAACTCCCCACTGAGTTCTCAAACCCCAAACTGACCGCATCCCCTCCGTTCACCCTTTGACTCCCCTTCCCCCTATGCCTCCTCCCCCCATTTTCTCCCAAACTCCTCTGTTCCCCACCGAGCTGGCCCCAAAGCTCTGATCCTTTCCACCATGCCCCCAAACTTCCCCACTGTGCCATCCCAAGACACACACACACACACACACAGACACACACACACACCCTGTGGCGAGTAGCCCCAAAGCAGCCCCTGTTTGTCTTCTTTCCTCTGTTTTTCCTCTGCTTTTTCCAACTCACCTCTGTCTCCCATACCCGCTTTGAGGACTTTGATTTGTTATACCTTTGATTCAAGTTGGGTTTCAGAGATATTTTTTCACTGACCATTATTCTCTCCTTTATATTTATTATGGCTCTATTCGGTCATTTCCGGACACTTATGTTGCAACTGAAAAAAGGCATAAAACATGATGGCAAAGTAAAGACTAGGGTGTAAATTATTAGATTTGTCATATAGTTTCAGTATAGAAAGAGTAACCGGACCCTGTAGTCATAGTGATTTAGGCAGAGAAATAGGTAAGTCTTAGTTGGTAACTTGAGTTTGTCAAATCCATACAAAAACATTTGATATGTTTCCAGTCTCTTTTTATTCAGTTTCTTTTGGAACAGTGCAGGCTTTTTATGTGTGAGATATTTTTCCGTCAGGTTGTTCGGCGTCTCATTCTTTTCTAGAACTCTGGTGAATAGTGTGATTAGAAGTATGGCTATTAACTGTGACTGAAAACTCTTTGAATTTAGCCAATCTAAGCTCATTTTTTCTATCACCAGGTTTCCATGCATTCATGCACAGTTTCAGTCACAGACAGTTGTGGCAAAGGGCATCGTACCACAGGGATACCGCCTATAATAGTTTTAACCTAGCACTCAGGTGTGAGTCGCCTTTGTCCAGCCAAATGTCAGAAAAAAGCACAACTCTGGGGAGAAACTGAATTGGACAAAACTAGAACGGATGCAATTGTAGCATGACGTGGGATAGATTTACCCTCCGGAATGTGCACTGCGTGCCTTGACACTACCTTTTCTGAAATAAACAGCCACCTAGTAAAATGTATTCATAGATTATGAACACATCTCTG
The DNA here is from genome assembly GCF_051989575.1 of Stigmatopora nigra. NCBI lineage: Eukaryota > Metazoa > Chordata > Actinopteri > Syngnathiformes > Syngnathidae > Stigmatopora > Stigmatopora nigra. The sequence continues at coordinate 12,055,568 of NC_135509.1, read as the reverse complement.
TCAAGTGAGGCTTGAGTCTAGTGAATGAGCTGTCTGTGCCAAGCTATCTGTCTGGGTACCTGGTTTTGTGGGGGCTGGGAGTCCTGCTCAGTACTCTTCTCTCCCTGCCTCAGGAGCTCCCTGAGGAGCATCAGGACAGTCTCTGCCAGCCCCCCTACTCCCATTTCTCCCCACCCACTCTGATGCCGAACACACACTGACGTCAGCTGCTCCGGGCCTTCTCCCCTGGGTGCTACCAGAACCTTTTGTTTCCATATCCTCTCTTCACTGTCCTTCCACCCTCCTCACTTAATTCTCTGTCCTTCGCCCCCTGAAATCGCTGTCTTCCAAACTGCCTGATTGGAATTCACTACACTGTGGGAAGTCTCACGGGTACTCCATTGTCAAGATTGTTATTCCGCATATGGGTACACAAGGAAATATGTAGCTGTAGTTTTGTGTGAGATAGTCATAGTACTTAGGCATATTTTTTTTCAATGCCTGGGACTTCTGCAGGCTTTCATGCAAACCGAGGAAAAGATACTTTTTCACCAATCTGGGGTCCCAATTGTGTAATCAGAGGATTGCGGTCAAGAACTGTTTGTTTCAGAAAAATTTTTGCTGGTTAAACTGTCCATGCTGGATCAGATGGGACAAAAGCATGCACCCACTACGACCCTTTTGTGGAATAGTTTGATAAAACTTAGACTAAAGCCTTTCCTCTGCTTTCATGTGAATCACATCATCATGATGTGTCTGGTAGAAAATGTATCTGTGCTATATTTTGTCAACTCTTCGCAAAAAAACACATTTGCGGGCTCCAATCTAAAGCGTCCAAAAGTACAAATCAAACTACTCGTGGTATGATAAAAAAACAACTGATCTTATATATACACACAAAGTATATAGTTTAATAGTGTAATCTAGTTAGGCTGGAAATCGATTAATTAAGGATGTCCTATGCCTATTGCCTATAATTGGCTCGGATAGGCTCCAGCACCTCCGTGACCCTTGTAAGGATGAGCTGAAAAGAAAATGAATGAAGATAGTGTAGTTTACCAACACATTGTTAACAATTATGTAGTAATTGTTTAGAGTGCAGTGTAGAAACATGATAAACAGCTCTTACTGGTGGTGGTAAAGATGGGTGACCTTCAGAAATATGGCATATATTATTGTATCCATATAAACTTTTGAAGTCATCTATGAATGCATTCTTAAGGGTTATTGTCACTGTTATTATTAGTTGTTGAATGTGTTGTTTATTGTTTTGCACTGTATGTTTCTGTTCACATCTACTTGAATTGAGGTTAGGTAACCAGAGAATTTCTCCTTCGTATTCCCTCCTTTCCTTTCCCCTGATGTGGTTAGCACTCCCGCTCTCTCTTTGTGTCTCTCTGTCTAGTGCAAGTGGGATGTCTTGAAATATTAACCAAACTGCTCTTCATTTTTCAAATATGATCGAAAACATACTACTAAATAAGTCAAGATTGGGGGCTGCTGAGGATTGTGGTAACACAGGACCTTTCAAAAAAAACAATAAAACCACACGCACAACAATAATAACAGGCAATCCCATTGATAATTGACCAATCTATTAATCTTTATGTCAATCCATACATCTACCCAGAAACCACTTTATGTCCAATGAATCTCTTTCCCTTGCTCTTCTTTTGACAGATTATACGTTTTTTTTTCTTACTTCTGTCAGTATTCTAATGAGGACTGCTTAACCGTCTTACTTGGCTGTGAGCAGCGTGGGTTCGATTCCCGCTATGTGGCAGAGTGATTTTAAGTGCTGTCTTGTCTTTCTCTGTGTGCCCAGTTTAGGGTGTAGTCCAACTTTTTCCCAGCTGGCATAGGGTCCAGCACCCCTCGACCCGAGGATAAACGGCGTTGAAAAGGAATGAACGGATATTATTTGCTTAGATTGTTCATTGTATTGAGTGTGTGCATAGTAGATGGCAGACTTTTGGGGGTTTAGGGTGAGAGGCTAAGTGGTTATTTCTCCCCCTTGTCAGCTGCCAAAACATGCGGTCTGTAAATTAGCAGATAAAATTGTGTGTGAATGTGAGTAAAGAATGCTTCAGTCTTGGGCGCAGAGATATGCGTCTGTGTTTGTTATACTATACACTTTGAGTAGATGTGGGTATTTGTCCTGTGTGTTGGGGATTTTGTCCTCTGTGTATACTGTTTGTGATGAGGGCTGCAGTGACAGCTGCCGAAGGGGTGCTGGGGCTGACTGCTGCTGACTGATAAGGGAGGGGTTTCTGTATTAGTGACATGAAGAGACGCTTAATAGTTGAGCTGTGCCTAACACAAACACACTTGTGCGCCTCACTGACCAGAGCCAGGTTCAGGAAAACCTGAGTGATGCTTGTCAGGCTTAATTCAAAAGTTTGGGAAACAACTAATCAAGTTCCCCTTCCCTGATCAACACCTTTTGAAATATTTGCATGCTATGCTTCAAAAGCTATAAAAAAAGCTTTTTCACCGTTTCTTTGCAGACAATTTAATAACCAGAAGTTATTTTTGGCTCAGAATCTTGCACTCCACTTTAACAAAGACCTTAAATATGGACTAAATATTCTTATTGACTACTTATCCCTAATGTGATTCGTGGTGATATAAACTCTTTCAAGGTAAATCCTACCCACACAGTCATCGTTTTTCTAATGTCCCTTCTGCTTAATTCCTACCTCCCTAACCCACACATTCAAAGACGAATAAACCCATTGAAGTCCCATAATGTGATTGTCTTGCCTGAAATAATAATAACCCCATTAGTACTTAATTATTCATGTTTTAGTCATACAATCCAAGTTAACGGTTCAAACATTAGTACATAACAAAACTCCAGAGGCTATGCTTTTAATTTAATTCCAGCTAAATTAATTTTGGGCCATGCTTGTGCTTTTCACTTGCACATGAAGAGCGGTGGCTACAAAAGAGAGGGAGAGACAGGAGATAACTTGGTAGTGCAGTCGCAGTTGGACCATCCAAAAGGAGGTTCTTTCGTTGGGCTTTGGTTGGCCTAAGCAAAAATACGGTGTGGTTCCTTTGATGCCGCATATGATTGTATGTTTCAACATTGTAATCTGGTGTAGCTATATAAAAAGAGGTGGGAAAGTTTTACACAAAAGGCCGCCTGCAGTGGGTCTGGTCATGGTCTTTGTTCCAGCTAATGCAGTACAGACAGTTTAACCAAGGAGGTTTCTGAGGAATCGAAGCGATTACACTTGTAACTTGCTGTATTGGTGAAAACAAGTTGTATCGTTCGCATCAACTAAAAACTTGCACCCACTGCAGCCATATGTGGACTAACAGCCCAGCCATGTTCTCATCGAAGTATTCTGTTGTGCATTGGTAAAGCTTAATTCACCCCAATGGGCCTCTTCATTGGAGAGGCTATGGATATTATAGTGTTTGGTTATTTTGGAACAGAACTTGCTTTTCTTCTTTTGCTTTTACGTTTTTTTCGGTTATTTTATTTCTTATGTTGGTTAAACATTTTCAGAATGCATGCTTCTGCTAAAATTACTTTAAAAATGCCTTTTCTAAGGCTACTAGTAGAATAAACGATGACAAACTTGCACTCCAACTTGCAGATGCAGGTTGCAATAATGGGACCCCCTGTCCCTCTTCTCCCTCCCTGCTCTTTTGACCTCCCTTCACTTTGATCTGTTTTATGTCACCCACTCTCTCTCTCTTTTTCTCCCACACACACTTACCCACACGCACATGCACACCCACGCGCACACACAAGCCGAAGCACTAAGCCCACCTTTGTTTCTGTCCATGCATCCCTCCTCGTGTGTGTCTGAGCTTTGCTTTTTGTTAAAGCCAGCGTGTGGTCTTTTATTCACCCAGGGGCCTTTTTTTCAGGACAGTTGATTTTAAACGTCCACGTCCTACTCACTTTGGACTTGATACTTGGGGATTATTCCCTTCCAGTTTGTGTGAATTTGTCTGGTAAAAAGTCAATAGCTAGGAAAAAAGGAGTTAACGGACAATGTGAAAAACAATGCGTTAAAATAAGGTTCTGAAAAACATGCAAAGTATACACTAAGAACTATTTTGTGACTATACATGGATGTTATTAATACTAATGTAATTCCCTAAAAGGTGATTCTATGTATTTACCTATTTAGTTTGCCTTTAACCTGATTAATTTCATCCAAGATTCATTAATTTTCTTTATTTCTCTCTCTCTCTTTTTGTCTTAATCTTTCTCTATCTCTGCATTCTTGTTTGCCTTTTTCACCCATTAATTTCTATGTCCGTGCTTGACCTTCAACTGTTAATATCGACTCTCTTGGGGACTGAAGGGTTTGTTGCATCAGTAATTATTGCACACCAGGTACAGGTGGCATCAAAGCAGTTTAACTTATGTCTGCTATTGTGTATTTTAACATGGTGCCAACATGTGGTTTTAATTTGGATGGTATGGTGAGGCAGTACAACATTATAAGAGGTGTTTAGTGTAATATTCTGATTCCCTTATTGGAAGGTGTTTATTATAAACTTTTGTATTTTGGTTGTAGGTATCCCCAAAAAAGTTCATATATTACATTAGCAGGTGCCTATTTAGTCTTTACTCCCTCATTTTACTATTTCTTTGACATATAATGTTTGATTTTGAAAAAAAAAAAAAACTTCTAGTTCAATACTCCAGTGTGACATTTATGAAAAAAATCCTTTTCATTTGGCATTGTTTGGCTAGTGCCAATTATAGTCTAAAAATGATGGTGTACAAATATGCATTCAGATTGTAAATATCTGTGGCTGTTTATTATTTATTACTCTCTGCATATAGTATATAAGCACCTATCCCAGTGTGCATTCTCTCTTGCCGTCTGCGCCTCTAATCCCTGAATATGCCACTAATGGCAGGTCCAGGTGTTCTGCTCTGCTTCTCCTCTCCCCTGGGATCCTCTCTTTAGCGTGTACGTGTGTGTGCTCACATGTATTCCACTCATGGGGGGTTTATGAGTTGTGACTAGGGGGCTGTCCAGGATCCTATCCTCCAGAAGGGATGGGAGGGAAGAGGAATGGCAGGCGGGAGGTACCCGCATCCCACAGCTTGCTTTCTGGACTCCCTAGAGCACAAGACCCCCTCTACCACAGTCCCCTGGGTCTTAAGTGCCTCATTGCCTTACTATCTCACATTCCCCTCATTTTATATTCTTATCACTCCAGTCTGCCCCTCATCATCAGGAATTTATGTTTCTGCATTGCATCAGATTTTTGGTACAGAAGCTTTAGTACATTTCCGGTTCGAACAGTTAATAATGTGTTTGGCATATTTATGCCATATTCACACTAACTAGTAAGGGCTTCGTGCCCTCACGTATGCCCTAATGTACATAGTTGCATGTTTGTGTTTTGGATTGTGAGCTCCAGCTGCTGGTATCACTTATTTATACATCTCATTTACACGTTGGTTAATGAAGGAGGGTGTCTGAATTCAGCCAAGTATTACAGTGGAGTTATGTTCAGATCAGTTCGGTCCAATTGCAGTATCGTAGATGTTTGTCTCAACATAAATGCATCCATTGATTTATAAGATGCTCTTCCTTATGCTCACAATTGTATTTCAAAAGTAACCTAGTTGTTATTATTGTAGCATTATTACAATTTACTTGTGGTATTCCAGGCTGAAGGCTGCCCTCTACTGGGTAACCCGTCACCTATAGGCAACCCATAACATTCAGTTAATGTATAGTATATACATTCAGCAGTTACCTCTATACTCTCAAAGTCCTAAACTGCAGAAGGCTTCCTTCTATTGGATAACAGCTAACACTAATTCTGCAATGTATTAACATGCCTGACTAAGACCACACACATTTTTATCGTTGATGATGCTCAAAGTGTCTTGGAACAAATGTATTAGATCCTGCCCGATGATCGCATACAATCGCAAAGAGCTAATGTCGAGAGTTGACAACTTCAGAAAGTGGGACAAGCACATGTTAATCATGCATGTAGACACGTATCAAAATAGTGATTTACTATGCTTGTAAAGGGCAACAAAAGACCTTTTCCAGGGACATGATGTCATCCAAACACACTCCGACCTCCCTGAGTGGAGTTTGCTTGTTCTTTGAGTGTCTGCATGGGTATTCCAATTTCCTCTCGCATCCCCAAAACAGCATTGTCTCCTGGTTGAACGCTCTAAATTGTCCCGATGCATGTAGTGTTAGCGAGAATGGTTGTTTCTCTTGTTGTGACCTGCAATTGGCTGCCATGCAAATCAGGGTGTCCACGACCTACTGCCCAAAATTGCATAAGCTTGACTTCCAGCAGGAAGAAAATTACCCACATTATACCTTAGTGGGTCTATGCATCTTATTGGCAATTTTATTAACAAACCTAAAACAATTTAATTATTATTTTTTCTCTATTTATATGTGACATTAAACAGATATTCACAAAATCGACCCACCCCATCTTTAGCCCGCTGCTCCTAACCTTCTGCCCTCAGACTCACTGGCACAAACACACAAACAGACACATAGTCACTGCCCATATGGAGCAGTTGGCGCCCAAAAGCGTCCGAAGCAGCCGGACCCTTTCCCAGGGCAGAAGGTGAGGGTCCCCACTGCCTGCCTACTGCGCATTTGTGTGTGTTTTGTATCGGCAAGAGCTCAAGACCCGGACAGACTGCATTCTCGTCCTTGTGTTCCAGTATGTAGAGTACATGTAGGTCCCAACAGACTGCGTCCCATGTGAACTTCAAGGACGCCAGCAGAGGTCTTTGCTCCCCCCACAAGCATAAATCAGAGCTGCTCTTAAACATATGTGATGAACTGAGGGTTTTATTTAACAGTCCAACATAATATGTCAAGCAGACAATATTTTTGGAATCAGTTGCAGTGGCAATATTGCTTTCAGGGAAAGGAAAGTCTGCTACCAATTTTATTTCACAGTTCCATCAGCAACAGGTAGTTTCAGCCAAACAATCTGACTGGTCCAATACACGTTCCTACTGTGCAATTCACATGATGCCTTGCAACCACAAATATGTGCTTAAATTATCAGTTGCCATGCCAACTCACATGATAATCATACAAACAGGCAGGACTCTCACATTATTCCTCATGTTCTTTAAACCCAATCACAAGTTGTATTTTCATCCTCACCATGTGGGCTGCTTTGCTGCAAATCAAAAAAAGAAACCCATTATAATAGTAATAATAAAAAAAATAAAAAGTTCATTCAGATTTTTTTCCCTAAAGCCTGGCAATCATGAGTTTGTTCAGTGCTACCCAGAGTGCAAAGTTGTTTTTCTGCTCCCCATAGTGACTCTGAGTCTATGCATGCTAGTGCTAGAGTGGCCTCAGGCCATCGCAGGGGGGCCTGGTTGCAGTGCAAGGGAGAGGGTGAAGGGTAGAGGTATCGGAAGGAAGCAGGCTAAAGACAGTCTTCTTTCCAATAGCCAAACAGAAAGGTGGAATAGGCAAATTGATGGGAGAGCCAGGCTGATGCAGGAATACACTTCGGAGTTGAGTAAATTAAAGTGACCATAATTACATTTGGAATCATTTGGCCTGCACAGAGAGGTGATATCCCACGTCCAAAGAGCCAGTCTTTGCAGCCGGGGATCAGACCCACAAGGACCCCTCCATTGGCTGCTGCCCAACTGTCTGCTCACTCGACCTCTTAGGCCACTCCCACAGGCGACGAGCCTATGGGAAGGGGAACTCGCGTAGCCTCTTCGGGTTGTACCCGGGAGGACCCCATGGGTGTAGTCAACACAAATCTTGGGGAGTCACACTTGTACACTTGTCCTCTCGTTGCCTTTCCTTAACCAGAGAAGATGAGGAAAAAGGTGGCGGGTGTGAACAAATGAATATTATATATTAACCCACTTGACTTTTTATCCGTGTTTTTTTTTAAGCTGCATTTTCTACTTTTCCTCCTAAACTATCTCCCCTTAAAAAAAAGACATCAATCGACCCTTTAATGCGGCCTCTTGAGGTTTCTTCTATAATTTAACATTAAACTGAAAATGTCTTGCCCCCTCCTCCCCTCTGCATCACGCTATTCCTCCCAGTTTGCCATTCGGCCTTGTCTTGCCAGGTCCCCTCGTGGCCGACTGACAAAGACAGCGTTAAAATACCGTGTGATCCTCCATTTTAGCGCCAGCCACGCTAGTCAGAGGATTAAGGCTCTTTAATGACGCTAATCTCTGCTCCCATTCTTTCCCGACACCCCAACACCCCACCCTTCAAAAAGTGATTTCTCCCTTTGGCTCGGACCGAATCGGTCTGTTCAGTTCCTCTTGTTTTCCACATCCTCACTGCTCCTACTCTCCGACTTTACAAGTATTCCATTCTATCCGGCTCAGTCTGTCTTAAAAAGAGTTGATTCACCCCATCTGCTTTGCTTTTCCGCTTTGCCTTCCGACTCGAACAATTAAACATTTGGGGACACGGCCATTCAAATCGGGATCCAGTGTTCTTTCGGTGCCAACCATTTTCCCAAAAGGCAACCCCGAGAGTGCCAACCCATTTAGGGTATTTTGTGGCCCACTAAAATTTTGTGCGTCAGCACCATTTCCTCATGGAAACTACCAAATTAAATATAACATGCTTTCTTTCATACAAGGCAAAACGATGTGTCTATCCTTTTCTTTTCTTTTATAATAGTTTTAGTTTACTTAAACAGTAAGTTATCAGTTAGATATTTATTTATTTTCTTGCCAGATTTATAATTCATACTTTTTCTGTCTCATTTAACCCCTCGTGGAGTTCTATTTGCTCGTCGCTCTGCCTACATTTTCCTGGCAATCGATTCATTAAGAGAATTTATTTCCCTGCACTCTTTGCAAGGTTTACTTAGTTGACAGCACACACATTTAAAATGGAACACATGCTATTCTAAGATTTGCAAATATAGATGCAGAAATTTGCCTCTACAAGAATCTGAAAACTAAAAGAAAATCCCAGCCATATTCATTATAACATATAGAACAATGGCAAAATAATATTCAGCCCCTTTTTAGCTGTGTAAAAACTTTTAACACTATACATTAAAGAAGCTTTCAGTTGCCCTTCACCAAAACTCTGCAGGATCCAACCTATTGCATAATAAGAAAAGGAAGAAAAAAAGACTAATTCCCACCAATATAAGTAAGAATAAATCAGTCTTTCTCCGTTTTGGAAATATATCCTAATCGCTATTCAGACATTTCAATCTGCCAAGGCTCTAATGAAAATATGATGAGGCGGATCTCGGGTCCGCAGGGATGAGTGAAAGGCTGGAAGGGGAGGGACGGCTGCAGAGGGAGGATGAAGGGAGAGAAAATACACTCTGTCCTTATTTCGGAGCCCCGTTGGGGATACATAGTTCTCGGAGCCTTCTATTTAGATGTTGCTTCTGCGGCGGAGTGTGTGTGTCTTCAATTTTTTTCCACTTCATCTCTGCCACCCTCATTTGCCGTCTGTATTTGCATGCTTGTATATGACCAGGATAAATGTATTTATCTTATTTTGTTGTTTATAGTCTCTCTCATATTTGAGAACTCCCACAGGCTGCCTCTTGCCTTCCAAGAACGATGTAACTTCTTATTAATCATTCTAATGTTCCCTGTTTTACCCCCTTTGTCTGTCTGTGCTCTAATTGCAATTTTGGGGGAAATCCTGCGGCTATGTACTTTTTCCTCTATTTGGCGGCACATCAATCTGAAGTATTTTAATGTAACGATACACTCTCCTCCCCCTCCCAGACGGCGATGACGACCCGGCGGGGCTGTCCTGGGTGCCTTCCTCGCCTTCCAGTAAAGACGTGGCGTCGCCTTCGCAGATGCCCGACGGATGTTGTGACCTCGGCATGGCGACAGGTGGTGAGGAAGAAGGAGGTGCCGGCCTGCCATATCCTTGTCAATTCTGCGACAAGTCCTTCAGGTATCATATTTGACACATTTGAATTCTTAGCGACAGTCAAATGAACAGAAATGTATCTTATGCTTGAACTTAAATTGTAGGTATACAACCTTGAGTCATTCTAATGTGATTATGAATCAATTAAATGTTGTGTTAAAATGTAACCCCTTATTATTTAATTAATCTTGCTGTCCACTTCAATTGGTAAAATACAAAATTGGAACGTTTTTTCATTAGTTTTGTTCAATAAGCAAAACTCACTACTATATATATATATATTTTTTATTAATTATTATTCTTATTTTTTAAACATTTACTATGACATATAACCATGGAATATGTCAGAATCTTATTGGAACTTTATTTACTTCTTCCACTAAGCTCCAAAATTTCCTTCATCATCATAGCCAGTAAAACAAAATAATGACCGTGTTTGTACCTGTCATCCCACCTGCACATTTGTTTCACTGTGCAATTCTTTTATTCTTTTCTCCAGCCGGCTGAGTTACCTAAAACGCCACGAGCAGATCCACAGTGACAAACTGCCTTTCAAGTGCACCTTTTGCAGCCGGCTCTTTAAACACAAGCGGAGCAGAGACCGCCACGTCAAACTCCACACAGGTAGACAAGGGAATTACACTTTTTTTGTAATTATTGATAATATGGCGGCTCACCCTAACTAAATAAGACAGTTTAGAACAAACCTCATCATGGATTTAAGAGTAGTGTGAAACGAATTCTTCTTTGTAGCTCCATTCATTTTACATAGTGATTTTTTTTGGTGTGATAATTATCTAATCTTCATTTGTGAACTAATGCAGGAGACAAGAAATATAGTTGCCAAGAGTGCGAGGCTGCATTTTCCCGTTCTGACCATCTAAAGATCCATCTCAAGACTCACAGGTAAGCATATAATGTCCATTCTACTTGACCTTTTAAATGTTTGCTGTGATAGTATATTTATCTATATAAAACTCCTACTTAATAGCTCCAGCAAACCATTTAAGTGCAGCGTGTGCAAACGAGGCTTCTCCTCGACATCATCTTTGCAAAGCCACATGCAGGTACGGTATCCTGTCTTCTTGCATGTGTTTTGCTACAACTAATAATTAAATAACCTTTTTCAACTTAGTTTTTCTAATAAACTTTGCTCAAGCAGGCACACCGTAAAAACCGTGAGCATCTTGCGTTGAGGAGCGACAAGGACGGCGGCAAAAAGGGAGCCGCTGGAGAGGTGGACCTGGAGCAGGACCTTTACATGTGTGATTACTGCGAAGAGACATTCAGCCAAACTGACGAGCTGGAGAAACACGTCATGACCCGGCACCCCCAGCTGTCTGACCGAGCAGATTTGCAATGCATCCACTGTCCTGAAATATTCCTGGACGAGGCCTCGCTCCTTACTCATATTGACACGCAACACGCCAATCGCAAACACAAGTATAAGACTGCATTTCTTTTCACTCTCATTTGGGAAGAAAGACAAGGCATGTTAACTCAATGGCTGGTATTGATGGTGACTCAGTGGCACTTCCTAAAATTGTCAAATTATCAGGTGAAGACACTTAAGATATTGGACTGACACAGTGATAGAAAAAGCCATAATTTCAGAAAATCATTTTGTTGTAGTAAATGAGTAAAGAAACCAGCAGACGAGAATTGGCTACTTCTAGTACTATTTTAGCCAATTAACTGCCTGTATCCCAAATTATGCGGAGGGGTATCGGTGCTGGTATGAGCTAAAAATTGGCTGCTTGCAGGCGGTGTAATTCAATTTTTTCTAAACATGATCTTCTCCCTTATAAAGGGTCTATGAAATTCACTATTTGCCTTATTAAATACTTTGAGCATCTGTCTTTTCACATTAAGTTCATTATACTAGGTTTTGTCTGTCCCTTTATATTTACTATATATTTTAGCTCACAATAGTTGTTAAAAGTTTGGATGCCTATTGCCATCAATGGTACTGACAGATGATCCCTGAATGCCAGCCATTCCAGTTAGAATGCTTTTAATGGCTGTCAGTCAATTGAAGTGAATGAGTGACCGTCTGCTTTTTGTTATCTCCAGATGTCCTGTTTGTTTAGAACAATTCCCCTCTGTGGAAGACGTCTACTGCCACCTCGACAGCCACCGGCAGCCTGACTCTTCTAATCACAGTGCCGCCAGCCCTGATCCTGCATTGGGGAGTGTGGCTTCAATGAGTTCGGCAACTCCGGACTCCAGTGCCAGCCTGGAGAGAGGATCCACCCCTGATTCCACTCTGAAGCCCGGCCAGGGCAGCGAACGGGGACGAAGAAGAGGCAACGACAGCAGCGAGGATTTGGGGATAAGCTTAGTGCATCCGGGTGGAGGTACGTCCTGAACAAGCTATCTCTCTGACATTCCCTTAACGTACTCGACAAAGTTCGCTTAAACGTACAATTCACTGTCTATCTCCATAGGTGGAGGAGGAAACTGGGCTAAAGTAACATACTCTTGTCCTTACTGCTCAAAGAGAGACTTCAATAGCCTGGCAGTGTTAGAGATCCATTTAAAAACCATCCATGTCGACAAACCACAGCAGAGCCACACGTGTCAGCTCTGCCTGGACACTCTGCCGACACTCTACAATCTCAATGAGCATGTGCGCAAAGCTCACCGTTCCAGCGGAGGAACTGCAAGCCCCGCAGCAGCGGCTTTCCCCCTTCTGCAGTTCACTAATGTGACAGCATTCCATTGTAACTACTGCCCCGATATGTTCAGCGATATTAACTCATTGCAAGAACATATTCGAGTGTCTCACTGTCTGCCTGGTGGGATTTTGGCAGGTTCCACCACATTAGGTAAGAAATATACGATCAGGAAGTAAATGCTAAATAAATGGTTATGCTTGAGATTTTGAGGTATGGATGATTTCATGGAGACGTATTGAGGAAAACGTCACGGCGCCACTTAGCTGCTTTGATACAATGGAACTATGGCCCTTCAATGCTTTAGGGGAATTAAACACCATAAAAGATTTCTGTGAGATTCAGAATGATCGAATCAAATTGTTTATATCCCCAATTGTTGTAAGAACAGTCAATGCAATTTTCTCATCCACTTACTTAAAGTGAATCAGTGTGCAAGTTGTTCCTATATTGATCTGCAGTTTGATGGCGGCACATGGGAGATCGTTACTTTTTGTTTATGGTATTTTCTTGTCATTGTTCAAATAAGAATGATCTTGGCTGAGCTTCATTAAGCACAGCCATATCAAAATGAATTGTTTTTTTTCTCCATAGAGGGGAATCACGCCTTCTTCTGCAACCAATGTTCCATGGGATTCCTGACAGAGTCTTCATTGACCGAACACATTCAACAGACTCATTGCAACTCGGCTGTAGGGGGTGGAGCAACCTCTGGGGGAGCGCTGGCTAAACTTGAGTCTCCAGTACTACAGTCTGCATCCCAATCATTCATGGAGGTAAAAACACAAAACTATACATACTATGGAAATTTAAAGTACAACCCTTTGTCTGTTTAGCATTGAGATGCTTTCTCATTAGACCACCAAATCCAATGTAGCTGCCGAGTTTATTATCTACTTAATTTCCCCTGTGGGAAAAATGGAGTATGTCTACTGAAAAGTTATGTTGTGTATAGGGGAGCTTGACCATTTTTCCTTCTATGCTCTAAGGACATTCTAAGTTGATTTTGTACATGCAGGTTTATTCTTGCCCATACTGCACCAACTCTCCAATCTTCGGGTCACTCCTCAAGCTCACAAAGCACATAAAGGAGAACCACAAGAACATTCCGTTGGCTAACAACAAGAGACAGGCAAAGGTTGCTGACCTTAGCCCCGCTTCCTCCGATGTAGAGATCTCCTCCCCAAAACGGCACCGCCTCGGAGGGGACTCCACGCCTTCGGTAGGGAGCAATGGGGACTATCCATGCAACCAGTGCGATATGCGATTTGCCAGCTTTGAGGGTTTCCAAGCCCACCTGAAGTCGCACCTGGAGATGCTTCTAAGGCGCCAATCGTGCCCCCAGTGTAACAAAGAGGACTTTGAATCCCAGGAGGCCTTGCTTCAACACCTGACTGTGCACTACATGACTACATCTACTCAGTACATGTGTGAAAGCTGTGATAAGCAGTTCTCCTCAGTGGATGATTTGCAGAAACACTTGCTGGACATGCACACCTTTGTGCTGTACCACTGTACACTCTGCCAAGAAGTCTTTGACTCCAAGGTCTCCATACAGGTGAAAAAACTTTTACTATGGATGAGTAATGTTATTTGAATCATTCTTTAAGCTGTTTGGATAAAAAAAAAGGTGTATAATGATCTTAATTTGTTCTTTAGGTTCATTTGGCAGTGAAGCACAGCAATGAAAAGAAGCTATTCCGCTGTACAGCCTGCGCATGGGACTTCAGGAAAGAGACAGAACTTCAGCTCCACGTTAAGCATAACCATGTGGGCCAGAGGTCAGGCCTCCCAGGAGGGCTCAGTGCAGGTATGACTGCCAGTCTATATATGATGTGGGAATTATTTGGTTACTTTTAAAAATATGAACCAGAAGAAAATGGCAAACTTTGGTGAAGGATAGTTTGAAAGTTGTAGTAATAACACCAGTCTATATAGGTCTGTAAGACCGTTAGATAAACTATGAATCCATTTTCCAATCTGTTTTTCCCCTGCTCAAGGTCTTAAGCCCAGGAAGTGCATCTTCTGTGGCGAGACATTTGGAACAGAGGTGGAGCTACAGTGTCACATCACCACTCATAGCAAGAAATTCACATGCCGCTTCTGTGGCAAATCCTTCCACGCCATTTCACTGCTAGAAAGACACCTCCGGGAGAAGCACTGCATCTTTGACGGGGCTAACGTCACTGGCAACGGAGGTGGCACGGGCAGCAGTGGTAGCCAGAATGGTACACCGAACGGACTGACTCAGTCTGTGAAGAGAGGAGGCAACACGGGCGGCGGTGGCCCGGGTGCTGGCGAAAGGACGACTGTGGCGACGGAGCAGGCCGACCTTCAAAGCATTTTGTTGAAGAACAGCAACGCCAGTGGAGGTGGAGATACAGCAAACAGTCACGAAGCCAGTGGCGGTGAGGAGGAGCTGGACAATTCTGAGCCCATGTATGCCTGCGACATTTGTGGTGCTGCCTACACCATGGAGTCCCTTCTTCAGAACCATCGGCTGCGTGACCATAACATCAGACCAGGAGAAGATGATGCCGGTTTGAGCTTCTTTCCTTCAAATGCACGTTTTGTTAAAAATCTAAGGTTATTTGTTCTGACGTGTCAACTGTGAACTTGACTAACAGGTACTCGGAAAAAGAAGGCCGACTTCATCAAGGGGAACCACAAGTGCAACATCTGTTCCAGAACTTTCTTCTCCGAGACTGGGCTTCGTGAGCATGCACAGACGCACCGTGGACCCGCCAAGCATTACATGTGTCCCATATGTGGCGAACGATTCCCTTCTCTGTTAACCCTGACAGAACACAAGGTATCTTATCACTATTGATTTACACAGTAGACTCTTTATTATTTCGTTTTTGTTTTTTTCCTGGAAGATCATGAGCACGATTTTAATCTCAACTATGGTAACATATTTCCTATACCTTACACTACCCAGGTGACCCACAGTAAGAGCCTGGACACAGGAACCTGTCGAATCTGTAAAATGCCTCTGCACAGTGAGGAGGAGTTTATCGAGCACTGCCAGATGCACCCTGACCTGCGAAACTCCCTTACGGGCTTCCGCTGCGTTGTCTGCATGCAGACCGTTACTTCCACTCTGGAACTTAAGATCCACGGCACTTTCCACATGCAGAAACTGTCCGCTGGTTCGAGTCTTGGAGGAACCGGAGCGACCTCTGGGAACGGAGCGGGGAACAATTCCACATCATCCTCTCCCAACGGGCAGCTGCAACATCACAAGCTGTATAAGTGCGCCTTCTGTTTAAAGGAGTTTAAAAACAAAGGCGAGCTGGTCAAGCTTGATGTCAATGGCCTGCCTTATGGACTTTGCGCCAGCTGCATGAGCAGGTAATAAAAAGGCTCTTATGGAGTATTATAATTAGTACCGCCTTCACCTGTATTAGTTTTGACTGGAGGATATTGAATTTTCAATTCCATCAGGGGTACAAATGGCCAGAGTCCCAACCAAGGAGGGACACACACGCCTGGAGACACACAGGGAGAGAAACCTGTGTCTGGGCTCAGGTGTCCCGAGTGTGGGGTAAAGTTTGAAAGCCTGGAAGACTTGGAGAACCACGTCCAGACAGATCACCCCGAGGTCAGCCCTGACACGAGTTCAGCAGGAAAGAAGCCCGAAGCTTCACCTGCACCTAAGGTGAGATGTGAATAATTTTAACTGTCATTTTGAGGCAAAAACAATAACAAGCAATTGTACACCGTGTAACTTAATTTGGAAATGTAGCAAATAGAAAAGAGAATTTGGGAATTGATGTGGTCAATCTTCCTCTAGAACATAAGTGTTGCTATGTTGGACAATTATTGTTTTCTGCAGCTTGCATGCGTGAGTGTGCAGAGGGGATTTGTGCTGTTTTTGTCCACTGGTTTCTGTGGCAATGGCATGCTGTGGCATGATGGGAGCTATGTACTCTACTTGATATTGCCAGTTAGGCTCACTGGGACCAGACGCATGTCTGTATTTGAGCATGTATTGGTGTGTGTGTGTGGGGGGCACTTTTCAGAGACCCTCTCTCTTTATAACACCATTGTTTCGGTATAGTCTGACAGTACATAGATGTCCAAATAGGATAGTGGTGTGTGTTTTTGTGTACGTGTGCATGATTGTCTATCAAGGGGCAAATGACAAAGACAGTGGTATTGGGGCCTTTGTGTATTTTGTTTGTGCATGAATGATCACTGTGTGCAATGAATGAGTAAACAGACCTTTTGCTTCTTTCTAGCTTTTTCTAATGGTTTGGTATCATCATTTCTCTCCTGTACACACATTCTTTATACAGATATTCAATTCTACTTATTTCAGGATTTTAGAGTGATTAGCATTCATTGTCTTAGCGTGTAATCGTTATAATGCTCATGAATCTCACGTTAAAACCGTCATTATTTTTAAGTTTGTGTGTGTTGACAATTAATATTAAGAAAACCATTTTTCCCAATTGTGTTTGACAGAAAAAGACCTACCAGTGTATTAAGTGCCAAATGACGTTTGAGACGGAACGGGAGATCCAGATTCATGTTGCAAATCACATGATCGGTGAGTGAACCCCATCTTTCCCGTTTATTAGCATTCCCTTCGTGTGCACGTCTGGGAATGCATATTTGTCTCTGTGTGTTATGTCATTCAGTAAATGAATGGCAGTGAAATGTATGCTCTTCTTCACTGATCTAATATCATACATATACATAATATCAGGAAACACGTACACAGTAAATGACATTTGCAAAGACAATTTTCTTCTCTTCAAACTAAAAATGCTACCCTATCATCTCTGTCGCCATGGAGATGAACAAAGTGGACTGATGAGTGCTTCTCAAGGGAAGAAAAAAAACATTTGTGAAAGAAGCTGCGAGTGTTCATTTGCTGACATCACTCAACATTTTCCAGTAACATCTGGAGACATGATGAGCATTGTAACCCACCGCTTGAGTCATTTTGACATATTTCCCTGCCACACACACACACACACACCCATTGATACACAACCTTACCTTCGCAAGATACACAAAAACCTTATGCCATTTTCTCTTGACCACTTCTGATTGTATACTGGACTCTCTACTGCTTCACTTCAATTTGCTAATTTCCTTATATTCTTTAATATCTCTGCTAAGACTTCCACTTAGCCATTGCTCTCTCCATTCTCTCATTAGTTGTAATTTTCTTCTTGCTTCTTATTTGACTCACTTACACAGACACACACATGGTCGTAGTAGTTTGGATTTATTCAAATACTATTTGTGTGAAAGTAATTAACAAATTGCTGCTTTAAAATGAAGCTGTGACTGTGACCTCATCTCATTTTCCTAACCGCTTCATCCTCATTAGTATCCTGGCTGACTCCGGGCCAGAGGCGGGGGACACCCTGAATCGGTGGCCAGCCAATCACAGAGCACAAGGAGACAGACAACCATGCACACTCATACCTAGGGGCAATTTAGAGTGTCCAATCAGCCTATCATGCATGTTTTTGGAATGTGGGAGGAAACCGGTGTACCCGGAGGAAACCTACACAGGCCCGGGGAGTAAATGCAACCTCCACACAGGTGGCCCCACCTGGATTTGAACCCAGGATTCACACTGTGAGGGCGAGGGCTAACCACTCGTGACACCCGTCCACCTGACTATGACCTGTGACTCATAATGACACAATTTTGACACATACATGTTGTAACTACCACCCTCCAAGCCCAAAGCAAATGAAGAAATACATTCTTATTTTTTGATTCGCGCTAACTATCGATAACGCTACCAATCAAAGATGAGAAAAGACGTGTCAAATGTGTAACTTATCAAAGCACTGACTGGCTGTGGAGAGAAGATCAAGGCCAGTAATGTGACTGTCACATGGCTCCATGGGTAATACATGATGCCCCCTGTGGCCCTGTTAATTACGCTGTCAGATAAAGAGTGAAAGAGACAACATTCGGCAGATAGAGAAAGGAGAAGTCCGTTGTTTCATTTCAGAAGGGAAGCCAATCGGAGCACGTGTTTTTCTTGCATTGAACTTTTTTTTCACAACTGAACAAATTGCTTCAATTTGAACGCAATTACTTGAGTGTCTTTCCATGGTCCCTAAGTGCTTATAAACAAGTTGCTGGTTACCACATTAAAATAGAATTGTCCTAAGCAAGTGTTGCTTTATTCTATTAGGGTCGCTTCATTGAATAATTCGTAAAATAAGATAGCATTTAGCAAGTTTAAAGGAATCCTCAATGATTTTTGAATCTACCAATGTTTTTATTGACGGTTTGGTTTTCCTTGTCAACGTTCAAGGGTTGTGATTATGTCATTGGCCATCATTTTTCCCCTTTTTGAGTGTACAGTGGCACAGCAAAGTCCTCTCGCATTCCCAGTATTGCAAGCAGACATTAATGTCGCCCTAATATCCCCCAATCTGAATTCCTCAGCATGATGTCTGACCTCTACTATACTTGTAGACACCCTCTTAATATGTATGTTTTCTCTCTCTTATAATACACATGCTTAACATCAAGTAATGTGCACTCTCTGACCACATACTGAGTAATTCATTCGCTCCCCACTTGTGCTGCTTCTAATCAGTACAACTCACTAATTAGCATATTGATTGTGACCATTGTTTTTGCATAGTCCAGTAATCCTGTGCATGAAATTTTCCTTTTTAGAATATAATTGTTTTACTTTTAGTATTAGCTCATTTTTAACTAGGTTTTTTTTTTGGGCGGGGGGGTGCTTTTCTCTAAAATTCACTAGACTTATTGGTAATTTTCCTTTCATACACTGTATGTGGATGACTAGTCTTTAGGACAGTCCTTTATGTAATAACCCATTGCCCTCCGTCCCCAAACACACTCACAACATTAACAGTACATATTACTAACCGTGACCATTCTCTCCTCCACTCTCCCCAACCCTACCTGCCATCGGGACGGCCCGTAGAAGAGCCCACCTGTCGGCAAGGTTTGTCCCCTTTCTGTCTCACCCTCTGAGCAAGGCAGCAAGCATTCTACTGCCTCACTGGCCACCCATCAGCATTTCATTGACAATTTATGACTTGCTATGCCTAATTTAATATGCCCCCCCCCCCTATCTTGTTTCTCAACCACACTGCATGATGTGTTGAGCAAACTTTAAACCAGCATTGTGGCAGTACTGTAGATGTCCTTTATAATGGAAAAGTTATCTAACACATTGACAGAGTGAGAGCTGATTATAGTCCTTCACATCCACACTCCCGATCCTACCTGCATGCTTCATTGTCCTTCCAACTCCATTTACCCGCACACTCACGCAGACACACAAACAATATTTGGTTGTTCCCTCACCTGGATTTCCCAGTGGACTGAGCTCACTAATGATGTGTCTTTCGGATGAACGTTACTATTTTCATTAATGTTCTGACACTAGCTGTCCTTACCTAATCCCATTCTACTGATGACTTCTTAATCACCTGTAGCTCTTGGGCAGTGTTTCTCAACGTTTCCTCAAGCCAAAGTCACATATATTTAAATGAGGACAATATCATTAGCATGCACAAACAAAAAATTACCAACGTGTGCATAAAGTATGATGAAATAATCAGGTCTCATTTTATTCTCACCATTGCTCATTGAGTGGAGTACATTTATTATATATAGTACACCCTCTCAAAATCAGTCCATCTAATTGAGCCGACCATTTTAATATATTTATAAGTTGAATTGAGGCACTATCATTCATAAAATGAAAAATATTTTAAGGGGGTTGTTTTTTTTCTCTATATATACTACACACGTATATATGTGGGTGGCATGTATTCAAAGGGTTTGCTTGCCCAGCTCACAGTTCTGAGATCGAGGGTTCTGACCTTCTTGTGTGGATTTTGCATGTATTTCCCGTGCTGGCCAATGGCAGAGCGACAAAGAGACCACCAACCATTCACGCTCACACTCATACCTAGAAACAATTTAGAGTGTTCAACCAGTATACTGTACTGTATGTCTTTGCGAAGGCGCAAAATATAGGCCCTTTTTATTTGTTGTTGTTGTTTTTGTTTTTACATTCATAAAACCCAATGTGGGATGTAAGCCCATAAATAAACACAACAGACTGCTTTCTATGTGGGTGCCATTTAACATCAGTCAACCTGTTGTCATCCACTCTATTAGCCTGCAGTGAAATCACTGAAGCGCTTGAGTTGTGATGTCTGTCTTCTGTCTAAGCAGCCATCCCAGAGCTGGTGTCTCTCTGCTTCACTGTCCTCTGGACTTAACCTTCCTTTTACACTTGTGCATGAATACACTGAACAATATGTTTGTGTATGCGTGTGTCTGTGTGTGTGTATGTGTCCCGATAAGCATGGTCTGTCCTGGTTACTTTTTGTGTCGCTGAAGACTTAATGAGGCGCGTAAGAGGCTTTTAGAGTGAAAGGAGGTGGATAATGTGGTGCACAGTTCATTCATGTAGCGCGTGTGTGTGTCTTTGCTACCAGCTAGACACATTGGTGTTTTCTTCTGCTGTGCCACACCTGAACTAATAAGCCTTAGACTAATCTGCCTTTTTTCTCTTGGTGTGTGACTTCACTAATGCTCTGTACTTAAGAAAACACTTAGGCTCACCAGTCTTACATGAAATTGATATCACAACAAGCACAGGGAGATTTACCAACGTTCCTCAACAGCAACTATCAAAGCAGACTAAAATCTTAAATAAACTGGGGGGAAAAAGGTACTTAAGAAACATGGCTAATCCCATCATAGGCACAAGCGTCCAGTCTGAGAGACTTTGAACTGCCACAGGAAATGTCCTGTCTCTGTGGATATGTGTAAATGACTTGTTGTTTCTTAAAAGATTGAAGCATTAAAAGCAATTTTATACACTGACCCCCAATTGCACTCTCTGCAGTAGTCTATTAATTGAGAGCTTTAGAGCCAAAACGCTTGAAAATGAACCAACTTTCTCGCTAAAGTGGCACAAGTAGTTGTTCTCCCTCCTTACAAAACCATTAAACATTTTTTAGACGTCATGGATGCCATTGGGTTGTGACCAAGTCAAGATGTCCCCAGCCTACCACCCAAAGTTGGCTGGGATAGCCTCAATGACACTTTTAAGGATAAGTGGAATGGAAAAAGAAAAAATACATACTTTTTACATACATTGACCAATACATTAGGATATAACATTCAATTTCAATGATGTAATTTTTCATCAAGTTGAACTCCGTTTGGAAAATAAAGAAAACACGCCATCACAGTATAAAAGAAAAGTTTTATTTTGATCATTTTTACAATATTTTCTTAATTGAAGCAGTAAATCTAAATGGGCTCAAGTGCATCATGCCAGTTTTCATGTCACACCATGTTTTCATGTTTTTAAAAAAAACTTAAAAAGAAAAGCCAAATATTGTTTCCTTTCAACTAAAAATTTGTCATTGAATTTTAATGTTTTTAATATTATATTTGAACATTTCTCCAATTAATATTTAAACAATTTGTTCTTTTAATAGTTGTCAACACAATCTTATACTGGTGAGACTTTTTCCAACCTGGTTTAACCCCCTTATCCATTTTCTCCATCTATTTATCCATCCAAACCCCTTCCTCTTTTTTTCCCATCTTACCTCGCCACCTGGAGCTAGCGAGCCGTGACACCAGTGGGAGGGAACAACAGTGAAGGGACAAGGGACTGAGAAGGGAGGATCACAGGGGTTAGATGAAGGGAGAAAAAAGAAGGGAAAGATAAAAGATGATATGAGGCTGATTGAAAATTAAATAAGATCTGAGATTTTCTCTCATAGAATCAACCATCTTGATCATATATTTATCCTTAAGTTTGTTGAATTCTCCATTGTGTTTCAAACGTTTGAAAACACAACAGACACCCACGACCCAGTATGCACTTCTGCTGCAATTGTCTAGAACATTGCTCACATTAAAAGTCAACTACAAATGTACCTACACCACTAGAGAAGAGTTGCTGGTATCTCCATTTGTAAATTTGTGTGTGTGTGTTGAAAACAGAGAACATGCAGGACCCCAGGAGAGCTCATTTTGTCGTCTTCTCGCTTGATTTACTTCTTTCTTCTGCTGTTTATTACCAGTCATTACAAGCTGTTTGGAAACCTAATAGGACACGTTGACAAATAGACAGGAGAGACATAAACAGTATAGTCAGTAGAACACACTCAAGTCTGGCGTGCCAGCAAACTTGTACCTGGGAGGATATTTGTACCTAGAGGAACACTTAAATGTTCTTGCATGTAAAAGTAGTGTCCTTTGAGTTTCTTGTGTCATTTTCATGCATTTATTTTCATGAAACTTTCAAGTATTGTATTGTGACGACTATATAGCTGACATACTTGCATTCCCCGATTGTTTTCTCGCTCTTAACGCAAGCCGTCCAGGTGTGGCAGCGCCAGCTGCGAAACAACAATTACACACACATACACATATGCTCAAAACATGCTGTAGTTTTTCTCCTTGGCGAGGCGATTTGCCTGCATGCACCTCATAGACAGAGGCCAAGCAACAATTAACTCATTGCTTAATTCGCTAAGTATTTTGAATTCATTTTCTGCCATGACAGGCGCATCTGCCACAGCTGGTAGGGAGGCGGCAATGTGTATGAGTGTGTATGTGTTTGTATGGAAGAGAATCTGCTTCCATACAATTGTAATTGGGCTTACTTTTATCAGACCACCCAGGGTTGAGCTCAAAAGGACACTCACTTTGTTCTTGTTGTTGAGAAGACTAACTAAATTTGCTACTTCTCTATGGGCTTGTTTGTTTGTTTTTAGCTCTTCATAGTGTATCGTTAGATATAACAGTGAAACACTAGATTGTATGGCTTTCATCAAGCGTTTCATTTTTTTTTGTTGGAACAGTACCACATGGTTTGACAGTTACCTTCAAATGCCCATGGCATATGTTCAATTGTTTGGTTTTTCTCAAGGCACACTGCGTGCATATCATGTCACATAATATGAAATGCATCGGGATTTGTGATCGCATTTATTTGAGTCAACTTTTGAACTCGTGAAGGCTCTCACTGCGGTGCGGCTATGTTGTTTAGTGTTACCATGCTATTAAACAAATAAGGTAAGACAAAGGAAGTTAAAATAGCTCTTCCTCACATTCAGGTATAAAAATATATTAGATAAAGAGGAGCATGTAGTAAAGGGATACACCTTTCTGAATGATGAACATGAAGGAAGGAAAGGATGGAGAACAGAGAGGCAGGAGAGTAATTTGCGACTGCTTTTGGCTTGCTCTCAGTCCTCTTGCTGAGCAGCTGGACTTCATTAATGGCCTGTGTTAATTACATGGATCGAGTGCACATACAGCGTATGTGCCTATATAAGTACAGAAACACAGTTACACATGCACACTCACTCACACACACTTGCATTCAGGGTCACCTTGCTAGCCAGCCTTGATTGAACCAGCAGAGTGATTGGTGGATTGTGCTAGGTACTCAGACATCTTGACCATTCATATTTGGCATCATGTCACGGGGTAAAATGATTAGATCCATCAGGGTTTATGATGTTTTTCAATATGTACACCTATTGTGCATACGTTGGACTTTTGGGCCTATGGTTGATGGTTGTTTCAGTGTGGATCAAGCAATGTATATCAAATGTGAAGTAATTGATATGTTACGTCAGCTATCATGAGTGAAGATTAAAAGATGTTGATTTTTAACGGCTACTTCCCAAGTTGTGCTCAAGGCAAGATTCACAATATGTTGCAGATCCCATAAAAGGAAAGGAGAAAAAAAAAGCAGCACCAGCACAGCAGGAGATGGAATGCAAAGCCATGCTGGGAGTGGTTGAAGGGGGTCGTGTTTGACTCTTAATTACCTAGCACAGTATAGGAGATTCCAGTATGGAAAGGGAGGAATAGAAGAAGAATAACAGTATATGTTGACACTCTTATCCGTTGTCTCTAAGCAGATGTCGACCAGGCTTTTCTCTTTATTGCTGTTCAGGCCTTGTGTGACATAAACACACACACACACACACACACACACAAACACACACACACACACACACACACACACACACACACTCACTCACACACACACACACACACACACACACACACACACACATATCATCTGGGATAAATCAATGCATTCTGCTTTCAGTAATTTCCCATGGTATTTTTTTTTCCTCTCGGGTGAGTGAGGTGACAAAGCCAACCAGGGGAGAGAATCTCTTACTTTCTGTTCTGCTGTTCTAAGCTGTTGTTTGAATTTTTATGTCCTCTCTTCTCGTTTGTTTCCTCTGTGTTTTCGCTTTTTATAGGCTTTCTTTTAACATGGAATTGGGGTCCTCATTTTACGACTGCGTTCCAATACTGGGAGGGGTGACATAACCAGAATTTTTCTGCAATACAAATGCAGAAGTGCAGGTGGTAAATATTTGTAAAATATTCTTAAGGAAAATAAGCCCAATACTTTTTATGCTACTACTTTCATAACCTCTAAAACCTCAGACGTCAGAACAGTTAAAAGTAGGACAATGTTGTGCTAGAGAATGGTCACTACACTTGAATCCAGATCTTTCCTAGCAATCAAGTTGGTGTTCTGCATCCCCTCTTATCATTTGTCCTGGATGAGAGCTTCTCATTGGCGACTGATCCAGCCCACTAATCGTGGATGGCGAGCAACTAAATCGCCATTGCCAAATACACACACACACTCGCCGTAGTGCATTAGTGTGTACAAACATGGACATCCGTCTGGAAATACACACGCTGAGATGCTCTCTTATGCAGGCTAACACACAGCCAGTGCTGCAAGCTGGACTCAAACGGACACACATCAGTGCATCCAAACACAACATGGGTACACATGTATTCACGTAACACTCGGTATGTTCCCCGCTGCATCGCCCCCGGTGCTATGCTCCCTCTCTGCTCTGTGCCGTACCACCACCTCCTCGTCGTCCTCCTCCTTCGCCCTCCTCCCCCGCCTCCTCCGTCTCCCAGTACATCTGGCACGCTCAGCTGCCGAGGAGCAACATAATTATCCCACCGGAGACGCGCGCTCGTGCAAAGCGTACACATACATTGTGAGGAAAGCTCACACGCGCGTGTCTTCGGCGATCCGCGCTGCTCCCTGCTGCTCTTCGTCACTATCGGGGCTTCATTAGAGTGCGTGCAAGAGTGTGTTGATGCATGGTACTTTTGGATGGCATCCAGATGTTTTTCTTTATAGTTGAAGAGTTGGATGTGTCCTAGATGCAACTGCCCATCTCTCTTCTAACTCATTCCCTACCATTGACGGTTGCCATCCAATCCTTTTGAACTGGGAATGCTAGCAAAGAAGGATCAGATTTCAGTGCCATTAGCAGTGTTGGACATCAAAATACTCTTAATTGGTTGATTAATCACAATGATCATTCACTACTAGCCTTGCAGTCGGAATGGATGTGGCATCTATATCACATTTGAGTTCAGAATCTGGTCTTGGATATATATGTGTGCTGTTAATGTCATCGTATGGCTTTTTTATAGGCCATTAACCAACAGTTGACTTAAGAAAGACACAACTATAGCCAAAATAATATCAAATAAAAATCATATATAGAATATCATTATAAACACCAACAACCCAAAGACTGGGAGTTTTAAAGTTGCTATGGCTAAATCACACTCAACACAAAGTATAAGTATGAAAAAAGTAAAGCATTTGGCTCAGGTTTGAATGATGTATCCAGGTGAATGTTTTTTTCTGATGTAAAACTGCCTTGAAGTGAATGTCCCTTGAAAAAGCACACTATTGTTTTCATGCCCGGCTGCCGCCAAGGGGTGCCAAATTTATACCCCTCTACTAGCCGACAAAATGTTGGAGGCGAGTATTAGTGTGTCCTTAATTATACTGAACCTTGATCCATGCTTTCATAGTGTGATTAGTTGTCAGGCACTTGTGTGGGTGTGTGTCAGACTCCCATACAACCTGCTGTGGTGGCTCACGGTACTGTTGTGTTTGACTCCCAATGTCATTATATCCCAGGCTTACCGCAGCGCCAAAAGCAACTGGGCTTTATAAAAGTGTCGAGAGACACCGCCCACACTTAAAAAAATATATAAAAAAATGATAGCCAACATATGCATGTTTTCAGCGCCGCAGGTGACTAAAAAGCACCAGTTCTATGAATGACGTCCAGGGATCTAATCATGCAAGCAATCTAGCATTGTAGACCTACTCAATTTTAAAGCAAACTTTACTCTTGAAACCAAAACTGCTAGCTATTTGACTCATAGTCCATTACCAACCTGCTATCTTTTCAATCACTTGTTCTTTTTAGACCAGTCATTACCATGACAGGACTCATGGTATTACTTTCACACTGCTTTTTTTGTTAGATATACTGTTAAAAACTCAAATAATCAAGAATAAGCAGCCTTCAAAGTTTTTATGATACTATTTTTTTTTCTTTTAACATTACAACTAATGCAACAATATACCCTAAAAAAATCCTAATGTGACATTATGCCGTTCCATCAATATGTCGCTGTAAAGAACGTTTGAGCTCGAATTTCTCGATTAAAATTTGGACAAATGGCTTATCGGATCAATAGCTTACCGCCAGCGATATTTGGTATCATTGCATGTCCTCCTCATTAACACGGCAGGCTGTCGTCTCCATGGATTTGAATTATTCATACAGCCGAACCATCACAAATGTGTGTGCACAAGTAAACACATATACACACATTGGGAGTGCAGTCTTACCGTTTGTTTTCTCATCCTCAATCCAATATTTGCTTTGGTTGAAAACTGGCAAGCAAAATTGCATATTGAAATCAAAAACACAAAATGTTTTGCAGTAGACACATCTGTTCTTGCGGTTAAAACCCTAATGCAGGCAAGTGAATAAATTGTCTTCGGGCATACACTATGCCTGTTTTTTTTTATTGATAATAAACCAACTTTGAATGTAATAATAGGCATGCAAAATGTAGTACCGATACTGTAACTGCTAACCACTTGACCACCTTTATTAAAAGCTCTTGATAAAGAAATAAATAATAAAAAATACAGCACAAGTTTTATTTACTAAAATGTTTTATTCATTTTTTTTCATTAACCAAAATAAAACTGGCGCATATGTACTCAATTAATTATTGTTAAGGTACACTCATGCTACATTTCGCATTAAACATCAACATCTTCCTTTTAAAGTCAGTTCAAGCCAAGCTGCGCTATAATTCAACACTTGTTGCTATGGCACACATTTCATATTCTAGTAATGACGCACAAGTACCTGTTTAGTATGTGACACAGTATTGGGAGTCTTACACTCCAGGAGAATCCAGATGAGATAGGCATGTGTTTGCATGAATGTTTTTGTGTGTGCGGGTGTAGTCGAGGGTGGGAGGCTCAGTTTGCCCCCAGGCACTCGGTCCTTAGTGTTTGGCTAAGGGGATGCAGAGCGACCCTCATCCTTGCCCTGATCAATGTGCATGCCGTGTGGGTGTGTGGAGATGTGTATATTGTATATCTCGTTAGCACAGAGTGGAGAGGAGTCCGGGGAATGATACTTTTCTTGCCAAGGGATATGCTTGGTCCCACCACCTGAATTTATCAGACATATTAACACACACACACACATACTCATTGACCCCGTCTACCGTCATTTCATTTTTTTCCACCCCCCTCCCACATACAGATTGAATATGCACAGCAGTCCCAATGTGCTGCAGGAACACTAAGGTTTTAGCATAAGTTGGGTCATACAATACTTATTCCCCAATGGTAAGGTGCCATTTTATTTAGACTAATCATACTTAAGTTCATGCAAAATAAAGAAAACAATATTCAGAGTCAATCTTTTCAAAAGCACATGGGTTGCACATTTACCAGTCATGACAGACTGCCAGCTGTGTGAACTCAACAGATGGATCATGCAAAAAAGTGGGCTGTATATAGGAGTAAATTGCGAGTGTGTGTTTGTAAATCAGATGTCATTCCAAGGTGCGACAGTGTGAAAGTGGCCTGTCTCATTATCAAGGACACCTTTAATTACAGCAGCAGGTTGTCCTGTGTTTGTAGGGTTATGTATTAATAAACATGTGATGTTAGTATGGTGGACAAACGGTTGGCTTACCCACCTTACAGTATCTGATCATAGGTTTAGACACTTGTTAGGCTTTGTGTGAGCGTATCTCATACTATTGTTTTTCAATGCTTCAACCATGTGGTATTTGAGTTTTAAGTCCACCTTTCAATCTTTCTTCTTTTTACTTAACTCCCCTCCTTTTTCTTCTGCTAAAAGAACTGGAAATGGGAAGCGGTAGGGTTAGGAATTGGCAGTCCAACCACTGAAAGCATGGACTCCTACTGGGGTTTAGGCTGCACAAATCCACACACACATATTTTTATGTATACACATACACAAGCCGGTCCCCAAGGGTGGAACCTCAACACTGTGTGTACAGTGAGCAGCTGTAAGGCCAACGGACGCTTACTGTACTTCTTTGTTCAGTGCTGGCTTTGCTCCACAGAAA
This sequence comes from Stigmatopora nigra, assembly GCF_051989575.1. Classification (NCBI taxonomy): domain Eukaryota; kingdom Metazoa; phylum Chordata; class Actinopteri; order Syngnathiformes; family Syngnathidae; genus Stigmatopora; species Stigmatopora nigra. The sequence goes on along the minus strand of NC_135509.1, from coordinate 12,026,530 downwards.
CTCTCTTCCTTTTTTCGTCTTTCGTTTTCATCACTCAAGCTGTCTTTCACTTGTTTGTTCCAATGGTATAACTCATTCACTAAATTCATGTGTCTGGATTTTTTTCTGAAGAGAAGCAATAGTGAATGGTGTCTGTTTAGTTTAACTGTCTGTTCAGAAACCCCAACAGGAAGCCTCCTCCTCCTCCAATTTCTGAGGAGTTCAAACAAGACAGGCTGTTATGCCTTTCACATTCATACAGTCAACATTGGTGCTAAACCAAGCTTCTCTTTGTCTACATTTCATGTTGTGGCTATGTGTGCACACTCTGTGTCTGGCTGGGTTTTTTTTGCAGTGTATGACAGTGTGTAATGCTTCCAACCCTTAGGCTCATTTCTTGGTGACATGCACATCTCTGTTGTGCGTGTGTATTTGCCTTGTGTCAGTTTATCTATGGAGCCGTTTTCACAAAGACGCTGTGACAGCAATCTGCAACAATTATGTTGGTGGATGGCGTTGCATTTTGACGGCGATGGTCAATCTGGAGAGCAAAGTCTCTAGATTTAGAGTGCAGGCTTCAGAGTAGAATTTCAATTGCAGGGCTTGTTCTGAAACTAAATGAATTAACACCAAAGCAAACTATTTTGCTGAAATGACATCACCGTACAGTGCACGCCATTTTGCCATCCGCCATCGCTGTCATGTTGTCTTTGATAATTGCCACTGCCGCTTTGTGTTTTGTATTTATCCTTTCCCTTTAATTGTTAATATTAAACCACATTTCACTTCTGAATTAAGCTTCATCTGTCAATGTAGAAAAGATATTCCCGGTATACCTGTTTAAGGAAAGTCATACTATAAATTAGTCATTAAGTCGAAATGACATCAAATGAGCACGTAAATGGCCAACATGATTAAAATAATTCCTTTGCATGATTCAAGGCACATCCAATATGGTCGCCAAATACAAATTAGCATAACTATGCCAAAGCAGTAAGCACCAAGCCTTCACTGTGTATAGCTGACTCCCAGTCAAGCCGAACCTGCATACACTGTAGAGTATACACACAGTCTTTTCGTTTCAGGGTAAACCCCTTGGTGAATTGATAAATTAATTACTCTGGGATGAGTGTATACCTGTGTAACAAAGGTTTTGTGTTGTGTGTGGTGCTAGTAAAGCCCTAATGGGGTAGACCGCGTGTGTTTATGTGCTCCCAGGCCACTGTTTATCGCTAAGCGAGCTGGAACTAATTTACTAATTGAGTTTTGTGATGGAAGAGAAGAGTGGGAAAGTGGGCTTGAAAATAAAGACTTGGGGCCGACGCAAACTTGGCACATTGGGAAAAGAAAGTCGGAAAAAAGATGGCATGGACTAGTTGCTCATGTGCATTCTGCCGTGCTACTACTTGGCATCCTATCAATGTCTGTGAGCGTAAATCTGCTGTGTTACTGACAGGGGCTTCTCAAGCCTGCTGCCATATTATAAAGAAGGCTGTCATATCACTCAATTCATACCAGCAGGACATGACAAGATAGGCATTAGGAGTATGATCGAAGTATGTTCTGAATTAAATATTATTCATACCGCTCTCATTTTTGCGTGGAAGACCTGACTTACTTACAGCTAGACTATGGTGCACAATAGTAAACAAAAACAGACTAGAAGGAAGGATGCCAGTATTAACTGGAGGTTGCGAAGAAGACAACGGGGAGACACTGTGAGCGTTTGCTTGGAGGAGGTGAGCTAAGGGTGGGTCTGGTGAGGGAGGTGAAGGGGGTGTTTTGGCTGGAGTTGTAAGGAGAGTCATGTCAGTACCAGCTGCTTCTGTTTTCGTATTTCCCAGAATCCCTGAGGGGCAATGACCCAGGGATTTCGACAAAGTTCATTCTTAATATATTGCAAAGTAGAGAGAGGAACTACATCTCTTCTATTCAATCCTTATCGTTCTTTCTAAATACTTGGGATCCGAATTTTTAGATGGTAGACATGAGGTCAATCTGGGTAAATGTCGGACACTGTCAACGAGTTGGAAGTTGATTTACTAATTGGGCATTAGGTGAGTACTAAAGCACATTAACGCTATTTGGCTCTAACATAGCTTAATAATAGTGTTTTAAAAAAAATCAGTTGAGATGATTGACTTAAGTCTCCCCTACACCCGTAACCAGGTTAGCATAGTACAAACTTTTGCCCTCAACAATGTTCAGATTGTTGAGGTTTCCTTTCTTTTTTTCTCCCTCTTGATCTTTATGCCTTCATCCCCAGTCCCCTACTCCGCTTAGCTCACCGCAGCCACCTCCGCATCACCCCCATCTCAGCAGTCCTCCTGTTCTGCTCATCTCTCTTCCCTCCATCTCTCCATCCCACCCAGGGAGCGCAAATCCCTCTTTTCCTAGGTAGGAGTGTAGGGAGGAGTGGTGTGGCTTAGATCTCAGCCCCCCACATCATCCCTTCATCAGACCCCCTCCTGCCACTCTTCCTACCCCCCACCCATCCACTGCACGTGTTCATGTTAAATTATGTTTTTATGCCTCTCTTCCATCCCTTTTTTATTTTTTTTTATTACATAGCTTCCCTTGGCTTTTCCCTATTACCATTCCATTTTCATTCTTCTGTTGAGCCACTCGGTACACTTCTTCAGTGGATATGCATCTAATTGGAACATAATCAATCCATGTATTTACATAATTATTCATGTTATTTATTTATTTGCTAATAACTGCCAACTTGGCCTCATAAGACATTTCTATCATGTTGGACATCTGGTTTAAACAAGATAGGAGTAAAGCTTTTTGTCCCATACTATAAAAACACCATCTACGATTACTGTATCACATTAATGAGTCTGAATTGTTAAGTTGTGTAAAATGATAGCAGAGATATATATATTTTTTTACTTTTTTTCTTTCTATAGAAAGTAAACACCCACACTGTGTCATATTTGTCCCTCTTTGGTTGTAGCCATGTCCCTCACACTTTCCCAACCCCCACTGTTACGTCCACTCTTGATCTTTCTCTACTGTATCTCTCCGGTTGGGTAAACTAGAAACAGCCATCCCGCCTAGACCTCCACCTCCTCGCTTGTTACATTTTGCTATTCCCCCTTTGCTGCCCCAGTGCCGTACCTGCCTACATTATTCCTTCTCTGCACTTTTTTTTGTTTTGAGGGAACAAGCAGGGGGTTTGTCCAGTCATTAAGATCCATTTTCTCTGTTCTTTTGTGTCTTTTAACATACTTGTGTGGCCCTGTTAATGTGAAGCCACTAACCAGATAGCTTTATTGTTTGAAAGAAAGACCGTTAAAATGAAAGAAAGCATGGAAAAGAAGAGACTCTGGTCACTGAGAGATCAGGACACAACATGTGCGCTGGTAGTTTTCAGAGAGGCTTGGTGCACAATGTGTATTCAGGCAATTAGACGCCCCATTCTGGCATCCAGCCTGTACTGTAAGCTGAATACGTACTGTATATGTAAATTGTTCGCCCACTAATACATTTAAGCAAATTTCTTTGCATCCTGAAACAGTGGGTCCATAGTGCGCCCGAAAAAAGGTTGTAATTTAAAACTGCACAATTTATGTTTTTGAAGTCAATGTTTATAAGGGATTTGACATATTGTAAGATATTGCAATCATGCTGGCTTTCTGTTTGTTTCCTAATGTTACCGGGCAGTCTCAGACTCTATTATTACGAGACATAACCTGAAAGGAATCTGTGTTTGGCTCTTCCTTCAATATACAACGATGGCTGTGTGGAATTTATTATTTCCTGCCACTTGGCTGCAAGCTCCATCTGCCAGTGATCACAGGCTAATAACTAATCATTTAGACAGTGTGATTGTTGCATGTCTGGAAACAGCTGATGTTTCCTGGGGTGATTAAACAACATTCCCTCAACCCCTTCATCATCTTTGGGCCACCCTTTCATGGTGCTCTCTTTTTGCTTTGACCCTTTTCTTTTCACTCCCTACCCTCTCCTTCCTCTTCCTCCTTATGTACCATTGCTAATCATCATTCCATGGTTTCCTCCCCAGCTGTATAACATTAGCTGATGAATGCATTAATAAAGCCCACACACTCCAATGTGAGCACACAGCAGGGCTGACGGATTCGTTTCATCGTTTTCTGTCATTAAGTCGGAAAATACAGCTCTTCATCATCATCAGTGTAAGTTATGGAGAACATTCAGAGATGGTGCTGTGTGTTTGCATAGTTAAATGTCCAAAGGCAGTTACTTCTAAACATCAGGACTCAACACGACTATTTGTTTTTGTTGTTGTTGTTGTTTTGTTGTGTCTTACTTGTTGTTTAGTTATCACTTCAGGATGGAACACAGATCTTTCCATATTTCCTGAACTACATTTTCATTGCTTTAAACTCTAACTTAAATCCATAGTGTGTGTGTTTATCATTTTGGACAGAGGGCGTAAGAAGAGCTCATTGGGAGTTTGATATCTGACAGCTGATTAAGGAAAGACAGGATACTCTGACAGGACATCTCCATGGGAATTATGGGAGATGAAACCAGGAGAGAGCCGCGGCCATAAAGTGGGGGTTGTTGGGAATAAGACCAAAAAAAGGAGAGAGCAGCCATGGCTATATCAATAAGATAACCGTGTCGTAGTAAATTAAAATGAAACCCTTCCCCCACATTTTATTTTGGGAAATTAAAACTGGCCGAATTACCAAAGGGAGCAGTGTTTTCTGGCAAAAGTGGTGACATGGAAGCTTATGCTTGAAAGCGAATGTGAAGCTACAGAGGCGAAGAGAAACAAGGTGGGAGATGAAATAGGAAGGTGGCCTGCATCCTGCTGCTTATCCTTGAACACTCTTAGGAGGTCTCTCCTTCTATATTGCCCCCACCCCCGTCGGTCACATACACACACATCTGTAGTGCCCAGCTTGCGCATGAGGGTGCTGTTGCAATTAAACTGGCGCAGCATGGTGCCCAGATTGGGGGGGATTCAGTAGGAGAAGGGAGAGAGAATGGCACACTGCATGCACACTACCACTAGAAGACAAGAAAGGAAATTCAAGTGATGTGAAGATGGTGCTGAAACAATAAATATATGATACTTCATCACATTATTCTATAACTGCAAAACAAAATTAATAGATCAGGCAGTGTATGGATTCTTCAAGTGCTATTTTAAATAATGAGAAAGTTGTTTTGATAGTGCTTCATCTTGCACAACTACTGTGACTCCGCACCACCTCCCTGCCTGCTGTGATTGGTTCTTTAATTAGTTTCTAACAAGAGCCTTGCAGGAAGGCAGTATACTGATTGGATGTCTTATCACTGTTAATTAGTTCAATTAAGTCATTAGAAGGGTCTTCTGACTTCATTTCCTGGGGCTTCGCAGGCAGCGTCCTCCACCTTTTGCGCTCTTAGTAGGATTGTAGATGGAGAGGGCGTTGATTTGACGATGCTCTTACATCATCACTGCATCTATTAAAAGAGAATAGATATCTGATGTTTATCTTATGCTACTGCTTTTCAGGTATCATTTCAGGTATTGAATAATTATTTGTGATCTTTGCCTTTAGTGGGGGAGGGAGTTGATGTAATGTTCAGGTTTGTTGTTGTTGTTGTTGAAAACGCATCTGGAACAGAGAGGGTCTCTTTTTGCCCAGATGTACTCCTATGTAGTAAAAGGTGTGTGTGTGTGTGTCGTCAATGTGTCCAGACAACAGCTGTGTATTTCAGGTGTGTTTAGACCAAAACGGACAGATTTTGATGTGGATTGAAGGTTGAGAATGATATTGGGACAAAGAGTAGAACAATGAACTAACAATACACACACACACGGAGTATCTCTGCTATGAAATCAGCCATGAGACAATGTTTGGTCGAGCATGGTTGGCTGGAGAGGCAATTAGTAAAAGCTACATGTGCATGGCTGGCTAGACAGTGGTTTTCCAACTCCAGCTGTTGTGTACCTACAAATCAGCCCATTATGTCCACGTGCGTACACGCGCCTGTGTATGCATGCGCTCCAGTTCATGCAAACAAGTGTTGATATATGCTATTATTCTAAAGACCAATTTGGTTTTACTATCTGCTTGTCACATACAGATGCTGGGCTTGAACTAATTTTACACTCTAGCAAACATTTTTTCTTGTTTTGTAACATGTGCGCAAAATGCAGGTATTCAACAACATCCCAAATGCATACTTACACCATCCATGAGAAATATTTGATCCAGTAAAATGTAGAACATTGTCACACTAGCATTACTTCCCTCAGTGTATTTAGCTTGACCATATATATGCATTGATATAGATGTAGATACAGATACAGATATATTGCTGCATAATAACCATTGAATTGCACCAAAATACGCTTTTAGAATGAGGATATGCCATGACTAGTGAAAGATTGAACATTATGTATTTTATTGATTTGGAGAAGAATTGCGGGATTAACAATAAGGCGAGCGAGTGTGTCTAAACTTACGACGACCTGATTGCTAGGATCATACATCCATAAACACACGTTTCTTTTGGAGAGGGAAGACAAAGAGTTGCTGAAGAAGAAGAAAAAGAGAGCAAAGACAATGCAACAATACCCTCTAACCACCATACTGGCGTCTCTTTGTTGGAGGTGTGTGTATGCTTAGAAGCGCTCGTGTGCGAGCATGTATTAATATTGATTTAGCATTCTGTCAGGGGGTCTTTGAACCTCACTTTCCCTGCTCAGCCCCTCGGGACATGTTGTAAAGGAGAGGCACACACATCCAGCACACACCAAGAGACGTCAAATATAATTAATGATAAAACCTGAAACCTTGACAAAGAGACACAGTCGCTGTGTCGAAAATGTGTGAGACTTTGTGAATATAAATCCATTTGTGTGTTCTTGCATCTCTGGGTGTTTGTGAGTCACAGAGACCCAGGCGATGAGAGAGAAAGAGGCTAAACTGTGATTCCCAGTAGTGACTTTGCTCTACATGTGAACTCTCTTAAGTAGGCTGGAGAACTGTTTGACTGAGCTCTCGTCTATGAGTGAGCACTTGTGTTTGTGTGTATGTGTGTGCACATCAAGCCAAATGTTTAATCCTCCATCAGCTACTTTATGATTTTTTAGCAAAGGATATATTTTTCCGTTTGATCCGCATAATGTATGCCACTGGATTGGAAGCTGGGTGAATGTAAAATAAATATATCATTTGCTCAATTGCTCTCAATGTGTTTTATGGCATATATAACAGTTTTTATTTCATAAACTGGTTGACTGTCATTGGTGGCAATAAAACATCCAATTCATTTTTTTAAGCAATTGTATGCCATTGCCATTTAAATTTGAACTCCAGTAGTAGAAGATAGATAAAACAGTGATGAGATTCCTGTTGAATAATATGATTTATCCCACTATTTGATTTGCTGTATTCAAAAAGTGCCCAAACTATAACCAGACTAGAATCAGAGAAACTAAAGGATATATATTGCCACATTTTCTGCACATTTCATTAAGTAGCATTTCACAGTCCAATGACATCAATTGCAAGTGATGTGCTCAAAAAATAATTATTCCGACAATGCTTATTTTGTACAGCTGTCGTTCGAACCACTTTAATTCGGAATTTACTCTGTAATTATGCAAATAATGTGAATTAACCAATCTTTCAGTGGGCTACATCAAATGGCTTTAAAACAGTATCAATTATGAACCATGAAATTACCCAACCATGGTTTAGATTCAATTGTTCCAATGTTAATGAAGCCTTAATTTCTCATTCCATTCATGTAATTTTGCAGCTTTCATCCACTTGCTTACTGGAATGAACGAGACATTCCCGAAGACGTCTTTTGGGATTATTGTGTCTTTGGTGGAACAGACTCGATCCAACTAATTTAAATTATTGTTTAGGCATACCTTTTTTTTACTGTTTAATTAACAAATCAGGACCGAATGGTTTAGTGAAGCAAAATACAGCATCATTTTACCATTTTATGTTCTCAAATGCTACTGTTTACCTGACTGTTCTTCATTGCTCTGCTCCTGTGTGTCAGTTACTCTGTGGGGCTGCCTTTCCATCCATCTTTGGGGATTCTCTTTACGAGTTGTACTTCTACGCATACACACACACACACACACACACACACACACACACACACACACACACAAATCTCTAGGCACATGTATATTTGATTCCTGCCTCAGAATAATTAATAGCCATGTGTTGATTTATTTATTTGTTTGTATTTGAAGCAGACAAAGAAAAGTGTGTTTTCTGTGCTAGTAATAGTGAGTGAAAGAAAACGCACGTACTTTATTATTTAAATGGAGTGTATTGGCATTTTAAATAGTTTGGCCAGGTTTCCACTCTTGGAAATGGTTAGCAAATGTATTCCTTTGTGTTTGGCAAATAACTCTTGTGTGATCAGGTGTGCCAATGTGTACATGTTTATGGACAATAATTAATCTGGAAAATAATTTTTACTGCCTCTTATTTTGTTTGCATAAATGCAGGCCTTATTCAATATTGTGGTCCTACATACCAATCTGTCGCTCACTCATATCATGTTGAAACAGTTCGTTAGGGCCCCTTTGTCCGTTAAATGAGGCCAAATCTAGAAGGAAAATCTGGATTTTTTTTATCTCTCAGAAAACACTGATTCCAGACTTGAAAAAGCCATTCCGTAATGAAGTACGATGCATCTGTGTTGCAGCTGCTTAGTCTCTTCATTGTAGAGGTCATTACGCTCATCACTGCACCGCCTTTGTATATTCTTGTTAATCTCGGCATAGGTGTCCACATCGGTCCTCAAGAGCTGCAGTCGCGCATGTTTTCGTTCTAACCATTAAAGAAAATATATTTTCACCAATTCAGGGTCTTAAATGTGTAATCAGTGGATTGCAGTTAGGTTCTGCTCGTTTCAGAAGAAACCTCATTAGTTAAACTACCTATGTTGGATCAATTGAAACAAAGACCTACAGCCACTGTGGCCCTTTGTGAAATACTTTGGACACAACAGCAATCAAAGTGTATTTGACAGCCACAGTCCTTTAGTGGATCAGTTTTAGGATATTTGTGTGTTTGCAAAGACCGGTGTTCACGTCAGCTCAGCATTTTTACTTCATGGCCTAAGACCTTGAACCTTCTAAATTACTTTTGGACCCTTCAAAGAATGCATGACTTTGACTTGTGGATTAGCACTGCTACAAGCAGCCTTTGTCCATTTCATGATCACCTGATGTTGGACGACACCACACATGGAAACACGGTCACTTCTTTAAATGGCACGGCACATAAATTGTTCATTTTAGTGAAAAGTCTGCTCTCTTTCTAAGCTCTAGCAAGAGTTATGTTGTCTGCCAGCAGGCATCAAATAAAAGACATGCACATGCAATACAGTGAGCATGCGGTGGGATCTGTCCAACCATGTTGAAGGTATCTGGCGTGCGTTTCCACATGTGACCTAGTCATGTTTTAATGTCTTCATTAGCAAGGCATCACTCTGCTATGCGTGGGTGTGTATATGTGGGCGATGCATAGTGCTTTGGGGGGGAGGGGGGCAGAGTTTTGTGAGTTTCATGTTGCTGTGTTTCGAAAGTTTGGAATCGATATGAATCTAAAGAACCTTGCGTTAAGCCCACTAAAAATGTCTTTATAATTCTATTATCAGAAAATAAGTGTTGTAAAACCCTGCTTGTTTTGTTTGTAGACCACAGCAAGGTGCATTTTGGCATGCCCTACCCTGGCATTGCTAGTGAGGGCTTCATGGATGCAGGCAGTTGGTCTTGGTGGGGGGGCATGTAGGGCGAGGACATGGCGGACAGGCTAGAAGCAAGGTCACTCCTAGTGTGTTTTGTATGTGTGTGTTTTCATGGTCCACAGGCATGACCATGTGACCCCCACGATAGCAAATGTAATATTTTTCTTCTCTGTATTTTGTGATGATTATTTTTGCACTTGAGTTGGCAAAAAAAGACAACAACCTTTTTTTAATCATAAAGATTAGCTCAAGCTTGAAGTTCCTTAAAGGTTAGCTGAACTATTAGTTCACTAGGAATGGTTTTAATTGAGACTAAATTAGCTGTCAAATTGCAGTGAAACACCCCGCTCGATCTATTATCTCCTGTCTATTCATTCTCCACCTTTCTCCCTCTCTCTGGGTCCAGATGGGCAGCTTGCAGGTTAACCCGAACAGCTGGAGCTGCATTATTAGCATCCTGCTGTGCGTGCTTATTGGCTCGACTCCTCTATTCCTACCTTGCTCTTTTAGGACTGGTGCTTTTTATTCAAGCCAGTTTACGGGGTCATCAAAGGTGTGATTGTGAAGTCTTGGAATTAACCATACAAAGGTGGAATGAACGTGCGTTACTTTTACATCTGTTAACAAAAAGTGTTTGCGTGTTACGCCTGTACAGTTTAATAAATATGTATGTGGCTAGGATATAAGAGACCTTGCTCTCTCCCACCCACTTTGAGAGAGTAGATTAAAGAAATATAATATAAACAGCACACACTAGCTGCAGGATTGGAATATATACGATATATATATATATATATATATATACTTTACATTTGTTATTTGACAGCACACTAGAAAATTGCACATTTTACAAATAAATGAGGCTTTTTCTTTGCCTTGACAACTATGTGATCAGATCCTTGATAGTGGTTGCCATGGTGATTTGCCTCAGATGCAGACGTGCGTGCTAACCTTGACGAGGAGGCCAGCACGCACGTTCTAATCTTTCATTACCTTTTTAATTTAGTCTGTGTTCAACACTGCTGAGAAATTGCCCCGTGGTCAAGTTCATAATTCAGCAAAAAAGTTAATAGATTCCTCCTTAGCAGACAGATCATTTTAATCGCGTACTTTGAATAGTGCTTTAAAGAACTGTCGATGTTCATTTGGTGTGAAGGTATGCTTGTTATGACGTATGTACCTTGCGATTGGCTGGCATCTAGTCCAGAGATTACACTTGTGAGGAATATCATGAACATAAAATGGGTAGTGTTTTTAGAATTTGCAAAAAATTCAAATGTATCAACAGTAGGAATGGTCATTACCTCCTAAACACTATCATAGGCATCAGTCTTCTCTCATTCTTTGCATGTTCGCGGATGTGTGTTTATGGTTTATTCACACTGATTAAGCTTATTCCCTCCTGGCTACTTTCAAGCTTTCAATTAAGATTCTAAACAGAAATATACTCTGCATTCATTACCCTCATCCCTCCTAACAAGCTAAAAAGATTGTGTATGTGTGTGTGCAGCTTTGTGCATTTGGCTTTCTTTGTGTTTGTTGGAGGAAGAGGTAATTCCCTATTTTCCCGTGAAATCCTGAGCGATGATTCCAAGGCTGGGGCAATGATGTGTGCTGCTCTCCTCGTTGAATGCTAATTAAATTCTCATTATGATAGGAAGATACGAGACATTCATATTAGCTGTTTGTTGTTGCGGTCAAGTGCTCTCCATATTTATCCTGTGATGGTCTTACGATGATAATGATGACTTTTTTTTGTTTGTGTGTTCATTTTGTGTTTGGTGTTTTTTTCCTGTCAATATTCTAACAACGTAGCACAGTCTACTACAACATTTTTGCTCATTTTTGTTGGCGTTGTATGGTTGGTTAAAGAACGGTGTGCAAGAGTTTGGTATTTTTGGACTACTAGGTTTCATGCGCAACTCTACTATTATGTATTGTAACACCCACGTAAATGCACGCACCCATATACACCAAATCATGGCCTCAAGACACACCAAACAGCTCTGCTTAATTTAGGCTTGCTTTCGTTTTACACAAACCATAACTGTCCGTCACTAAATACCTGTCTTACTTGTTTTGTGTATATATGTATCACAATTTAGATTCCGTTCATCCTAGATCATTACTTGTTGTTCATTTTACTCAATTATTTTTTTTTGTTCCAAAACTTTTACAAACATGTAACATTTATCTCCTAATGAAAGTATTCCAGCGTTTTGACTTACAACCTTCTTCAATAGCTTCAACTCCTATTGCTAACTTTTTAGTAATTAACCTAATGGACCTTTGGACTGCTACTGCTTGGAAATACAGTGTTGAGTTGTTTGCTATCTTGATTTCTGTACTGTTTCTCTATTGATGTGGTGAGGATTGTCGACCCCAAGGCGGATTCCAAAACCAACACAATTAAGTAAACAGAAAATAACACTTGCCAACCTACTCACTACTGCAATTACAGGGTCTTTTTATCTATTGCTAATACCTACAAATCATCTCCATAGCAATGATATACTGCTACTATCATTCAATAAAAAGTACAAATAAAAATCCACACAGAGATAAGGAGTATTCAGATGGTGAAAATATTGACATTTACCTCACAGCGCAAGTGATAGAATTAGAGGTGAGATAGAAAATGAGAAAGGGAGAAAGTGTGTGGGTGTAGGAGACCCCAGGGACCCCACACTGCAGCATTCTTTGTCCGTGTGAGTGTGTGTGTGAGGGGGGAGCAAGAGAGACAGAGAGTATGAGTAAGGTGGGGTACACTTGGGACCCCTCCAGCACTGCAGCACGTTTGGTGAGTGTGTGTGTATATTGTCCAGCCCCCACACTACCAATGGGTCAATCTCACTCCCTGAACCCCCGCAACCCCCATCACTTGGTTGCTATGGCAACACACCTTGAGCAAACCCCCTAGAGAGGTCCATATTCCTCCACCTAGCATCCAGCACTCTCCTACCGGATGCACTTTAACTCCCACTGTCTCCGTCACCCCCCACCCCCCTTTTTCCCAACTCATCTTCCATCCTGGCATCTCTCTCCCTCCATCCCGACTTCATCCTTCTTTTTCACTCCATTCCTCGTTTTTGGCCACTAGCCCTCTTCCTGTCCTCGCTATCTATCGGCTGACATTCTTGATGGTCTCTCCGCTATGAGGGAGAAAATGAACACATGCGCCCCTACCTTATTTTACCCACACACAGCTTCACAATATTTTTTGAAGGAGGGTGCCAGGAGGGGCAGTAATGGAGGGTTGGTACCCAAGGGAACTTCTGCAGTCAGTGTTGAGATAGCAATAGAGGAAAAAAAGGGGTCTGGGCTTTTTTAGGGTTAGTGGGTGCCTGAATACTCCGAGGACTCGATAGTAAGACACGATGTGTGTGTATGATAATCGGGTAGGCAGCCAACTTAGGGATCTGGCAGCTTATTTATCCTATGTTGTATGTTTTACTCAATGTGTGTGTACTGTGTCCATGTGATTGTGTGTATGTGCCTCTCCTCTGGTCAATTAGCAAATGAAGTGTAGGGGTAAGAAGAAAAATTCAAGGTAAAGTGGGGTATACATTGAAAGAGGTAACATGTATTAATATTCATGACAGCTATATAACAAATTATAAAATTGTTTGAACCAACGTTACAGCTCGCAATTGTAACTTCCACCTCAAAGTTTGCACTCCATTTGGGTTTTACCTTATTTTTCCTGACATAACTATCATAACCACTCAGAAACTAGCTTGAAAAAAACGGTGGTGATTTCGCCTCAGCTGCCACGTGCAATACCGTGTGTGGTGCCATTTTTCTGTTCTACAAATGATCAAAACTCAGGTCAGAAGCCTATCTTTATATACCAGGATGATTGCCAATGACTTTTAAAATCTAAATACATCCTTCTGTCTGTTTTCTTACCATTTTCTAAGACTTTATAATCTGGAATTTCCTTATATTCACAAAAAGAAATAAAATGCAAGTTACCTTCACGTAGAACTCTCACTTTGAAACAAGAACTTACAATTTACCACAAATAAAGAAATTAGATAACATCTCTTCCTCATATATTGCTTCACTCATTAGCTTTGGTCATAGCAACCAATGAAATAGTATGATACGAGCAATATTATATGAATTGTAAGAACAGATGGGAAAGGCCCATGGAAGAAAAAAAAATCTGCAATTCTACCTAAAATGCATTGTCTATTGTTTTGTTACAAATTCCCAGTATTAACCTTCACCCAAGCTGTCTCTTTCGGTCTCTCTTTCTTCCTTCTCTTCCCTGGGTTCTCTGTCCCAGCATGGGCCTTCCATGGTTGTGGGTGTATGTGTGTGCAGACCTGTGTGCACACATGTGCGTCTAAGGCACGCTGTGAAACAAAGTGTAGCGGCAGGATGCTCTGAGACTTTGTCGTCTCACTATGGGTCACATACACAAACGCTGTCATACGGGCTCAATCTCAGAGGGAGACAGCATGCCGAGTGTACGGTCCCCAAATATACTGATCAAAACAATGCATTTATAACAAGAGACTCTTTCATGACACACACATAACTGTGCAGTGGTTGCTGCCCTTGTTACGGACAGCCCAATTATGTCTGTAATTCCTTGAGACAGAAACAGTTTGCACAACAAACGACATTTATTTAAGCAACTGCACTTTTGGCTTTAAATAATGCCTTCTTTATATACTGTATCCGTAATATGGGACGTTTTAGTAACCAGCTCCAAAACCTATTGTTTTTAAGATGATAGTGATGATAGAAGGAATCTGTGAGAATTTACATTTTGGTCATATGTATATCATCATATTCCCCAGCAGTACTAAAAATGTCTGCGCTTTGCATACACCCACTTCAATTTCCTAGTCAACGATAATGAACTGTCAGTCTAGCTAGGCCTAGTTCTCTCTGGCGCACACAATCTAGCAACCTTTGATGTTGTTTGTCTGTGGACTCGAGGGTGATTGGGGACGCCGGTGGTGGACAATACCATCGTCATAAGCCTGTCTAGCACCCAACACCCACACATACACATGTCACGTCTTTTGAACCAGGATTAGGGACCTTTGTTAGATGCAGTCTTTGTGTGTGTACTTGTCAACTTGGATGTCATGGATGTATGACTGAAGATGTTATCAACTTTTAAGTAGCTTGTAGCGGGTTGTGCGTATACAAGTAGTGCCTTTATATGTCAATCATCACGCATGATGTTAAGTCTTGAGATGTTAAATGATATATGAGTAGGAATTTTATACATATCATATTATGTAGTATTAGTTGAAAGGCACATAATGGAGTTGTAGTTTGTAGTTGTACTTTTTTCCCCACAATATTTTATATTGTAGTCTGTGTACTGCAGATAGCAATCATTTATTTGAGGGACAGTGACATTGACACCTATGTGTCTTAGTTTTTCATAGTTTCCCGAGTCGGATTGTTGCCAACCTGCAGAACCATTAAACAAGGAGGAAAGAAAGAAATTGCAGATGGAGACAGCAGATGGACACATGGCATTGTAAAATGAGCTGCCATTCTTTTGTGAGTTGTCACCATGTAAAGGACGCTATGAGAATCCATGACGCACAGAATCATGCAGATGTGCACTCATAAAATGTAATATAAAAACTTGAATATAATTCTATAATATCATTAGATTATGGTGTTATGTCCAATTTTTTAATGGGACAAGGAAATGGGTTTTGGGCCATTGAAATTAATCAGCAACTGAGGGACAGAAATGAGAATAAATGAAGTGAGTGATGGGCATTTGACAGTGGGGGTGGTAGGATAACGAGGACCAAGAGAGGGACGGGTGGCTACAGGATGGAGATAGATCACTCACAACCCCAGTGGGGAGGACAGGCAATTACCAGTTGGGGCATGCATAGCACTGGGACTGTTGGGTGTTAAGTGTACAAGAGGGAATGGAAAATAAAAGCAAAACGTGGCAGTGATGAGAAGAGAATGGACCACACTGATGTATCTCAAAGCCAATGTCCCCCACAGTCGAAAATACACATTATTTTTTTTTTTAAAAAAAGGGAATTTCTTTCATCTTTTATCTCCAGCAAGTTCATGTTATTTTTAAAGAAGCAACTACTTTGTGAATAGCGTGGAGACAATTTTGTCCTGATGGACTTTTGTTACATTGCAACAAAACATCTAAATACAATTGGAAAATGAGTGCTTTGATGAATTATGTCATCACTTTTAAGCCTCATGAAATGTTCAGGTAAATTGTTTATCAATGTCTGTCATATTTGATGATGTTTATAGGCTTCACATTTATATTTCAGTACATATACACTTCTGTCACTACTGGACTGTGTTGCTCTACCTGCTGAATCTGCACCAAACATCTGTCATGAATGCTGTATTATTAAGTGTAAAATATGTTCCTGTTTTTTTCTCATACTGCTCAATCCAACCTTCACGTGCATATGTATCTGTGTCCTATTTGCAGAGGAGGGCATCAATCACGAGTGCAAGCTGTGTAACCAGATGTTTGATTCACCTGCCAAGCTGCTCTGCCACCTGATAGAACACAGTTTTGAAGGCATGGGAGGTACCTTCAAGTGTCCCGTCTGCTTCACAGGTGAGGGAAAAACACTGCACGTTCACCTTCAAGGACAGTCCGCAGGGAACCGTTGAGGCCATGTATGCTTGATTACCCCTTTTGCCTCAAGTCAGCTGGGATAGGCTCCAGCAACGCTTGCGGAAGAGGAAAGGTCCTTGGAAACACTGCATTTTTTTTCTATAGTATTTTTTTTTCATTATTAGACGATAAAAAAGGTAGTTTTTTTCCAATTTATTCGACTTTTTTCCCCAAAAATTATTATATTTATCTATTAATGTTGTTTTGTGAGATATTGCGTGTATTTAAAAAGCCAAAATCATCGCACCACCTCTGTTATTTCTTCTTTACAAGCATCTTCACAAATGGGATGCTTAAAACGCTAAAAAGCTAAGACCGTTGACATAGATAAAAGGATAGAAACTTTCCGAACCAACTAGCGTCCGCCGTCCCTGTGCACTTGCTCTCCATGTCACTTCATCTTGCTTAGCCTTCCCTAGTTGCTGAGTTGTGTCTTGTGTTGTGTGTCCATCCCCAGGTGCACAACCATGCTTTAAACTTTTACTCTATTCCTCAGTGGGATATGAATTAGTAAAACGGCCACCCCTCCTATGGGGAGGTTTTAATAATTCAACACATACACAACTCAGTGAAAACTAGAAGTTTACTGAAACAAAAGGCGAACAAAAGAAGTACCAATTGGAGAAAAAAACGAAAAAACATGAAACAACCCTTGTGCAGCAGTTAAATTGAAGAGATAATTTATTGATAAATATCACAAGGTCTGCTGAGGATAGCTCTTTTTTGTTTTCTTTGCTTATTTCCCTCGCTTCCTCCTCTTTTCTGCACTCCCATTTCTTGACGTTTCCTTTTAATCGTTTGATTATTTCTACTATTTGTTGCAATTTATTGTATTACCGATTTAGCTCCTCAGTGCATAAATGAGATTTAGAGAATAAAAATGGTTGTGAGACTGCACATATTTTCAGATTTCTCATCTTACTAAAATTGCATAGCACACAGTATTTTTTTGATGCTATATTTTTCATTCCCGCTTTAATGTTTACGAAATCTTCTTCCTCCAGTGTTTGTACAAGCCAACAAGTTGCAGCAGCATATCTTTGCAGTCCACGGTCAAGAAGACAAGATTTACGACTGTTCGCAGTGTCCTCAGAAGTTCTTCTTTCAGACTGAACTGCAGGTGGGTTGACTCTATCGTAAACTTTTTGGGGACCGTAATCTGGTCTGAATGAGAGTAGCAGCCACAGGCGTCTTAATTTGAGTTTTAGCCATAGAGTCATTGCAAATGTGATGTCATAGGCAAGCAAGCGTGTGGTCTTGTCAGTTAAACGGTAATTAGTACCGCTTTTGCAGTTCATCGCGTCATTATCTACCGGAGCTATCTTGCCCTAGACCAGTGAGCTGTTGAATTTGTCCACCATGCCTGACTTGTTGCCCCCTTGTTAATCTAAAGAGGGAAAATATACGACCTTTTACATCTTAATGTTGGTAGAAAATGACAAACTATACACAAACCGCAGTTTTATTGGTAAACTATGATAAATATGAGCATTTTGTTTGCAGTGCACAGATGAAAGAATTAATATTTAATGGTGGATAAACAAAACACACTTTAAACATCCCATTGCATAGTTTTCTTGAATTCTGCAATATAACCACCGCTGCTGTCATTTTACTTTGCAAAGAAATCTGTCTTTTTGGGAGTTATTAATCACCCTTTGCATTGAAAAAATTATTACAATATTTCATTTAACACTTCTTGGACTAAGCATTCATGTTTATACTGTCTCAGAAGCATTTTGTGCAACCGTACTGGATGCCTGATTCAATTTATAAACAAATTCCAAATTGAGCGTATTTGATCCATTGGCTGTTGATTTTTATTTAGATACAATATTTATATTTACATGCAGCAAAAAGCCACAAAGTATCAATGTGATAGGACTCAAGGTTCTGGCATATGGTCTGTCAATCCATTTAACAGCAGGATGACTGTTGGGCCCTGTCGGATAATGGCCTTTCAGACACAACTCACACTTCAGACACTGTCATTCGTCTTAATCACTAAACACAGTCATGGGTAGTTCCTCGCTTATGGCAATAATGAGCCTTAAAATGATTGAGAATACATAATAATAATGTATTTACTTTTTTTTTGCATTCATTCATTTTCCGTACAGCTTACCCTCACAAGTGTCGCAGGGGGTGCTGAAGCCTATCCCAGCCAACTGTGGGCCAACATTGGCGGCGACAGAATTCCAATCCCTTTAATCATTTCAAATAAATTGAATATATATATCACCATTCGTTTTTTATGACTGTTCTGTATTGAGCAGTCATGCTTAATCAATTCTACCCTCGTAACAAAAATTCCATTGGTCCATCAAAATTATACAAATTAGGAGTTCATATCAAAGTGCAAAACATTTGCATAAGGCAGCGAAATATGATAATTTGTGGGTGGAGGCACTTCAACCAAGTCCATTCCTCTCCCCTTTGGCCGCTACACTTAAGGATATATCCACCTCATTAACTGTTTAACTCCCATTCCAAGTATGCATTTGTACATTTGTGATAACTTGCCTCAGTGTGCCTTGTCACGGCTCTGTGGTCCCCTGGGAGGCCTCTCTAAGTGGGCTTTGACAGAAAAGGCCGGCTGGTGGAGATGGAGAGCGCCTACCAAGGAGTCTAATGCCACTGCTAGTGTTTATCGTGTGTGTGTGTAATAGAGGTATTTGTGTGCGTGTTTTAATGAGGTGCGGATGGATGAAGACGGCTGCTTGGCGAGCTCAGAAAAAGAAGCTTTGGCCTCTTTCAAGCCCTGAGGGGTTTATATGATGTCCAGCTCACACCGTCGTCCTCTATCTCGCTCACACACACCCGCATGCACGCATACCCAGGGGTCACTGCAGCACGGACACTCCTCTGCATCATCATGCGCTCTTCCTTCCTTGCTCCCTCACTTCCAACTCTGTCCTTCATTCTGCATGCAAAGTCCCATTTCTTGTCATATACGTCACGCCTCAATATTGCTCGTGTTTTATCGAACTGGTTCACTCTTCCGGTCTGTCCTGCATCACGTTTTTGTCTTCCTGCCTCTCGCTATCTGGCTCCCCCCGTGTGTCCCAGAAGAAGCAGCCCCTATGCATATTTTAGCCCCTCTCTTCTCTTCCTCTCCTCTGTGCCACTCCCTGGTGCCACATAAATAGTGCAGACGTAAGCTTGTAAATAAGAGATGTTTTGCTACGTGTCTTTGTGCATGGGTGTTTGTGTGGGGGGACTAAGGAAGGGTAAGTAAATAAGAAATGCTGTGGCCCTGATCAGCGAGGTTCTTCTCCATTTCATTTGATCCCAAGTTTTTTTTTTTCACTTTTTTTATCATTTATTTTTTTCATATTTCTGCCCGTCAATGCAACATTTTTTTCTCCCAATCACGTTGCTTGTTTTTGCCTCCGAGGGGTGCTGTTCTGCACTTTGCCTTCATCCTTTCATCAGCAAACCTCCACCGGTCATCCCTCTTTTTGATTCCTCTGGTTGTGTTGTTTTCCTTTAGCGCTAGTTAATATTGCATCAGCCCTGGATGGGTTTGATTTTGGTCAGTGAATGGATGGGAAGATAGTTTGCTTCGTACGTGTGTTGTGTATTTCTAGCCGTGCTGCATCCCTGTAGTGTTGAATATAAATGTTTTGCATTCATACACTAGTAGCAATGGTAGTTTTAAATGCAATTAAAGAGCAAGTACCATTTTTTTTTTGCACTCACGGCCAAAAGCTTGGTTGTACACATACACTGTTTAATTAGGCTATAGAGAGCTCTATCCAATATTTTGCCTTCACAATTAGAACAATGGTCAGAACTGCATTTTTTAGCTTTCTAGTTATTTTATGTTAAATAGGTTTTAGAAAGTATGGCAAAAACCAGTATTTGTAAGCACATACAAATTATTAATTTACTGGTTTCAGGTCTAATCAATGTTTATGCATCTTAACTTTAAATTCGATATTAGGGCCGGTAATTTAACTGATTAATTATGTTTAGCTAATTAAAAAAGGTTAATAATTTTGTTTAAATTAAAACATTTTAATCACAGGTTGCATTCCAGATCGAAAAAATATCGTAAAGTGGCCCTCTATTTTAGTATTTGTTTTTTCATTTAGTATTTTTAATTGCCCTTTAGCCGTATAACTTTTGTTTGTGCGGTCAAGTCTGGAGTCTATCTAGCAGAATGGTTTTTCAGTCCGAATGATACACAATCCTAGGAATTGTTTTGTTTTTGTGTGATTTATTTATTTATTTTCATATGCATAATGCTCTCTTAGTGTGACTCACTTGTGTCGTGTGGTGCGCCGTTGTGATTCGCTGCTTGTGTTGGAAGTGAGGTCATTTCCTCCTTTGTGTAACCGCTTCCAAAAGGGATCTCGCACCTTTGCTGTGAATCACAGGTGGGGTGGTGAGCTTTGAGAGCACCAAGTGCCTTTCCCTTTCGTTTTGCAGTTTTGGGTCCACGCCCTTTCGTGCTGTGAGTTTATTTTGGGCGTGTTTACTGGTCCAAATCTTACTGTCTGGGGCAGAGGGGAGTGGAAGTCCCCTTGGGAGAAAACACTCCTAACAGGAGGTCATGCAGGGTGAGTTGGTGGAGGAGGAAAATCTGCACTGTGAGCTAAACAAGCAATGTTTTGGATAATTGAGCAGCTGTCGTTTACCACTCAGCTGAAAAGATGGAGGAGTACAGGGAGACACGTGGACAAGTCAACGTGGGAGTCGGGCAAGTGTGTGTGAGGGGAGCAAAGAATGAGGGTGCATTCATTTTCAAGCTACTCCTGAGGCAGGCAGCATCCTTTTCTGGGCAGCCCGGGTTGGAGGGGGGGGGGGGCTAAAGACAAGCCAGGGAGGGGGGCCAACGGGCTGGCCCATCTGCTCGTCCCGGAGCCACACAGACACACCTTGTTGGAAGAATGTTAACTGAGCTATAAATATGTTGAACTCAAAGCAGGCCACAAGGCCACTCAGGTGATTTTTCATTTGCTGGTAAAAAGGGCAACACACATTTGGAGTGCCTCCAATTACCCTCCGATGTACATGTACTCCACTCACATTTATGTGCTGACAGACACTCCATTACACATGAGGGTAGCATTTGCAAACACACACATGCGGCTTTACACACTGAACAAATTCAAGTACTAACTGAGTTAACTCGCCTATAATTGATGGCAATATACGTCCATTGTTTTGGCAGTCAAAATGGATTATAAAGGAGGAAAAAAATAATAACACAGGAAAAATTGACTGCTTTAAGACCTCCATTAGCGATGCTTCCTTTTAACCTTTCTACATGATCAATGCACACGCACACATGTGCAGATAATCAGGCAAAGTGACAACAAAACCCAGCCCAAATGCACACGCATGCATTCCGTGCACAACGACAAAGCAGATTACATTTTCTCTCCATCTCATCTTCTCTCCCTGTGTTGTTGTCCCCCACTACCTTTCCACGGGAGACTGTGTGTTAGTGCATGTGTGTACATATCCAATGTGTATAAGTGTATACTTGTATGTGTGTAGATGGGGGGTGCTTGCATGTGCTCTTAGCTGCAAGTGCAAGGCCATGAATTCATTCCCATGTGTGCGTCTGGCAGTGCTGTGGGTAGGTAATGCGACAAGGCCATATTTCCCTCGGGCCTGGGGCTCTGCTGGCTTTCGACTCGCTCGCTCTAAGCAGTTTAGGAAAAACAATGACATGCCTCGATACCAACCGGTCTGGTCGTGCCTGGAAGACATCTCATCTGAGGACATGCAAAAAAAAAAAAACGTTTTCCTACCCTTATTACGAACACAGATCAAAACATTTCATGCCAACTTAGCTTAGCTTGGACCTGAAATTCACTATCTTGGGAAATGTAAATATTACATGAGAAACTGCATTTTTAATAGAAACAATATCTGACTCATACATAGATGAACTCATTGGGTGCCATAGATGACGTTAGAAGTTCAGTCTATTTGAACTGGTAAAACTGGTCGTGAAAGATGAAGTTCAGATGGATATTGATATCTTTCCTATATATTTCCTTGCAAGAGCTTCATACACTTTCATAATGGCACACCTCTGATTAACCATCCCACAGCATGATCTATAATAAGCTCACAACATAAACACATACATGAGGAGAAGGTTGCAAGAGCGTCATCTTACATTGGCTTTTCAGTTTGGTCATCCTTTCCCTTTAGGAGGTTTTCCTCCATCACGCCAACCTTTCCCACCCTCATGTTTTATGCTTCACTTCGACATCTACAAATCAATAAGTCAGCAGCAGGCTAAGATGTCCATGTGAGCTTTCAGCAAACTTCTAAGAATGTTTTAGTGGCATAATTTACACATGCTATCTGCATTTAACTTTTGTGTCCACTTGATGAAAATGCCCCTTGAACACTCTCCTTGTTGAGCTCAACTTTGTTTTAAAGGATGAGAAAATGGTTTTGAACATAGTGGAGGACTTGAAGGATAGAACTTGCCTCTCATGCCCTGAAACAGGAATGAGCATGACCTCCGCTGGTTTGGATAAGAACTGCAAGGGAAGGGAGGAAGAAACAAGAGTGGCACAGAGAGATGGTCTTTCTGTCATAATGGGGTCAGTAGCCTTCCAGTGCAATGTGTGGTGTGATGATGTTACTTGAGACATCTTCGCACATTAACAACACACGTGGAGGGAGGGCGATTTATATTTTCGCCATGGGATGTATGTTCATAGGTTCCAGCACCCCCCCTCTGACCCTAATGAGGATGAAGCGGTTCAGATAATTAGATGAGATGAGATGTAGGTTCAATTTATACATAGGGGTGAAAGGATGTATGGTTATAAAAATGCAGAATAATCATTATCAACATTGAAATTAATTGCACTTTTAGATGCTACTCACCCGCTATTGGTAAATTAACTCAGCAATTTCATGACTATTATTTTTAAAAATGAATTACAGTCATAACTAAATCTGGCATGATTCAATTTCCATTAGATTCAATTTTGATTTGATAAAATGTCATCCACACATTTAAACATGCAGAATAGTAAGCATGTTTTGCCCTTTTTATTGTTGAAACATTTCAGAAATATTTGTCTGTGCTTTCAGGTTTGTGTGTGCCTGGTTTAGCAATTTCAATTTTGAGTTCATCATTAGCTAAATGAGCGAAAATGGTCTGCTCTGGTTTAATGTCACATGTCCTAAATATGAAGTAAGTCCAACCAATCAATGTAGTTCTCTTTCAATGGTTTACCATTATTATTTCTTGTGAACAGTCTGGGGTTTAGTGTGTCTCTAGACTCGATATCAACAGGGACATGATCCATTTCACCCATAACCCGATTGAGGACAAATGTATTATATGAAATGGATGTATTTGTATGTGTGTTTCAATAATATGCTTTCATTTCCCCCATATGGGCCTGAGTAAAACCTACTGACAGATACTCTCAAAAATCTCTCTCGCCCCCTCTCTCTCTCTCTCTCTCTCTCTCTCTCTCTCTCTCTCTCTCTCTCTCTCTCTCTCTCTCTTTCTCTTTCTCTCTCTCTGTCCTGCACTCCCCCAATCTCTGTCATGCTTAGCAAAGGGCTCATTGGAACATGCTGGAAAAGATAAGGGCCACAGAATGACAAATAAGTATTATCAACCCAAAACCAAATATAATCCTTCACATTTGTGTCCTCAACTCTCCTCTGTGTTGTGCTCTCGTTTTCTTTTTCTCTCTTTCTTCAAAGCTATACCAAACATACCCCGCAACCCCCCTTTTGCCGTCTGTAGTTAGGCCTATCGGAGAACCAGAGTGATTAATCTGAGAGGGAAGCTGCATTTTAGGGGGTGCTGATGGGAGGTGCGGTCCAGGGTGGGCGTTGATTGGGAATATCTCACTGGGAAAAGTCTTGGAGTGCTTGCCTATGTGTGAGGAGCGATAAGGAACATTTCACGGGACAAGCTATACAGTCAAGGGAAAATTAGGAGAGGAGGAGAAAAGCATGTGGGAAGATTTTTTTTTCTCTGATACACACATTGATTCCCAGGGAAATCTTTCCAATCATCGTACCATCATGCACACAGAGTGTCGAGTGGAGTATTTTGCCTGCTTTTGATGTGATGGCTTTGCGTTCCAAACCAACAAATCCAGATTATCAGTTCAGCAGCTGATATGCAGGATCCACAGGGGACTGATTTAGGAGATGTGTGCTTCACTCTCGCGAGACATTTGCTGTACGTGCTGCACCTAAAAAGAGAGGATACTTTTTTGTCCTTCTCACCTTTTTGTCGCAACTAATGTGATAGAAGTCAAAAGTAGCCTTTTGCTGAAATTCATTCATTCCTTTTCTGTACCGCTTATCCTCATGAGGGTTGTGGTTGTGCTACATCCTATCACGTTTTACTATGGCCAGAAGGCGGGATACACCCTGAACTGGTTGCCAAACACACTCAATGAATTCAAGAGTCCAATAAGGCTACCTGACATGTTTTGGGGATATGGGAGACAACTTGAGTTCCTAGAGAACAACCATGCACCCACCCAAGCAACACGGGAATTGGGAGACAAACCGCAATGCCTCTTTTTCTGTACTTTTTAAAATATTATATTAATGTAAACACCGGCCAAAATTCTGTCATTCCTATCCCTGTAAAAAACAACAACAATTGTCAATGAAAGACTTTGTAGGAATGCCATATTCAAGTTGTAGTTGCATCTAAGTTCATTTGTTATTTGAAAATGCGCTTTTCTCTAGTTGGATTGCTGTTTGGCTCTGATTAAAAATGGAAAATAGCTTTCCTGTGGTTGGTACCACAATTGGTGATTTCTGATCATCATCAGCGATTAGTGACACATACACGCACATTATGGTGCACATGTATTATTTGTTGAGACATTACATACAGCATACCTTACTTCCTGCAGATGAATAGACCACATATTAGAATACAATGCCATAGTAATCATTTTGAATTAAGCTCATGAGCTGAATTTCCTCCTGCTTTACTGGATATGCTGATGTAGCAAGTGAGCATTGCGTGATCTGCTCTCTTTGTTTTGACCTCCATTTTTCCATCTCGGGTCATCAGCTGTTCAGTAACCCAACGTCCTCGCCGCCCATCTTGTTGGTGGGTCTCTTTCATTATCTTGGGCGGGGTACGACGGGGGCGAGAGAGCGGCATCGTGCTCACAGAGCCCATTATTTCTCCCATCATGTGTTCTCACTTCTCCCTTCTCTCCCTCCCTTCCAGAACCACACACTGAGTCAGCACGCGCAGTGAGACCGAGGCCCGGCAGGATCTCCGGGCTCAGTCGGGGCCCCCGACCCAGAGCCGACGGGGGAGCTACATCTCCACATCACAGCCAATCAAAGTGTCATTTGCCACTCACATGTAAAAGTGTAACGATCGCACCACTGGGTGTGGCTATTAGCAACAGCGGGGGAAAGGAATATTAATGGGATATGCTATTAAATAAAGAAAGGCAGGCAGGATGAAAGGGAGTAAGGAGTGGAGTCAAACAAGGTATTGTATGTGCAGTATTTTTAATCGTCCCTGCCAAATCTCTGTTTCTATTACCTTTTCTTTCTTTTCCTTTTTTTTTAAGGAAAACAAACCTCTCACTTTGGGTCATTTTCAGTTAGTATTCAAGTTCATCTGTACTATTTATATGTGATAAAAATGTATTTTTTTCTTCTTTCATACACTTTGGGATTTTGTTTCTTTTTGTCTTTCAGTTCTCGCCGTAAGTAGGTACTCGTGCCGTGTACTTGTGACTGTCTGTCCTCCAGTTGTAATTTCCCCTTCCAAATCTCCTTTCTATGATTATTGTTATATATATATTTTCTTCCCTTTTTGTAATTACTATGAAAGAAAGACAAAGGAAAAAATTAAAATGCAGAAAACCTTGCTGATGTTTCTTTTTTTTTTCCAGTCCCTGTGGCCTCTGAAAGTTGTCTTAAAAATCCATTTAAAAAAATAAAAAAGAGTACCATAAATTTCAGTACATCTGGTAAATGACTGCTTTTAAAATGTGATTGGACCAGATGGCAATAATATAGTCTAAACAAAAGAAAAAACAAGGGAAAAATTAAATACATGACAAATGAAAACATTTTGTGTGGAGTGACTTTGTTATCATTTGTTGTCATTGTATAGGAATGGTGGGAAATATTCAGTTGGATTAAATGAAATTGAGCAATAATGTAGTAAATGATCACAATCACACAGAAGACATTTGCAAATAGATGTTCTCTCATTAGGATCAAATGTATAGGCAGGTTAACTTGTGTGTCGAACTTAGAACATTGTACTGCCCTTTTATTGACAAACTGTCAATTCCAATCAGGGTCATTTCAATTTGAGTTCAGGAATTCTCGTGGTGTTTGTAAATGGTTCTATTTTCGTTGCTGGTTGTCTGCCACATCATCCTACTTTCTAAAACGTGTATATGTTAGTTTAATTAAAAATGTGCCACACTTGTAAGTGTGAGTGCTTGTTTCTCTGTGTCTTTTGATGGACTGGTGACCAGTCCTAGCATCCTCTTGCTTAAAGTCAACTGGGATCAAGAGAGACAACTGCAGAAGTAAATGGAATGATGTACGGCCAGCACAATACATGTCAGGTCTCTTGTCAACAACGTAAGTAAAGGAAAGTTATCCTAAGTACCAATTTTGTGCAGAACAGGGATCTACACAATAGTCACTTTACTTAACAAACATAAAGCTACATAGTTTTGTCATTATGGAATCACAAGACTTGATTTAATTTAATGCCTTTATCTTGTAACAGTGCTATTCTCTAAATTATATATATATATATATATATATATATATATATATATATATATATATATATATATATATATATATATATATATATATATATATATATATATATATATATATATATATATATATATTTTTTTTTTTTTTTTTTTTTTTTCAATTTATATATATTTTTATTTTATTATTATTCGTTTTTTTATTTATACATTGGAAGCAAATCAATTATTTGTGAAGCCAAGCTTTATTGTGTAGAGATTGGAAACGGCTTTTCGACACGAGTCCGCGAAGGACCAAACAGCGTCTCCGCGTGTCCATTTTTCAGGTAGACCGATTGAGCTGTCACCGGCGGCGGGCTGTCCCGTGCAGCTCGTCCGCCACAAACTCGTCCAGGCCGGGCTTAACAGATCCCCCTTCAGCCCACCCCACGACACACATGGCGCGTGCTGGCTGAAGGACGACAACGGTGGGACGCGAGGGAAGCACGTTGTGTTACTATGGCGGCGTCGCTACTCTCCGAGAGCGACATCAGGCACCGGTCGATGGCAGAGGAGGATCCGAACGGTAACGAGCACGGGCCGGCCGCACGCAGCGCGGCGCCCCGCTGGGGACCGCAACACGCTGGAGCCCGGCAGTTGGCTCGGCTCTACTCTCGCGGTGAGCAGCGACGAGTCGACTCTCTCATTGTCTTTCCTTTTTGTGCTGCAGCTGTCATCACTGCATATATAGTATACATCCATATTTATATCCACACTCACTATCAAGAACGTACTCTATTATGCGCACAATCCATTTTAATTTTACGGCTGCAATTGACGGCGATCTACATTAAATCCAGTTTGACAGCTGAGCTGTCAGCAGTCAATAATTGGACGTCTATGGCCATTGATGGCTTTAAAACGTTTTACTGCCAATCCCTCCAATGAGTTGGACTTGTATCCCCGTCAATGGCAGGCACTCAGGAATTGGACACACCTTGTACAAATGACCATGTGAAATATGGATGCACAAAGTAGTCAATTGTGCCATGGTTGGCCAAACTAGTCCTCGAGGGCCGCTGTGGGTGCAGGTTTTTGGTGCAACCGATCCAGCACAGTCACTTTAACCAATGAAATTTCTGCAGAAAACAAGAAGCACCTGACTACAACCACTGATTGCACTTGTAGGACACCAGATTGGTGGAAAGGTGTCCTTCCTCTTTATGGGTTGGAATGAAAACCTGCACCCACTGCGGCCATTTGTGGAATAGTTTGCCCACCCCTGAATGATGCAAATCACACATTTCTTAGCCCACCGGTAATGGATAATATAATGCTTCATTTCCCAAAAAGGACACACATTTTGGTACAAGTGTTACCGAGTCACTGGAATACTACATATTACAGTGATGGCACTGCTTTTTCTCACCAAGAAATTCAATGATTTTATTGGAAAATGATCAATATGTGTTGTGTAAGATATTGAAGCAACACGAACACTGCCAATATAAGACTCAATTTTATTCTGTCGGACTGAGTTGTGAATTGAGTGAATTAAACGCAGAACATAAGTGTCAAACTGATTCTGGAAAAGGCCAAGTGGGTGGAGGTTTTGGTTCCAGCCCACCAAGATGACACTGTTTTTCTTCTTCTCACCAATCTGTTCTCTTACAACTGTAATCAATTGATTGCAGTGAGGTGACGCTTCTTCCAGCAGACCTCATTGGCCTGTCTGTGCTGTTTCAGTAGGGAGGAAAACATGCACCCACCCACTTGGCCCCTTCTGGAATCAGTTTGACACCTGAGACATAGAAAGAAGTGAAGCAGCCGGTAAGTACCGTATTTTCTCACATATTTGCCACCTCTACGAATAAGTCGTACCCTTAAAACAGTTGAATTTTACAATTTCTGTCGTATGGTTCACAGTTTTCACCTCCATATGCGTGGTTTTAAAAGGGAGTACAAATGTGTTACGTTGAAGGGGTATTTCTGAGATACTTTAAGAATCGAAAGGATCGTCTGCTGGATTCATTCATTTCCAGTACCGCGTATCCTCACAAGGGTCGCCTGGGAATCTGTAGCCATCTCAAATATCCGAGGGCAAAGGGTGGGTGACACCTTCAATTATTTGTTAGCCAATAAGCAATAAGAAGGCCCAAGGAGATGAACTAACATTCACTCTTACACTTCATACCTAAAGGCAATTTAGAGTGTCCATCCAGCCCATCATGCATGTTTTTGGGATTTGGGAGTCAACTGGAGTACCCAGAAAAATTCAACACAGGCACGGGGAGAATATGCAAACTCCGCACACGAAGGTTGGAACCCAACAGGGATTGAACCCTCAATCTTAAAACTTTGAGGCGAATATGCTAACCATTATTCCACCATACCATCATTGTGAAAGTGGGACTTTAATGCCATCATTAGTTAGGCTGATATGAGGTAATGAAGACAAAAAAAAAACCCTTTCACTCTTGTCGCATGGCCTTGCCTTAACTGACTGAACTCCAAATCGTTTGATGTGACGGGTCGCTCATGACCTTTTAAGACTTGATGTGGTCGAACATCTGTCGCCATAATGTCGCGCACCAAAACAAACTCTTAAGCTGCTCATTCCATTGACTTTTGTTATGATCTCGTTCACTGCTACAGATGGGAAAGTACGTGTTTCACTGCCAGTCGGTCCCAGTTAAAATGGATCCGACTTTTATTGGCGTCAATGGCACTTGAAACCTGAACATTCACTTCCAATACTGGAAAATATACCCAAAACTTGTGTCCCTTTGAATGCGGCGGATTATTCTAAACGAGCCGTACTAACTTTCATGTGATTGTCCAAAAAAGCGATTAGTCATGTTTTCACTGTTTCTGAGTGTTTTGATGCCTAAGAGGATCATGCATGCATTTGGGGTCCCAGCACTTTATCCCCTCACTTAGTGGCTGTTTAGTTAGCACACTGTGCCCAAACGCTCAAAATAATCCTGACTAGTCGGACATGTGGTTCACTTTCAGTTAAAATAAATTCCCTCCTTTAAACATAGTCTGTTAACTGTTCAGATGTAGGTAGATGGTAAATTTAAGAGCACGGTAGGCTGGTTGAACACTCTAAATTGTCAATATGAAAATGAGAATGAATTTTTGTCCGTCACCTTGCGATTGGCTGGCCCCTAATTCAGTGTGTCCTCCACCTGGTGCCCAAAGTTGGCCTGAATAGACTCCAGCACTTGCTGCGACCCTTGTGAGGATAAGTGGAACAAAAAAAATCAATTAATTAAACGTCCTGAGCTCCAAAAAAAAGGGTTTTGTCATGATTTTAGTAGATACAATTTATTGAAATACCCACTGGGCAAAATGTTCTTTGGCACTGAGCAAAAAGACCAACAGAAACACCTGTAAAATGTTATATTTATTTTAATCAAATCTACCCTTTTCTAAGTTCCAGTCAGACAGTGTTAGTGTTCCTTTTTTTGGAGCAGGTAGAATAAAAAAGACTGATTTGTTTTGGTGCTCACAGGCAAAGGGCCCAGCAGGCCGCAGGCGGAGCAGGCGCTCATCCACACTAACAATGCCACCAGGACATTTTAAGGCAGACTTAAAAGTAAAAATGCTTGCCACATGCTGACAAGTGTCTGTTAAAGACAACTAAACAGGCTCAATTCTAAATGCCAAAGAGTCCATTTAAGGCAGCGCCACACTGTTACGCGCTCAGATGTTTGGCTCCGTCTCGGCGCTGGCGGGAGGTAAATCTAAATAGTAGTTTGCCTTGTTAGACTTTGGACAAGTTAGATGAGGCGGCCGAGACGCTCCGTCGAGCCAAATGCAGCCTCATTACGGCACAGCCTGGATGGACAAACAGCTGGAGACGTCTGCGTTTTGTCTCTGCCGCTTCACTTCTCCTCCTTCCCCTCAGCCTCTTGTCATCTCCTACCGTCCCGAGGGACTGAAGAGTCAGTCACCCTCGGCCTGCTTGTTCCTCATCACGTTGCTCTGCCCTACACGTACGATAGGACACGATAGGCAAATGCCACCCGCACACACTACGTACATATACCTATACATAAAACACTGTTACAATGTGAAAAAAGTAACTGCCTGTCACATAACACGTTCAGAGGAACATTTGCTTTAACTCACAGGGATTTTGACGCAACTTCTAGACAAGTAGCTTTTCTCCTAATTGTTTTTAAGAGTCTACATATCGCTTCACATTCAATATCACAGACACAGGACACTGTACAGGTGATTTTATTATCTTTGCCATCACACGTCCAAGGCATGTCTTCCTCTCCAGTGCTGTATTAGGTGTGCCGAGAGATTTGGCAATGCTTTGCTGTGTTGAACTGTTTTTGTCGAGGTTTTGAGTAGAGATGTGAAAAAGATGTGAAAGTGGTCGTGGATGTGGAGGTGGCTTGTGTGCAGAATTATATTCTTGATAGAGGAAAATCATCAAGACACTATAGGTTAAAATCCCAATGAATGTATTAATGATTGACAGAGACGATGAGAAGGATCTGTGGTTAAATGAGACCAAACCAGAGCGCTTCTGCCTCAACTAGTTGGTGTTTTGGGGGTAGAAATGTACATGTATCTTGAGTAATTTAAGAAAATTTGTTTGTGTGTTGTTATTTTGTCAGGTGAATTGTTGAGTTAGCCTGAATGATGTGCAGCAAAATCCCTTTAAAAGCATTAATTAGTGCAGATATTGTATTGCATCGTTTGTAAATGTAATTCCCTCTGCAGTTAGTTGGAAACAATTACCATTTTTAGCTTGGATGGTAAAATGTTTTGTATTAAGCCAAACATTTGGGAGGAATGCAAATGATGCTTTTGAGAGACTCTCTTTTTCTGAATGACACACAACAGCATCAAATATACCAAAGCACACGTTGTGGCTTCAGGCAAGCCTGCCAGCGACCACTCTGCTTTTGACCTTGACCGTGTGTGTATAGGTGTGTGTGTGTGTGCTTGTGTGTATGTGTGTGTGTGTTTGTGTGTGTGCAATTATTATGATGAGGGCCACAGATGAATATGGCAGTAGATGAAAACCCAAGGGATGACAGGATGCCGTCCAACACACACACACGATTGGATTCGTCCAATCTTTTGTGTGTATGTGTGTGTGTTTCTGTATGTGTGCATGTCTCTACAGGGGCGAGAGGCTGGAGCAGGGCCTACTTACACTCAATCTCATGTGGCTTAAAAAGTGCGTGTGTGCTTCGGTGAATCTCATTTGCCACATTCCTCTCTTTGTTGCTGTTGAATCTACAGGGTAATAGATTTATTAAGTTTGTCTGGCACCAATGTGTGTGTGTGAATTGTTTCGTCTTCTCTTGAATGTGTACTTTGCATTCATGTTGGTTTTGTGTGTGCGCCAATAAGTGCGTGTGTGCATGTCCCAAGTTCTGGGATCCATCGAGATCACATGAAAGGAATGAGGCCTGTGACTGATCCACTCCTCCTGAACAAGGGAATTTAACACCCCCCTCTCCTCCCATCCTCTGTGCGTCCCTCCCTCGCCTCGCTCACCCTGATACTGACTGTCTCCCCCATCTCCCTATGCCACTTTCATTCTCTCCAAGCATGTGACCCACTTTTACCACCCACAACCCCCCTCGCTCGCTCCACGTCCCATCTGAAGATGGTCTACTGAGAGCAAACCAGGGACACACAAAGAGAGAGAGACGCAGAATGAAAACAGTTGCATTCGTCTACGTTTTGTTATTGTCCTTTGGTGTGTGCATCCTTATGGTAGGCAATCACTCTCCACACCTCCATGAATGTTGTTTTTTTTCTGAGAATGAATGGTTACTTCCCGAATGTCCCATATGAGAAAATGTCCTGAATAAACTCTGACCCCAGAAACATTCATCTCAATTACTCCAAGGAGGATTTTGTATCTCCAGACTGAGGATTGAAAAAGTAGCTTCACACTACCATAGTGGGAAATGGTGCTTGCTTTCAAGCCGATTTCTCTGTGTACATAGTATGTCTGCTGCTAAATTGAATGAGGGTTTGGCTTCAATTTTCCTTACACAAAGAATATTTTGTGCTATTACAACTTTTTGCCCCAATTATAAAATAATTTTATAAAACTGGTGACAACTAAGTTTTGCAACTTTTGCACCAGATTTACTCCCTCCAATATGAGTAGGTTTTGTCTCAAGTACAAATATTTTCTTATACATAAACAAGCTACTTTTACACCATTTTTGCCCACATTAAATTAATCAAATTTCCCTCTGAGAAAAAAAAACCACATCCCAATACAGTTTCTGCTTTTGTTTTAACTAAACAGTAACTGCTAGGCCATCACCCTTTTCTTGGCTGAAGCTGCGCCGTTCTCCCCACTCCTCTTTACATTTTATGTTTTGAATTTTTATTGAAGAAGCACATTTTAATGACTGCTCTTCGTTGAACATTATTAAAACCAGAAGCCAGGAATAAATCACCATAAAGCTAATAAAGCAGCACTCGTGTGTGTCTGAATGAGCTCCTGATTGGTCATTTGTTTCTTTACACATCATATGTTAGTCATTGTGGTCTCATAAAAAACTAAAGTACATGACTTCGGGGAGGCAATGTAGCGCAGAGCACCACCAAAAGCTGAAAAAGTGATTTTATGCCATTCTTAATGTGATGGCTCCTATTTGGCCCAGACTTCACCTTTCCTTCAAAACAATACAGAAGAGCTATTTTCTTATTTGGTGTAATTCTCTCCATATGATAGTATGAAAACTGCGTTGTGTATTCCATTGCGCATCCCACATTAGTATTCCGGATGTGTCGACCGCCTGCTGGCCGCCACTCATCCCCCAGACGGCAAATCAGGCGCGTTGATTAATTTCAGCCTATTAGCACGCCTGCTTTGCCTCCCCTGGCCCCGCCCAGGTTAAATTGCCACGCACGCCCACGTGCACGCTCTCTGGCGGGGGGTGCTGCAGGGTGAGGGATGGCAGAGGGCTTACCGTGGAGGGTTGTTGTCAGAATAATATTAATGAGGGTTGCTATGTTCACGTATGTGTATGTGTGTGTGGGGCCTCTCAATTTTCTGTTTTGGTGCCAACTTTAAGTGCGCTTGTGTGTGCAACTTCTAAATTTTGCTGTCCGTGCGCCAGCTGCAATTGACGTAGCATGTGTGCGCGCTCTAATTAAGTTATTGTATCTCAAATGGCAAAGCATTTGCAGTTGGCTTATTTTATTTCAGTTTTTTTTGTTCACATTCTCTTTGAAAACAGTTTTTGTACGTCTGTCCGTAGCTGTGTGATATCCAGCAATGCCACGGCCTGAGGGACATGAGCTTATGTGTGTGTGCACGCGAATGTGTTTGCGCACGTGCTCAGTGGAGACCTGTCCTAGTTTCCATCCCCCCACCAGGGAGCCCGAGGATCCAAGGACTGACGCACATCACCTGACAGCCGCCCCTCAGCTCCGCGACCCTATGCCGCATGTGTGTGTTTGTGTGTGCGCGCAGTTTCCTAATGGAGTGTTTGAATGTGTGTTTGACACAAGTGTGTGCCAAGATGATGTGAGAGCGAATTAGGGATTCCGTCAGTTGGAGTGTCATTGTGCGTCAACGGTGAATTTTGTCGTACTGATCTATTGAATCGTGCACGTGTGTGCTACTGTGTCCAATGAAATATCAACCACTCTACGACTCAGATATGTGCCGTTGTAAGTACTGTATTAGGAAGCAATAGACTTAGTAAAGTCCTATTTCACTCTAAGGAGTTGTGGTTGTTGCAAATCGAAATCAACAGGCCTCAAACTACCATGCAACGCTATTCTCGTAAAATAACTTACACAAACATGATGTGCTGTTGATGGTCCATCGCTTTTATACTTTTTAGATGCTGGTGATGCAGAACTCCTTTTTAAGTGTTTAATTCCAAAAATAACCCCCACTGACTGAAGTTAAAGCCATAAAGGAAACCCTAACTTAATTCTTCTTTCTCTCTTCAACTTCATTTTCGAGAGGGTGAAAGGTCACGTTTGACAATTCGGGAAATATCCATAATCAGATCTCTCAAATCTCCCGTGACCACTTTACTGCATCCTTTATGAGAGCATATTAATAGCGGCTCTGGTCTATAGGCGCCAACGCTCAAAGATCTGTGCGTTTTATTCAAAAACTGTCATTAATATCTTATAGGCTGCTAATGCTGTCATAATGGAGGATCTGAGCACATTAAACTTTCACGAGCAAGAACGAAAAGACAGAAGTAAAAAGAACTTTTAAGATGAAGAAGGACCATTTCTGTTTGTTTGTACACTTGCAAAATCAGATTGGCTGTGAGGAGTCACCTGACCATCCCGCCTCGATAGAAAGAGAAATCTGGAAAGGGACAGAACCTATTTCTATAATATTTAATGAGATCAGTGGAATGTGTGTTTTTTGAATAATTTATTTTTACTTAGAGCAATTCCCTGGCTCATAAAAGTGCTGATAAGCGAATTTAGAATAAAAGAAAGCTTAGCACTGTCTTTAAATGAATACCGCTGACCTTTCTGATGAGTCCGACATCCCACCTGAAACGGGCCCACTGTTAAAGTCCGAGCGGGTTTTCGGTGCTGCGTCAGCATCGGTGTTTCGCATATGAGAGGTCCTGACCCCACAGCCCAGAGAACACTTGTATTCATTTGACCCATTCAATATTATACACATACACATCGTGACCACCCAGTGGGTGAAACTCAACTTTCTTATGACTTGGCTCAAATAACTCCAAAGATTTGTTCAAATAATGCTTGTGTGTTTTCAGGTAAGCGTCTCCAGGAGTGGGTCTGCGTGATAGTGTGCCTCGTCCTCTTCGTTGTTAACTTCACCTTGCTCTTCTT
Organism: Stigmatopora nigra; assembly: GCF_051989575.1. Taxonomy (NCBI): domain Eukaryota; kingdom Metazoa; phylum Chordata; class Actinopteri; order Syngnathiformes; family Syngnathidae; genus Stigmatopora; species Stigmatopora nigra. The sequence goes on along the minus strand of NC_135509.1, from coordinate 11,990,629 downwards.
GCACTTCTCCTCCTTACACGTCTACAAGATCATCCTCGGTGTAGGTGAGTTGGACCGGATAAAAATAATAATAATAAAATAATATATTTCAGTGGAATCAAAATTGAAAATTGTTAGTAATAAGTTAAGATTTTCAAAATATGAGATGAAATGAAATATATTTGGACATGGAGTATTGTAATTATGTATAAATAATATGTATAATTTTTCTGTTTGTGTTGTAGTGCTGGGAATATTGACGGCAGATTTTGCATCTGGGATGGTACACTGGGGGGCAGACACTTGGGGATCTGTCAACATTCCTCTTATCGGCAAGGTGAGCTCGAGCAGACATATTGTCGGAACAAAAAAAAAAACAAATGTACTATTTGGGGCTATTTGTTGTAATAGCAGAAAAAACATGCAGGTATTTTAATACAGTCATACCTTGAGATAGGAGCGTAATATGTTCCGGGACTGAGCTCGTATGTCAATTTTCTCATATCTCAAATCAACGTTTCCCATAGAAATGAACTAAATACAAATTAATTTCTTCCCAACCTCGAGAAAAAAAAAAAAAACACCAAACACAGGACATTACAATGGAAAAATGTATTTTTATTGGTTTTAATTTATCATCTACTAGCAGAGTAACAAATACTAGAGGTTATGATGTTTAATAATAAAATGAGGCATTATTCAATACAATGAGGAGTTTGCAGATCAGAGAGAGAGAGAAAAGAGAGACTTGACAGATGCGCTCATAACGTAACATAAACTTTAAATTTAAGTTGAGTGGACTTGGATTCCTATACATACACTTAAAACAAATTTTAATCTTACTTTGCACTACATTTAAACCTTCTTGTACAATAACTAAGGCAAAGAGGTTAATGTATTCCATGTTCGCCGCTTTCTAGGCGAACTTCCTGCTTCTCTATATGTATTGACGAGCCAGCTCAGTGACGCGTGCACTACTTATGATTTTTGATTATTTCGTGCTTTATATCGATTGTCATCATACGCCTTCTCTTTGCACTACCCTTCATTGCACCGGCTAGCTTTGGTTCCATTGTGTTTACCTTAATTCTGCACTGTCTGACGCAAAATAAAACTCAGAAAAAATGCAACGCCCCTTCCAACAATCACAATATATGATACAATTCCTGTCAAAACTCCAATAATGGGACAGCTGTATTATTACAATACCTACATGATGGCACTAATGTGTTGTGTTTGGAGAACTGAAGCATCTTGATTACACAAGGAGCCATCATTTCTGTCAAAACCATAATTAATCAGTGTATGGTTAAAATTCTAATTTGCTATATTTGTACATAATAACATGAAAGTGTTTTCAGGCTTTTAGAACACCTAAAATGTTCAATTTTGCACTTTCACATTATTGCAAAATGTTTTACTTCAATCAATTTAACGTCACTAGGATGATTACCTCAGCAAGGGCTTGATTCCTTATCGATTCCATCCAATCTAAGACAATTTGGTTGGTTTGCTTTCACGTCGAGTAAATAAAATTGGACTCATAGTAATGCCAAGGTAAACTGACAAGCATCTCTCTGCTTTCCAATAGCACTTTTATCCATCATCCATAGACTTACCCGGTGCATTTTTTGTCTGGTATACAAAATACTGAATGATATAACATTAGTTATTAGTATAACATCAATTGCTTTTAATCGTATTTTCTAGCTCAAGGCAATGTGTGTGTGAATTTCATTTTTTATGAGGCATTTTGGGGCTTCTGGGAACGCTACCAGCCCAGAATACCCTGCTGCAGCCCCACATTTGCATGGCGCGTACCACAAGAATGGACCTGTAGGAAGGCTGGATTGTGTGTACAAAAAAAAATAACTGTAATAATAATAATAATACGAGATGCACCACAGTTGCTTTTGAATCTCTTCATCTTTTGAGGTTGAGGATGAAGATGTCCTGTTTACCTATTTGGGGCTAATTTGAATATGAAAAGCAAGCAGGTTATGGAACACCCGAGGCTAAAAGTGGTGGCTTGCAGTGGCTGTCAGCCGTTCAAACACATTTTCATTTTATTTTGTCTTCTCTTGCTCCTGCTTATGTGCAAATATGGATGTACCACAAATCTATCAGTCCAAACCGTTCAATAGTTCACTCATTACCATTTACCAAATTAGCATTTGTTGAAAATGCTATAGGAAAGCACTTAAAATCATCACACAGAAATCATCACAAAGAAATTTCCCGATTACGGGATGAATAAAGTTATCCAATCCAATCCAATCTTCCATACCATTTTGCCTCTTAAGGGCCATGGGGGTGCTGGTGCCTATCTTGCCAACTTCATTCAGGCTAACATGTATGTTTTTGGGATGTGGGAAGAAACTGGAGTACCCAAAGAAAACCCACACAAGCTCGGGGAGAAAATGCAAACTTCAAATAAGTCCCACACTGGGATTGAACCCTCGATCGCAAACTCGTGAGGCCGACATGATAACCACTCGACCACCAGGCCATCTAGTGTTCATGCATTACGATGTATAAACTTCTACAAATATTGAATCTTGTCAGTTTTGCCAATTGAAATGGTGCGGGGAGCATAGCAACAAGGTCTGTGAGAAGAATCCAAGCAAAATTGAGGCCAAATTACAGTAGGAAGGTCGAGTGAGAAGGGGGCGTAAGGGGGCGGTAGGGCGTTTCTGTGCAAGCAATGGGATGGCGCTGGTTGCCAGGGTGATGGGCGATGTGAGATGGTGATTAGCGGACGTCGTGCGAGGTGGGCCTTTAAACGGTTTGGGATTAGAGGACACGCAGTGGCCGGCGGCCCGCCGTTAACCGGGAGCGAGTCAGGCCGCCCCTCTCGGCACGAGCTCCGCCGCTTTCATGTGGCTGAGGGCTGCGGCGCAAAGACGGGAGTGACGGAGGTGGAAAAAAGGCGGCCGGAGGAGAGAGCTTCTAATTGTCAAGATACCAGTGGCGACTAGCAACAAAGTCGGCAAATAGGCACGCGCCATTGTGCCGACGTGCCACGATAATGAGTTTTCCCGCTGATGTCTCCACGGCCTCGTGTATTGTAAAGATACACACCTTCCCTTTTGGATTTCTTCACACTTGTAAATAAATTATCTTTATGCTCTGTGTGAGTGTTTCAGCTGCTTTTTGTGCCCTCTGTGCGTCTGAGATGCAGATTCTTTTATTTGCTGTCCCTTGTGCACTCCCAGAGAGGTGAATGCCTCGCGCTTTGCATGTGTGTGTGTTGGGAAGTGCACACTTTTGAATGTGTACAAGTTGTCCCAGTCTCATTTATGTGTACGAGTGTATTTGTGCAAGTTGACTGCTGTTCTGTGGATTATTAAGATGCTGGATGTGAGTTTTGGTTTTTGTGCCGCTGTTGAGCGCCATGCACTGACTTTTGTGTGTGTGGTTGTGTTAGTACTCTTAAATTGGATTTGTCTTTGCTCAATGTTTGATAAAAATGTACATCAATTCTCCTAATTGGAGTACATGTTTTTTTTTTTAAAAAAGAAGGTAGTGTGGGATTACTTTGATTTTTTTATTTATTTGTGGGCGATTGATTTGAGTACACAAGGCCACTAAATTCTCATTAGGAAATAGGTTATTATTCCCAAAGACATTGTGGAAAAGTATTGAAAACTGGTGCTGACTGTGTCTTAACATGTTTAAGGGAGCAATTCGAAAGTCTTTAAATGAGAAGTAAAACATGGTGTTGTGTCTCTGCAGGCATTTATTCGACCATTTCGGGAGCACCACATTGACCCGACAGCCATCACTCGCCACGACTTTATTGAAACCAATGGAGACAACTGCATGATCCCCATATTACCGCTGCTGCACATGGCCTACAAGTTGTCCACTTATGCACCAGGTAACACGTGCATTCTGTACATCCAGTACAGTGAATTTAACAATTTATCATATTTTGATTTTAACCCTTTAATAGTTCAATTTTAATCTCGTTATGTTCAGATTAATTTTTCTCTCTGAATATTATATTGTATGACTTGGCAATTTCACAGCACAGAAACAAGCCTTTCTATACATTATTTTTTCCGGTGACATATGGTCACTTTAACGTTAAAATACTTTTAAACTGTTATATTGTGTTAGTTTTTTTTATCAGTAGAGCCTTAAAATATAACAATAATTACTTGTTCTTCCTTTTCTTTACCAATCTCGACAATAGAAATGTGTGAAATAATTATAAATGATGAATTGGTCAAATCTTACCAAAAGCATTTGAATTTAAACAGTAATGCACTGAATCATACTTGCAGGATTTTCTAATATTCTTCTATGAAAGAAACAATATTAACAATGAGAATATACATTTCATTCAACACTTGAACTGGAGAACATTAGATCGTTTGGTTCAGATGGTGTACATTGACAACGGGGCTAACGGGAGTGTAAAAACTTCAGAAAGTTGCCCCTAGCAGTGTCAGGCCGTGACTTTGAGCATGTTGACATATTGCCGTTTGACTCAAGATGGCACAGCTTGCGAGGTTGGCTGAAGTGAAAGAAAACATTGGGGGACATGTACTGGTAATCATGTGCGTTGACCTCAAAAGCGCACAGGGACAAGGGCGGGTCTGGAGGAGGACAACACGTGAAAAAAAGTGTGACCTATTATTAAGCAGGCCACCATTTCGTGTCAAAAGGTGACCGATATGCCCTGAAATAGACGAGGAGACATTGCATCACTTCGCAAGATTCAAGGATGTTGTTTTGACCTCACACAAGGGCGACTGGGGGTGGGGAATGACGGTCATGTCGCGGTGAGGTGACATCTCAACTCATGATGTTAAGTCCTGACGGTGGCAAGCGGTCACCGGACAAAGACGGAGATTCTCGGAGAGAGTGAACGGAAATCCCATCAATGCGTTTGCAGAATCAAAAACTGGACATGCGAGCAGGACAGAGAGAAAAACAAAGTTTCAGAAGTATTCGAACTCGACAGATACTATTTCTTGCAAGACGACACTGCAATGAAATTTAAACCTAAAAATTTAAACCGTGACAGTCCAATTTTAAGCTAAAGGTGTAAATGACCAATTTCATCTTAATACTACTACTCTATACTATTGATTGTTTGGGTTTATGATTATTTTTCACCCCCCTTTCCATTTTTGTCTTTGGCAGTCAATGTTGATCATCCACAGTGCAAATGTACCAAGTGGTGTCATGTGGTAACCGACTTGTCCTCCCCTCATCTCTCCCCTGCTGCCATTTTCCCCCAGTTCTGTCTACTTGTCTCCCACATTCCTCACCCCCTCCCTGGCTTCCTTCATCTCGATGAGGCTCCCGCCAGCATTCTCTCCGTGGGAGTGCTACGCCTTTGTGTTGGTCCTCGTCGTAACACTTCAAAAGTCTTCTAATCACTTTGTCTTCACTCTGTCGCTGTCACGTATACTTTCAGAGGCCTTGGCGGCGTCCTATCCCTGGGATTGCTACGTCTTCGCCCTGGCCGTTTTCGTCACCTTGACCAATCAAATTCATAAGTGGAGCCACTCCTACTTCGGGCTCCCGCGCTGGGTCATGCTGCTGCAGGACTGGCATGTGGTGTTGCCACGGAAACACCACCGCATCCACCACGTCTCGCCACACGAGACTTACTACTGTATCACTACAGGTAAGACTGTGCACCCAATTGCTTTAATGTACTGCAGGAGCATACTCTTATTAATTCACTTGAGGCCAGCAAGACGTCCAATCGATTTAAACTGGGAAGGCTGGCAATGAAAAATCATATTTTAGTACCATTGATGGGTATAAAAATTGTAGAGTAGGATAAGTCACTTCTTAAAAATGAAAATTATCACGTGAGCGCACGGCCATTTTACATTGCCTTAACGAAACCCAACAAGTACAGAATGACTCCACTTAAAAAGTCAGACAAAATGGTGGCGCTTTTAAATAACTCAAAAGAAAATGTTGTTTGCGTGCATTTGCGTCTTCAGGGACGCGAGGCCCATATTAGAAGCGCATTGGCTGTTCTCTGAGCGTGTGGGTGAGAGGGAGAAGCAAAGCGGCGGGATACACCAGGGGGGCCGAGCTCGTACGTCACCCTAGCGCCCCAGCGGACGCCAGATGCGCGCCGGCGAGCCGAGGGGGGTGTCGCGGGGGGGAAAGTGTATGTTTGTAGATGCACGCGCTCGCCCGCCTCTGCATACTTGAGCATCTGCTTTCAACCTAGTCTTTGTGACCTCTTGACAGTGTTCTAACCTGTGTGTGTGCCTGTGTGCGTTGGTGGCAGTCCAGGACCCACAGGGGAATGTGACAGCCCCCCCATCACCGCCACCACCACCACCACCTCAATCTCCCCCTGCACAGCAGCCCGGCCCGGGCTCCGATTCCACTGGGGCTCGCCGAGCTGCCTTTGTGTTTGCCACTAGCTGACAATCCCCATGTATATTTAATGCTAACCTGCTGTCTGTTCTAACAAATAGGACTTCACAGGCAGAGGGAGGATGAGGAAGGGTAGGAAGCAGAGATTTTGAAGGAGAGGGGGTAGAAGTGCGTCAGTTGAAGGCGGAGGGAAATCAAACACAACTTCTGGATGCTTTGCCGTCTCCTAGCAGAGGGCGGGTCACCAAAGGGACACAACACACACGCTCGCACGCGTCGTACCCACATAGCTTGAACCCTATGTAAACACGTCACTTCGGCTGGTTTAGTGCGGGCATTGCGTATGGGTAGCTTGCTGTGCCTGGGTAATTTGTTAAGTCATCATCTGAGTACTTAAGACATGATCATTTAGTCTTTACTCACTAATTGATCGCATCAGTGTGTGACAGTAATGACTAGTTATGGCAATTAAAAAATAAAAGCTTGTGTGTGATGAGTGGGTAAAAACTGACGTCGACCTGCAACTGAGAACTTATAGATAGACATTAAAGTTACTAACGATAGATTAAACAAGGCGTAATCAAAGATAGTCTCACTTTAAAAGAGCAGAGGAATGGTTTAAGCTTAGTTGATACTAGAGTTGAGGCACTACTAGGCAGTGTTTGCTCTTTGCTTGCTTGACATTACTGTTTTATTGCCTATAATTGGCTGGCAACCCCAAAACTTGCTGGGAATGACCCCAGTTGAAATTCGGTAGAAAATGAAAGAGATATATTTTTCCCGCCTGCTTTATTCAATCCCATCCCTCCTTTCTTATTAAATTCCTTCTGTGATGTGGTGTCCAACCAGGCTGGTGTAACTATCCCCTGGACCAGCTTGGCTTCTGGAGGTGCATGGAGCATCTAATTGAGCGCCTGACGGGTCAAAAACCTCGATCCGATGACCTGGCTTGGGCCAAGAGGACTGACTGAAAGATGAATTCAAAGATAGACCTAGAGAAGAAATGAAGATGAACTGTCAAAAGGAAAGCACACCTTGTCGATTCTACGTCTGTTTTAGCGCTTCCCGTGTATATTTGCTAAAGTTACTCAGTATGCACAGCTGTATAGTCTAGTAAAAAAAAAGATGTACCTTCACTAGACAGGTAAGAACCAATCAGCATTTTGAAGGGCTGGTTTAGGCAGTCAAGTGTTTCGATGTCCAAGTGTAGGAAGAACTGGAGGTTGGGCTCTCCAGGGGTGATAGTGATTGTGCTGCTTAACACACACACAAGGATTTATTTGAACACTTTTCAAATTAATTCTAAGTTTTTAAAAAAAAGCTTAGCTATACACGGTCATTTTTTTTCTTTATCAATAAAAGCCTTACTATAGCTGGTAATTTTTTTTAAATAAATAAAAGCCTTACAATACATGGTCTTTTTTATTATAAATAAAATACTCGCATGGTCATTTTTTAACGAATAAAAGCCTTACTTTAGTTGGTGATTTTTAAGTTTCAAAAGCCTTACTTTGCATGATCATTTTTTAAGTTAATTTTTAAAAAGCCTTACTATATACATGGGGTTTTTAATAAGTAAATGCCTTACTATACATTAGTGGTGGACCTCTGTGGCCTAAAAAAATATCTGAATCAAAGACTGATGTTAATTATATTTTGGCCATGAATTCCAAATTGTTTGTCAGCTTCCTTTCATTGCTTTTCCCCCGGTTGTGCTGATCCCTGGTGTGTGTTTTCATATTTAAGCATTTAAATAATCACATTTCAGCCATTATTTGTTCCCATGATCAGAAGTCTACCTGAAGGCCTTCACTAGAGCATAAAATAAGAGTGGATAAGACAGTTGCTTTAACCAATCAGATTTCGAGATGGCAACACCAAGGCTTTCTCATAGGCGTAGGGATACGTCATTGCTTTCACAAACTATGGCTAGTGATAGTGTGGACAAGCCATAGCTAACAAACCATGCAGCAATCTGCACTACAAAATATATTGTTGTGTTGATTTAATAAAGATTTTGTCAACCCATGATGGCTGAAGGAGAAGAAATGGATATGGTTGCAGATCTCCTATTAAAGCCATTTTCAAGACGAACTATTTTAATGGGCGTCACCGAGGTCAGAGTTCAAAGTGCCTTCAAAATGGGCGGATGAACCAGAAACTAGTTCCGGGGTGGTCTGCAGAGCAGTTCGGACGTGACCATTTATTGAAGAAAACCCCGATAAAACTTTCCCAGGACACTGCAGTGCATTCGGTACGTTGTCATTTGGGCATTTTGAAGCCCTAGTTCTCATTTTAAGAGTGCTTTACGACGTTAGCATGCTTCGATCGCGTGATGTGGCCCCACGTGGATGCAGGCAGAAAAATGTTTGCAAACAAATTGGCTACATTCCGCTACCTACAGCTCTTAATGTTTCATTCCATTGTGTTTTTCAGTTCCTCAACGAACACAGATTGCTGGGAAACATCAAGAATGGGGCCATAACAGCCAAAAAGGAGCAGCTTGTCGACGCCATAACCAGCTGTTTGTCAGCAAAGTGAGTCTTTTTTTTAAATAGTAGTTTCTAGTTGCTCTATCCGTGTAATCAATAAACATCAATGTTCAGTATTCACAGCTTTGCCAAATTAGCTTGTTTTTATTATGATACATTGCAATTTTAAATGAAAACACTAACTGGATTGATCTTTTTGTTTTTAATAACAAGAACTTGTGTGGATATCTCACACCCACATAAATGCCATCAGTGGAAGTGTAAGGAATAAACAGTAGTCCTTTATAGAATATAGGCCTTTTTTTCCTAAACTTTCTAAAAGGAACACTTGGACCTTTTCCTTTTTTGTTTTAAATGCATTTGAGACATTCAGTCAACAATGGTGCAGGGGTAATTTTTCACTTGAGTTAAAACATGTGCTGTCAAAATCGACAAGACCAAAGCAGTCAAGGCAAAGGTTGTGGGCGATGTAGGACCAAGTGTTTCAGGTTTTTTTTTTTTTCATGTAATGTGTACTAAACTGACTCATTTTGAATTTTGCTTCTCTTCAGTGTCCACCCAAGTTTACCAAATCAACGCTGAAGAAAGGTGACCGAACTTCCCGAAAAGGATGACATTGGCGGGTGGCAGTTTTTGACACTAACATCCCCTCAGGTACTTAATATTATTATACAGCAAGGGTCTTCAACTCTGGTCCCTATCCAGTATGCATACCATATCTCCTATCACATGATCAGGATTCTGATTATTTGATTTAGGTGTGATGGAGGACATGGAAACAATTGGACAGGGGCCTCAAGGACATTCCTCTTATAAAGACAGATTATTTTGAAATCTCCGTCCCTGCAGTGGACAAAAAGTACACCAGCCCATTAAGTTAATCATCAGATGGGTGTTTAATATTTGTTATTATTGTTTGCCTTCTTTTGCAGTGGAATGATGGTTGGGTGACTGAGGAAAAGAGACCCCGTGGCTTTCTGATATTGGTAAGATCTAATTTCTTTTTTGTTGTACTTAATCTATTGTACACTAATCCTCTTTTTTTTTTTATCCAGAAATCCATCCGGTGCTAAGAAGTCTATTCATCAATGGATGGACAACTTATGCAGACATATCTCAAATGCCTTTTTTGTGGAAAAATAAAAATCCTTGAAATGTACACTAGTATTTTATTCATGACTAGCAAAAAAAGAATGCAAGCAACATTACATTTTAGTGTTTTTATTGAAAAACATTTGCATGAAGAAGAATCACTTGTAGACAATTATACAAAAAAATAAACCAACAAAACACTTAGTCATTTTTTCCCAAACATTTAAAAAAAAAAAAACTTTTGGACAAAATTGACTTAGAAAAAAAAATTAAACAAAACACTTAGTCATTTTTTTTTTTAAATATACATAGGAAAAATATAAAAAAAAACTTGGAATATAAACACCGAAAAAAAAAAGGAAAAAAAAGACCATTAAGGGTCTTGGGGTCTTTTTTCTCCAAGTGTTTTAAGAAAGACAATTGACACTCAAATCTCTTTTATTGAAATTTCTGATTTAAAAGAAAACATGAGATCCTCCTTACCCTGAGGATCGGGCCAAAATGAGCCAGAAAACTCTGGACTGCACCTAAGAAAGAAAATTGCAATTAGAAGTCAATAAAATAGATTTGGATGAATACTTGAGATATTCAAAAATAAACTAACCTCTCAAAAGAGTTCAGGGATGCCACATCATCTGCAAGGAAGATCACTTGGAGACCCTCCAAAGTCTGGACATGGACCTGATGTGTGCAAAAATAAAAAACATAAGTTAGTAAATATACACTGGAGATGCAACAGATAGGCTTACATTGTTGCTGTTAAATCTAGTTTTACCTTGATGAAAAGACCAAGGATGATGCTAAACAGGGAAAACTTCATTTAAAAGTTTTTTCGGAGTTGCCAAACAACTAATACAGGAAGAGAAATCTTGCCAAAAAATTAATAAACAATCAAGATAAAGAATGAAAATAAGTTAGTGTTATGTGCTATTTCTTGTCCAGACAAGTCGATTAAATACAGACTGGCGTTAAGAGCTAGGAGAAAGTTGGCTAAACCATTTTTGTATAAATGATTTTTAGTGTAAAAGCAAAACAATTACAATTTGAAAACGGGAAGTTAAATACTCTTTGAAAACTATCTGGGTGTCATTTTGGTGTGAGCCTTTACCAAGCAAACTGTCCGTTTATATCTCGGGTTTCTTTGAATCAATTAAAAGTCTTTCTACACGACTCGACAATGGACGAAAACTGACTAGATCTCTTAGTATTAAAATCAAAACGACGCTCGACGTGGTCAAATGGAAAGCGTTGTCATGAGTGACGCTAATGCTACTGCTAAGATAGCTTGTCACATGCTGCACAGACAGCCGGAGCCCAAACTTAAATTGTCGACGGCGTATTTAACTTGACATTAAACTAACAGATGTTTTGGCGTTTTAACTCAATTGATTCCTAAACAAATCTATCGGTAGCGTGATACCTTACGACGTTAGCGTGATACCTTACGACGTTAGCGTGATACTCTACCTCGTTGGCGTGCTACACGTCCATCTGCATGGCTGTTGGAGAAGACGAAGCACTGCGCATGTGCCGAATTTACGCAATGAGCCACGCCCATATTGTCCCGCCATAATGAAAGTGGAAAAGATGGTGGCCTGTTTGTCGTGCTCCACCAGGTGCTTTGTCTTCCCACTCATTGTCTATGTTTTGAAGGTGACGTTCCTCCCAATTCAATGTCTATGATTTGAAGATGACGTATAAACAGTGTGTCTCATATCATATTCTGTAATGCCTTTTATTTATTTATATATATATTTATATATATATTTATATATATATATACATATATATATATATATATATATATATATATATATATATATATATATATATATATATATATATATATATATATATATATATATATATATATATATATATATATATATATATATATATATATATATATATATATATATATATATATATATATATATATATATATATATATATATATATATATATATATATATATATATATATATATATATATATATATAAAACGTTCATCATGCTTTTATTTTAACCTTGTAATAGTTTAATTTTAATGTCTTTATATTTATATTCATTTTGCTTTCTGAACTGAATATTACGTCGTATGATTTCTTGCAATGTCCCGCGGCTCACCTGACCATTGCTCACGGCACAGTGGTTGAGAAACACTGCAATAAAACAGTGTCCCATATCAATTTATGAAACACTTTCCCCTTACTGGGGTCGCGGGGGGTGCTGGATCCCAGCTGACTTCGGGCCAGAGGCGGCGGACAACAGCCTGAATTGGTGGCCAGCCAATCACAGGGCACAAGAGACAAACAACCATCCACGCCCACACTCATACGTAGGGGCAATTTAGAGTGTCCAGTCAGCCTACTATGCATGTCTTTGGAAAGTGGGAGGAAACCGGAGTGCCCGGAGAAAACCGACAAAGGCCCAAGGAAAACATGCAAACTCCACACGGGTGAACCGACCTGGATTTTAACAAAGGTCCCACACTGTGAGGCCAATTAAAAAAAAATCACATTTTATTTTACATTAAGGTAAGGTTCGGTGTTTGCTCATTTGAAACTGGTTGAGAACCACTAATGTACGCTTGAACGCTTGAAGATGTCTTTTATACAGTACGTATATCTATACTGCCCTCTAGTGCCATGTTGATTACCTGTCATTTGACAGTTGAGAAAACAAAAGAAAAAGCTCTCATCTTTCTCTCTGCTTTTTTGATGAATGTCTTAACTTAACACCTGCAGTCAAAACAAAAGAAAAAGCTCTCATCTTTTCTCTCTGATTTTTTGATGAATGTCTTAACTTAACTTAACATTGGTTATTTTTCATATGTTGCTTTTGTTTGAAAATGACTACAAAAAGTGCCTGGAATGTATGTAAGGTACCACAAAATCTACAGACAAAAAAAGCTTTGAGGGTTTTTGGGTTTGACATTCATTAACAGGGGGGTAGCAACACTGTTAGGCATGCATGTACTTGTCACAGTTTATTTTTGCACTCAATTCAACTAAAGCTACATGTGGTCTGACAGCACTTCTGACGGCTTTACATGACTGTTAATTAATCATCCCAATAAAGAGTGTCAACTTCGTTTGTCCTCGGCGCAAATAAGGTGTCAGTGTGTGTCACATGTCTTTGTACCTCTTACCGTGAGAGCTCGCTTTTGTCATTCCCAATTTCCATCTGGTTTTTGAACCTTTGCATCTAGGCCCAGCCTCAATTCAGATCAATGCAAGATCACCTCAAGAAAGGGAGTTTATGTTTTAACTTGGCAAAATATGATCATTTGTATTTCAAAACTCTATAGGAGCATAGATCACATGAAAATGATGAATCCAAATGAAATGGTACTCACAAAGAACTTCATTAATTCAATTCTCAGTGTCAGTACAGGTGACTTGAAATTGTGTGAGAAAATCCTACTGAGTTGCTTGTTAAGAATTGGGGTGTGCTCACACTCCGGGCGTATCAGTTAGTCAGTCAATATTTCACAAAGTCACATGTGATGTATTATTGAAGTGCGTTTGTGTGTGACAGACAAAGAAGTGGTTGATGAAGCGTGAAATCCAATTATGAGATGTAGAAATTTTGTTCAAACTCGATGGCAGTCTGCAACTTTCTCCATATATATATCTCAATGTATTTGAAATCATTTTGCAAATGTAAAATGTGAGTGACAATAGGTAACAATAGATTTTCTAATAGAGGACCCTGTTTCTTATCATTGAGAAAGTACAAAAACTACAATTGAAAAGACTTACATATAAAGAACTGAAACATGTCTTCTATTAGCATAGTCAATTTGTTTTGGACTTAATCTTTTGATTTCAATTGAAAGCCATTCATTCTTGCATTACTGATGGTAAAGAAGAAAAATAAGAACATACACGCTTTCCTACATATCTTTTTGTCTTGCATTCTTTTTCTCTTTTTCCATTTTGCACATGGGCATGTTTCACATTTTGGTTTGACCAATTTGGCAGTGTTATCCCTAAACATAGCCCGACCTACTGAATTTTAATATTCTTTTTGCATTTATGTATTTATTTTTCTAGCAAAGTCTAGGGGATATACAACTAAGTGACAGACAACCACTCAAAGTTCCACTGAGTGGGAATCAAACTCCCCGCACCAAAGTCAGGTGGAAGAACCACTGCACCTTGGGCGACTATTTTTTGGTGTTTAGTCAACAATGATATAACAGAAAAAGATGGAAATTCTGATCAAAAACTTGTGTTGAGTTTTAAGTGAGCATCATTATATGAATGAGAGAATCAACTTTAATTTTTAGCTCTGTTAGATACAAAGAATTTCTACTTCAGTTCTTCTTACCCAATGAGTATATTATTGTACAAGCGCTTTAGCAAATGTCCACTAGATGATAGCATTGTATCCCAAACAGCGAGATGGAAACAAAGTGAGGAGAGTTTTTAGATAAGTGTCTTTTAAGCATCATTATATTAATACAGTGATACTCAAAACATTGGGAATTTTAAATTAAGTATTTAAAACTTTAGGCATTTAAAGAAAAGCTACTGCAATCCACTTAGAGAGAATACTCTAATATATAATTCAATTTGTTTTGGAATTTTTCATTGTATTTTCTCTTTCTTTTCCTATTTAAATATTAATATTTTGTACTCATGCATACGCTCATTAAAGTGATGGGCAAAGTCATTAATGATGGAATAATTATCGTTCGACTATATTATTGTAATATCAGTACTGTTTTTGTCTTCTAACACAGTCAACTAAAGAAAAAGTCGAAAAGTGTGAGTACAGGAGAAAAAAATAAACCCAAAAGGTGCTAATGATGGAAAGTAACACAACAAAAGGAAGAAGGTGAATTGAGAAACAGGGAGAGTTAGTTGTCAGTGGGTTGAAAAGACGTGGGCAGTTATTTTATTTCCTCTGTGGATACACAACAACGCTGTCTGTCTAAGGTGCTTACACAGCAGACCTATGAGGAGACATCTCTCTCACACACACACACACACACACACACACACACACACACACACACACACACACACACACACACACACACACACACACACACACACACACACACACACACACACATTCTTAGTGCTCAGTATGAAAAATAAATAAATACATTAAAAAAAACACAGGAGTGATGTGGTTTGAGTGTCACATCCTCATGTCTTTCCCGGTGGTCTGTGTTAAACTCTGAAATCTTCTTAAATCGCTGCATAAAATCCTCCTAGGCCGCGACGGATTCATAGTCGTGTGTGTGTGTGTGTGTGTGTGTATGCTTGTGTGTGTGCTTGTGTGTGTGTGTGTGTGTGTGCTTGTGTGTGTGTGTGTGTGTGTGTGTGTGTGTGTGTGTGTGTGTGTGTGTGTGTGTGTGTGTGTGTGTGTGTGTGTGTGTGTGTGTGTGTGTGTGTGTGTGTGTGTGTGTGTGTGTAAGTCTCTGGAGCCTTGCAGCGATCTAGGTTTAATTTGACCAGTCAGCCAGTCAAAGCCAGAGTCTCAGCAAGTGTGTGTGTGTTTTTGTGTGTGTGGGCTGACCTTAGTGTTGAGGTGAGACAGAGATCAATGCTGAGACAAACATAAAGGTTGAGACAAAACTCACTGCCCTCCTGTCTCTCATCCATCTTTCCTGGCCTCACTGTTGCTTTCTTTTCTTGAGTCCGATGCTCTAAATCTCCCTCCCTTGGCCTCTCGCTAAATGTCCGTGTAGGATCAATTGAGAGAAACGGCCAATTGATCGTCAGCTAATAACCTCAGTTGAGTCCCCACTGCATACTGACTGACAAAGTGGACAATGGAAAAAAAAAACTCTCCAACACAGTTGTCATTCTCTAAAAGAGGATTCAGCTCTGGCGGCTTCGTATTTTGCCAATTTTTTTCAATTTTCTTACTAGCTGTTCCAATTTCCACCGCAAGTTCCACAGGCGTGGGAGTGCGATGCGTGGGGAAAAAAATCACTTAGTTTTATTTTTTAGAGTAAAAATGAGGATTCTTTTATGAAGTTACAACTTGCTTCCAATGAACAATATGGGATGACTTTTCCAGATTTTTGAAATCGCTAATCACAATCTGCCTTTGTGTTAATATTTTTCAATTTTAGCTCTAAAAAAAAATCAATGATTTGATTGATTTTCATGTAATTGGCACCAAAAAATGGTGTCAAAGCACAAAATATGAGACCAAAAAAGTAGGGTGTTTTGCAAATAATCGACTTAAATGGCAATCTTTGATCAAAAACTTAACCAACGTCAATTTCTGATTCAGTGCAATGAAAAAGCCAAAACAAAATGTCACTTTTCTGGTCATTGAGGCGTGACTCCTCCTTCTAACCGCCAAAAAGTCATTTTTCGATTGTCTATTGACAGATATATAAAGTCCTCATTTTACCTTTGCTACCATAAAGTGGTCACATCTGTCCACGAGGCTTTTAATTGGCAGACAAAGTCATTCCTAATAAGATTAATATAGATTTTTTTGGATCTGCACTAAGGTGATGATAGAATGCGTGAATGCCTGTAGGTGTGGCGATCTGGCAAAAAAAGTCATTTTTCTTCCCACATCATGCTGATAGAACATATTGTGGCACGTTAATGTACAAGGTCACGCCGAAGGCTTTTTCTTTTCTTAGTCACACACTTACCTGTGGGGAACTATGACCCGTTGTCATGGTAACTGTCACCACACGTGCGATTGATCAGAGTTATGTGGCAGAAAAAAAACATCTGTACAGTGTTCAGGCTTATGTAGAACTATAGATTCTAAAGTAAATGTCGATTCTCACACTTTTTTCATATTTAAAGAAATATCGCGAAATGTCAAAAAGCCTTGGTGGCGTATTATGCCTCACAGTTCTGAGATCGAGGGGTCACTAAGCATGAAGTTTGGAAAGAGGGCAGCGGAAACGCATCTCATTACCAACAAAGGATGAAATAATAAAGCATTGATGGTTTGAATATCACATCATATTCACAGAGATTTCAAAATCAAACTGTAATATGTTTTTGTTAAATTCAGTAGGACTGCAGTTACAAATTCCCCCCCAAAAAATATAGAAATGTCTTCTAGCCTTGCGGTAGGAGAGAAAAAAAAACTTTGCAATTGTGTTTAGTCACCTTAAAAAACAGCATAGCTTATGGTTTTGTATCAAATTTCGCTTTAGTAGCCTGGGTGTGAAAAGTTCCTCACTCCATGCAGCATATCGTATAGTATATAAATGGGTGCCCTTGGTCTTTTATGCCTGTCCGTGTACACTTTCTCCATTGGACAGCTTGAGCATTTTTCTCCAACGTGCTGTTGCCAACCTTGCTAAAAGGCTGTCAGCTTTGACCTTTATGCGCACCCCCCCAACCCCGCAAAAGCTTCCACCACCAACAGTGCCTACGCACACACACACACTAAGGGAAGCGAAAGCTCACCATCTTGGTGTGTGTGGAGAAGAACAAACAGGAGATGGATTAAAGGATGAGGGAGAGTAAGAAGGGGGGAAAAGTCAAAAAAGGTGGAGCAAACAACTGATATTGATTTTAGTCCGCCCCCCCCAAAAAAACAATGCCAAAAGAATGACCTTTGGAAATATTATAAAATGACAGTTCAACCAAACTCTATGGAACTGCAAGTCACATAGCCAATAAGCTGTAGGAAATGTTACCAGGGTAGTAGTACATCTGGTAAATATTGCAGAGTAGTGGTCTACACTTACCCCACCTAGCTGCTGTTAAAAATAGATCTGTGTGACAAAAGGGTGCATGGACTCTAAATGTATTACCGATGCACGATGGGTACGGCGAGCACGGCAAATAATCGGCCTTGTAATGTGAGCGGACAGGTAGAAGAGTGGGCTTGTATATGCAGCTGTCAGCTTGCCACCATGTCACATCTGTGCACAGATAAGAGGATGCTAATTTCCAGGTAAGGATGATCATTTTGTTGATCAAAACACAACAATCAATCCAAAATATGCTCATAACAAATGCAAAAATGCCAAAATAAATCATTATTTTGTACAGAATAAACTAAAATTATAATTATAAAATGGAACTTCTTTATTTTTGTGTTTTGGTTGGTGAAAAGGTGTGCAAAATTCACAACAGCAAGTTCAGAACCTACCGGGAATTGAACCCTGATCTCAAAACTGTGAGGCGGATGTGTGTGCTCACAAGCTACCTTGAAATGGTCCATAGATGATTAATTAGCAACATGCTTAGAAGGAACCAAGAGTTAGGCGCCATGTAGGTGTTATCGTGATAAATTAACCTAACACGCTATACACTATGTTGACACACACTGTTAACAAACACAGCAACTTTATGTTAACGCACTTGAATTTCTTTATGATCTATGTGACGTGTGTGTTAAAGTTTGTATTGTTTTTCCCACTTGTTTTAGATCCACATTGATTTTATTCAGCTACAATAAATCGATGTAGTGAAAATATAAAGCCCCCTTTAAATTGTGGCCATTTTACTATTTTATATATTAATATTTTAGATAGTAATACAAATGTACACCCCGTATTAAGTTTGTGAAATAAAATAATCATTTTATTTCTATCTCAGCCTCTTTGCAGTCAACAAAATTTGCCTTTTATCTATATTAGTCTTCTAAAATGTGAACCGACTTGTCGTATTTATTGTTTATTCATCAGCTTTAGTTTGGGGCACTGACGAAGAAATAAAACAAATGATAATAAAACAAATAAAGAAATATAACACTAATGTAGTGGACGTCTATTACTGTCTATCTATCTTTTAAACAGAACCATTATCATACACCTCAAACAAAGTTACTTATTAAATTAGTGCATCGAAAAGTGAAGGACGAAAACTTTACAGCAAAACAATCATCCCGAAGTAACAATATTTGGAATGCATGAGAGCGTATCAAAACAAATTGTAGTCAAGTTCACTGAGAAGGAACATTTCAGGGCAAGATTTGAATAATTTGAATAATTGATTGAACGAAAAGTAGAAGTAAAATGTGTTTTTTTTTCTCCTTAACCTCTACCAGCCAAGCTATTTCCCTCCATTCATTCACCCTTCTTCCTTACATTTCCTTTCCATCTATCCATCTTTTCCATTACCAGTGTGTGTGTGTGTGTGTGTGTGTGTGTGTGTGTGTGTGTGTGTGTGTGTGTGTGTGTGTGTGTGTGTGTGTGTGACCTGTAGGTAAGTGCTATTTGAATGTGTCCTCACTACCTCTCTTATACTGTCTCTCATGACTATGTTTTAAATAGCTCATCTTTTTCAGCACACAGACTCTTCTGAGCTATTCTATACATCAATTTTGATCATTTTTATCCAGATGTTTTGAAACATTTTAAAATGTTGTCATCTATAGCTGCGGAGACCATAAAAAGGGGTTAAAATATTTAAATAGTAATGACTGTCAGTTGTATTACATACTATTCTACTAGTTATTTTCTACACATACAGGCAACACTGCTTATTGTAATGACAATTGATGTTAATACATGTTGTTATTGACAGGAAAAGCAAATCAAATCTACTAGTACTAGGAGGGATAACAATAAATATTTTGGATGCGAACTCACTCATTCACAGAGGTGATTAATCTTAATATGAGTTCTCCACTGCAAATCATTAACGCTGCTTGCACACTCGCCATGCTCTGACCTACCATAATCATTCCTTTCTTCCATCCTTTTAGTTTTCTTCTCAACTTTTATCATCCCTACCCTCCTGATCTTGTCACGCTACATATAGATAGATAGTATATATTTAAACTTATAACTTTGACATTTTCTCTTCTCCCATCAGTTCATAAATACAATAAAATAGACTTAGATATGTTATTCTTCCTTCAAACTTTAACCCCTATCTTTTATTATCCTGTAACCCTAATCATAGCGAGGTATTATATACATATTAATTTAAAATATGAAATGTTCCCTTATCACTATTCTACAGCTGAAAATTCACCGGAGACCAAATTTTCCCATCATTCAAAAAATGATGGCCACGGTCACACGAAAGCCATCATCTTATACGATGCTCATACTGATTTGACATTTTTGTCATCAGAATCTGGTATGCCTCCCATAAGTCAAGGTACATATAGCACATCTTTGTCATTACAGTGGAGAACTGGCCTTTTCCTTTTCCTGAGAGGTCAACTATGGATCCGCTGAGTCAACATGGCACCTCGGACTCTCCTGATATTTGCACAAAGGTGGAAGCAAACATTCAAAAAGTCTGCACATATGAAATCACCTTACCCTCTTTGTGTACACACACACACACACACACACACACACACACACACACACACACACACACACACACACACACACACACACACAATGTCGCAGTAAGACTAAGATGACGAGCACAGATTCATTGTGATATTCTGGGTTTTAAAAGCATTTCTTGTCCCACTGCCTTCCTGCAAGTGAACACAACACGTGTTGGCAAGCAAAAGCAGCAAAGGCTATTTAAGCGTTGGCACCAGTGCCATGTTTTTATTTGCAGGGTGTCCTGCACACCAAATGTCCTCCAACATGTCTGGCTTCCTCCTGTGATGACAACAATGACTTCACTGAGTGCCTACTTCACACCTCACATTCGAAGGCATTAAAATAGCCTTTCTCTGCGGCTTACAGAACAGCAGTCGCTCTATTTTTGCGCTCTCTTTGCCATGCTACTTCGCACGTGTAGGACTACGAGCAAAGTCGTGGCAGATACAGAATAGAGTGCTAAAAAGAGTGCTCAATGGAACATTTTGTCACGGTTCAAAGGTCTCTGAGTAACATGTGCCGGCCGTTGCACTTACGCGACACGTCCTCTCACACAGTCTTGAAGAAATCACCATCTAATCGCATTTTATCGAAGCGGCGACTGCCGTGCAGCGCTCTATTACATTATGACTCCCAGGATTGCAAGAAATCGTTGTTCTTTCAACGAACACCTTCGTTCAATTTCATCTTTTCTCCACTTGCCACCTGCCATGCTCAACGCTGTGCTGGCCTCTCAGGAAATCGTCTAAAACTCTGTAAAGGTGTATTTTTTTAGCATATAATACTGACTTTTCTTTCAAGAATGTACTTTTTTGTGCCTATTTTTGTCTGCACTTTAACCATTTTTGGAGGGGTTGTTGGAGCCTATCCCTATGGGCAGAAAGGCCCAAAAGCAGAAAAAAATAAACAATAAAAAAGGAATTTTAAGCTAAAAAATAAGTTCGGAAAGTGATTTTTTTTGGGGGGGGGGGGGCTCAACTTTTAATGCAAAAAAATAATTTTCAACTAAAAAATAAGGTCTGAAGGTGAATTTATTTGTGGGGGAAGGGTCACATTTTTTCATTAAAAAAATTAAGAATGATTTCTGCTTTCATTATTCTTGATTTATCTTCATGTCAATCCACTCATGTGAGCTAACCGGAAATTTACATACACTGCAGAATTTAGATTTGTCTCTACGTGGATTTGGGCTTACTCTTTAATTATGTCTCTTTATTGACACGGAGACAGCAAGACGCCAATCACTGTCTAAAACAACAAAGGGGTAAAACTGGCAGAGACGAGCAATGAGCTGGTGTAAAGTGTGAATAAGAACACATGTGGGAAGATGAACTGAAGGTTAGAGTGAGAGAACAGCCTTTAAGAACAGATTGAAACACAGAGCAAGCAGACAAGAGGGGGAAAAGTGATGACAAGTTATTTTTCACCTTTCTACATCAGATGCCTTATCTTATTTTATATCCAATCATATTTCGATGACATGGACCGCAATAGACGTTTAATGCATTTGAACGGCAAAAGATGTCAGCAATTGGTGTCATAATGTCACCAATGAGGTAAAATGTGTGCAAGAAATAATCACTATGACATTTTACACATTAATGTGTAACCTGCAAATGAGTGCATGCTGATGGAATTTGGGGTCCGTGGCATTTCCTCAGGGGCCCCCGTGCTAGGCCTAGGGAAATTACGTTAATTATTATGATTAGTAGTCTATCAAACATATTATTCCCATAGTGTTCACAGCTTTTTTTTTTTTTTTACTGTTTTACTGTGGGCGTTTGAGGAGGTCGCTTACAGACGGCTGCGTCAGGTGATGGTTTAATTTTTCCGTAGTGAGTTTTTAGAGACTTATTATATTGTTCATGAGGCTGAGTTGGCAGGCATGGGACATACATCGCACAATACAAACTCCCTCAAATCTAATTAATTTAAATATGCATTCAGAGGTTGGGATTTTTCTGAAAAAAATTGTTCTCAGAGTGAGTAAATGAACCTTAAAAATGTTTTTTTTTTTTTTTTTTTTTTTTGGTGCGTGTCAGTTTGACGGTGGAGTGGATTTTTACTGGAAGCACTGAAAGTGAGAAGGGGATAAAGACAGTGGAAGATGGGTGATGACAGCTAATAAGATAGGCGTGAAAGACATCGCCAAGGTGAATGTTCCTCTTAATTCGCCACTTTTACCATCAGGTTATTCACTCTTTTGTAGTAATGTGACACATAGGGAAGAGTGGGAAATTGAATTTATGCCCACACTAGGGAAAATCAGTATGAACAAGAGAAGAAAAGGTAGAAGTAGACTCCCAGGTGTTAAAAAAGTACCCAATTATATACTCAAGTAAAAGTATGACTACATTTTAGTGAGTAAACATGTAAAAATTGAATCAAATTCAAAGTTAATAACAGGGCAGGCTAACAAAATACATGTAATAGCAACTACTTATTAATATGAGCACAGCAGTAACAGTGGAATTTAATCAAGTAAATTCCTTTCAAGAGCAAATACTAAAAAAAGGAAAAAATAACTACTTAGTTACAGTAATGACCGTAAATGGTATCTGTTACTTTAATAATCCTGGTCAATGCATTTGGAAGTATTTCAAATGTGGAGAGGCTGAGTCATATCTAGATACAGAACATTTCTGAGTGCATTTACTTAATAGTAGAAGAATATCATGTAATATTAATGGCTGGATTGATGGAGTTTGTCACGGCAGATGGTTTTCCGTGTAGAGCAATACAGCAAGAGACTAAAGAGGCAGAAGATTTTAGTAAATCCGTGTAAATGTGAGGCATCTTGATGTCTGAAGTGTTTTAACCAAAGGTAACTATCATGTTTTTGTGCTGTTTTCACCAGGTGATTGTCTCTAAAATCCTTTCTTCGACATTGGACTGCTGTGTCCCCACGCCGACCACTTCTTCGTAAGTGGAGAGCTCTTAAAGAGGCACGATTTAAATGATTTAAATGTTTCATCTTGTAGACGATGAACTGGGAATATTACAATGCTTGAATTGGGCATGTGGTAGAAGTTTATATTATCTCAGAGTACTGATAACTTGCAGCAAAGATACTACTATACTATAGTGTAGTAGCATTATATATTTTATTCAATCTTATGAATAATCAGATCACATTAAGATTGACAAATCACCAATTATTTTTCCACTATATTGTCTTTCATATGAATATTAATGCCAATGGTGATATCAAAGAACCTATTCCATTTTTACATAATAGGTAGAATGTCTTCTTTTTATGCTTAGAATAGGGAACCATTCATTTTTAGCTCATTGGTGGCATGTTTAAATACTGCTATGATCATACTAGTGACGGATACAAATCAACACAGTAAGAAACTTGAATTAAATAGAAATAAATGTCAACAAAAAGTGAGTAAAAGTTTCCGTAATCTTGAACTGAACACAAGTTGCCTTGTTTTGAGATTTGTTTCATTGTTCTTTAGACTAATGAGTTCTTTAAATACATTTTTTTACGCAAGAATTTTTGAAAACTACATCTCAATGATCAATTTCTCTTTAAAAACCCTATAGGCAATTTCTTCATGCAAACCTTACACTGCAGTTTGAAAGGAATAGAGAAACTTTGAACAGATTTGAATCACTGTAATAACTAAAAACACTATATAGTATGTAGATGTATGGTATTTTATGGCCCATGAATATTCCACAAATGTATGGCATTATATAGGACATGACAACCTTGAAGGGAACGAGTCTGCCAGGCCCCTCAAACATAAAACATAATCAGGTTTTGAAAATGAGATTAGAGCTTGACTTTACATATGTGATTTGATTATTTCAACAGAAGTGCTAGATGTGGTGACAGACGATAACTCAGTTAATGGCAGCTACCCTTCAAGAATATGCTTATAAATGCGCAGTGGGTGTTGATTAATCTTATGCTAGGACAAGTGTTTATGAAATAACCAATTAGATTGATAACCGATTGCTGCATTAAAATCAGATATTTCTAGTTTGACACTAAATCATGAGAATAGAAATACACATTTCTGGAAAAGAAAATATCTAAAATAACATACACACAAAATATTTTAAAACATGCTAATCTTGGGAATATTTGACTATTTTGTTTTGAGTCTCCAAAATGTATTCATCTTTCAAAAATACCAAAAAAATGAAGTGAAAATGGATTGTTTCAGTGTAAAAAAAACAACTCTCACACCTACTTCGTGTCCAAATCGCACATTAATCGAGTGAGAAAAAGCACAGCTTATTGCAAACAATATGGCAACTGAGTAAAGACATCTTTTCAATCATAAAAGTTTAAACTGGAAAGCTTGGCAGATAAGGATCATATCATGTTACTTGGCAGATGTGTCTATATTTTGTTGTTGTAATAAACTAATAGGCGAACCCTTCACTTGTTAAGCTAACATTGATAAATATCAAATATATTTCAACAAGGAGGACTGTCAGGCAAAATGAATTAAATGTCTACGAATTTGTGGATTTTACTTGCAATGTGTCTAATATAAGTTCTTTTTGGCCTGTCTTTGACTGCCAGCTTATTTGAGGCCTGAAGAAAACCCTCAGGAGACTTCAGACTGGCAGGGCCGTCTTTTGGAATGAACTAGAACAGATATAAGAAGTCACGTTTTATTTTCCCCTGAGGAGTAGGAACTCTGATCTTGATGGTTTATGCCATTTTCCTGATCTCCCAACATTATATACACAACTTCTCTGTGATAGTCACGTAATTTCAGTAAAAAAAAACCCACAACAAAACACTACAAAACACAGCCGTAAATAGCTTCATTCAATATGACCATGATCATTTCTTTGACGGCAAACTAAAACGTAATTCATAAGAGAATGTGCGCATGCACATTGTCATGGCAACCTCATAATACAATAAATAGGAATCATCAGTACATTGGTTAATTTTTCGTGCATCAAGTCAGTCCTTCTCACAGGAACCCTTTGTTACATTTGTTTACTCTATTTACCCAAATTAATGTATTCATTTCCTTAGTGTAATTAATATGACTGCCTTATTAGACTGATGTACAAGAGAGAATTGGGTCCCTGATCTCTAAAACGAGACAACGAAAAAAGTTCACGTAGCTGCAGTGAGGCGTTTATTCACCACAGGTTCAACTCTGAATGAAATGCCGCTTGGGTTATTGCCAAAGACAGCAAAGCCACCCTTCGACTAACAGTTATGAGAATACCTCATGTCATGTGCATCCCAGTTCGTTGGCTTCCCCAAGGTGCTTGTTTGGTACACTTTCTGCTCTAATGCACCTCCTCATCATGTCAACATACAAGCGGGGGGCTTGTTAAAAATGTATTTTGCAATCTTATTCATATGTAGTAAAATTAAGGGAAGGGATGGACTCCCACCACCACAAAGAAAAACATTGATTCCACATTTTTTGTACTTCAGTAATTATCAGGAGAACGTATTGTAGATACCGAGAACTATTATATTTAATCTCAAGAGAACTCCTCCAACTGAACAGTGGTTTCTGATAACAGTTTGAATGGCCCTGGATGGCAAAATAATGACCTAGTTAACGACATTGACGCATGTATTTCACCCCAATGCATGTCAGACATGTCTTCTCATTATTTATTCATTAATATGTATTGTATTAGCTAATTTCTACTCATGCGAAATATGCCTCTTTTCCTCATGAGAATCCCAGGGGTGCCGGAGCATATTCCATCTGACTATTGGCAGTAGGCCTGTCTTTATTTTCCTTTCAGTCTATCACCTAAAACCTCCAGTTGCTCCCTTTCAGACTAGTATTTTGTTTATGCTTGTGTAGAATGGCTAAAAATCATGCAAGTGGAATATTGCAACTTTTGTTTTGACAATAGGCTTATTGCTTCATGACTTTGTGAGTGTGTACGTGTGTGTGTGTGTGTGTGTGTGTGTGGTTCTTCAGTGTTGGCCTGATACCTTAATACTCATATATTTCCCCTAAGAAACTGAGTGTTTCTACAAGGCTTCAGATCTAATAATAGTGGATTGAACTGTAGATTACGTCTGGAGCTGCTCTTTTAGTTGATCCTCAAAGAAGGTGTGTTCGAACACATGGAGCATGACTTCTTAAAGTCCTATGTAGCAGATATGGGGACTGAAAGTGAATGATAATGTTTTGCTTCACTGCCAGTCCTCCTTTTTTAAATTGATTGGACATCTGTGGCTGTCAATAGCAGAAAATTATTTTGAATATTCCTGAAACTGCAATTATGTGGTTGGTTGTTGCTCATATTTTGACCCCACAAACGAGTTGGAATGGATGAAGACTTTTTTTTTATTTGACAAAGAAGGCAAAACACAAGTTTTTATAAAGCGCCGCTACGTGTGGACACGCAAAAGGCACCAGTTTAGACTCTCGTGAGGATAAGGAATACGGAAAATGAATGCATGAATATTTGTATGTTTTTTTATGAATAAATAAAATGAGTAATAGAATTTTAATGAAACCAAATTAAATTTAATACCAGGAGCAGCCCGGCGCCTGAGTGGTTAGCGCGTCAGCCTCACATCTCTGGGGTCCTGGGTTCAAATCCAGGTCGGTCCACCTGTGTGGAATTTGCATGTTCTCCCTAGGCCGTGTGGGTTTCCTTCGGGTACTCCGGTTTGCTCCCACATTCCGAAAACATGCATGGTAAGCTGATTGGACACTAATTTGCTCCCAAGTATGAACATGAGTGTGCATGGTTGTCTGTGGATAAAGCAGTTCAGAAAACAAATCAATGAATTTAATGCCAATAAGAACAGAAATACACTTATTATGCCCCCTCAATACGCTCTGAAGTTGATTTTAAATGAAGATATTTAAAAGAGTGCCCTATAAATGTGAAAGCATTAGCTCCTTGAACACAAAAGTTTGTAAACGCTTGATGGAAGAAAGCGAGAGATAGTTGGGTTGGCTAAAGATGGGCGGCGATCAAGAGATGAGGTGGGTGGGGTGAGGGAGGGAGGGGGTCTGGAGGCGATTGGAAACAGGGAGGGCGCGCTAATCGGATGATGGCTCTTTGCGACCGGAGGGAGGGAGAGAGGGAGGGAGGGAGGGAGGGACGCCTCTGCGGTTGAAGGAGAGGTGGGGGCATCTTGAGCTGCGTCGCCGTGTCTCTTCTTCCACAGCCTTTTCTGTATCAAACTCTCATATGTGACGTATCAATAATTCAGTTGCACGCGAGCCAGACGGAGTTGGCCCCCCTATCACCACTACCGCTGCCACCCACTCGCCAAGCTTCAGCATCCAGCATCTCTAGCTCCTTCCCGTTCCGCTGCGCGCGCTATGACCGCTTGTTCCGCGTGCACACACCTCTGCCCCGCCTCACCGAGACGCACACTCCGCTCATCCACTCCAAGTCACTGAGAAGCTACGGACAAAAAAAGTGTCAAGTCCAGGCAGACGTGCCGGGAGAGTTCTTTGAGAGGAGAAAGAGTTGTCCTGACTTTGGAGGGAAGCTGGGCACACCCCACCCGCCATCCTTTCCCTTCTAAAGTGGACTAAAAGCCCCCCGCTTCTAAGTCGTCGATTGCGGCTTTGGGTATGTTGGCGTTTTGCCTGCTGAGTGTCGTGTGGCTCGCGACGAGCCCGACTCGCGCTCAGAACGAGACGGAACCAATCATCCTGGAGGGCAAGTGTCTGGTGGTGTGCGACTCCAACCCGACGTCCGACCCCACGGGCACCGCGCTGGGCATCTCGGTGCGCTCGGGCAGTGCCAAAGTTGCCTTCTCGGCCGTCCGGAACACCAACCACGAGCCTTCGGAAATGAGCAACCGGACTATGGTTATCTACTTTGATCGGGTAGGGAACTCTCTTCCCATTTATAAACTGACATCATGCAATCAAAATGTATATACTCTGTGAACGTAAAGTGGAGATACCTTTATGCTGATGAAATGCTCATCAACTCATTTTTTACTGAGCAGTAAGTTTGTACCTCTTTTTTTATGAGAATAGAGAGTGGTCAGCATGATTGATTCTTGTAAATATAATAATAAAATATAATACTATTACAAAATCTAATCCTGACATAAACTGTAATCCCTGAAGACCAAATTTACACGCAATTACAACCAAAATCTCAACACAAAAGTCCAAAAACGAGTTGGTATTTTTACATTTTGTCTCTCAAAGTTCTCTCAAATTCAACATACTTCCAAATGTAGTGTTTTAAGAAAAAGTGTTGTGAAAGCGACCCTGCCAAACAATCCAATAGTCTGTATCCTTACAAACCATAACAAATCCTATAATTGTTCTCATCCAGTCTGGCTGTTCAAGGCAACGATTTAGGCGGTGTGATTTGACGTGACGTCAAATAATTTAGTAACTGAGGGCTCAAGGGCGAGGTCCTACCTATTTGCTGGAAAAGGTTAATTTTCACTCAAATTGCCATACGACTGCCCGCCTTGGTCCGCTTCCATCTATTAAAGCAGGCGTTTGAATGTGGCGATGCATAATTGAAATTTCATTTGAATGATGGATTGAGTCTTTCTCCCCTTTTCCTCATCAAGTTATGCTTTATGAGTGGCGCAAAGGAGAATAAAGGCTTCTGTTATTAGCCTTCATTTAGAGGACGGGAGTACAATGTGGACACCAAATGCCTGTTTGAACCATGTTATTTTAATTGAATAATGACTATTGAATATTTTCATCTGGAAACCTTAAAGTACTACCAAGAACGGGAATGTTCTTGAGCGTTCTTCCCAGTGAGAACTTCAGATTTGTTCATTGCTTATCTCACCATTAAAGTCAAAAACAACAACTAATTGAAAATCGTGTTTCTTCTATTCTTGGTTTCAGGTTCTGGTAAACGTCGGGCGGAATTTTGACGAAGAGAGAAGTAATTTCATTGCACCGCGAAAAGGGATTTACAGTTTTAACTTCCACGTAGTCAAAGTCTACAACCGCCAAACAATACAGGTTAGTGTGTTTGTGTGTATGTGTGTGTGCCTTCTTTCCCCAGAGACAATGATGAGGGTGGGCATCAACAGATGAAGGTTAGTTGCTCTCCACCCGCAGGCACCGTCATAATTAATCCATACATGCACAGAGGGCAGAAGCAAATGGGGCGCCTGGAGCACAATAGGAGGGCGGAATACTGCAGCGGCTGCAGCTTCGCCACCGATTTCCTCATTTCTTTCTGGGCAAATAGTGTGGTTTTACCCCACAAAGAAATATCTCTTAATAAACATTCATTCAAACCGCTCAATTCGCATTTATCGATGAGTTGTGTCATATAAAAAAAAACCTCTGAGCTGTCCTAAACCCGATTCCCGTGTGGAAAATGAGGGATTTCACAACACCCAGTCTTAATTGGAATTTGTTCTTTGCAAATGTAACTGTTGTGTAATTATGCTGTTGGCTCCCCCGAGATTTAGCGTCGTGTCGCTACTTAGACGTTATTATTGTAGTCCCGAATTAATTACCGTGGCATATCTGCGGCAACGAAGAGGAAGGTGGGAAACGTTTGGCGCCAGTTGACTTGGCTGTGTGTTGCTAAAATTGAAAAGGACATTGTTGCCTAGTAAGTATTTAAAGTTAGTTGAGAACAATGGCAAATATGGAAGCCGATGAAAACAGTCTTTGAAAATTGGGTTTTAAATTAGGAACGGGTGTTGAATTGGATGACACCCACTCATCCCCTCCCCTGCCTGCTCAGTTCTAGCGCTCATCCATTCAGGGCACCTGGTGTGTCCAAAACTCCCACTGTTTAATTGGCTGAGAGGCATCTGCCGTGGTGCATGGCGGCGTATGAAAAGCACGGCGCAAAGCATGAAGGGATGGCAGTGAAAACACATGAAATGAGGGTGAGACGAATGAAAGGTGAAAATACACTCGGATAGAAGTTCCGAGGCGGGATGGTTGGATATCGTAAGGAGAGAAAAAAACATGCTAATGATGGACATTAGGGAGGAAAAATGCGCTTTAGCAGGGAAAATGAGGGCAGGAGGAAAAAATGTGTGACAAAGGATTGATCTATAAACACGCAAGTTTTTCTTCTGGGCAAAGAACTGCTTATGCCTATTAAGTGAAAGACACTAGTGTGTATAAAATACTCATTTTGCTTGCGTCAATTTAATGATGAGAAAATAAAGGCACTTTTTATTAGAAACTCAAGTCATGAAACTCATTACCGACAATGATTAGTACTTATTTTGCAAATAATTTTACCCATTTCTTCCATTTTGGTTGCTTCCTACAAAAATAATGTGTGCCTTTAGACTTTTCTTTTTAGTAGCATTATTTTTCATGACTGATCAGTGTTGTCTGAAATTAAACAGCAACAAGCAACTACTAGTCTTTTTTCCAATAAATCTAAGCCCTCCTATTGTTTTGAGTGTCCGTTTCATGAGCGTTCCAAAACTGCAAATATATTTCAAATCCCAATAGAATTGGCAAAGTATTGTTTTCAAATATGAAGATGTCCAAGATCCTAAGAATTAAGGGGGTGTATAATCAATTTTCACCCTCAAACAAAGTTTTCCTGAATGAAACTTTTTGATATTAGAGTTAAATCAGTCATCATTCAGGTACATTGCCTTCAAGAGTGCAATATCCTATTTTACACAAAAGTGCAACGGCCTGTCATCGATTAGCCAGGCTTTAAAACTGAAAGTTGACGTGACCTTTCACTTTTTCATCAAATTAGCTGTTAAAATAGTGAAGTCACACACTTCAAATACATGATATGGAAGATATAAACATCCAAAAACCACAATAGACTATCTGCAAGACTTTTGGTTTTTAAAAGGCAAGGTAACCCTTCATCTCTTCCCCAAACACACCCCAAATTATAAGGTTGTGGTGTAGAATTTCACTTGGACCCACTTTCACTTATAAGTCCCACTTTTCACAAGCATTTCTACCAAACACATCAATCCACACAACAGGATTAGATTCTATTATGTAAAAAGTGACTTTTTTTTACCAAGGTTGCTGACCTGATGGTCCCTACCGTAACTACAGAGGTAATACGTCCCATCAAGTTCAACCACAAGGTGTTCTCCTCAGAAATGAATAGTCAATCTTGCAATGTGTTAAGAATGACTGAATTCTATTCATAACTGGACACTTGCATAGCAATGCCAGTGTTTCGGTAAATGGACCAATTCCTACAGTGGATAGTTAAAGTATCATGAACAGAATAAGAATACGGCGATACCGCTTTAATAAAATGAGTACAAGTTGTACTTTAGCTTGAGTACTTCACAGTACACATTTGCATTGGGAGGACTTCCAATTCCCACCATTGACTGGCAAACAGGGCTTATGGTGTGTGTGTTGGAAGGGGTGGGGGGTGGGGGGCAAATAGTTTGGCTACAGTGACGAAATATCCAAAACTAACACTTGGGAACAATATTAGTGTAATAAATCTGCTCACATTGGCATCCTTATTCCAAAATTTCACTCTTTCTTTTTAAAAGAGCATGTCAGATTACTACTTAGACACAACTAAACATATCCTTTGTGAAATATAATAGCAGTCATGCTTATAAAACAAGTACATTTAATAAGTATGTTTGTTCATTCATTCATTCATTCATTTTCCATACAACTTGAATTCACAAATCATAAGGGGGGGGGGGGGGGGGGGCAGAACATGGTTCAGTTCGCTTTGGGCAAGGGAGGTGGGGAAGCAACCTGAATTGGTTGCCAAGCAATCTAATGGAACATAAATAACCTTTCACACTTACAATCACACCTATGGAGAATTTATAGTGTTCGATCAGCCTGGCAGCATCTTTTAGTGATGTGAAAGGAAACCAGAGTTCATGATGAAAAAAACAGTTCGACATATGTGCTACACTCCCCATCATGACAATAATGACATATGACATAATGACAATTAATGATAATGACATATATAGTATATAGATAATTCAATCCAATTCAATCGTTGTGCTGGTAATGCATTTTTTTTCTTAAAGGATATTGGGGATGCTGTTGTTCAAAATCATGATACAGAAAAAAAATCTGTTTTGGTTTACGCACCCGAATCTGTTCAAATAATAGCTGTCAGAGTGCAAATGCAATGGGGAGTATGGATGAGACGATACTCTTAAACTCACGATACAATCCACCTTCATATGCTAGCGTCTCAATACGATGAAGTCAAGTCTTTTCAAACTTAATTATTGTTGTATCTGCTCGACAGTCATTGATAGAAAAGCACCTCACAAAGAGTACAAATCTAAATGATTCATCCATTCCAAGATCCACAATAATACCCCCTAAACCCTTTAACAACTTTAAAACAATATCAATTTTTATAAGAAATGGGATCGTATTAGAACTCCATGATGAACAAGGGTCAAAAGCATGCGAAAAGTATCGCCTAGCGAGGTGTTGGGAGATGGCCAATGGGAGAGCACCTCCATACCAATTTCAAAATGAAATACAGGATGCTATAAGTCTATTTACATTTTGGGGTTTGTATCTGTGTTGACAGTACTAATGGGAACTAAAACCATTTTCAAAATTATTTTCCAATATTCACAAATGTAACTTTTAAAAAAAACTATAATATACACTGAGAACTTTTTTTTTCAAATGAAACTCTAGGAAACTGCCAATTGTAAAATCAAAATGACATGCATGAAATGGATGTTTAGAAAGCCAAATGAACAGTGTGCGGAATGAAATGCACTGTCAAAGAAAAGTATGAAAATGCACTATGTCAAAGAAAAGTATGAAAATCCACTGTGTAAAAAAAAAAGGTATGAATAGTACACGCTCCCTGCCCCTGTATTAGGCAACTGAGACAATTACAGGCAGGCACTTGACAAAATGGTTTGTTTGGTACATTGGATGACGAACGATGGATGTGTGACTCCATTCAGGACGTGGTGCTCAACATCAGAGCCTTTTGTGGGCTTGTTTCAAGAGCCACTTTCACCCCGCATCCCATGAAAATTGCCATATTAAAGGGAAAACAGTGCAGCCTCCTCCTTTGAGAAAGAACTCCATCGCTACATTGTCGTGTCCGAAGCGTTCACACCAAGTATTCACAAAATTTTAGCAGCTTCCCTACTTTAGATCATTACACTTGGTAGTGGGTGTATTTCTGTTTATAGTCATTTTAATTTGATGAAATGTTTGAATAAAGATATTATTCATTTATAATTGTATTGACTAATAAAAGAATTGTATGAAAATAATATCAAAATACTATATTGATGATTAATAATTAAATATAATTATAATTAAGACATGCCATATACTTGCCATATATGTGGACATCACATATTGGGTCATGTGAACCACACTTGTTTAGCAAATGTTAATATTGAAACCTACATGACCCAAAATGTAAATGTCCACATATGTAGCTGCCAAGTCCCATGGGGTTAAGTCACAGGGGTGGGCCAACTATTCCATAAAGGACCGCTATGTCTGCATTTTTCCCAGCCATCAAGAGGACACTTTTTCACAGTACTTGTTAAACTGTCTGGGTTGGGTCAAATGGAACAAAGACCAGGACTTACTAAGACCAGTTTGCACAACCTTGAGTTAAGATACTGTTCAAAACTCCCAATAATAGTGACCTGCCTCAATATAAGCTTGATTGAGACGACCTATTCCCAAATCATCTAGCTCGTACTATTGTAAACATAGTTAGAACTTAATCAAAAGACAAGAGAAAATTGCATTGATCAAATATTTATGTAAAGACCCAAATAAGACAGTTTTATTTATACTAATACAATTGCTGTATGGCTCTTTTTAAAAAAAGATGAGAAAGGAACTTAGTTGATAGAATATAATAAAGTATTTTATGATGATATGGAAACTGTATTACATTCACAAACTATCCAACCGATTTGGAGTCTCAATAATCAGCTACAATCAAAGCTAAGAAAAAAACAAGCTAATGAGATGTCGCACATGGCGTTACGGTTCCACTAATTGCATTTGAGGCATATGTACAGATTGAACAAAGGCACCAACTAATTAGACCAAATGATTCAGTTAGGGCAACACATGAGAATGCAAAGAGCTGATTGGCTACAAATATGCAAGGATATGATACATATATAGATTGATATAAGTGGCTAACAAATAGGTGATTAAAGTGGTTTCGGATGTCAGGTGCATTTCAATATAAAGAACAGTTGATTGATAAATCGGAAAGTGTTGGCCAATGAATATAAAATATATGGTTTGGTTGTTAATTTTACCCATAATTGATCAATGGAAGTCAATGGAATTCAATGGAATTTGTATTGTTATTCATAACCCGAGATAGCTTGGGAAGATACGCTCCTTGTGACGACCTGACTTGTAAATATTGGCACTTTTTGCTTTCATTTTAATGCTGGTCCACATGGCGTTCAAACATGACACTAGAGGTCACTTGCAAGCATGCTGAGTCCATCACTAAAGCTTTCCTTGCAATGTTTGCTTTTGCTCCCACGAGGGTTCACGTGACTACTGACACTATTGGAGCAATGCGAATTGAATTCAATCAAACCAAAAGAACATGAATACACTTTAAAATATTTGATCAAAACAGAATCATTTCAATTTCACTAGCCTGGATGGCCAAAACTTTGATTTTAAACCAAAACTGCAAATCTATCTGTCCGACAGATGTGTTCATTGCAAAGTATACTACCTCCAAACAATGTGTATGTGTGTATTGTTTTGGCACGAGAACAGAATACGCCGCGGAGAATACGGGAAGGACTGTTAAGACATCATTGCGTTTGGAATCTTCCGGTGGTTTCTCTCAACAGCGGATGCGCATCCTTAGGCAACCCTCACGATTCCCCGTATTTGTAAATAGCACGAGATTCCAAAATGACAGACTAAAAAGTATGACCAAAATGAAAGCTGGTGGTCAGTAAAGATATATATTTTATTTGTACATTTTTTTTGTGTAATGAGGGCTTGGCTCATTTCCATTTTTGACTTAACTGCATCCTCCTTTGTTGCACTCGGTAGGTTATTGTCTCCTGCTCCATAATAAGGCACTTAATTGATGCTTATGCATAATGAATGCAGGTCAATTTAGGCCTGACCAACGTGCAGCTCTATTATCATGCTTTTATTTTAATGCCTGGTAATTGTGAGGGTGTAGAAAAAATTCTGCCTATGTGTGTTTCCCTGTGAATTTCTCACATAACATGCCAACACGTCACCTTTTTATAGGTCGAGAGGCTAATACGACACCTTTAATCATCTTCTATTTGATGTCACGATTTTGTCTAGCTGTGAGTTCATCTCAGATTTCCAAATGGAAAAACATGAATATTTGATTATATTGACTCCCTAAGGTTTTCATCAAAGTGAATGGCATTTACATAAACTAAGCGCATCCCAAATATGCCTCAAAGAAACGATCTACAGCTGTAATACAAAGCGTCGAGGGCATTTTTAAAGCAAATTCCATCATATTATTATATTTAGAAATCGGGCAATATTTTTGGAGAGAACAATAACATAACAAAGAAAAAAAACCTGCCTAGTTGTTCACAGTTCACATCAATTGGACGTTTATGGCAGTCAATGGCAGCAAAATATTAACTTATATTAACTGCAAGTCGTCCCATGTTGACCTACGACACATCTCTATCTTGATACAATGAAAAAAATGAGAGTTCAAGTAGCGTCTGAGGGTGTTTTTACGTAATTATTCAAGCAAACATACTAACATTCATTCTCACGTGTGCTCTACATCCATCACCCTCAGCAAGTTGTCCATTAAAGAGGAGTAGAAGGCCAAAAGCGCTCTCCACTCTCCTCATTCTGCCCACACGCCTGCACATACGCCAGAAGGTGGAGTGGTGTTTAAGTGTATAATTATCCAATGTTTATGCTTCTGCAGCATTAGTTGATATAGTGACGAAGTTGGAATAATTTCAGAATAGTGATGAGAAAAACATCAGGCTAATGTGAAGATGCCTGCTGTTATTGAAAGCCTGATAACCTGAAAAATCTGATATTTTTTCCCCAATCGACCAGGCTTGTCGCAAGTTCACTTGACAAATTTGCACCCTTGACTTTTTTTCCCCCGTCATTCCTTACTCTCTCTTTCTATCTAGGTGAGCCTCATGCACAACGGATGGCCCATCATCTCGGCCTTCGCCGGCGACCAAGATGTGACCCGCGAGGCGGCCAGTAACGGTGTTCTGATCCAGATGGAGAAGGGAGACCGGGCCTACCTCAAACTGGAGAGAGGAAATTTAATGGGGGGATGGAAATACTCCACCTTCTCTGGCTTCCTGGTCTTTCCCATGTAGAGAAGAATAGAAGGGAGAGGAGGAGCAAGGGATGGAAAAAGGAGGAGGTTGATGGGAAGTACAATGGAGAAGCGCCAAGATGGAGGGATAGGGTAAGAGAAAATGTCGGAACGGCAGTTACGACAGACTTCTGTTTTGGGATGTCACCTCAGAGTTTCAACGCAACGCCATCTTCACTACTCTTCATCCTTCCATTCTTCTACTCCTCCTCGTGCTGCCCAGTGATCGACCAAATTATGTTTTTGTTTCATTTTTCTGCACATCATCCACATCCAGTATAACATGAGTGTTTCCCGTTGTTTGTTCCCTCCTTTTCATCCGCTGCTTTCAGGAATTTTTCTTTTCATCCCTTTAGGGCCCATTGAGTTTTTTCTACTTATTGTTGGTGGTAAATAAAGTTGCTGAGATTTTTAGAGCAAGCAAGGTAACACCCCCCCCCCCATTACCACCACCATCATGTCCACATGTATCTTACTCCTTTTGTGTGAACATACCATAAATATTGTCCACACGCCTTCCTTTTTCCCCCCCTCAGAAGCTCTTTGGTTGTCTAGTACAGCTTTAGTCAGCTTAACGATTTGCCTACTTATTTTCCATCATTATGCTGTGACTGACTGCGAAACACATGCCAAGTTGAGGTGGGCTGTTCATTGAAGGGAATGCTTTGCGCAAATAAAATTCAAAGATTCCAAAACTGCTACAAAAATCTTCGACAAGTTTGACATAGTTCATGAAGACTTTGTCTTAAGGCTGCTGTTTTAGCTTTACCTTCATCCGACCCCCCGCCCCCCTGTTCCTCCTCCATGAGTGGTCCATCTCATCTCCTTGCCAACTAACCCCCACGTGTACTTTTATCTGCTGCTGTACACGTTTGCTCCCTCGCACGGACTAATCCTCGCTTTACTTCGACGTCAGACTTGGGACTCTGGGATATTCAAAAGCGGAAAATATACAAGATGTTATACAAAAGATACAACCTACTATTTCTACTGCTACTATGGTGATAATGATGATAACAATAATACCTAATCTCGCTGATGACTTTGTCTGTATACTATATTGTTTATTTCAGTGTAATATCAAAGAGAAAAATAGTCTAAGGGAATCTTCTAGTGACTTTTTGTGTGGGATATTGGGATGCTGTTCTCTTTGCTTCTTTGGGTTTTTTTCTGGTTTTTGTTAATTTCTTTTTTTTTGTTTAAACCAAACTGTGGCTTTAAAGCTCAGATAATACATATATTATATATTATATTAGAAGCTAATACATTATTATTATGATAAATTATTCTCTTGGCTGTAAATGAATATTTAGACTATCAAAAATGTTGATATATCACCAAATCAAATGTATTTATCAACTGTTTTTTGTTATTTTTCCTTGCTCTGATATCAATAAAATTTCAATGGATTTTTATTTTTCTTTAATCTATTCCACGTCTGGGCTGTTAGTTTTTTCACTTCCCATATTTTGTAAGCTGTTCAGTTTGCACTTGTAGCAATTGTTTTGGACTTTCTCAGTTGCGCTCTTTTTAGTTTTCCTCCGGCTGAACCCCCCTTTCCCCTCTCTGCTGTTTCTCTCCACTCTGTTGGTTTTTAAGATTTCGTGGTTTGTTTCTCTCCTGACTAATGAGCTCCAGGGGGAAAATTTGTGCTCGAATAAAAAAAAAAGAAAGAAAGAAAGAAAAGAAAACACAAACATCATTTCCTTCCTTCTTTCCTCCCTTCTTTCTCTTTCCCTTCTTTTTTCATTTCATCTCACATTCTTCATGTCTTATGTTCTCGCCACTTGTCCTTCTCTCTTTAAAGATCTCTTTAAAGATCTCGTCCTCAATTTCTTTTTAAGTCTTATCGTAAGTCTGTAAACAAAACTTCATCTCATTGTTGTTTGTTTCTCACTGCATGTATAGAACATTTTAATTTGGAGCTTTAGGGCAAACTTGTAGAAGGAGAATACCAAGCCGTGTTTTTACATAACTAATGAAAAGGGGAAAAGAGTTTGCCTGGCCCATTTTAACTCTAACTGTCATTGAGTTCCAATCCATTTTGACTAGGTGTCAAAATACCATCGGATTGGAAATTAACAGCAATTTATTCTTGACTAGAAAGGGATGGGAGCCCCAATTACTGGATACTCTGATATATACTTTGTTTTGGACAGTGAATGAGTTATTCAGAAAACTTTTATGGACCTATTTTAGAGATTCATGTGAAAGTTGCTCAAAGCAGTTAATTAGGCATAATGTGAATTTCTTAGGTGTCTAACAAGGGAGAAAATAATGTTGAGACACTAAAGCATAACACTGCTCATGCGTGTAGCCATTTTGTGATAAAGGGGTATTAATGATGTCGTAGCAAAGACAGGCAATTTGGAGTCCTCGCATTTGATTGGTTCAAATAGTATTGGCAAATAATATTTTCTTCCACAATAAAAAAAAATCTAAATTTAATAGTGTTTTTTCAGATTCTTATACAGAATTCTTTCCACCAGGATTTAGATGATAAAGGTGTTGCCTTTTAATTTAACATTCCGATTTCCAATCCATTTTGAATGGTAAAATATGACTGGAAAAATCCCAGTGCATAAACAACTTTAAATTTTAGGAGGCTTATCTAAAGCATATGTTGATTTTTGGAAAAATAAAAAAAGCAGATAGGCATTTATGTTGCTTTTTCCTCTGCAATATGTATGATTGTGTGTTGTTATTTTTAAAGGGATATGCAAAATTCATCTTAGCTAATTATTATATGGCTCAAGCAACAATAATTCATAAAATGAAGACATAAATAAAACAATATGAGCTAAATGTGCCTTTGGAGGTTTGTGTGACGGGACACACTATTCATGCATGAAACCAAGCTCTAAAGTTTCTCAACACATCAGCAGGTTAATTCATGGCCACTATTGATGGCAACAGAGGTCCAATCTATTTGAATTGGGAGAGTTGGCAGTGACTAATCCCAAGTGGCGCAGAAACATGATAATTCACTGCCATGTTAGTCGCCTGAAAGGCGAAACAAAACCAAAATAAAAGTATGTGCCTGAAGGTAACATCTAAAAACAAGCCACCACGACGACGGTGTCCAAATGGGAATGTGGCGAAATGTCAAGTAGGACGCGTGTCGCTGCGGCTGACCTAAAAGTGCACGACTGTAGATTGTGTCTTATGAGCCGAGGTGACGAGGGAGTGCCAAACCATGAGTTATAGAAAGACGCAGGACAGAGCAAAGAAAGGAAGATAATGAACACGGACAGCTTATATTTCCAGCAGTGATGTTCAGAGACGAGCACACTCGGAATGCAGTCGGGGGGTTTCATGTTTGGATTTAATAATACAAAGGTTCCAAATCTCATCGTAAATGACTTCCCGCATCAATGCAAGTCCTTCTGTATCAGCAAAGAGAACGTGAAAATGTATAATGTATAAAGAAAGACTCCTATGAATCCATTCTGATCAGGGAAGCTGTCATTCACTACTCTTTTTCAAAAGTAGTTATTTTGTGTCCTTTACGAAAATAAGAAAAACGTAATGTGGAATAAAGCACAAAAATGTTTACAGGGACTTTTTTTCAGAAGCACATTTCAGCACACGGACAAAAGATGCACATGAGATGATGGGAAAATAGTTATGGAAGAGAAATAGTTTTTCTAGCATCATTAAAATCATAAAATTGATTAAATAAAGTCCAACATGTTTTATCATATTATATGATGTGATAAATGACAATAAAATCACAACTAATCGTCATTTTAGTAGCCTGGATCCCCTTTTTCTTTTGTTTTACATGGGAAGTTTTCCTGTAATAGGTGCCAATCCCAAAAATATAAAAGGTCTGGCAGCTGTTTTTAACTAATTTTTGCATTCAGAAACCCAACCGATCTCAAATATTTTCTATCAGATTTTTAAACAGATAATTTTCTTTATAAAATCATAACATGGTACTGATGTGGCTATGGACATTTAGCCGAGTCCTTCATCCTGTGTCCTTGCCTGGTGCAAATCAGGAGAGGAAAGAGAAGGCCCATATGGCATCCCAACAGGAGAGGGAGAAAACTCTTGGAACGGGTGATGAAAACCACATGAATCCAGTGGGAAAACATTGAAACAACCAGGCACTAAACAATTTCTGCTCCCATCTGTATAGAATTGTCTCTATACAAAAAAAGCAAGACAAAAAAAAACCTGGATGAACTTCACTGATCATTGGCACTTGGGCGTTGCAATAATGGCTGCTAATAAAAGGCTTTATCAAAAGTTCACCTTGTTATCTACTTTCAGGGGCTGGAATGTGGATTGAATGGGTACTGAATAGTGTTTCAGTTCAATTATATAATTTTTGATTTCTAAACTGATACTAAATGTGGGCTGAGAAGTAGAGACTAAATGTGAAAGGGAAAATGACAGTGTTATAGTTAAGTTAACATTTGTTTTTAAACATAGTGAATTTACATATGCAATATTTGCTATGCCATTTGCTGCCATCCCTCACAGTCAAAATAGATTAGACATCTGCTGCAATGAGTTACCACCGTAAGTGGCAGGAATATATGCGATAATACATGTCACCGTTTGGAAGCATGCTGACCAGAGGGCAATTCTCCAAGGAGTACATACCATATTTATGAGTCCTGTTAATTCCTATTCCCAACACAGTGGGGGTTGTGCCTTTTGAGGGGCCCACTGGAGACATCCTCACACTGTGAAGTAGTTTTGACATCTTTTTTTTAACTCTAATTGTGTTTTCCTCCTTTTCTAGGTTGTGAGTTTGTGTGTGTGTGAGCATGCAGACACACTCATTCATCTATCTCTCTGTTTGTGTGCATGTTTTTTGCCAATTAGGCACTCAATGACAGGACATGTGGCGAAGCGGCTATCTGGGCTATTCATGGATCAGCAGTTATGAGAAGACGTTTCCAAATACCAAGTGGCCATGAACACAGAAGCACAAATTTAGAATGATTGGCGTGAGATGATTTAAGTGATTCAGATGGCAGCGAGATGA
Organism: Stigmatopora nigra; assembly: GCF_051989575.1. Taxonomy (NCBI): domain Eukaryota; kingdom Metazoa; phylum Chordata; class Actinopteri; order Syngnathiformes; family Syngnathidae; genus Stigmatopora; species Stigmatopora nigra. The sequence goes on along the minus strand of NC_135509.1, from coordinate 11,949,201 downwards.
GTGTCCGTCGATCATATGTTTATATAGTCCTCCTACTCTAGTGTCTGGAAAAATTTGTTCCATTCCAAAAGCTGTGAATTATTAATGAAGCTATAAAAAAATAGAAACATTGGGGCACAATTAACAAGATGGTTTTTTTTTCTCAAATTGGTTAAATCATTCAAGTGTTTTTATTTTTTGTTTCTTCATGTGAAAATGCCCTTTGGTGAACTGCTTTCTATTTACTAAGGACACTGCTAGACACCTCACCCATCTGAACTGGTAAGGTTGGCAATAAAATTCAATATTTTAGCATTTAGTACCATGGGGGGCTTGGAAAAAAAATACGACAAAGATAACGGGATAATATTGAGCGCTGTGGTTGCCAGAATTGAATCATTAAAAATAAGTAAAATTGTCATGTAGTTACTGTTATGTTAACAACATAATATCGTGCAAAGAACTACATTATAACTGTTGTTTACTGTAAACAACTGTTTAAATTATATATGTCCACCAGCCCTTAAACCAGCATTTGGATCCACGCCATGACTGTCAGTCAAACATGGAGAGACAACAATCTAGTCTAGTTTATTTTCAGTTGCCTATATCCTCTTTTAAGCTCTCAGGAGTGATATTTGCCTTAAGTTCTACATGCACAGCAATTGCCGTCGCCGGTAGCTCAGCAGTGAGCCGGCTCGACTGCCGTAGTGTTTTATTTAGACCTCTGTTGTTCTTTTTTATAGATAAAATACTGGAAATATTTGACTCTTAAAAATAACATTGATGTAAAGTATAGTAAATGATTATTCCCACCATATGGTTAGATGGTACTAAAACAAATGTAAATGTCCAACCTGTGTTATTCCAGCCTTTTTATGCTGTATTTAATGAAATTTACGTGTTGTTATTAAAAGCAGTTGTACATGTTTGCTGTTGATTTGAAGTAACAAGGTGATAATGAGGCTCACTTGTCTTACTACTACAATGCCACCCCTCTGGCAAATTAACGGCAAGGAAAAAAACAGTAATTCAGTTCGTCTCAACATCTATTTATCTTATTACGCCGAGCCAGTTCCTTTCTCTCGCCCTCGTTGTTGGACAATCATGGTCAATTTTACACTAAATTAGTCGCAGTACAAGCTGCAGAGAGACGGACGGGCACCCCCCGTGCTCGAATGTAAACATGATTATATGCGGGAAGTGGTTTCACATTTTTGAGCGCACAGTGACAGCCAATTAAGGATGGTGACGTGAGAGGGGCTAATTCTTCAAATGGCGGGGGGCCGACGGGCCCTGGGATTGGGGGGAGGACAAAGAGGAAACAAGGATGGATGGGTGGAGAGGGGCAATTAAAAATAAAAAGGGCTTGAGCAGCTTGTGTAATTATTGTGTGGGAGATGTGACCATTTGTGTGAATGATGAGGGGAGATTCAATTTGACCTGGTATTATACGCCACATATTTTGTTGCATTGCTGTTTGTGACTAGTTGCATTTTGGTGCCCTGCGATTGGCTGGTGTACACTATTTAAGGTGGAAGTGGGAAAATAAACGTCTAGAGTACAGTAATTACAACATGGAGAAGGGGGGGGGGGGTGTATTCACTTAAGTGGAAAAACCTCAGAATTGGTGACGCTTTTAGGCTTTTAGGTTATATGAAACATCATACTGCACAAATAGCAAAATTCAATGAAAATAGATTGCAATTAAAATGATAGTATTTGTTTTTTCTAATTAAACTAAAATATTCTAACTAGTAAGACTTAAGCACCCTGCAAAATCCAAACAAATAACTTGTTTTTCAATCTTCCGTTGCCACGGCAAAGCCCGGAAAAGACTTTTAATGATTAACACTTGACTGCCAGATCCTTATGATTAAAATAGATTGAACCTATATTGCTTTAAATCTTAAAAGTAATTTTATATATAATTTTAGATATTAATAATATCTTGCTTCTATAATGTTTTGCCATTACGGTCTATGCTTGATGGTTGCCATTCATTCATGTTCCTGTGCTTGTTTGGTTCTCTCAATTTTGTTTCTTTACAATTGTTTTGCCATTATTCTCCAATGGCAATTCCTTTTAATGAAACTAAGTGCAGAAACAGTTTTCATAGGCAAGAAGTAAAAGTTCAAATACTTGCACTTTACAGGTGGAAAAGGAAGTTGCCTGCGTGCATACACGGTTCCATGCCTGTTCATGCCAAAACAAGCACCCTTAATTGCTCAGGTACTGATGTCTCCACAGCGCCCGCTTGTTTTCAGGCAGACTGTGAGTCCTTTTTAGGTGTAATTGGAGGTGCTCAAATTGCAGAGAGCGTCCGCCCTTCCCTTCCTCCGATAAACAAGAAAAGCACATTACACATTGATTGCCGCCTGTTGCTAGGGTAACAAAGTGACGATACCTGCTGAATGACCGGACGTGTGCTGCTGGCTTGGTAACACTTTACTCTCATTTGGGTTCATGCAAATCAAAGCAGCATTCATTCATTTTCGGAAATACTTATACTCACAAGGGGCGCAGGGGTGCTGGAGCCCATCCCAGCTGACTTTAGGCACGAGGCAGTGGACACCCTGAAATGGCGGCCAGCCAATCGCAGGGCACTAGGAGACAGTCTGCTGTATGTCCCCTAAAGCGAGATTTTTGACAAGAAAGTCAGTGTGTGTTCTGATTCAAGTTTTGTTGTTATTGGCACACAAATATTATCGAACTGACGTCGTTTTATTACAATAAAGTTATGGATGGATTGTCTTTCGTGGTTTGACCTCAGCCTCCAAGAACAGACAAGAGAGATTTCCTCCCTGTACAGACTGTAAAGAAACCAAGTGACTGAGTCAACTTGTGTTTTACTTTCCCAGTTATCACTGTATATCTTCGAGCAGTGGCCGGCACCTTCAGATCAGGCAGAGTTTTTTTTAACAGGTGGCCAGGGAAGGCACCACTCTGGTTATTATAGAACATATGCTCACAAGTGTACGCTTGAGACTTAGGAGTCTAAATGTCGGTAAGCCTTCTCCTGTTTTCTTTCAAATAGCCAGCGGTCATTGTTTGGGCTGCAGGCTACAGAATTGACATTTGGAATAATCGCTGTCAACCCCTACAAAAGGTACGGTATTATTAAAACAGTAAAGATACATGTGGCGCTCATCACTCTCAGCGCTTCTCCTTCTCCCATTCGACCCTTATTTCCGCTCCCTGTCGACAGGTTTTAATCTTGTGGAGGTGAGCCTGGTTCTCATAATTCCCATGCTAAACGCAACATAATCATGCACTCTCTGAAAGGCAATTCAGTTCCTACCTCAGAAAATGAAAGGAAAGAGGGAAAAAATGACCCTGCTCAGGTTATTGCTTTCTGTTAAGCGTGCGTCAACAACTCTTGAATTTAATGCATTCCCGCAACAGCCTGGCCCGTCGGGCCTCGGGGGAAATAACAGCACGTGGCCATTAGGGGATTAGAGTGAGAAGAGCAAGGAAAAGGTGTGAGACGTGAGAGTCCTTTAAGACTTACAAAATGACGTTGGAACGTGTGGGACGTTGGGTCTTAAAGCTGTGAACTTGTAAAGATGAATCACATTAGAGTCTAACTATGTTTTCAGATCATGTCTGAAACTATCGTAACATCCCAAGTAGACCTTTTTCTGATTGTAACCACTGACCATGCTTGCAGAATTTGTAAAGATGAATCCCATTAGAGCCTAACTATCTTCTCAGAATATGTCTGAAACTATTATAACATCCAAAGTGCACCTTTTTCTGAGTGTAACCACAGACCATGCTTGCAGATTCAGGATAAGACCTTCACGAAAGTTGTGCAATGGTCTGCAAATCGCATTATTGTCCATTGTACGTATGCATAATAAATATAAGTGCTGAATTTGTTTACATTGTTATTTATAATTACACCTTTTTTCAATTACATTGTAAGAATACCAGAGGGTCCATCTTTAATTGCTTTTCATCTGCAAGAGTTTTCTTTTAATCAGGCTTTTAGGATCATCCAGTCACCGCTTCTGGAATGATGACTCACACCTAGCAATAGAGTCAACCTCGCTTCCTCACTAAGCTAGGAGTTTCTATCTTATTCTTACTTACTGCTCTCTGAGAATGTTCTGGAAATACTAGTAAGCCAAGAATCCAACCTACGGAAGCTTAGGTTAAATTAGAAGCTCTTTGAAAGGCTAGACAAAATCTTTATGAATACAGATTGGGCACTGATCCACCGCATTGAAATTGTTGCGGCTGAAAAGAAGATTGTGTACAACATTTCTACGTACAACTACAATTGGGGCTTGAAATATATAATTAACTAAACTACAACCAAATATGTTTTCTTCATGAACCAATAGTGTCAGAGAAACTGGATTTTTAAGTGTATTTTGCACAGAGTTGAATAACTATACAATAACAAAAATGATAATAATAATGAAACAAAAATGAGTACCATTACAGCAATTGTAATAAACTCATTGCCTGGTATTGACGGCAATAGAGTCCATTTCAACTGGCAGGGACAGCAGTGAAACATGATCATTCACTGCCATCCCTCCCTGTTTTATTGCCAGTGCTAAAGCTTTTTTTTATTGTTGTAATAGTTAGGTGATAGCCAACAGCTCGAAAAGAGTCATTTGTATACACACACGCCATTACAATAACACACAACATTAGAATATTAGGGTAACAGCACGGTCGTTTGTCAAGGGGCTCTTTAGGACTCGTAAAAGTGTCGAGGTGTGGGGATTTGTCATCGCCACAAAGGCTTGCTTCTTCTATTAGCCATAAAATATAGTGAAGACGCAGCACAGTAACGCGTGTATGTGTGCGCTTTGTGTTATCGGACAACACACAGGATGCTGCACCGATTTTGTTCCCTTCCAATTTTGTGTTGGCTTTCCAAGGCAAAATAAAGATGCCCAGTTTTTTTGTATTGAATTTGGTAATTTCTCATTTTTAATATGATGTGCATTCTGATCGCTTATCATTTTCTTTAACTTGTCACACACAAAACACACAAAAATACACACTCAAAACGCTCCTATAAGTGGACAGAGTGTTTCTATGAAGAGAGATGACGGCATTGAAGATGATGACAACTCCCAGCTGACATTTACTAACCTTTTGGGCAGAGAAATGGGGATGGACGATGGGGGGAAAAAAAGATAGTCCTTGTGTGTGTTAGGAGGTCAGAGCATGACATTCCTGTTTTCTATTTCTTTGGCCATACAAAAAGCTATTGTGCTTTTTTAACTTTAAAGTGATGCCATTCAGAAAATGTGCTATACCGATGAAGCTATTTTCTTGACAAACATACACACATAGTATATGTATACTGACGACCAGTCTAGGGTGTAGTCTACCTTTAACTCAGTCATTGGGGATAGGATAACCCACAACCCTTGGGCGCTTTGAAAGATGTACTACATAAATTTCAACAGATGTTGACAAATGTTATACCTATTTTCCTCTGCCAGCTCTTATTTGACTGTTTATTGCAACATATTCATTTTGGTTAATTGACCCGGGGAAAAACAAACAAACAATAAACCGCTGACATTCTACTTTAGCAAAATATAGATATCATTCAAATGTCAAGCAAACCTTAACATGTCGTTACATGTCGTGTAACATTTATCTATCCTATATTTTATCAATATTACGAGCACACTTGAAAGGACATATGTTGACAAAAAGTTCTCCGTTCTTTTCCAGGTGATATAAGTGAATAATAGTCTTAAAAGCCCTCTACTTCCCATCTTGAGTTGAAACGCTCCTGGCAAAATGATCTTTTTACTGCAGTCCATCAATCATTGGATAAATCAGAGGGGTGACGCGAGTACCAAGTACTAACAAGGAAAAGGAATTTACGCAAATACACAAGTACGCTGGCTCTTCTTGGCAAAGAGTAAAAAATACATGTTTGGCACTATTATACCTGCTTGTATTCTTAACTTGACGTCTATGATGAATTTTTAAAAAATGTCTTTAATTTTTTTTACCCCCCGCTGTTCATTTCAAAAGAGCTTTTTGCTCTCTTACACCGTCTGAAGCAATTAAGTAACAGCAAACACAGTAAGCTTCCCATCAAATTGGCGTGCGCCGCGAGCGCTTGAACGAGTTAACCGCCATCAGACGGGAGTCAAAGGGGTCCGTGAGGGGTCAATTGCAAGATGAAAGATGGGGAGAAACCATGAAGGGTAAATGCAGAGAGATTATGTACATAAAACCTGAGATTATGATCTTGATGGATAAATGGGTGTCTTGTTCGTTGGCTTTTAATATCCTAAGAACAGACATCACATACTAATGATCCATTTGAGTTGGTGAACTACGATGAGACACCCTGAAAAAAATTTTCCGCTCGCGATAGGGTCATCCATGCATTGTAAACATAGATATGAAATAAGTGGGATTGCATACTACTTTAAACTGTGTGTGTTTGTGGTAATTTATTGAGGCCTACCATAACAAAGGGTCAGCAATGATTTGACATTTGAGCGGAACAGAAAAAAATGAAGTTCGCCTCTTTAGGCTTTGCCAAAGGCAAAAGCCTGTCACACAATACTGTTGTTGTATTCTTCCCGCACATATATACACATGCTAGAGACAACACCCTGCGGCAACTACCATTTCAGTCCATGTCTCACACTTTCAAACCAATATATACAACAATAACAACAATAGAAACTAAACAAGTATTCCCTCAACTCACACACAACAACAGCAATGCCTCCAGTAGAATCATGTGATGAAGCCTGTTACAATCAATTTTGACTGGCAGGGGCAAATAACCAAACGTCAATGGCAGTCATCTACTTAAGTGATTCCCTGAATTATAATTCAATCATTGACAAAAATAAAAGCTGTCACAAAAGAATCAACAGCATTTTGAGGGAAATATTCATTCATTCATTTTCTGAACCACTTATCCTCGCAAGGATCTCGGGGAACCTGGAGCCTATACCAGGTTATGCAATTAATTATGATCACACACTTTTACTGGGTTCTAACATCTAACATCACGTGCCTAAAATCTCAAATGATCTACGTCACTTCAGCTTTGGCAAACTTTATGCAAAAAAAGATAAATATTGGTTTTATGAGCAACAGTTCCTTTTATCTGCATGTGTAATACTACAGCACTGATGGCAACAACAACTGCACACACAAACATGACGCACAAGACTGCACACTCACACACTTGTAAGGAGACACATTGGGGATGGTGCGTCTATGCATGAATGCCGCTCTTCAGCATTGCTGCTTTAATAATCAGTTTTAATGAGCGTCACTCAGTTATTCCCTTTAGCATGGCTCTCTCTCTCTCTCTTTGTCGCTTTCTATGCTTGTCTATCACTCCATTTGTTGTCGTCTCATTTCTCGCACCATCCTCCCTTTTAGCGTTGACAAACACTATTGTCTCAGCATTATCAAAACTCGTTTCCCATTACGAGCTCCGCATGCGTTATCTAGTCGACATTATTTTGTATTGTTCGCCTTTCACTTTTAAAAGAGTCGTCAAGGCTTGGTACCGAATTGCTTGTTATGGGGAAGATCATGAATGATGTCCCGCCTTCAGCAGGGTAAAGGTCATCATCCATTCTTCCAGTCAGAGAAAGAATGAGTATTGACGTAAAACGACATTTCTCTGCCATGCGCATCAATGAGACCGATTAAAATGTTTGCATGTATCTTTGTAAAGTTTTTCTTTCGGTTATTGACGATGTGTATTTCGCACGCATTCCTTTTCTCAGAAAGAAAACAGACTCTGCCTCTGATTTGTTGAAAATACATTATTAAGTATGTATGTGTTATTCCAAAATGGTAGCATATTTTATCTCCCACTCTTTAAAATCACATAAGTGTTGGCATAGTAAACATGGCCTTTTGTGTCACAAGCTCAATGGGACTTTGAATTTTACAATGCCAAGTCACATATGCCTGGTAACACAAATTTCATGCACAAAGGTTTACAGCCTTGGAAGGTATAAAGGTTGGAATCTCAAGTATCTTTTTTTTTCTCTTCATCTCAAAGATGTCCCCCTCTTTATTCCCTCAACATACTGTATTTCGCCAACCTGTTTCCTCCCTCCTCAAGTGAAGAAGTGCTGTTTTCATTGAAAATGACAGACAAATGATGAACACCAAAGAGCTGTGCGGAACTCACACTATGCTTTTCTACTATATATTAAATGACCATTATACTTTATTCTTCAAACAGTGTATCAAAACTTAGCTGTCATTAGTCCAGTCAGTAAAAATTGTCCCTCATTTAAAAAAGATATTCATGAGATTGTGTCAATCAAAAATAAGCTTGTCCCAGTATGCCAGTAAGTAAATATGTGGGCAATGCCTGCTGCAAATACACACACACCACTTGATGTCATACCCCTGTATTTTTATGGATCAAAGTGCAAAGTAATACAAAGATATTCTTTTCTTTTCAGCTCATCTGTCAGTTACAGTTTCATTTCATTCGCCTCACTGATACTTTTGTAGCATTAAAGGCAACACGACTGCTGGGAATTGAAAACGCATGCCTGTGATTTTTTTTATTTTATTTTTTACAAGAGCTCTTCTACGAGTTGAATTTTCTTATTTAACGGTGAGATTCTCAATTGCAAAGTCAGTCTTTATTTGGATCAAAAAGTTTGTTTACCCCTATGTATTATGACAAACGCTCTTTATGTCTAGTGATTATGTATGTGAGTGGGGGTTTCAATTTTAAGTCCACCAATTGAATGTATGCGTTTTTTTATAGAAAACGAAAATAAAATAAGTTCAAGTATTTTGGACTTTAGGAAAGTAGTTTCAACTCAACATTTCAAATTAAAATGATTTCAGTTAGTTCAATAGTTCATTTAAATTCAGCATTTTGTATGGCCCACAAACAACATTATGCAAGGTTTAGTACAATTAGTGAGCATTATTAATGGGAATTATTATGTGACGCATAAAATTATGATTGAACACGATATATTTTGAAGGTAATGTAACGAAATAGTCAGTTCCTTCGGAAATACGTTTAAACGTGTAAACAGTTTGAAAAGGTCTACCTATTGATGTAACCAATAAGAGTGAATTTGTGGAGGAGATGTGTAAGACTGCGTTATTACAGGTAATTCTGTCGTTGTACATTATAGGAAACAAAACCTAATGTGTTTATAATTGACTGCAGACCCTGCAGACTGCCCAAGTTTACTGCAGAAATCACATCTGCTGCCCGGTAGCAAGCACGTGCACGTCGAAATGTACAATGTGAGTAAATTCTATGAAGAGCAGCTGCGTGCAAATGGTGTCTTAACCTATCAGGCGGATTTGCCAGCCACATGTTTGCCTTGCACCTTCTGTGATGGCAACAATGGGTATTGGTTCATGTCAATGTAGATCAGTTGTTTTCAATATTTACCTTGAACGCTGGGATGGATGACAAAACGTGATTTTAAACATCATTAGATGCGATGATTGAGATGTTCTTGCTTTTGAATGACTTATTATGGATAAACAATTAACGTGCACCCTGTACGTGTGCTTTTTTTTAGGCCTATTCCACTTGTCTAAACTTTTAATAAGAAAATATTGTTTGAGAGATGGATACTATAATCATATTCCATGTCCTCACTCTGACTTGATTAGTATTGACCTGTCCTTGGCTGCCGATGCCAAAGACTGTAGCTCTGGTCTGGAGAATGGAATTTGCATTGTGTTGGGTCACCAAACTTTGTGACCCCTCAACATGGTTACAAACCTCTGCCAATTTTTATTTTTAACGGAGAGGACTTTGAATAAATATCAATGGCAGCAAATGAATTAAATGTGTGAGTATTCTTCCATTAAACTCACAATGGCCACTGGAATGTATATACACTTTACCTACAGTGAAATGGGTGATACATACTTCTTTCAAAGTCAGTGTATATAGTAACTTATATTTAACATGAATATTAAGGCTATGTTCAATTTAACCAAGTGACTGAAAAGTGAATGTGAGTTGCAGTAGACAAAGAGAAGGCTTTAAAAGTGGTGATCACTTACTTCATTGAACAGTCAGTCACGTTTAAAGCTGCTGCAGTTAGAGGCCTTTCCCAGTGTATATCCTCAGAGGATACATTATCATCTCCTTCTCATCCAAGCACTTTTTCGACAACAAATGAACTCCCAGGATGCTTGAAACTGAGAGAAAGAAAGAAACAGTTGTTGTATCTATTGATTTTTGCCAAGGGGAACAAGAAGAATCAGGGCCATCTCCTGGCCAAATACAGGGGAGGTAATTAATTGACTCTGTGTAATTAGGTTGTAGATCGCCAAAGCGACTTTGGCATCAATTATCAGTTAAAACAACACTTGTTTTTATGTACATTTAGCAGCAAAAAAAGAGTTGGTGTTTACCTTCTATTCCCAGTGAGCACAGAGACAAACACAAAAAGAACAATGTGGAAAAGCTTCCTTTGGGGAGGGATCCGAAAAGTTACATCATGTTTAATCCCTGCAGGCAGTCTTCAGCCAACACCATCATCCATCAGAAAGTCTTCAATATTAAACATCTCTTTTCACACTTTCCCGTCTGGTCAACTAGTCAGCAGAGACAACGCAGTGCTGATTTGAAAGCCCGAACTAAATTTTGCACAGAAATGCCATTAGTCCTTCTTACCACAAAGATAATAATACATGATATGCCTTGATTTCAAACATGCATGACCAAAGGCTGCCAATACATGTGTGCGCCAATATTACAAAGTAGAATTTGGGTTGTGGCAGTGATGAATGTATGCAATATGTGTGTGCGCGCCAGGGGCTTCCCATCACCACTGCAGCATGAGTCATTAGCATGAGGTAGTAAAAAGAGATGAAAGTGTGATATAAAAAAAAAAAAAGGATAAAGACAAATGGGTGGGAGAAAAAACAACAACCACACAAATGTGAAATTAAGGGAGCAGAAGTGGTTAGAGGTCATTCTCTTGTACTTTTCAACACAGGGATTTGTCATTGTGGTGCAAAATTAAATATTTTGGGCAAAAATATTCTTGACTTTTTCTCATGTGTTATTGTCATGTGTAGAGCCTTGGGTGATTCCACTTCACAATTACTATATCATTTTTGATCAAATGCAAAGATATTTATGGCTATGGTAATCAATCACAGTGAATGTCAATCAGTTGACATTTTTTCCATCTGATTTGGTTTAAAATATGGTTTAATAAAATAACAAAAGAAAGAAGACATGTGCCAAATACATTTGTAAACTGTCTTGTATTGAAATGCTCTAAATTTTCCTGGTTGTATTTTCATGGTAAACTAGGAAAGGATACAATTTTTCCACCTAGGGAGCCAGAAGGGGCCTCATATATATATACTATGTCGATAACATCAGTGAGGTCACAGGAAGATTTGAAGGGATCATCTTTAGTGAGCCTCTGACATCAGTCAGCCACGACATACGTGCATGTGAGCGTGCTCGGCCCGTGTTCTGATCCATGACTGTAAGTGATCCGACTCCTCTTGGCTAGGCTGCCATTGTGATAAGACACAACGTGAATGCGTGCGCATGTGTGCGTGTGTTCCCTCGAGGCAGATATAGTGTGTTTCCAGGTAGGTGGTGTAGCCCAAAGCCATTCCCATTACCAACTTGTCATACACATTCACACCTGTAAGTGCACGCGGACACACATTTGACACACGGGCACGCTCTCGTGCAGTTTTGATGTGCTGCGACAGAAAAATGGAAGGAGACGAGAGCCGAAAATAAGTGAGCCATTGTCATTTTCACCCCTACTTATTTGTCAATAACTCAATAAATCTCATACCCCATCTTCTATTCTCTCGCACCCAGAGCGTCTCGATATTATCGCATCAAAATGCAGTAATTTTTAGTGTGTCAATGGCAGCAGTGATTTAGCCGGTGTTACACACACGGAATTAAAACACACGCACACAATCATTCAGAGCAAAAGCTACGCAGCAGGTACTTTGACCCCCTGAGGTTTAGTTTAAGCAGGCTTTCACAATACATTAACAAGCGCACACCTTGCACCTTAAATATTTAACAACGATTGATTTTTGTCAATGAAGATTTTGTCAAAGACAAACTGACCAGAAATTAGGCACATGAGTATTAAAAACAAAATGCTGCTGTGCGTTATACAGCTTCTAATGTTAAAACTATTCATGAAAGATGTGCTGTAGTATTATTTTTTTTTACTGTATGTATGAAACTTGCTGGGCTTTTTGTCAGGATAATTTCAAATGGAAGTCATTATTTCTCAAGAGGACTTTAATGTTTGATTTTTTTTTCATCCACTATAAGTCCTATGCGTTTGTTTTACAAGGCATAGATTGAGTCCCAATGAATTGGCTTTGGGGGAGACAGGAAAAGAATTACAATGCCTCAACCACTGTTGGAAACCAAATGGCTGTGATCTCCAGACAGAAGAAATTTATTTGAAAATTAATCTGCAGTCATGATGAAAATAATTAACAAAGCCTAAAATGAAGTGCAGTTTTGCTGTCAATTTTGTTGGTATTCATTTGTTTCGAAAATTAAATGTGGAAGTTTGTGATTTTCAGTTAACTCGTTAATAGGCAAAATGGATTGTGGATAAGCGGTACAGAAAATGAATTAATAAAGTGTAAATCCTTCCTTTTTTAAGAATCAAAACCTTCCTCTACAAAAGGGGTTAAAGGTATAAAGTTACGCTTTTGGTCACGGTGGTGGGGGGGGGGGGTGCTGGAGCCTATCCCAGCTGACTCTAGGCCAGAGGCGGGGGACACCCTGAATAGGTGAACAGCCAATCACAGTGCAGGAGGAGACACAACCATGCACATTCACACCCATACCGTGGAGCAATTTAGAGTGATCAGCCTAAAATGCAAGTTTTTGGAATGTGGGAGGAAACCGGAGTACCCTTAGAAAACCCACGCAGGCCAGGATAGAATATACAAACTCCACACAGGTGAACGTGACCTGGATTTGAACCCATGACCCCAGAGCTGTGAGGCCGACACGGTCAGTTTGGCTAAATAAATCAGTATTAAATGTTGTTATTGCTTTGTTAATCAAGTCAGTGATCTAAAAAGTCCTCACCTTCAGAAATGCATAAAGTTGTGTTGAGAATCAGCAGTGGATTTTGAGCTCTGCCTTACAGAATTCAAGTTGTTCTCCAAAAAGCAAGATGAAGCCACTGGAAAAAAAGGAGAGAAACATTATCTCCCATTTTCTCCATACAAATGACAGAGGTGACATAATTATTATCATAACACAAACAATAATCTATCTTCCTCGTGCTGTCTCCCCTACGTCGGCTTCACAGCTCCAGGCAGATAATATACCGGACTGCCTGGGATACATTTGAATATTTCTTTGGCAGGAAATCACATTAGCGACTATTAAAAAGTAATTATTTGTACATAAATTCCCAGCAAGTTTGAGCTGTGACTTGGCAGATGAATGGTGTGCGTGTGTATGTATGCAATGGAATTCAATGCTAAGCCACTTATTGTCTGAATAAAAAATATTGAAACAAAAAAAAAGCAACAGTCGCTCCATCATAAAGGCACACACAGTTGTCAGAGAGAGTATATTTAATAGGAAGTCAAAATCTAATGTTATTTCTAATACTTAGCATAACATACAACATCTGTTGGAGAAATTTGATTAAAATAGCTGGGGCTTATATGAAAACGCTTATTAAAAAATAAGTAATAATTAATCATGTTAAGAACAAAACAGTGGCGCTAAGGGGAAAGAAGATGGCATACACTAAGCAGCCTCTTGACACAAAGTTGGACATGAGTCTATTTTGAAATGAAGTTAAACTCACTTTGTGTGACTTTTGATGAGTTCTCAATCTGCCTTGGCAGAGTACCCCATGCAGCAAGACATGAATATGAAAACTGAAAGTTACAATTCACCCGAATCAAATGATTGACATCGAATCAAAGGATTGGTCATTATTTGAAAAATGTAGTGATATTAGATATCTGATTAGAATTAGCTAATCAACCGTAGTTTTATCCTTCAAACTTAAAATACTAGCAAGTAAAATATGAAATGTCCAAGGAAGATGCTTGACGGAAGACATGTTTGGTTGTGAAATTTATCAAGGTTCTTCTTACTGAAGGACGCTTAAAAAAACAACTTTAAGATGCAGACCTTGAAATGGAAATTTCTTAAGTGAGTGTTTCTTCCCTTGAGTGTAAACTATGCATGTTTCACCATAGGGTACAGTTCATTTTGACATCCGGTGGAAGGGCAATGGTAGTTTAAGACAACTTTTTGCAGCTGTCAGTAAACAATTCTTTTGTAAAGGTCCAATTCCTGTGCTAACAATGTACCATTTACTGTTTGGTAGTTAGACACAGAGTAGCCTTCCCAATTATATGTGGTCATGTGGCACCAGGTGCTGCCACATTGTGAGTGGGTCAATGGTGCTGATTGGACGCAAGGGATACACAGGGTGACTGAGGCCTCCCACACAGGGACATACAGACAGATGGGCGGAAGGATGTCAACAGATGTGCTCTTACCGCTATAGTTTGTCCTGGCAAACCAAGGCCACATTCAGCCACGCACACTCTTTTTTGACTAGCAATTCTCTAATATAGTTGATCATCTTCCAACACTAACTCTAGACTACAGCTGTCAATCAGTTAATATTTTATTTGAGATTTATTGCATGATTTCCATAGTAACCAGTTTCCACTGCATATTTTGCATGTATTCTGAGTAGATGCTTGAAAAGTTTTTATTACTTTTTATTCAGGTGTGGGCAAACATACATATATTATGTCAGTATATGTATGTTGGTAAGATTTTGGAGAAAACAAGTTGTTTTATTTTTATTTAGATTTAAGGGGGAAAAGACTGTCAAAAGAGTGTATGCATGGCATTCAATAAGAGTAGTTGAGTTGAAAAAATACATTCACACAAACTGCAAACTGTCATATTTATATAGTGAAACCATTTTTGGTATTGTCAGGGTTTAGCAGGGTCATGTATGTATAGCTAATAAAAACGTGAATGACCATGGTAGGATTATCAAAAGAATAAAAGTGAATTTGAAATCAGATAAGAAAATCAAACCTGACGTGGATAAACCAGGATCAACGGGCATTCTTGCAAAACAGTCATCCGAATGCCTAAACTGTGTTTAAGACATGAGTTGACAAGCCACTTGGGTCAACACATCAGGTGAAGTCAATGTGCAATCAAATGGGCAGGGCACATAAGGGAAGAAAAAAAAGCCAATCCCAAACAGAATCTATCTAAAATATCCTCAAAAACCGCATGATCTTTCTAAATAATCCTTCTTATTTTGAGAACATTATTTCAATTCTCATGAAATGTAGTATTTAAGCATATTTAAGCATACATTTTAAAAATATGAATTATTTAATAAAACTTTTCTCCACATTGATTTGAAGATAGATAAAATCTTCTTTTAGTAAAAACTGTTTTTTTTTTTATGAAAAGGACACCAAAGTTTGGGATATTTTTATAAGGTTGCACTGTCATTGCCGAATCTGACGTGACTCAATATACATATTTGCTGTTTGAGAGTACTATCAGCAAGTTTTAGTCACACGTCCTTTGTCAATACTTTGCTTGGCTATATTCAGCAATACATGGACGTTTTGTCTATACAGCAGGCTAGTTGGTGCTGGCCCGCAGAGAACCTTTGTATCACATTACTGCAAAGGACTCCACATCTGTTGGGGTCACTCGCCGCAGTCATTGTTGGTGCCAGCCAGCACAATGCAGACTATTGTAGTTGACTTTTAGAAGCATCCTCTAAAACGTTTATGGGAAACACTAGCAGCAAAATAAAAGTGTGCTCACCCTTTTTAATATCCCACGGAAAAAGACTGAAGTTTACTGTGATTTACGCGGATAATGCGGTATGGATTGACCTGTGCGCATGCGTAAATATAGGGTCAGGAATGACTGAGTGCAACTTTTATTGACTAACTGTGCGTGAATGTGCCATTGTGCATCCGTCCGTGGTGATCTGCTGAAATATACAACAACGGCAGATAATAGACAAAATTCTTGGCTGGGAAAATGGCATGGTGATCCATTTGTTGTTCTTACAATACATTGTTGATAAATAGATTTTCATTTGAAGGGGTCAAACTCATATATTCTCATCATAACTGATTTTTCTGGCAGAATTCAGTTCTTTTACTTGACAGATAAAGAAATAAATGGACTTTTCAAAACTGGTTTTAATTAACTTGACATATCGAAACCTCCACTAACTATTTAACGTATTATTTATGTATTATTAAGTTGAAAATGTGATGGGTGATTTTTGGTATTTGTCACAAAAACATTGTATTGACACAAAAAAGTATGGAGTTCAGTTGTACAGTCAAACAATGTTCACATCTTTCTTTACAATTTATACATTGACTGTATTTTTTCTTGTGCAGTTACAAATTTGGCATGTTTGAAAGCTCTTTGACCCGTGGTTGAAACCCTGTTTGTTATCACTTGTTTTTTTCTGTCAGCTTTGGAGTCATCTGTGCATTTAACGTTCTTTCATCCGTGACAGAATTTCTGTTTTGTTTCTCCTGTGGTTATTGGGATAATGAAAAAAAGGCAAGAGAATCCCCTAATGTTATAGCCAACACTTGCAACCCAAAAAATAAAAAGTTGAGGCTAGTTGTAGTTCAATGAAATATAGGGAAGGCCAAATAAACATCATTTATAAAGTGTGAAGGCATGTATATGTACTCCAAGTGATACATTTGTATTGCAAGCTTTTCCCTATATACAGTATACATCACTCATAAGAAAATTAAATAAAATACTGCAGCAATTGCCACAAGAATGATTGTCAGTTTGTGGTTAAGAGCCTGAAAATGGCTCATGCAAATTGTTGAAGCTCATTCTTATGCTTACTATATCCATTTTAAGTTCTAATCCATACAATATAGAAAGAACATTTTGTGACTCTTGAACACCATCTCATCTAATTCTTCTTGCAGTTTGCATCTCGTCAACTCATGTGGTATTCCTTTCCCAATTTTGCATTACAGACACGGAAGGGGGATGCTTAGCAATACTTTTTACTGATTATTCATTCATTCCTTCTGTGGCACAAAAGCTCATTACACCAAGCGTTCAAAACCTCCCGCAGCTTAAAGCCAGCCCCACTGAGAGTCACACCAACATAATATTAACCCGATTTATTTGCACGTTTTATACATACATATATATATATATATATATATATATATATATATATATATATATATATATATATATATATATATATATATATATATATATATATATATATATATATATATATATATATATATATATATATATATATATATATATATATATATATATATATATATATATATATATATATATATATATATATATATATATATATATATATATATATATATCCAATGTATACATTATACTTTGAATTCCATTTAATTCCATTCAAATCAATTCAATTATTTGTAAAAATCTTATTGTGTGACTATTTAACAAACAAAGGGCAGTTGTGGTAGTGGGTGTGTGTCTCGTTTCAGCACCACACAGAAATGGAAAGCAAGAAATCAGGAGGCTTACTAGGAGCCCAGTCCAATATAAATGCACTAAGGCGCTGAAGATCCCATGATGGGCCCACTAAATCCAACTTAATTGACCACAAATCAGACTTTGCCAGCCAAGCAACTCTCGCACAGCACCTGAACTTATCACTAGTTCTCTTTTTGTCATAAACAATGTTCTACATTTGTTTTTTTAACAGAACCAGCTTCAGTAATATTAAAACACACTTCAACACTTGAGTTCTGTTTTCTACTTCTGCAGTAGGAGCCTCATGGCATGCGTCTGGGATTAAACATGTCACGTGTCAAAAACACTCGACATGATATAGTAAATGGCACATGTACGATCCTAATACTTCTTATGTCGGCGTGCATGTATATCAGCGTAGTGTAGCTGAGGGTTTTATTCCCCACAAAGGATCCTGCTTAAATGAGATTGTGTTTTGATTGAGAAAGTGATTCATTAATATTCATGAGAACAAGAAAACATCAACCCAACACTTGACTCTGCCCTCATAGGAAAGACAGACATCGGGGTGTGTGTGCGGTTTGTGAGTGTGTGGTGGCATACGTTGTGTTTATTAATTTATTTTAAATGAGAATTATTTGATATATAGGCTATACTATACATGAAGTTGAAATAGAATCAATACTTATTACCAATACCTTGCATTGTGTCAAAGGTTCTTGCTCCAGGTTGGCCCAAATTATTGTCAATAATTCATATTACTATTCAACCGAGGAAAGTCCATAGTCCGTTTTCTATAGTCCAACCAATATAATTGTTTTATGTATTTTATGTATCTTTAGTCAGAAGTCAGATAGGACGGTTTGTTGTTCTTTTTCCGATCATTCTCTTTTTTTGTCCTGATTTTGACTGCTGTGAACTTCACAGGTTTGGACTAATACCCTTTTTTTCATACCACTGAGCAATGTTAATAAGAATTTACATATAGATGAGGGCGAGGTTTTTTTATAGCAGGAAAAAATGAAAAGTTGATCAATCTAATCTGTCTGAGAACCATCAAGGTTCATGGACAAAATTGAATGTAAAAGGCCGGCTTTTCCCTGTTTGCTGATTGGGTTCTGTCAGGTTAATAGGTAAAGTCTGTTGATTGGTAGATTTAAATAATGATCTTGTTTGATTAGGCTAGTTGGTTTGTTAGTTATAGAGATTGACCTAGTTGGCGAGTTAATGCTAGTTCTTCTGATAGGTTGATATGATTGGTGAATTGATAAACCTGGATATAGTTAGTTGGAACACAATTGGTGCATATACTGCCACCAGATTAAAGTTAAACGGTGATCTGCCACAAGACAACACAACGCTTAAAAAAGTAGCGCCAGGAAAACATGCACTAAAAGTAGTTTCAGGCAATAAAAGGGTGATTTAAGACTACATAAAACGGAACTAGTTAATCGCCACTGTTTTAAACCAATGGACGTCTGTGTACGGAAAACATTTTGCATACCTTCCAAAAGTGGCTATCCCCAAAAATGCACACATTTGGCATATTTGGGTTTAGCCAAGAAGCCTGATAAGTGATTGGAACATTTCCTGACGCCTCAAGTAAGATTTCTGAGCATTTTGGAAATGTGGGGGTAAAAAAAACAAAATTGTCAATATTGGACTACCCAGTTGTAATATGATTCAATAATATCGTGTATAGGGAATACAAAATATCACCTTGATGAATGAGAATAGGTCATTTTTCCATATTTTAGATATTTTCATTACGTTACTGCTTTTAAAAATGGGCATCATCAATTGTGTAAGGCGTGTGTCCATTGGGAATTGGTGTCATGACAGCGGAATGACATGTTACATTTTGAACACTTCCTTCAACATGCTGTCTTCCTGTTCCAAGCTCACCTTTTCTCATATCAGTGATATGTGGATGTGGGGATGTGTGTGTGTGCGTGTAGGACACGTAGAGGAGAACGGGCGCACACCTGCACAGTGTGAACTGTCCACAGGAACGGAAGGAAGATCGGTGATGCACAGCTGTCGAATCTAACACACACACACACTAAAATGAGTGGCATAATGTGCAGAGATAGAAGGAAGAGGAGAAGTGAAAAGCATTGTTATGAATACAGAAGATGAACTTTCAGGAAGTGTGCATTTGTGTGTGGTTTTCATTAGTCATGCAGTCAGTGTGGGTCAGCTTGTCAGTGGATTCTGACACCCCACTGTCAAGGACTGAGGATGGAAAAGAAAGACGAACACACACACACACACACACACACACAAAATGCGTGAGTGCAGTGCAGGCCTGTCAGAAATGCACATTTTTGCAAGTGTTTATTTTTTTCTTTTATGAATTTAGAACATTATGTTAGTTTCAAGGATGAATTTTAGATAAAAAGGGGAAATGTTTGTCACCAAGATTAGATTTCAAAGTTATTCATCCAAAATTAAATAGAAGCCCTCTTTGAGGGATCCAACAAATCCCTACGTTTAAAATATGGAATCAACCTTGCATGACACTTTCACCTTTCCCTCACTTAAATTTAACATTGCTGCGGTCAGCATGCAACAGAGCATCTCCAGTATACTTCAGGCCATGGTTGAAGGGTATAAAAGCAGAGTTAATGTCAAGCCATTATACAGAAACCAAAGACCTATGCATTACTAGAGGCACACACACACACAATTTGGAATATGAACACACATCGAGGTGTACACAATCATGCCACAACTGACATTTACTGGCACAAGTGTGCAAGGACACGAAAATGGACCCTTTATTCTTGCGCACCACGCCTCTTGGTCAGGTCAGGCTTTAATGATGCCGACGAGAGGAAATGAATGCAAAATATTGCTCCTCTAAATGAAGGAGAGGTCATTGGCTTTATTTAAGCTGCTATGGAGAGGCGTGTAAATTGGGAATTCAGCTTGTTTTTAAAGGGGAAATTGTGCATAAATGCTGGCAGATGATTGGCAGCAAAGGGCATAGAGGGAGAGGAGAAAGGGGAGTGGAAGGAAGCAAAACGTCAAGGATGGAAGGGAGGATATTTTGTAAACATCTCAATATTTGAGTGGAAGTAAGTAGGCTTCGGTGAAAAGCTCAATTAAAAAAAATTGAGAAATGGAGCTGAGGGTCGCTTGGTCCTAATTTATGGTAATGATTCAATTTGTTAGTTGAACTTGTGGCTTGTGAATGACTACAGTTTGTATGAACAAGTTATTTATTTCTGTGTTAGTGCAATTCTTCATCCGATTCTGTGAAAAGATGGTTGCAGACATGTTATTAAATCCATTGTTGACATCCTTTTTTTTACTAATTGGCTGCCACTGACAGCGATAGATGAGACAGATGCTCTAAAAATAAGCTCTTTTGACATTGACAACAAAATAACTTTTTGCAAATTACCTCTGACAACACTGAAAATGAGAAAACAGATCAACAACCTCCCTATACTGTTATAACAATTCATTAAAAACATAAAATACCCAATTGGCTGCCTTTAACAACAGTAGATTTGCAATTTGTTTGGCCTGGGAGGGCTGGCAGTGATAGTTTGATCCCTATTCGCATGGATTGAACGCCTTTGCCAGTAGCACTAAAAAGGATTTTTGCCAGCCTTCACCGTTAAAATGGATTTTACGTCTATTGCAGTCTATAGCCGTAAAAGAGCAATGGATAATGAGATGTCAAAGGCAACAACAACAACTGTAGGACTATCATCATGGGTCTGGATTTTGCTGGGTTTGCCAGTTTAAATATTTCCGTTTCAACATATAAATGCTATTAATAGCAGTTATGTGAACATATTTATATTATTTATATACATATATATTTCTAGCTGGAATTCATAATCAACTTAGAATACATTTAACCAATGATTCATGAATAAAAGTAGCATTTTAAAAAGTAGCAAAAATAACAATCGTTGTTAATTGATAGGTTGCTTTTATTTGTTTGTTTCATTGTTCATAAATGTTTAGATATTGTTGAATAATGGCGTTTGTCAATGACACGTTTTTCTTCTATATATATATATATATATATATATATATATATATATATATATATATATATATATATATATATATATATATATATATATATATATATATATATATATATATATATATATATATATATATATATATATATATATATATATATATATATATATATATATATATATATATATATATATATATATATATATATATATATATATATATATATATATATATATATATATATATATATATATATATATATATATATATATATATATATATATATATATATATATATATATATATATATATATATATATATATATATATATATATATATATATCCATATTTATTGAAATGTTCCCAACAAATACTTTTGATGTAGCACTTCAGGTGTTGGAATACAAAATCAAAAGTGTACAGAGGAGTAAGTCCCAAAGAACATTCCTATGAGAAATGGGATTAAAACAGTGGTTTGCAGGGTTTTTTTTAAATGTTTTACAAAGTAAAAACTCGGTGGTTGTAGCTCAGTCAAGTCCAGTATCTTTTACATTGGCATATGTTGTCAGTCTTCCGAAATTCCCGCCTACCTCTCGCCAGTCCATAAATATTTTTCTAGATTCACACCTGGTCCCAATATAGGCTTGTGTTGTCGCCATGGTACCGGTGAACACACACAGGGGAGGAAGATTGGAAAAAGACAGTGTCAAGCACACAGAATTCTGAGCAAGGGGGCCCAGTGTGAGATGGTCAAGCAACAATCAATTGGCCCTGAGTGGAACATTGCACTTGCATCAGGTTTTCAAGATATCAAAGTCAGTCATCGTCTGTCATTTCAAAACAACAACAACAACAAAGTACATTTTAACACAGTCAAAATAACTGGATAACTATCACTGTCAATGGCAGTTTTTTAGGTCAATGTGCTCTGCGATTGATTGGCTGGCCACCAATTGGTGCCCGAAATTAGCTGGGATAAGCTCCAGCACCCTCCACGAGGATAAAGCAGTTCAGAAAATAAATGAATAAATCCTTCTATGACTACTTATTTATGTGTGCACTTTATAGTGAAGCTTTGAATCTTATTGTACTTTTATAATACAATAAAGTCAATCATATCAATTCAAATCTGCTCAGTACTTTAATGTTTTTGGAGCACATCGGCATCTAACCACCAGTAAAGTGCACCACAGTTCATAAGCATGACAAGCACGTACTTTTATATTTCCTCACTGTGGCTTCCCTGTCCAATTCCATACAGCATACAGTACATGTGGAAAAGTGTTGACAGAAGACTATCATTCATGCATGTAGTATTTTTTTTGCGTAGAGCGCATGTGATCTGACCAATGACGTTCACTGGCCTTGGTTTTCTTTTATGTTAAGGTAAAGGCTATCGCTTGAGTTCCAATGAAAAGAAGTCATCGCAGAGCAGTGAGCCAAGATTATTTTATACATACGCCCCAAACAGACACACACACACACACACATACAGTCCTACACACCCCCTCAGGTTCTTAGCCTTGGGTATAAAGGAAGCTCCCACATTGAAGACAAATTTCTCTTTTGTGGAGCCCATACAGCTACTTTGAAAAG
The DNA here is from genome assembly GCF_051989575.1 of Stigmatopora nigra. NCBI lineage: Eukaryota > Metazoa > Chordata > Actinopteri > Syngnathiformes > Syngnathidae > Stigmatopora > Stigmatopora nigra. The sequence continues at coordinate 11,926,081 of NC_135509.1, read as the reverse complement.
TAATGACACAAGGGAGCTCTGACACTCCATTCATGCATCTCTATTTATTTTATTCTGACTTCACTTTTCACATATTCCACAAGTTTCCTCTCAACTCTAAATTTTGACAGTGTCTCAAAATGTCTCCTCTGTCTTCTACCGCCTTTGTATATTGCACTTTGGGTTACACTGTTTCATGTGTTTTCCACGCTTCTGTTTAGCGCCTCATTATTTTCTTGCCTTCTTAGGTGGCTATTTACTCTGTAGCACACACGCTGAGTTTCCCTGCAGCTGCTTTAACGGACCGAGCCTGTTTTTTACTGCTTTTTCTCCTTCGATCTGTAGATCGTCCACTTGTTTTTCTGGAGACCACCACCCTGGCCAAAAACCGAAGCTCGGCAAAATGCTTTTCCTTCCAGCCTCTCCGGCCATCATCTTGTTCAGCATGTACAGGTTGCAAATTTTTCTTTTATTCATGAAAACTGTCCTGGAGCAATACAAGAATGTTAACTCAACACAGTGCTCTCTTATACCATGAGCCATTTATTATATGAAGAGTTCCCAGTGATCTGTTTTCTTGTCTGGGGAGATAAGACATCCGCACTTTAACACGGCACAATGCATCTTAAGCATATTGGGAAGTTACAAGTAAAAGTAGCTGCCATGTCCACTGATAAGTGTGTTTCATTTTAGAAGATATTGATCAGCACAGCTAATAATAGCAATTTATTAACCTGTTGTTCAAGGATGTGAAGGACAATGCTGTTTTATGTGTGTGTCGCAATCATCAGGAGATTAGAGTTAGTTGTCTGCTTCACTCTTTTTATGGATAAAACTGAAGCCTGACTAGGGAAATTTAAGCAATAGATATCACAAATGATTTCAACAAATGGTTGTTAAGATTCATGTTTGTTATTGGTGGCTGTTGGTGTAGTGGTCTAGTGTAGGCAGCATGTGAATCGGTTCTCACTTGGTGGTGGTGTGGTTGTGCTTGTTAACAGTTATCTGTCTCTGTGTGGGTACTATGACTGACTGGCAACCAGTTAAGGGTGTAGTCCACCTTTTGCCCAAGCAGATATGATAGGCTTCAGCAAGGATAAGTGGTGTTAAAGATGATGTTTTTGTAAGCAGAACTGAGGCAAAAATGACAGGTCCATTTTGAGGTGTTTGTTGTTTTTTTTCTATGATCAACTCTGCTCACCACTCATTTACAAAAAGAAACCTGGTGTCTAAGACGGATATAAAACTTCCCGGACATCATCTCAAATTGCTGCCCTCTGGGATAAGGTATAAGTCTATGTGTGCTCCAGCACCCCCTTAGAGATCCTTGTGAGGATAAACCGGTTCAGAAAATGAATGAACGAATGAACCATTGCTGTGGAATGAGATGACCCCAAAAGCAACCTGGAAAATGAACACACGGCAACTGTGTTGACTCGTGCTTAGCATTAAATATGACTTATTCTTGTCACTTAATTAATTTTCCTTCAATCTAACTTCCTAATTTGAACGCGTGCTCCGGTTGATGAGGTTACGAGGACGTGAAGCCGACATGCTTTGTGTGCTGCTGACTCTAATTTCTTTTACAGTGGCTCAAGACTGGTGTGAGACGTCGAAAAAGTTCACTGAAAGAACATGGAGCTCCAAAAAAGTGACATTTCAGTTCGATTTGCCAAATGAAAACATCTGCGCTTATCTTAACGTGTATCACCTTCCCTTTCTCTTTTGTCAGCTTTGCTCAGGTCAAGGAATGAAAGATTTTGTCATCACTTAAGAAGAAATGAGTCATCTTCTTTGGCTCTTACATATTTTTCACAGGGTTTCTTTTTTGATTGAACACAACAAAAGACCTTGAGTATTAAAGCAGCGCAAAATAGAGTCAGACTGCTTATGAAATGTTTAAATTGAATACAGATCAGCGTATAGTTGAGGGTTGATTAGCAAAAACAAAAAAGATCATAGCTATTGTTTTCCATATGACCTCAATAATCTACGTCGTTTTCGGTATCATTTTTAAATGCAAAGTTTGCAAGAATCATTGCATCAAGATTATTTTTAAGGGGAAGCAAAATATTGATTACATTTTTATAACAACCTGAGAGTATCTCTGTTTTATTTTACAATTGTAACTTTGGGTAACTTGTCGCTGTTTTGTAATTTCATTTTCTAGAAAACTTTACCTAGAAAACAAGTCATTTTTATTCATTTAATCATTGAACTTGACCCAACAAACTAAAGCAAGTTATTCTTCTACTCTATTACCTCACTTTTTAAAACACTGCTGATATACCAACAGATTTAATGAAATCCAACAATGAATAGCTGAGGTGAAAAGTTACATTTGTGTCAGAAGCAAGTCAGCAAAAAGCAGGATATAAACATACGCCAGATCTCCTTTCACGCTTAATATATACAGCAAACGCATCTTTTAAACTCAACTTTCCAAGAAATAAACAAAGGTAGCAATTATTTCTCAAGAATTTCCAATTCCTGCACCCAACCTCTGCTACCGCACCATTCATTAATTCAATTTGAAAAGGAGCAATCTTGTATCCTAGCTCATTTGCTTGCCTGTCTCCCTAACCTCTCCGCCCTCTGTTGCCGAGCCTTCTAAATATGACAGCCATTTTGAGCGATGACTCAGTCACTTAGTCACATTGTGGCGTGCTGGTTCCTCTAATAAAAATCGCAAATAACCAGAGTAACCAATCAGTGTAGTGACATTAGCAGGGTGATTAAGCAGCACCGGGCGACACCAGCAGCAGCAGCAGTGCACATGTCAGGCATGTTGCACCAAAGGCCCAACATGCTCAAAAGACATTCCACTATGTTGGTTTTGTTTACACGCAGCTGCACATGACCCTGAGTGTGCGATAGACTGCGGCATCACTTTTCCCCAGGGTCCGTTTGACCGAGACGTTGTACGGGTGTGTCCCTACGACCAATCGTTTGTCCTCGAGATGTAAAAATAAAAAACTGATAGAAAAGTAAGGTCAATGAATTTCCATCGATGTCTGTGTATTAAAGGCAAGTGGAAGTTCTATGTAATGCTCTTTGTGTGCACTTGTTTATCCCACTTGTGTACACATGCACTGACATTTACATGAACCACAATTGACTATTTTGAATGGTTGGCCTAACCTAGGCAGAAAATGCAAATTAGATTTGTTTCAATGACTTTAGACAAGCTAATTATTGAAATATTTCAATGCTTCATTTCAAATTGGCGGATTGTAATGCTTTGACTTGCAATTAATCTAATTAGCTAATCTGGATTATCTGGACTTTTAAAATTCTACATTTTATAGATATTCCAACGTGTATCTATTTCTGTTTATTTTTTGGGGAGTATAATACTTTTTAAAGTACAGTAGTTTAAGAACAGCAGTTAAATGCATGTTTCACTACACTGTACCTCTTTCAGAAATGTTCAATGTTTAATGCCAAGTTTAATGCACCACCTGACTAAAAAAAAAAGATAAGAGATTGAAAAAATATTTTAACTTGAATTTCAAAATAAACTATATATCATTAACACATTGGTTGCCCTTACAAGTGAGAGAAAAAAATGAGGTGCTGTAAATATCTACTTTGTTGTTTGTACACTGACCACCACATGAAAGAAAAGCCAACATGGCAAAGTCAGGTGTGTGTATGTGTGTGTGTGTGTGTGTTTATGAATGTGATTTGTCTCGTGTACGTGTAATGCTCACCCATCACTTTTTAATGGAGGCAAATAATGCGTTTTCTGGAGAAGCAGAGAGGATAGGTGTTTTCTCTTTTGCCTTTTACTTTCATTTTAATTGCATTTACTGCCATCTCATTTGTGGGGAAGGATCCAAATGCAAAGCTGTTGAAGCAGAGAACTAAGCGCTATGCACATTATAAGAAAAAAAAATCCAATGTAAAGGAAACTAGCAGTAATTGGATTGTGAGGGAAGGTTCCAGCAAAGGTAATAAATTAAGTGTGAAAAACTACAAAAGATGTTTCGAGAAAACAATAGGTTTTATGATAATCATTTTGGAATATTTGCCTGGTTTTGTGCAAGTAGCTTGAATTCTCCTCACACTTAGTGATGTGTAGATCTAAAGGTGAATGTGTGAGTGTCTTTCTTTGGGCCCTGCAACTGACTGGTGACCAGTCTAGAGTGGAACACAGATTATTGTGTTAATGGGGGATTCAGTAGAAACTAACACTGTAGGATTTCTGATAAGTATTCTGAAAATTCATCTTTTAACAACAAAACAAGATAGGAGAAGAAGCACAAGCAGAGAGATGCTAGAAAACACGGCATACCTTGAAGATGCAGAACAGTTAAAGAAGATAAAGCTTTATTGCAGCTTGGTGACACCAAGATGAGCGCGACTCCGTCTTTTACATGCACAAGTACACACTGGGGGAGAGGGCAGAGTGCGCGCCTCTACCGGCACCACGGTCTTTTGTCTGTGTAAATTAAAACCATTAATAAGCAACTGGGACAAAACAGACAAGAGGAAGGGGGCAAATGATAGAGGGCAAGATGGAGAGGAATGGAATGGCTTGTGGCTGCGCTTTAAAGAAAGATTGATCAGCAAGAGGGGAAGTGACTTGAAACTATACCACAACCAAGTGAATAAGGTTGACGCAGAATCTCTATAGTGTGCTTAAATAGGCATTTCATTGAATGGGGGTTAACATACAGGGATTAGAGGGATAAAGCATAGCCTGGGACTCTAATAACAGTCTAATGAGACAGCTATATTAGGGATGCAGTTTAACGTTGTTTTTTTTTCTTGTTTTCATTTTTTTTTAGGTGGTGGGGTAGATATTATTGAACTATGTTAGTGGCTTAGCTTCTGGAATGAAGTGTCCCGCTATTGGTTAGTAAGCATACCGCAGTGTACTTGCAGCAAAAGCCACCAATCAAGGTTATTGAAATTGCCTAGCAACCGTTAGTTCGCCACATCAATACTATTTTTCCCCTTGCCCTTCTGTTGTTCACGTGTTCATTTATGTTCATTGAAATCTGCCATATAGTTCACTGCTTTTGTAAGCGGCTGTAGCCTTGAGACAGCTCACTGAGCGTTTCTATGAAAACACACACACACCCACACACACACATACCGTAGGACCACGCTCCGAGCGCACACACGCACCCAAACTGGAATGAGTTTGGGGCGGACAAAAGGATGTTAGACGAGTGTCAAAGCAATATCTGCTTCCCTCCACATGCCCTATGTCTTTATTTTCAACTCAAGGACAGCCAAACAAGAAAGAAGAGTTCCAAGCAGATGAAGGAAAGTGCTGAAATGAAGGATAAAGAAAACAGAAAATGAAAGCAGAAAAAATGTGAACAAAATCATACAAAGTCTGATAAATGCCAAAACTTCAACATTCTCAAATATCAAAAATAATACAGAAAAGTAGAGTGTGGGTCAACAACAACAACAAAAAAGCCTATTCAATTTAAAGGGATGAAAAACGTACAAAGTCAACTCGAACTATGTATTTTCAATAGGTTTCATTTGGGTAGTGAAAATAGCCTTTCAGTTTTTGCAGTCATTTAATTCTCGTGGCATTCTAAACCTTGTGATGGCATTCCACTTGTTGGAGTCAGTTCTTTATTGGGCCTAATTTAATTAAAATTATTTCCATTCTCACAACACACTGAGGAAAGTTGTTATGATAGTGCGTGTGCGTAATACTTGTGTTGCGTTTAAATGAATTCATGAGCATTTGGATAAACACAAAACTTTACGGGGCTGATGTTTAGCATTGTGCTACTCTCCAGATTTATTCAAGAAATTTGTGCGAACCACCCCAATACCCTGAAAAACTTGTATGTGTTTGAGAATACTTTTGTATTGTAGCACTGTGAGACTGTAACCTCTCAAAAACCACATTCAATGTAATGTTTTACTCCTTCCGCAAAAATCAATTACTCCATACATTTACTCTTTTTTTTCTTTTGACTGGAAATCATGGTTGTAAATTTCAATATGGATATACTTTTACACTCTGATATGTTGGCAGTCTTGGTACCACTTACCCTTTATAGATTGCACCCGTTTTTTAGTTGGGATTTCAACCCACACCATCACTTTGCCAGTCAAAGGTGCAAACTACTGACATGCTGTGCAAGAATCAAAGAGTTTAAAAGAGTGTGCTGGCAACTTTTGTCCTATTGGGGCAATAGTCAGCACACCTGATTGGGTATAAACTGTAGTTGGAGAAAGAGGGGAACAAGAAACAGAGCAATGCAATACGCAAGAATTTCATGTTATATTTAAGGAATAAAATGGGTATCAATTAAAAAAATAGTAAATGCATTCCATACATAAATTGTTGCTCACAGAGAAAACCACGATTAGTTTGGATTTTGTTGTTTGTACTCCAATAAAATCTCATTTCATGCATTCTAGCAACGAGCCCTGAATGTAATGGTACTTGACAAATCTTTCCCACTCCCTTGTTCGGTGTGTGTGCATGCAGCAAAAAGCAAGACCCTTTATTCCCCACACGCACACCAATGCACACCTATGACCCTGTGTGAACCGCTGAAAAGTAGACGGAAGGTAATTAAACAGGGATCAGTCTGCTCTTTATCAAGGGCTCTTCACTGCAGGGCTAAATTAACCTTTGACCCACAACTATACCAAATGAGCACACCAACACACACTGACGCACGCACACAACTCCATAAGACTCCTTGCTTACAAGCATATATTTGCGTATTATAAATGTACCCTCTGAATGTAGTATATTGTTTTGCAGTTAAGATGTCAACATTTCCAATGCTGCACTTCCAGAATTGCGCATTGATTGGCAAGCCAAATGCATTCTATTTACAGCACACAATTTATTAAATGGGTAATTAATTAAAAGCAGCATCGTGAAGAATTTGGACAAATAAATCTCAACAAAGAGAATGCAAGTAATCAAAAAAAATCCTGATTATACAAATACAAACAGAAATGTTATTATTTATTGTAAATTGACACACCTTTTTTCTACATTTCACTTCCGACTTTATAACGGAAGAGAAAAAAAAATAGTCCTGCTTGAGGCTGTGCAAGAATATTTCTACTGAGGATTTTACGACAATAAGGTCATGACCTAAAGCCACTCCAGGCATACCTGCCAACCTTGGCCAATTGCTCCCCTTATTAATGATTGCAATGCTGCTTTTTAAGTGATGATAAGCCGTACAAATGCAACACTGCACATATTTACTCACATAGGGTGCACTTAAAAGTCTAAAATGTTCCCTAAAGTGAACGGCGTGCCCAATCAGTCGGTGCGCCTTTTGCATTCACTAAATTCAAGATTGTATAGATGCTGCTGTATGACGCTCACAGCTTGACTGTCTGAGTACATTGCTTGCTGAAGCGCTAGATTTATGTAGTGAAAAGGGCAGAAGTGACTGCATGTACATATCATGCTTATTGACGATGAAATTTAGGTCTGCTACAATTGACCGAGACAATCTGGATTAGAGCCATAGAAGATCATACAAAATAACGTACTTTTTTTCAAACATTTTTTTCCTGTACATGAGTTGTACACAATTTGAAATGATCAAAAAATATATAAAATATGGGGAAAAACATATAAATTGACAGGTATGACTCCAGGTGAAATCTATTTGACAGGTTGAGAATATTTGAGGAGTTTGAACACATTTAATTTAGAAAGCAAACTATAAATCGCGTTACTCCCAATTTTAGTCACAGAACAGGAGTTCAAAAATCGTGTAATTGCTGCACTCAGCCTAGATAGTTAACTCCTTCAGATGCAGTTGATGCTTTTCCACAACACACACAGACACACACACACAGCACCCCCACCGCAAAATTAATAATTTGTGGATATGCACCGACTTGCTATCCCTGGCGTAAATGGATTAAGTATGCCTGTTGATGAGCCAAGAGGGAATGATTGGTAATGATTTTTTTTCCCTTCCCCAAGAAAATAAACAAAGAAAGGTCTTTTGAGGATGCTATGATAATAAATGTTTAGTATTTATTCTACCACTGTTGCTTCTAAAATGCTAATGGAACTTTGTCCTCCGCAGATGTAAACCATTTGTCAACCTGTTGTATGTTTTGCACTGTGCTTTGTATATGCCAGATGCTTGTCAACATCAGAGTGGTTTGTTTTTCACTGTGGCCAGCTGTTTGCCACCTGCAGAGGGGAGACTGCAGACAAGAAGGGGGTGAAAAGGGGAACATGGGAGGACAGAAACAGCAAAGCATTTTTACCTTGTAAAAGAAGAACAGGTGTGGCTTGGAGCTGACATATTGCCCTGAAGGACTTTGTCTTTTCACAGTAGCCAGCTTGCTTCTTTTCTCATTCAAAGCGGCTTTGTAACATTGCATGCTTAGATAGATGAAGGCAAAAAAATCCTTGAGGAATACATTTGTATAAAAGATGCATTTGATTTGTGTCACTGATTACTTAAGGCCTTTCATACAAAGGGAATTCATCAGGGTTGGGTTCATTATAATTGCGTTTCCCCCCTTTTTTTTCAAAGTAACTGACTAAAGACCCCGATGACTGTATGAAGCAACTATGTTTAAGAGGACATCGCTAAAAAGAATCAGAGGTTAGAAGTTTATGTGTCTGATACTCGGGGAATTCATAAGAACGGGTAAATGGACAAGAAAAAGGTAGACAGGAGGGGAAAAGTCCAACAAAAATTAAAAAATCCAAAAGTCAAACAGTATACAACATCACTGGGATGATGGAGACACATGAAGGATGTATTAGCTTTTGGAAATGTGTTCTCCAGTTTTTGCCAAATCAGATCATTGTCATGGTTTATTTCATGCTGCCAGTGGAATTTTTATCATAGATTGGAAACAGCTCTTGAGCAACCAGAAAGCCTTTACACTGGAATACCAAAATAAAAATGCTACTTTTACAAAAGTACAATAAAATTAACATGAAAAATGTAAATGAAATGACCCTGCAGTATCTGTTAAATGTAGTTAGTACAGAAATGAAATGTAAGGACAACATCGTCCCCACATATATCTGATAAGACCAGTGATCCATGTAATAGGCAGCATGTGCAGACTGAAGCTCCAAGACTGAAGCCTCTGGGTCAGTGTGACAGTGATTACGGTCTGAATGTTCAACACTGCTTTCTGTCAACTCCTATTAGCATCCTTAATGTGGCATTTATCAGCTAGGCCACACCAGGTCACTGCTCTCCAATTAGTTGACGAAAGTACACTTGCCATCGTTTCTCATGCCGTGACTCATTGGATGGAGGGGATGACTTTAATTAAATTATCAACAAGAACATTTAGAAGAGGGTGGCAATGTTATCGTTGATAAAATCAGAAAATATTTTAGTTTATTCACAGAGATGCACATCAAATCTATTTTTATGTATGAACTGCTCAAGGTTAAAATAAATTGGATGTCTATCACTGCCAATGGTAAGGAATGAGTTAATCTTATTTTTTTAATTTGCAATGGACAGTGGTGCAGGTTTTCTACAAGCTCAATGGATTAAAAAAAAAAGTAAAATAGGTACAAATAGGTTTTGGGGACTGAGTATTTTGTTTATGTTCCATGTTTTTATTAATTCATTTTCAATGCCGCTTATCCTTGAGGGGCCTCGGTTCCCCGTGTTTTGGGGAGATACTACATTTTGCTTTCATAATATTTTGTTATGAGTTATGATGAATGTGCAATATGTTGTACCTCAGTATACAAGTCTACTGATGCTTTTGAAAAAATTAAAAAATAATGTAAGACTATATTATTCCCTTGGATCCAAATCTATGAAATCTGCATGACTTCATTCTTAGATGTTTCAATCAATTCAATTTTAATTTGTTGACAGATAAATTAGTTAAATGCTAAAATAGATGCATTTTGGAAGTAGTTCACAAAGTTTTTTATGAATGTTTTTTTTCTTCCTTGAGTACCAGCAACTTTTAGACTAAACTCTTTTGCAACCTGTTCACTAATGCATTGATTTACAAACACATTTTTCAGATAAATGTTGCTCAGGTTCATGAACTATTAACTTTTGTACTTTTATTTACAACACCTACACGTTTGTGTAATGCAGAACTCATAATGGTTGCTGCTTGGGCATGTGTGAAAAGACTTTTCTAACATTACGTTGTATGGTTGCAGACATAAATTTCATCCGTCAATACAAGTCCTAAGAATCCTTGAGTCCCTGTGTTAAGTCAATTGGATGTAAATACAGGTTTGCCTGTATCCCAACATCTTTTATGTTTATGTTCAATAAATACTGTGTGGCCTTTGGTGAGATAGTCTTTTATAAATATGTTTTCCAAGGAATTCCAAAAGGCCATTGGTTGGAAAATGCTTCAATATGGCAAGAAAAAAAATAAACATGTTTCTAAGGCAATCAAAGTACAGAGATTGAAAGTTGTTTAGAGATAAAATTGCAAATTTTAAGGGAATAGAATCAAGCCATGTAATTATTATTATTATGTACAGAAAAAAAACATTTTTATTCTTAAGATCCAGTCGTTGACCAAAGCATTACAGTTCAATGCTACTCTAATACAGGGATTTCTCTTTTATTTGTGTTTTGTACAATTCAATGTCACTTTTGAAAAGAAGTATTGATTTCAATTTATTTAAACTCTCTTTTTCACACTGTGTATTTCCATTTTTGGCTAGTAAGGATGAAATCCATTATAATGTACACTGTGTCTGGCGTTTGTACAAATGTGGGATTGTTTCAGCACAACACTATGAATAGAAAATTTGGTCGAAAAGGAACCTGTACTTTTTTTTTTAAATAAGTTGTACTTGTAGTTGTGCCAAATTAATATTCAGTAAGCGACATCCTTTTATTGTGTCCAAACCTTTTCTCCCTCATCAGAGGTCTAAAAAAAGGGAAATAATTTGAGCATCCATCTTTCATGTGAAGGTCATTTAAAGTATAGGTATTATTGACTATCCCTTTAAGCGTGTCGGGGAGAATTTGGACATTGCATACGTAAAATGGACCGCACGTCATCATCGTCGCTTTTGATTTGAATAAAAATGAGCTGCAGTAAGCGACAGGATCTAACAATGATGATGGAACCGTGAACAGTGCAAGATAATAACAGAAAGAAAGGACACAGGAAAAAGAGAAGACTGGTGCTGAGTGACCATCTGCTTTGGTTTTTTTTCTCCCTTTTTCATCATCCGAGTTTTGTGGACACACAGTATCTCACTCCAATGTTCTAGTTGGTCCCTTTTGTTGACTGAAAAGTATGAAAAGTAAATGTCAGGCATTTTCTCACTTTCTTTTACTGTAATTATGTTTTTTTTAAACCTACATAACATGGTCACGTCTTTGCCTTTATCACATTTTTATGTTTGCTCTATTCTATGTGATGTTTGTTTTAAAGTAATTTAGTACATTTGTGTTTTTCTCTTCATGTACTTTTTATTCTTTCATTTTTTTCTGTACTGTAATATTCCCAATTGGTCCTTTTCTTAATGTACCTTAAACTCGTTCTGGCTTTTATTTTCGGATATGAGACTCCTTTCATATTTCCTTCACATAGAATTATCATTTCCCTTTGGTTTAAATGCTTTGAGAATCCACTCTGAATAATCGTCCACTCTTCTCTTATCGGAAAAGCATGCATCGAGGAAGGAATACCAGCTTACTGTGGTCACATCACATTAGTCACTTGAAAATACAAAAAGTCATCACATAACTGCCAGAATGGACAGTGTGGCGTCGCGTGGTGCTTCAAAAAGAAAGAGGAAAGAAACTTTAGATGTCTATTATGCATCAGTATCTTTGTGTGGGATCATCTTCGGTTATACTGCTTTCTTTAAAAAAGTTTTAAAGAGAGAGAGAGATATACGCCATTCAGTGAATTACAGCATCCAGCCATTGTTCCTTGATTTCAAAAGGTTGTCTAATTAATTAGTCCAATATTGCTGAAAACTTGATTATTTTCCTGTATTTTCTTTTATTTAAATAGAATGCACCAACCACATTTTTTCACTTGACTTCACTGAATCATTTAAAAATGACATGAGTGACCAAAAAAGGATGCTGTGGCCACTGTATATCATTACTGTTCACATCTGAATAAATCTAAATAAAGGTCCTGAATTGATATCTCACCATGCAACAGGTTCAACTTCAGTGCTGAACCTCCTCTCCCACTGGACCCGATTGCCTGCTGCTAATTTGCATACATGAATCAGAATCACGAATATGTAGTAGATATGCAAAGCGGGCCATTTAATGATTGATCTGATGATTGACTGGTATTGTCTCTACTCCCGAGACTCACCATTCCCATGACAACCCTGTCACCGTCGTTCCCACCGATAGACAAGTGCATACATGTCGCACATTGGTGCGTCTGTCCAATTCATGAATATATTTGACAACGACCTGAAACGCTACAACTCAACAAGGAATACAAATGTCCTAATATGCAGAATTATACAGTATATTCCTACTCAAATATCTACACGCAAAACGTGTGCTGATTTCTTCAATCAGATGAGGTATTTCTTACAGTGTCAACAACACACACACACACACATACACACACCAGTATAAACAGTGTGTCTTTTTCTTGCTCAAGCTCGAGAAGTTGGTTGTGTCCTGACAATAGTAGGGAGGGCCACAGAGGTGAGTGGGAGTTGATTGAGTTTGCTCAGCATCAGCCCATGGGACTGAAGACAATATTACAGGGGACACACACACACACACACTCTCTCACTCTCTCTCTTTCTCTCTCTCTTACCCTGTTCTCTCGCTTGCACACGCACGAACACCTGAAATGTGAACAGGTAGCACACACTCAATTTAATCAGAGCTTATGTCTACGGAAGTGAGCGTATGCGACATCGTCTGTCTTTTTTGATGCAATCCTCAGCGCCTGCCTGGTGGTTGGTCTTAGAGTGCACAATGAATAATATCGGACAACTTCATCTCATCTCATTTTCTGAACCGCTTTATCCTCATTAGAGTTGCAGGGGGTGCTGGAGCCTATCCTAGCTGACTCTAGATTCAGGGTGTCCTCTGCTTGGTGCCTGTATTTGGCAGGGCTAGCCTCCAGCTCACCCCGCGACCCTTGTGAGGAGAAGCATTTCTGGGGCATAGCAGTCTATCTTGAAATTCTCCCAATGGTTACAGTTAAATGACTAATTCATAATTTTCTTTCATTTCTATGGCCAGGACATAACGTGTCCAGTGAGACGTTTGTGTGAAGTAAATCGCTTCTCGGCCCACACAACACTAGAAACTCTCAAATGGTGCAGTTCAGCACCTCTTTGCCGCTCTACCTTCGTTTTTTCCCCTCATTCCTCAACTTGCCCTCTCCTCCACATAAAAGGTGAATGTCGCGGCCATTGTGGTCAGACCTGCTTCGCCAATTTAATCACCCGTGCTGCTTGGAAAACCATACCCTTGTGGCATTTCACACTTTTTTGTATTTACTTTGTGTAATTTGCCATGCTTGTGCATAGAAACTTTGGGGAAAGCAGCTGAATAGACATCCACAACATGTTTGGAAAAGCAGAGACAGAGAAATGTAAAGCAATGTTCAGTTTCACGTCACAATTACTAAGTGATTGGTTCGGTCGAACACAAGTGTTGACCATTTTGTATTGTTTTGTGAACACAAATTTGAAGAGTTTTCACTTTAACGATTGCAGTGCCATGTTACTCTATTGAAAAGATTCCACACCTCCTTCCTCTTACAGGTCTACGGGTTAAATCAGACCAGAGTTGTGGAAACAAAAGGAACCTTTTCACTTGGTTTTATCAAGGCTGATGTTCAATCAAAGAGTAAGGCAGGTGGTGGCAGGAGCGGGTCGGAAAATCTTTTATCCAAAATCAGAATATGACAACAGAATATGACAAGCATCAGTCATATAACCGGCAATGAGGAGCCTCTGGCGAGTGAAAGAAGAAAAATAAAAACAAATACTAGAAACCTTGTCGCCTTTGGCCTGGATTTACGCAATGATATAGACACTCTGCTGCTTTCTCTATAAATTCTCTTATTTGCCGTATTTTTTTTAATCCTTCCCGATTTGATTGTCATTTGAACTCTTTTCTTTTGTTGAGCCCACCATCCTGCCGACACTCTCTTTCATTGATTGTGCTACTCTCTTCTCGCTGATTCATAATTGAACAGTATTAACTGCTGCTGAGACCCAGCAGTCTATAATTAGCTGACCAGCCAGTGGGACTTTTAACTCTAGATCAGAATACTGTCAGTCAGACAAAAAGAAACAGCGTTTGATTACGCGTGATGGCATAAATGCAAGTCACGGCTATAGAGAGAAATCTTGCCGACGTTCCCACACTGTCGCTTTCATGAAGCTTAGATGAAGTACTCTTAAATGTATGCAAAAAGTCCACTAATGTGCACATGGAGACACAAGAGCTGAGCAGCATGTTTATTGGAGAGGAGAGAGATGACAGGAAATGAAGGCTGTGAGCTGTTTGGAGTAGCAAGGTAAGGGATTCTAGTTACTTTGCAGGTCAGTGCTTGGATGGAAGACTGTCTTGGGATAGCAGGCGCTATAAACTACACAGAGAGGGAGGAAATGCAAAGCCTTGCAAAGTGCAAAGTCTTGCTATTGGGTTTTACAACAACCGACAGAAAGGATGGCATCTTCAAAATACGGTATAGAAAAGTTTTTATTCTTATCAATACAAGAAAAATGTCACCTTATATGGAAAAAATGTTCAAATGGATTCGATATCCATCAGTTCAATGACACTGAATGAGAAAACCAAGACGAAACATCTCACCAGGATTGATAACACAGAAGAGATTTCACCTGCGGCACTTACTCTGCAAACATTGTCTCATTCTACTTGTTCTGCGTTGAACATGAATATAACGATCAAAAAAATAAGAAACTGCTGAAGCCGAATGACAACAAAAGTAATTCCGAACTCGGCTAAGAAGGATGGATGGAAATAAACAGTGGTGATTTAAAATGAAAAAACAATTGTGAATCTTTGTTGGATAATAAAGCTCCTAAAATGATTGTGTGTTAAAACTAGTAACAGGAAACAAGCAAAACATTGCAACGGTATAAAAAGTGTTTGTTGTCAGTGCCAATTGGGTGCTTAATGATTTATTTGCATTTTCCAAGGCATTTTCATGACAGCCATAACCAAAGACCTTGGCAAGCATTCTGTGTTGGAATGCAAACAAAAATGAATGTATGTTTCATACCCTTAAAACGTCCTTTGAAGAAAGTCTTATATTTGCTTGTGAATTTCTTCTTGTATCATGAATGGCTTTTCCTGAAGGAAATCATTGAATTCAGGTAAATATGGGCTACAACTCCCATGACCCTCTGATGTTAACCTTTATTAATAATTCAATGCATTTTATTAAGGCAAAATAATCTGAAAATGTTATATTCATAGTAAATATCATGAGGGCTGAAGTTTAATCACGCAACAAAAGTGCTATTGAGACACTTGGGGAGTCAAAGCTGAAAAAAGAAGTGGAATTCCACAAATAACAAATTAATCGGGGAAAAAATGACATGAGTTCCTGTCAAAACAGCTTTTGGTGACATTATTTGCGTTGATTTTAATGAAAAAATGAAGTGTATCTATGACAAAACCTCTACAAAAACGATTTCCACGCTGAAAATTGTTTGGATGATTTGAAATTGTCAAGAAAGTAAGCAGGACCGTCTTCTTGACAAAGATAAAAACAAGATACTTGACTAAAAAGTAAGTCATTAAATTGTTGCGCATTAACAATAATTTACTGTCTGTATGTGTTCTGATTATGACAAATATCTCTGAGTAAAATGAATGTACATATTTATCGTATTTCTAAAGCCTAGCTCTGTGGGTCTGACTCTGTCGGGAGGACATTTTGGACACAGTATGACAAACTGTGATGTGAATAGATAAAAGAATCAATTTTTCCCACTTACATTCCCAATATTTTCAACCTTCTCTTGTTGAGTAATGAGCCATCACATGCACATGAAGACACTTCTACAACTATATAGTGGAGGTAACGTTATAATTGTATATATCTTTACCCTTCCATACCATTTTACCAGGTATATACATTAAATGAGTTAAATTATTTTAGTAGTTCTGTCTGTGCTTTTTCTAAATTTGTCTACTTTCTCATTAACATACCAGGAAATACTCATTTTATGTCAATGTACTCACTTGGTCATCTCCAGATAGCTTTTCTCTTCTCTATATTATTGTATGTAGTAGAATAAAGAAGATACTTGCATATTAAGAAGACATTCCATGTGCAGAATTATGTAATTTGCAAACATAATTGTAATACACATTTTTAAAAATACAAATATAACCAGGGCAGATTCCTATTTCAACCTTGTGCCTGAAAATTGAAAAAAAAAAACACAAACATAACATACTATTTCTCTATTACAAGTGCTCTGCCATTAACGTGATAGACTGGGAGCATTGACTGAAATATTTCAATGGCATTGCCACCCCCAAGTTTAAATGGATTGGTTTTCAACAAAACTCTCTGCAATAAACCATTACACGGGAAGAAACCAGCACAAAATTTATGAGTTAATCCGAGAAACATGAAAATGTGGCATATGCAGGAACTCTACACTGAATTAAGAAGACTTCACACTGTGTTATTACATTAGACAATTGAGCATCAAATGTACCAGCATGAGGTCTTGGGAAAGAGTTACACTTTCATATCCTGAAGAAGCACTTTCTGGCCACTGGATTTCAATAGTTATTAGAGTCAAATAAAGTTTGCAGCCTATGTTATTAGTTTAGCTGCAGCATGCAGATTTACCACAGAGACACACACCTGAGTCCCCCTCACATTCATCACTGGCTTCCGGAAGAACTTTGTGTGCTTGTGCGTGTTCCGAAAGGCATTGAAAGAGTTGAAAGGTGTACAGCGAATATGTGCATGTGCGTGTGCGTCCTCACCCAATGAAAAGAGTTCGTCCTTCAGGCAAGTCAGACATGGACAAATTGAATTTTTCCCTTTCATTCCATCTGAACGTTTGAATAGAGTAAATATGCTTCTTTCCTTTTTTTTCACTCCCCTCAACAGTATCCTCAACAAAAGACTGCTTTTACGATTAAACTGAAATGCTACCTTGCATAAACAGTACACACAGACAGTAGTACTCTACACAACAGATTTTCAGCACACATACATCCAACACTTTTTTCAATACAATGAAGATGTCCAACAGAAAAACATCGATAAGTGTGTCTCTCTGCCTTGTCATTTTTGTAAGCCATGACTTGTTTTTTTGTTATTTTTTTTACTCTGTTCTGACATTTTAGCAAGGAATATGACCACTTCCGTATCCTCCTTTTTCCTTCCCAAGCCGCTTCGCCTTTCTTCAGATTATCCCCTTTCACCATGACAGGCAGCAACGAGAAACTGGAGCAAGAACACACTCAGCGACCCTTGGTTCCTCTTCGTCCTCCTACTACTCTGCGATCCTCATCCTCTCCTTAAAGGCTTCTTCAAACAGGATTGCTTAGTGCGTGGCCCAAATGAGGCGTTCTACAGAGCTAACTAGCCATTTCAAAATGTGAAACTGTTCTCTATTCAATCTATAACAACTATCAAGAGAAATGAAATTCCCACTCAAATTCCAACTGTTTAGATCTAGATTTAAGAGGACAAATCTGGGTATACAAATACCCATCTATCTCCCTTTTCCTACATTATCACAGCCAGTTCCCTTAACTGGTGATAGATACTTGTGATTTCTCTCTGAGGTTGTCACTTGCTTAGTTTAAGTCAAATACGCAAGTCTGTCCATGTGTCAGAAGGCAGTGTTGACGTTACGTCCTCTGTAGCTTTAACCTCTGACACTTTGCTACTTGGCCTCTGTCAGTAGTAATGCTGCGTGGCAAACAGTGTGAAAATAGATGACAGCTAACCCGTTGAGATAATCCACTAGTGTGACTGCACCCTCTGACAGTGTGGGGCGGAAATGTATTATGTGGTGACGTGAGGACGTAGGCTTGCACACTGTGAGACACATTATCTACTTATATTAAAGTGATTCTTACTGGGATTGTGGTCATGTCAAGTCGTGTTGATGATGTGTAGTTAAAAGAGGAAGTCATTTTTCTTTGACAGAATTTACCCCCAAAAATGTATGTTAAGATGGTAAATCTCAGCACTCCACAACGTCGGACTAATGTAATGTATGTAACCAAAAATATAAGAGCATACTTTAACACCTATTCGACAAATGTCACTCACGATTGAAACGTATTGAATTGAATGCAATGCTTTTATTGTCATTATATAATTATAGTGAGATTTAACCACCAATATTGATCAATTTATTTAAAGTAAGTTGCATGAATAAGCCCTGAAAATGTTTGAATTAGTTTTATTTCTTGATTTATATTTGTAGTCTTTATACCTTTTCTCTAAAATTGATTAATTTCAATTACTATTTTAATTGACGAGCCTTGACGTTAAACATATTTTATATTGAATTTGTTTTTATTTTTTATAAAGTATAAAATATATAAAGTACAAGGGAAGTGTATAAATCTTATTTTTCAAGTTCACCAAACAATATTGTAATGTCTGCTGTTTATTTGATGCTTTTCATCCTATTCAATCCTATTTTTCAGGTACGAATTTGCATAACTTTCTTGCAAGTTTCCAGCAATGCCAAAAGTGATTAAGTGCATGTATGAAGGTGATAGCAGCATCTGAAAGTGAAAGTGGAGTTTGGAGTATTTTTAAGAACGGCAAAGTGCTGTAAACAAGGCAGTTGCAAGAGACAAATATTAATGGTGAGAAGTGGCTGGGCCCACATGGAGTGTGAGATGATAAAGAAAATCAGCGGTGGAGAAAGATCAGATCTGGTTTGAGCAGAATAATGAAGAGATAGTGAGGAGTTCATGGCAGAGGCAGGGAACATGTCAGGGGGAGCAGATAAACACAAAGCTGCAGGCAGGAGGCGTAATGGACTTTTGAGTGGCCAGGAAGAGATGGAAATTTACAAAGAGGGTGAGGATATACGACTAAATTGTGGCTTTGTGATTGCATGGTTTTAACAAATCCCTCTGTAAAAAGTGGATTGAAATTCATTGTGAGGCTGCAGAATGAACCTCACACACAGTTAATCTTGGGCAGTCATTCATTCATCCCCTCTCTATGATAAGTGAAAGTATTTATGCTGCGTCAACAAGTAATATGCAAAGGATGGGATGGCTTTTATTAAAGAATTAGAAAATGAAGCCAGGCTGATCGTCTAATTGGTGATGGGCCAATCAAAGGGGGGAAAAGTAAGAGAGCTAAAATGTAAAGGTAACCTGGGGAGGAATATCGGCGTAACAAAATGAAGATATATATTTGATGCAAAAGTAACTTGGATGTTGACACTTAGAAGGAATTTAATATATAGTTATAATGAAAATGGGGTAGAGTTTGATTTGCTGTGAAAGGGGTATATTTGGTGCAAAAGTAGCTTCAGGAAATTACATTGACGGCAGGTCACCTTTGCACTAACTATGAAATGAATTTTCTACAACGTATATTTACACAGAATTTAGCTCCAAAACGATGACTTAATTTTGTGAAAAACTAATGGTAGTAGCAGTTAAATTTGCATACGATATTCTGTGAATTCATGGGGGAAATGTGAGCTAAAATAAGAGAAGACAAGTGTTGTGATTCATGTGGCAAAAGATAAGAAATTGGTTTCCTGCTGTCACTCTGTGTTACAAGAACAAAAGGCTCAAACACCAATCAGTTTACATCTGTATATAAACTCGAAATCTGTATTTTGAAATCTTAGACTATCTTAAAAATATATTTTTCAACAAGTACAGCATTTGAAGCTTAATAACACCTGACTTTGGCATATACAAGACTTGAATACGCAAAGACATACAACGTATCTCAAGAGGAAATATATATCTACCTATGCGCATGTTGTCCTTGTTCGCCAACGCCTTTCTGGCAGCTTTGATGACTTATCCGCAACCAAGAAAGCCCACCTGCCCCATCTATTCTAATAAACAATTATGTGGGACACAAAAGCACGGAGGATTCAGATTGGCCTTGTCTTGTGCAGTCACGGCTGCTGTAGTCTAACACAGATATATGAGAGAAGCATGCAGCACGGGAAGAAACATTTATCGCAGCCCTGCTTCTTCACTATGCAAGGACGCCCCGGATGACTTCTCTTTTCAATACTATCACTAGTACTATTTGGAAAATGGCAAATAATAAATTCAGTAGTATATACAGACATATATATATATATATATATATATATATATATATATATATATATATATATATATATATATATATATATATATATATATATATATATATATATATATATATATATATATATATATATATATATATATATATATATATATATATATATATATATATATATATATATATATATATATATATATATATATATATATATATATATATATATATATATATATATATATGTTGAAATGCATTGAATGGAATGTATTTTGTGTGAAGGCAGAGCACAACAGCCACTAGAACAAGCAATTAAGTGAGATTTCATTAAACGGACGAAACGTCTGGCACCCATATTGCACGGACATCTGATTCTGATGTAACAGAAGGCAATTACAAGCCTCATTTAGAGCAAGACAAACAACAAGCTATCACTCACACTCATGTTTACAAGGCACAAAATATATTTTTTTAATTCAAAGACAATGAATGAAATAAGCATTTGTGTATGCCTTTATTCAAGGTCAGAAATTAGGTCATTAATTGTCCTTAGTGACTCTAAAATTATTCGTCAAATGACTAATATGTTTGAAATTTAGAGAGATACTTTGAATGTAACACACATCATTTTAGTAAATCAATTTAAAATGAAAGTAAACTACTTAAACATTGTAATAGTAGTATTGGTAGTTTGAGTGGTTTAATTATAAGCTTAGCACTATAAAACAAATCATTTCAATATTACTCAAAGAACTTTGTTGAAAATTATATATTCCGTACAGTGATGCACAAGTCCGCTTTATGTGGTTAGGTGTTGGATATAATGTTTTATTTTGCCTCATCCCTATTGTCTGTATAAAAAGACCAAGTTGAATAGAGAATCTCTTACCAACTGTTGATCAAATCAACATTTTGACATAGACACACGCACTCATTCTCTTCCTGCTAACTGCACACGGCTTGGGGTGAAAAAGATTAATAGGCTTGCAGACCCATGGAGTAACTTCCACTTAATTCCTTTGTGTCAATGTCAGCCCATGGCAGAAACTGCGTATGTGTGTATCGGTTATTAGAAGTATAATTGCAGAGACATTTAAAATGTTTCCCTCAAGGGTCCTGCTGGCATCCAATAAAGCGTTCAAACCACCAGAGATCGACAGAGAAATGACAAGAGCTGCATGCTGAAAGTTAAATGCTGATGTTCTTTTACATTTGTTTTTTCATAATTCAGATATACAGATGTGTATTTGCTTGGATATCTTCTTATAGCTGTATAACATGGTGGATCTCAGACTTTTTATTTAATTCTTCAGGTAGTAATTCCATCACAATCAACATTGGAAAACAGTAAGATATTACTGTGTATTTTTAAAATCTTTGTGAAAAGTATATTCTGTATTTTATTGTAAGCAACGGTGACATTAATTTTTCTAAAACATACTAACACTTTACCACTTTGATGGATTTGCTTTTTGTACCAGAAAAGCAAAAGGGTATTTCCTCAGCATTTCTTATCATGAAGTGACCAAATGTCTCTTCAAGGCAAATTATTCTGTTGGAACTAAACTCCAACCTCTGATTACAGGGCCTGCAGTAAATTGTTGGGTATGAAATGGTGAGTATTTGAAGGAAAATGGTATTTTTGCCAACACACTAAATAATAATCACAGTTAGACATGCCTGTTTCTATTGCTTTAGTTAAAACTACAGTATATAATAAATGATAAAAGGCATTTGCAATATGAATTTGGATTATTAGTGTTCTTGGAGTCATATAGTGGTTAAAAAAATAAACATGTGATATTTCAGCGGGGGCCAATTGTCCACATTTTGAAACAGTAATGGTTATGGATTTTGATTTCCATGATAATTGTCTGAATAATACATTCTAGCTTTTGAAAGTGTAAATGGTCATTCACATTTTTCCACTCTAGTTTAAAGATAGTCAATGAAAAGCCTGTGTGTTGTGATGGATCATTTCAACGTGGTTCTTTTCTGTTTTTATCGTTCATTCATAACAGTTGTTTCATTGGGGTGTAGACAGGGTAACAGTCATTATGTCTTGCCAGATGAATGATGGGTCTTGCCAAGTACAAAGATAATCACCATCAAACATCATGTTTCATTTTGACTGGGTCATTCTGTAGTAAATTGTCACTTTAGATACAAAAGGTGCGTCCCTCCAAGTCAATCTTCTCCTCATATTAACAGTGAAAATGCTTATTGCTGTAAGTAAACTCATGACTAATAGTACAGTGACTGTTTTTACATAAACTGACGATTTCAACCAATGACTTTGAGTAAATCATGTCATTTGACAACAACAAAAAAGGTAGTCGTGTCTATGGATGGGCCTGATAATACATCAGCATAATCAATATCAACACATATTTGCAGGGAATTCAACATGCAAGTACCAAAAAATAATAATAAATCACTTCTTAGTCTCCTTTGGAAAAAATGTACTAATTAGAAATGTATCTCAACATATAAAGCAATGCTGGAATTGTATTTTTTTCTCACACATGCATGTAGTACACCCTGCCCTTTTCTTAGCATCCTTGTGTATTTTTTAAACTTTCCTACCTCTTGTCCAGACAAGTAAATTGGGTGACTTCAGACTTTAAAGCAGGCGATGGAAATATCACGCCTAAATATCACGCTGACCCTCAGCTAGACCGCGACAGTCTTTGTTCTTCAAACACACAAGACAAGGCAAAGGTGGAGACAGAATGGACGCCCTTGCAGTGAGTGAGAAAGAGATGCGAAAAATTGTGTGTTGTAACTTTTATGGCCACTAACTCAAAATTATTTTCAGAAGTCTGGTTTAAAGTGTAGATCTGTTTGTTTTAACATATTTGGTCTACAGTCATTTTCCCAGTCAATATTAGTAAATTTTTTTAACTAACACACTCAAACAGTGATCACTGTGTTTAAATAAAAATCAATTATCTCACACCAGATGGTTGCACGGATATAGTACAGTATCACACATCAACAATGAGGAAAAAAAATATTGTGTCCCTTATGTGTGACTTTTTTGTATCTTTTTAATAATATTTTATGCATCCGACAGGATTTCTAGAAATGTAACAGCCTGCAATGGTCATGTCATAAAATCTGTCAAGGAACGGATTGTTCATCACAGGAAAATCTATATTCTTTGACACTTATTGATGCTGCATTTGATCTTTTGAATCTTCGACAGTTGTGAAAGAATCCGATGATGGTTGATTGTGCATGTCCTCTGTAATTGGAGAGGTACGACTAAAAAGCTATCTGACTGTTTATTATTTGAAAATTTTATGAGGAATGAAAGAGAATACTGACAGTTCAAAGCAAAAATCAATAAGTCCAAAGCAGGTATCATTCTACAGGATTTCTTCACAACAACATTGGCTAATTACAGTGGATTCCCTGCAGAATGCAGTTCAACAGGCGTATTTGCTGAGGATGAAGAAGAATGTAGACTTCATAAGGGAAATGGAGCAAATTGACCCATTGAATGAGGGAAGTGTTTCATTACATGTCCTTGGGGGTGTGCAAGGTAATAAGGTTAAAGATAGGGGCAAGCACTAAAGGATCAAGACACAAATGCAGGCGGGGTGACTCTGCATCAAAGTAGTACATTCTAGTACTACTGGAAAGAGCAATTGTATTATCATCCTCCTCACCAAGTTTAGTTTCAAATCCCACTGAAAAGCAGATAAGAAAAGGGTGAAGATAATACAGCAAAGGATTAGCCAATCTGGATGGATGGATGAAGTACGTGGGTGTGCGGGATTTAGGTTTTCAGGTAGGGAAGAAGGGTGTTGGGTAGTTAGGTTGGTAGAAAGGTAGGTTATATCATCAGGCTTTTCCATTTTTCACAAATGAGCTGTTTTATTGATATGGGATAGAGAGTGACGCTCTAATTGTCTCTTCAGAATTCCCCACAGATGCACAGGTGGGTTCAAAACAGGCAACATAGGCCAAGGCTACTGAATCAATGCTACTCTGCCCTTGGTTGTAGGCTTGAGTTCGTTGTCACGCTGCAAATCTGAACAATGAAAAAACATGGAGTGATTCTAGCATCTTCTCTTTCAATGGTTTTAAATGTTATTACGTATTGTAAGAATTCATAATTCCATTAGTTTAATGAATCTCCCCAACACCAGCAGGACTCATTCACTCTCAAATAACAATATTGTTTATTTATTAATTTACTTATATATGTATTCATGTATTTATTTATTTATTCACTTATTTATTACCTGTCTATTTATGTCTAAAATGTCTTTCCTGTATCTGCATTCTCACCCGAAATTTCCCGAATATGGGATGAATAAAGTTATCCAATCCAATTCAATACTGTAACCACCATGTTTTACTCTAAACACCACGGTTCCAAAAAAATGCCCCCAATGGGCCATGTTTGTTGCATATTTTAATGTTTTATTCTTTTTCATGTTGGTTTACATACTATAACCATGACCAAATTCCATTCTGAACAGGCAATGCAATTACAGTAGGCCCACATAGAATGCACACCGAGTGAATGGAGCTGTTTGAAGGGCAGATGGGGCAAGGTTGAGAGGTGACCAGTGTCCAGGTGTGCCTCTCCAATTATTTGTTGCTGCTGCCTCTTCAAAGATACCCCCACACCTCCTCACACACACACGCGTATACACACATACACACACAAGTGCACGCAAACTGAGAAACACACTGCAGTAGGTCGAACTCCCTCTCATCAATCCCAAAAAAGACAATTAAAGCACACCCAGACTACGGCACCTGCTCTCTCCCACATACAGGAGAAAACGGAGGGTGTGAGGTACAGCCGTAGACAGAATCCCATGTGGTAGCTTGTTTGGGTATCTAGTGTACGTGTGAAACAGGTGTTATTTTCTTTTGGTTTATTTAGCTGCAACACCGCAATCCCTAAGGGCTCACCCAACATTGTTTCTGGTACAATGGTGTTGAGCAGCCAATGATTATTGGTTTTGAAAATATGAAGGAAAGATTGATAATATCAAGAAACAGAGCGAAAAATAAAGAATGTTGTGAAATAAAAAATGGCTATATGTGAGCAATGGGAAAAAATGGTTAAACAAACAGAAAGTAATAAGGGGAGACGGGCACTGTGGGGGGTGAGAAGAAAGAAGGGAGATGGAATCAGATCAAAGTAGCAAGGGTGCAGAGAAAACAAAGAGTTCAAACAAAGCTGGCCAGGCAGCATCCGTAAAGCCACCAGGTCACGTGACAAACACACACACTTTTGTGAAATACGCCCTTCCAGGGAGCTATTATAGGACTCCTGCTGCTTGCAAAACTGGGGGTCTTTTATTCTAATTTTGTATTATTTTTAAACTCATCAAATTGTTTTGGGGGTTCAAATTCTACAAATGTGTTGCTTCATCTGTATCCATATCAATGACTTCTTTCCATCATCAAGTGAATATGATATTGGTGGGATGAATCTTGTTTTACAGTATGTCACCACAACACCCACATTCCCACACCAGAGGCTGCCAAATCCATTTTGTGAACACCCCCGACCATTTGAAAACATAATGTGAGTGCATTGGTTTTGTTCAACATAAGCAAAGCGTTTGACTACATTTTGCATTCTGTTCAAGACATGCTTAAAATGAGGTTATTCTAAGTCTAATCAAAGGTTATTGCCATTATCTATGAGGGCGCAAGAATATGATTAGCATTAAAGTATTATTTTACCATCTTTGTTGTAGTTTTTACACTAGATCCAGACTAGATGGAGATATCCCAATATAAATGTGATGAAATAAAAAAAATGATGTCACACACATACACACACACTTAGAAGCTATAGCATAGTACTTTACTTAATGAGCTCCAATTGCTGCTCCCCCCCTACGGCGCTGCATAAAGTCTGAGCAATGGACACATTAGTGAGTGGATAGGGAAGGGGAAAATATATATTACTAACATTGGAATGCTTGTATAGCGAAAGTTGATTAAAAGGAAATTCCTTGTCTCATGAGTTGGCACCCTTTGTTTTGTAAGTGCTGATTTTAAAACAGGATGATTTACTTATACTTTTGTTTATTGTGTTTAATGTCTCTGCTTGGTGCACTCAAAACATTTAAACTTTTGTGACTGATTATCCTTGAACCATTTTTATTCTCCAGACAATGACTCATGACATGAAGCTTTTTGGTTAACAACAGCTAAAAGTCTTTTCATCACTTTATACGTCATATAACACAAGAAAGTACAGCTGCAATCCAGTCTTGGTTTTATTTGTCCGTACATCATCATCAGCAAAAGCCTTGTTGGTCGTGAGAGCATTTTACGCGCCAGCATGTTTCATGTCAATATCTCTGTCATGAGGAAAGACAGTTATGTGCTTATGTTTACATTTAAAGACCTAAATTGTTTCATTCATGTGTATTGCTACCACCGAAAATGTGGTTTTATGCTCACAAATCAGGGATGTTTGTTTATTGAAACTCGTAATTGGACAATTTCATACATAACCTGTATTGATTAGGCCATTCTTTGACCAATCACTGAATAGTGGTTGACATGCACTATGTTTGATGATTGTGCGAGTCAAACAAATAAAAGCTGATATTAAACCCGGACAGACAAAATCTTTCTCATTATAGTGCTCTAATAACAATAATGTAGTGCGATAGTGTGGTAATGGAAAAGCATTCTTATACTCCTACTTTTTATATGGTTTGAAGTTTTCAAAAAAATCTAATTTTGCTAGAAGGGAAGGTTTTTTTTTAAATTGTAATGAGTAGTATTCGTTATTTATCATCGATCGTAAGACCTCGTCTTATATCATATTCTTCATTAACCACTTCATCCTCACTAGGGTTGCGGTGGGTGCTGGAGCCTATCCCAGCTGACTTTGGGCCGGAGGCGGGGGACACCCTGAATCGGTGGCCAGCCAGTCGCAGGGCGCAAGGAAACAAACAACCATTCACACTCACACTCATACCTAAGGGCAATTTGGAGTGTCCAATCAGCCTACCATGCCTGTTTTTGGAATGTGGGAGGAAACCAGAGTACCCAGAGAAAACCCACACAGAACATGCAAACTCCACACAGGAGAACCGAGCTGGATTTGAACCCAAGTCCACCACTCCGAGGCCGACGCACTAACCACTCACCCAACAGCCGGCCCTGATCGTAAAATTCAACTCTAATTCAGCCAAAAGATGATCTTAGATTGGGCTGAATCCACTGCCTTGATCATAAATAAATACTGATACTTTGTACACATATTAGTCGTTCTCATAGCAGCCATTCAGTACCGTTTCCAACAGACGTGACATTTGTTTTGAACTATTCTCTTTACATGTTTTTTTTTTCTGGGTGGGATTTACAACGATAAACGGCCTAGAGAATTTGAAGTGTGGTGGAAATGAAAGCTCTTATTGATGAGATCACTAGACGACTAATAGCTCTTGTATGTTATCTTCCTCTTACAACTCCTGATTCGTTTCCCCTTCCTACACAAAGAGAGTGGTCACCTTTCTCACTGGACACACGCACACATCATGTTGTCTGTGCTGGCTGTGACTCCACTTCCAATTACTTTGCCGCTTCGGCAGCAGGATCCTAAATAGGTTGCAACGCCAAACAGGCATGTCCGCGACGGATCACACAGTAGGAGGGAAGTGGAAAAAGGAGGAGGAAAGTAGGAAGGAAGAGCGACTTGTTGGAAAAGAGATGGAGATTCAAAATAAAAAGGATAAGAAGAAAAGTTTTGATTTGGCTGGAGAAGAGGACAGGAGAGAAGTGTCAGGAAGCCAGGAAGAGGAATAAAGATACAGATGCTGGCTGGAGAAAGATGAGCCCAGACAAGCAAGCAGCATGACTAGCGTTTGTTGCATGTTAATCTTTGGACTGTGTATATGTGTGTGTGTGTGTGTGATGGGAGCCAGTGAAGAGGGGGAGATGAGCGAGACCTGAAGAAATAAAAGGAATGAAGTGAGAGATGGTGAAAAGCTGTGAATGTAAAGGCGGGCGGTGGGTTGGAATGAAAAGATGCTGACATTTTCTACACAGCTTAACGCAATGATTTAACAAAGCTTCATGTGAAATGCAATTTGTGTGATGCAACACAGAAAACTAAATGGATCTCTCCAAGGACCCTCACGACTGTTGTAAAATCAATGCAAAATCACAAATACGGCAACTGCAATTACAAAACAGTTATCTCAATGGAAGTCAAACCTTCTCAGAGGTGCATTGAACTATTTTACAAAAGAAATACTAAACAGGGTATTTACCATATTCATTCATTCATTCATTCATTTGCTGAACCGTTTATCCTCACAAGGGTTGCTGGAGCCTATGCCAGCTCGGGGAACACCCGGAATTGGAAGTCAGTTTACCATAATGTGTTGCATTAATATTGTATAAAGAAAGTATTTATACCAGTGCCAGAGCATTAAGTAGCCTTATATCGTTAACCTAATAGTAAAATTGTTTAAGTCGTTTTGAACTTACTGTCACTTATTCCATGTTTTGAGATCTTATAGGTATTTTTTTACAGGGATAGCTACTTTAAATTTCAAGTTTGTAGACAAGATTAAAACTAAGTGACATAATGCAGCACTAAAACTTTTAGTAATTGTTCTTACTGTATCTAATGTAAAGCCACATGTGGCTTTTCTGCCACAGGCTGCAGAGGCCAGACTCAACAGCTTTCTTTCTATATATTATGTGGCTCTCATGTGATCCTGTAAAATCATTGCACATGGATTTAAGTGACATTAAAACGGATTATATGACGTGTCGTTGTCACTTCAAACACCTGAGTCTCTCAGGGCTCTCCTAACACCATCGGCATGATTTGTGTCCCCCAATGAATGTCAACAGGGATTACAACGGTGCAGCATGCTGTATGATGTGACATGTAGAGACTAGCTGGCATGTTTGATCTCATCTGAATGTCATACATTTTGGGGATTTGATATCAAAGGATTATCAAAAAATACACATGCATACTACACACAAAAGAAAAAAACAAATAAGAGTCAGTCATTTAGTAGTATAAAAATATTAATTGATTATTATAATTATTTGTATTGAATTTATGTGTTTTTTCTGACTGGTCAGCAAAAAGAGAGCATAGAACCAAAAATAAATGGAATGCAGACATTGAAATGTGACGCAGGTTGTAGTTACAGGTAGACTAGCTTTCTCTTCTGACGGCTAAGGTGACCTCCCATCTCAAGTCCTGGGCCAAACATGAAGCAGCAGGAGAAAATGTGCCCCAGTCAGCTATATTTATCCCCACCTCTTCTCCTCCATCAGCTAAAGTGAGTTTGACATTTGACAAAATAAAAGCCTGTAAACTCCTGCCTCTCTTTGCCGACATTGCGCGTTGCAATCTCTGAGACATTCTCCGTCTGTCTGTCTGTCTCCATATTTTCGGCATAAATCTCCTGTTCTTTTTTTTTTTGACACGTGTGGGTGGGTATCTTGTCTGTGTGTGAACAGGGTAAATGACTGCTGCCCTATGAATGCGTGTGGGTGCATGTCCACAGCCACTTCTGCACTCTGCATCACCATTCGTCTCAATTTAACAACGCTCAATGCGCGACTCCCCCCTGTGCTGGTGTTGCTCGTGTACAGCCTTCAGAGTCTCTAGATATATAAATCATTGGTAGAAGATTACTGCTGTTTTATTATTCATGATGCAAGCCTTTTATTGCCACTGATATTTATCTTTTCACTATCCGCTTTGACCTGCAAGAGAAAGAGTGATGAGGCTGAAGAAAGGGGAGGGTGAACTAAGTCAGTGAGTTTGGAAAACAGTGGGAGAATTTTGCTGATGTATACACGGACACATGCATTTGTTAAGTGGGTGGGTGTGGCCTGCCTTAACATACATGGATAAAAATTTGCTGCATTTCTCAGCACCCTAAAATTAATAGACTTGAAATACTTGCCATATATATATATATATATATATATATATATATATATATATATATATATATATATATATATATATATATATATATATATATATATATATATATATATATATATATATATATATATATATATATATATATATATATATATATATATATATATATATATATATATATATATATATATATATATATATATATATATATATATATATATATATATATATATATATATATATATATATATATATATATATATATATATATATATATATATATTGGAGCAAAAACCTGCACCCAAAGCGGTCCGTTTGGGCGTGAATGGATGTCCATCTCTTTGTGCCCTGCGATTGGCTGACAACTGGTTCAGGGTGTCCCCTTACTTGACCCCGTAGTCAGCTGGGATAGCCTCAAGCACCCCCAACAAATCCTTATGTATAGCAGAAGCGGTTTAGAAAATGACTGCACTTACTACATCAGGTGTCTCCAGGCCAGTCTTTAAGGGCCGCAGTGGGTCCTGTTTTTTGTTCCAACCAATCTAGCACAGACAATTAACCAATTTGGTTTCTGCCAAAAACAAGCAGCACCTGATTCCCAGCAACTGATCACACTTGAAAAACTTCAAAATGTGGAAAATGTGTGGTCTTGCTTAAACCGAAGGAAATCCTGCAACCACTGCGACCCTTTGTGGAACAGTTTGGAGAGCCATGATCTATCTACATGTTCCATTACCTGGGCCCGAAAAGGCAAATTCTGTGTCTTGATAATATAAAATTAGTTATTGATTATTATTATTTATTTTTCTGTTTGTTGTTGTGTTTGGGTACTTCGTGGTGAAGCTTTACATCTCATTATACTACTTGTATGACACAAAAACGATTTCAATCCAATCCACTTCAATATTGAAGCTTATACTACCATCATGTGGCTAAAAGTATAACATATTCTATGGTTTATACTAAAATAAAAAGTTGCTTTATTTTTTCAGTTTAATAAGTGACTTATTTCTAAAATATTGTATAATTCTGCCTGTGATAATCGTGGCATAGAGAAGAACATGTTAGGATAACCAAAATGATTTGTCTTTTTGTCAGTTTTGTTTCTTTGTCATATTTCAAGAGTTGTAACCAAAGTGTAAACATAAATTGCTTTTTTTCCGTACCAAAAAAAGCACACTGGTGAAATGACCATTATATTGAATTAACAGGGGGGGATTTTTTGTATTTGAAAGTACATTTCATACTGTTGAAATATTTACTTGATTGTATCATTGTCATTATTTTTTTTACTTAACTAGATGAGCTTAATTAGTTAATATGCCATCCGTAATACTATGTCACTCAATGAATACAGCATTCATAGAATGGGACAATTAATGAGTCAGAACTTGGTTCAAATAGCAATGGCAGGGAGCATTCAGACATTTTGATTTTAAAAACATCCTCCATTGTGCTCTTCAAAACGACATCCAATGTTTTATAAAAGGTAGGCATCGTGGCTTTTTGCGCAAAAACTTCCGCCACCACTGAACAGAGAAACGAAACTTGAGTTGTTGCATCCTATCTACTGTCGACCTTTGATGACGTACTAAGTGGGACTTTCCGCCTACGTCATTCGTTGCTTCCGACTTCTTAGCTAGTCTGCCCGTGGTGTTCTTTATATTAGACGTTATAAACTTTGCTGTGTCGCCGCGTATTACCCCCTGATCATACAATGTAGACAGCAGAGTGACCCAGGCACGCCGACAGGTTGAATTATAAAGACGTGCTCGTCCGAGGCGACGCCAACACCGAGAGTGGCTATGTCAACAACGCGGCCCCTTGTCGGTAAGAATCAAGTCCCCGAGCTGGCGTACATCGAGCAGCCGACCAGTAGGCTCCACACCACGGCCGCGAGGCAACATCAAGACACCGTCACGGACGAGTTCACTGTCCTGGAAAATAAGGAATACGAACTGAAATGTGTCCGACCGAGAGTGGAGCACGTTTTCAAAGTGACGTTTACCATCATCGGGCTATTAGACTACACGGGACAAGCGCACGGGAGCGCAGCTTCGCGTCAGATATGGCTGCAGCTCAGTGGAAAGGCTGACGACGTTTCCAAAGCAAAGGTGGGGTCTTTATTTCCATGACCTTTGGGATAATGTGGCCATGGTATCAGGGCGGGTGTGTTTTCTGGTTGCTTTAATGCCTCGATCAAAAAGATCAATGGCTGCTAGTAGCTGGAGCTTTTGCTTTCCTTTACCGTTCACGATCAGTTCCTTATTTTGCGAGTATGTCTGCGTTTGACTAAATACATGTATTTATTTAGGTCAGGAAATCCAATACATACTGGTTCTGTACTGCTCTGGCTGGTATAGAAATCATCTTATGCTGGACTTAGCAAGGGGCTCGGGTCTCGAGTTGGTCCATTTTTGTCACCAATAAACTCACATTATTTTGCATTAGAAAATACTACTGGTTTTCGATTTCAATAATATTCCTCTACCTTGGGACAATGTGTAAATAACTTCGCTGTCTCTGGGACCCTCAACCCTTATGATATTGGAAATGCTCCCCAAAGGGAATCAGCTGTTAAGAAATATGAAGTGTTGCCACTCATGCCCATACAAACACAATTTAATATTTTCAAGTGAGAATCGTCTGTAAAAGATTTGAGTTATCAAGTCGTTACTTAGTCCATTGTAACCCTGGTAAAGTCAGTTTTTTTTTCATGATACAGAACTGCCCTCTCCAAATCACTTCTTTTCAGAATGTGTCAAATTACTTATCATTTGTTCTTTTACAGGAGTATGTAA
This sequence comes from Stigmatopora nigra, assembly GCF_051989575.1. Classification (NCBI taxonomy): domain Eukaryota; kingdom Metazoa; phylum Chordata; class Actinopteri; order Syngnathiformes; family Syngnathidae; genus Stigmatopora; species Stigmatopora nigra. The sequence continues at coordinate 11,893,159 of NC_135509.1, read as the reverse complement.
GAGGGCTGTGTGACCCAGAGCTGCAAAAAGAAGAGCGCTATCCAGTGGACATGCACTGTATCTTTCTCGGAGCCCGTGGTCTCTTTCTGGACAGCCTCATACGGGACACAAGTGCCGTGGTTATAGTTCCTGAGCCAGGATGTTTGCGCTTGACGGGCCGTGCTGAGCCTGTTGTGATGGCGCAGAGTCGAGTTCAGCAGTTTGTGGCGCTTTTCCAGGTGAACTTGGTGTCCAACCATTTAACAGTTCCAATATGTTTGATCTAAGCTCTTGTAATGACTACATTTCTAAGTCAGAATTTTTGTTGATATGTCAAAATTGTTGTGTTTTCCGTTTTATACAGGAAAAGCGAAGTCTAATGAGTGACACAGAGCAATCTGTGAAACGAGAGTTCAAGTCGTTTGTGGAGGAAAGGGGCGATAAGTACACCATGGAGCTTCTTCTACTCCCTAGTGCATTGAAAGAAGAATTACTTGGACTGGCTCACAGTCCTACCAGCTCACTCTCACCCTCACAGGTTCGTATTTTGATGTCATCATTGGTTGGCATGGTTGTCCGTCTCTGTTAATCGCTGCTAGAGAAAGTGGCTTGTTAAGTGAACCAATGAACGGGCTTATTATAGTGACACCATAAGTATCTTCTTCCCCTTTGCTGGGAACCTTTTACTTGGGCATTTCCGCCATTTACTGTTGCAGATTATGTAAGACGGGTGTCACCAAATGTCAATTTTGCGTTTTCAATTGTTTAAACAATAACGAAAGTGAATCATTATTAAGGATTGCACCATGGGAGTGGTTTTTAGATTTTTGCAAATCCAGCCCTGTAAAACTCTCCGTCTAAACAATATGGAAATATGTTGTTGTTGTTTTTCCCCGTTACCATGTAAATACCTTGTCAGATTAGACATACAGAATTTATAGTAATCCAAGTAGGAACAGGAAAATTATAAATTGCTTATTCACCATGATTAAGGAACAAGAAAGTGGCAGCAATAATGTATCCAAGGCGATGACTTTTATGTAATTGCTTGCCAGCTTACGTCAAGCACAATTCGTACCAGGGTTTTTACAGACCCTAGAATAGCCTTGAGAGGCCAATGTTTTGTTTTTTTAATATGGGCTTAGTTTTTATTAAAATGCCATAAGTCCAATTTTCAAAAGTATTGAAAATATAAACACAAAGGCAGATTTTTATGTTAGTTTGATATTTAAAAAATATATATTTTGATAATATTTATCTATGTTCCAAAAATAATTTACCAACTCTTCTGCCTTGGCAACATAGCGATATTACATTAGAATAGCTAAGAAACCATGAAGTAGATACAAGACAACTCACTTGAATGCATCCTTATACATAAATTATGTTGTCTGTTTAAGACTACACAAACCCTAACCTTGATATTGGGTTATGCTTTTCAGGCTGTCTCGAATCAGAACCTCCATCTCACCACGGCCGACCCAGAGCAAGACCGCTCACAGAGTAGCACCCCTGTGACAGAGCTCTCTATTCGCATCCTGGACACCAGCTTTGAGGACAGGGGGGCACACAAGACTCCTTCTGATGATGGTGCTGGAAAAACAGGGGCAGGCACTGGTTTGGGTTCTGAGGGCCTTCTGTTCAATGGAATCAGGCCTTCACACAAGCGGCGCTCTTCCGAGAGCGAAACTCGGGACACAAAGAGACAATACTCTCTAGAGAGGCGGGACCAGTCCCCGGAGAGGTCACGGGATAGAGAGCGCCACCGGGGCAGAGAAGGCCTCGGGGCAAGTACTTATCGATCCAAAAATGCGTCTGCATCATGCACAATCTCCTCACACTCAGCTAAATCTAACACTGTTGCTGCTTCAACAAGATTGGACCCTTGCGAGGGTTTTGTGGATGAAAGCGAGGCTGTCAGCCCAGAAACCAATCTACGTTGTTTGGTCAATTTCTTCAGGTGAACATTAGTCTCGAGAATGACGGCAATTCTTTATGAATTTGCTTCACAATTACATATGCAATTTTTTATTTTTATTTTTTAGAACCATGGGTTACCAGCAAGATATAGTGGAGCGTGTCATCAAGGATACAGGACAAACAGAAGACACTTTCCTTATTCTTGAAAAAATTGTAGCAGAAACAAACCGTTGTGCCGCAGAAACAAAAAGAGGAGTAGAAGAATCCAAATTGAACAACGTGCACTCCTCTGATCTTCCCTCGTCCTCCTCGGTGACTTCTTCGCTTGCTATTAACTGCGAGCCGGAGACTAGGCAGTCCAAAGGGAATATCCAGTCCCATCATCGAGCCAGTACTAATGGACTTGGTCACCGCAGGCAGTGCAGTGGCAGCGAGTCCAGCACTCAACAGGTAATGGCAAACTTTTAAGACTTTTATTGACAGAATCCAGTATTTCATGTGTTGAATCTACATATATATTCGCCTACCTTTTTGGGGTTTATGATATGATAGGTTGAAGTGAACTGTGATTGGCATTTGACCCATTCAGCTGGGATAGACCAGCAGGATGGTGCCAAATCATTATGTATGGTTGGCTGATCTTCTAATAATTGCACTGTTTCGTACAATTTCTCATCCCCAATAGGCCATTACCATCAAACGAAGCTCCAGTGCACAAGGAGGAGCTGGGAACTGTGACATCATCACCATTGACGACGATGATGAGGATTATGTTGGAGGGACAAACAGCAAAACAGCCAATAGTCGAACATCAAGAGTGACGATGACAAATGCCGACACCCAGACGGGATCAAGAACAGACTATATGGCGCGAGGTGGTGGGAGCATTTCACAAAGCGATGATCACCTGTCACGAAGCGGAACTCGGACTTTGGGCGGACCCATGAAAGTTGAGAGTGTGACGGCGCTACGCAGTGCACCCCAATGGCTGACAAACAGCACCACCTCTGTGGCTTCCACCCCCAATGTAATGACTTTCTCCTTTTCATGTCATAAAACATTTTGCGTTTACAATCAAGTTTCTTATTTCAGAGTCATTTCCTGGAAAATATAATGGACTTGTTTCTCCCCTACAGTCAGGTCCTATCACAAGCAGTTCCCATCCCTACCAGACCATTGGGCACATGGGCTTTCATGGCAGCGGGGCCAGGGATACTTTTCCAGCACCCCCTGTGACGGGTTTGGCCCGTTTTCACCAATCTTTAAAGACTCCATACACCCTGAAGTTGCCGAACGATCCAGGACGACCGGGCCTCCGCCACATCATCATAGATGGCAGCAATGTGGCTATGGCGTGAGTGGAAATACAGAATTTTACAGTTCATTTTCTTTTCCTTCAATAGACTCCTTGTGCCAATAAATTCCAATGATGTTGTCTACTTGAAAAATGCACCCTAAATAATTGTATCTAGCATTGTGATTCGCAGCCACTGTGCCTAAGCACATTAGCATCATGTAGCACATATGTATGTTGTAACCACAAAGGTGGAACAGCCTTGCAGTGATAGGTTAAAAGGTAAATAATCTGATTTCAAATTTCATTTTAATTTAGACTTGCTCACCTGTAAACATTGGCAGGAAAGGGAAAAAATCAAATGTTGTGCGCCTTGAAAGCAAAATTAACCTGTATTTTTCATCTATACATAGAAGAGAATATTTTTTTCTGTTGTAGTAAGCATACCTAAATTTTACAGTAAGTAATTTGAAATTGTAAAAAATGTTAAATACTAGAGTACACATGTTGAAATAGATCTTTATTCTCTTCAGACATGGCCTACATCGCTTTTTCTCCTGTCGGGGCATTGCTCTCGCGGTGGAGACGTTTTGGAAGCTGGGCCACAGGGAGATCACTGTATTTGTTCCGCAGTGGCGTCAGAAGAGAGACCCACTCACAACAGGTATTCATGATAGTGTTTTATCTTGTGATTGGGTTTGTTCTAATTTCATGTGTTCACTTAACTGCAGAGCAACATTTTTTAAAACAACTAGAAGACCTGCGTTTGCTTTCTTTCACGCCATCCAGAGAGGTCTGTGGACAAAGGATAGCCTCACATGATGACAGGTGCATACTTAAAAATACACAATTGTCCTCCGAATTTTAATATCAGAACAATTTACTCATTTAGAAGCAGGAAAAAAAGTTTTGAACATGCTTACGTAATTGGAGTCTTGACCCATATTATGGATAGGTTTGGGTACATTTAGGTTTTATGGGATACCTGATACTTCTCTGTATTTTTTTTTTACAACTCTTCTGTCATAAATGGGTCATAGTACTTTAAAAAGAAATGTAAAATGCTGACAAGCTTAAGTTTAGAATTTTATATAGTTAGTTGGATAGATACAAAATGTGAGGGTTTTTTGTGTGTCTAATAATTGAATGCTCGGTTAGATTCCTGCTCCACTTAGCTGAGAAAACAGATGGTATCATTGTGACAAACGACAACCTGAGAGACTTTGTCAATACTTCGAACTCATGGCTACGGATCATTCAAGAGCGGTAATTGATCGTTCTATTTTACAATTCCAATTTAGATCAACTTTAACTAACTACCCAAAATTTAAAATAAACCAATCTAACCGCAGGTTACTGCAGTTTACTTTTGTCGAAGACCACTTCATGATCCCTGATGACCCTTTGGGGAAAAATGGACCTCATCTGGACTTATTTCTTCGAAAAACAAACAGGTGTGTGCTTCCTCAATTGTCAAACTTTAACTGTTGGTAACATTTGACAAACATGTGTGGGTTTAAACTGGCATGTGATCAACAAAGTGAGTGTGCTAATCTGTTTACCAGGTTTGGTCATGTATGGTTTATGGATTATTTAATCATTTCAGCCTAAAGCTGAATGAACTGCATCCCTAAAGTACTGTCTCTCTCTCTTTTGCCCTTTCACAATTCAGGCATCTTCCTATCACCCCTCCCCCTCGGAGACCCCCAGACCTGCGTCCGTCCATCCACCAGCAGAATCCAGTCTTTGTGCAGGCTCTTAACTCAGCTCCGTGGACACCTGCCGTCCAACCACAAGCTCCTCATTCCAACCCAGGACGCCATCGTTCCGCATCGCCGTCCCGGTCGCCTCCACCTCAACGTTCGCCAACGGAGACATCCCAGCTGAAGAAGCAGCTGTGTTTGATTTTCCCCGAGCAGAACCAACAGATTGACCGCATTCTCAATGATAATCCGTACATGAGGGACTTGAACGCCCTGTCAGGACTGCTGCTGGGATGATTCGCTGGCCTAATAACTCCACTGCTTACGCGGAAAACGTGATTCAGAACACAGTTTAACTATTTATTTTTCACACTCTTCCTGATTAGTCTTATTTATTGTCTTACTGATCTTAAAGTGTATTTTTTCACCTGCTATGCCTGCCAATTTCCTTGTTTTTTTTTTAGTTTGGAACAATTTGGTCAATGCAATCCAAAAAATGTATTTTTTTTTTGTTCTACAGATCTATGACCAGCATGAATCAGGTTTAGAAGACTGGTCATATAACTTGATTAATTTCCTATCACAAATGTACACACCTAAAGACTGTTAGTTAAATAAACCTTTTTTTCATGTTCTAACTGCTTTACATTTTAAAACACTAGAAGGAACAATTCTGGGGTTTGCATTTGTTTGATAAACAAATTGCTGTCAAAGCAGACCACATACATTTATTCACTGTTCTTTGGTAGCATTGAAACTTGTACATAGGTTCTTTTGAATCACGTTTAAAAAAAAAAGTTAAGTTGCCTGTGTTAGAGACTCGTTGGGCTGCTTTCACCCTCCAAGCAGAATTCGAAGATGACGTTCTCCTGCATGCATATGTGAAGTGCATCAGTTGTGTAAAATACTCTTCCAAAACAAATGTGTATAATAGAAAATGTTTCATTCACCATGCTGTTAAGAATTGATGTTCAGGCTTTTGGTGTTTTTTTTTTTTTGTAAATTTGATTTTTTGGGGGATGGGGTTCTGTGTGGTTTTGCGTTTTGACAAATTAAATAAATGCCACAGTTCACAATTGGCTTTTGAGCTACCCTAACATTTCATTTTTTTTTCAAGGTTAGACAGACATGCATTGAGTGTACAGAATGGCAGCAGAAGAATGTAAATAATCTCCCAATGCATGTTGACACCATTTGTGTGACTACTGCAAACATGCCTTCATGAATATGCAAAATGACAATCTTACAAAAAGAAGGAAAGACTAAAATCACGTCCCCACAACATGAAGGAGACTAAATCCTTGAATGCACTTAAAAAATGTGTTTTGGATTAGAATGGCTGCTCTACCAATAACATTTGCATTTGGAAAATACGGGAGTGAATCTCTTATTTTTACATTATAGTGAACCTCAAACAGAACTCTATGGAAATGACATTTAATAGCATTCATCTTTTTAAAAAACTTAAATTGGAATCCTGGTTACACATCTAAAAGTGTAAATATCCCACAATGGATTTAGAAATGACTTTTTTAAACAAAGAGACAGCCAAACTCCATTTGTCAACGTGCTCTAGGTCAAATCTACTGTCCTTTTCTGTATCTGCTGTGGATTTAACATGGGAGTTCAATTCATCCTAACTGAAGATGTTATTTAGTCTAATAAACTTGATAAAAGAGTAACTTGGACTCTTATTAGGAAGAGTTCTCATTGAAAATATTGACAATTCTAACATACAACCATGTACCTTGGAAACGTGACATAGTGGTACATAAATTATTGTTTTAGCATTCAATAGCAATTTGGAGAGTATGTAATCCCCTTAAGAAATTCATGGAAATTCTACAAGGAGCTGGAGTCCGAAATTTGCATGCTTGAATGAGAGTCTGCTGCTGCCATGCAGAGTTATGCGTGGAATTTGCTGATGGCAGTGGGAACAGCTCTACCTCTCCATCACCTTGAGTTACGCCCTTTTTTTTCTTGAAACCTCATCTTCTCGTCCCTACCCAATTCTCGTGGAAACCCTCTTCTCTGTGGCTTTCCTCCACCCTTTTCTTCATTTTTCCGCAGATTAGAAGCACTCCAACAATACGTGCGTTGTTCGGTCCAAGCAGAAAGTCAAATTCCAGCATACCAGAGCATCTTAGCACGCTGTGGTTTGGCTCGCTCCACACATTTGTCTCTCTGCATCCATTTCAAGTGTGTAAAAATGTTGTTGTTTTTAACCTAGATGGCATTCAAATTTGAGAAGCCACTTATTCCTTCAAGATGATAATTTGTCATTTGGCCTTTTCATTTTTTTGAGTGCTACTATACAACCTTTGACACTTGAGTTACCTCAACTATCTCAAATATTTACTTCCTGCAGTATCTCCGGAACATTTTATAACCGTAATTCTGTTATTAATGACCAACTTTTGTTCTTTTGTTTTTTAGCCACTGCACAGTACACACTGGATTGAAACGTTATATTGATGGGTGGCGAATAAGTTAAACACAGAGAGCAAACATTTTAAACCATGAGAGTCAAAGAGCCACACCATGTATACAAAATATGATAAGAAGCAAAGAGCAGCATACTTTTTGGCCGGGAACCGCATGCAGCTCGAGAGCCCCTAGTTTAACGTAGGTGTTCCTCTCTGTCTTGTGACTATATCTCAAAATCTAAAAAAAGCACATACAGAACATTGTACGACACAAACGCAACACAAAGTAAGGGCACTGTTTTTGTTTGTTGTTTTCTGTTTTTTTATTTCCAGTATTGGGGCCAACTAGACGATGACGTCACCACCCAAACAATATGATGTCATCACCACCACTCACTCACCCCCCAAAAAACCCTCAATATCTCGAAAAATACCACAGCAACATCGGAACTTTTTTCACCACAAACGTTTGCGACTATTTTGGGGGTGAATCTGACGTTAATGGGGGGGGGGTGAACTCTAAATGACCTATAAATAAAAAATAAAGAATCTCAAATATCTATTAAAAATACAAACGAAACGCTTTGCAGCACAAACGAAGAAATGATAATTTATTGTTGGTGTTTTTTTTTATTTCCAGTATGAAGGGGAAACTTCACTAATCATCCTGGTAGGTCGTGAGGAGCGCGCTCCCGATGCAAACTTCAACAACTGTGCGCGCGCGCGCATACGAGGCGGCTACTACTACTTAGCGCCTGGCGTCTCGCCTCTGCTCTACCAGCTTTGCGAATGTGTTTCTCTGCAGCAAACCAAGCAAACACGCACCACAGCGAGCCTCCATCTAACCCCCTTCCGCGAATTCTTCAAGGATATTCCGTCCGAGGTGAGATGAACTGTGCTGATCACGATAAAAAGCGCGGAATTGTGTTTTTTTCATTTGCGGGGCACCAGTGTGCCGTGGTCAAAACAACAGCGTTCGCTTGCCATCCATTAGCGCGGCGGGCTAACATTTGCTTAGCCGGGTTGCAAACTTGTATGCGTGCTTCAAGCGTCTAATTCAGTTCGGATCGTGCCTTTCAAATGGGAAAGAGTCGGGTTTTGTTGGAAATAAGGCCATTTTCGTTTGTTTTGGTGGTTATCTGCCTCGCAAAGCTCCCAATCATCGATACGGTGAGCTAACATGCTAATGTTGCTAAAGCTACTCTCCGTCACGATTAGGCCTTGTGTGTCTGGAACACTAACTAGTTGGTAATATGTGCTTTGCAATTAATTATTAGGGCGTAGTTAATTTCAAATTAGCACACCGTATATGTATTCTGTTCAGAGTAGGGGTTAGTTCTGTGAGCTTGGGAGGAATATGATCCACAGCGACTTGGCGAATGGTGGCTGTGAGTGACCTGCAGGCAAGTGGAGGCTTGAATGTCAGCATTGAATATGTCATTGAAACGGTATTATGGGATATTTTGGTTTTGACAACTTTTAGTACAACTGACCCTCACACACACACACCAAAATACGTGTACCGAGTGATCGTACGTGGGACATCCTAAAGCTGCATTTTGTTTGTGCTCGTGGGGATTAATCCTCACGTTTCGAATCTTTATTCCATGTAATAGCAACGTGATGCGAAATTGGCTGTCGTCAGGCTGAGTTTGCTCGACATCGTTGTGCTTCATTGTAACGCTAAATATTCAATGGACCGAAAGTGAGCCTTATGTAGCACGAAATGAAAATGGACTCATCGTCCCTTTTCCTTCATTGCCCTCGCGAATAAACTGCTAGTGATCAGCTGAGTAGCTTGTTGCCATAACAACAACCACTGAGTCAAGCATCAACAGTGGTGTTTTAACGCTGGTAGACGTGAGGGGCTCTTTTTATGCATGTTCTCCAACACAAGTCGGGCCGCAGCATGTTACAAAACAAATATTTGCGTATCAGGTAGATGTGTTCGTAGCTTGTTCGGTGTGTGTTTTGAGTACGTGAATCAAAGTAATAAAAACATCTCAGGTCATTAGGTCTCAATTGTACATTTTAATCCTTTTTTGGTGAATGAACAGAAAACTTCAATGCAGTTCATTGTATTTTTTTTCATTAATCATTATTGTAGTTTTCATAATTTTATGTAGTTGTAATGAACACACAGCAAGAGTGAAATCCTTGCTCAAAAGTGTTAGACAATGAAACTGAATGGGGAAATGTGCTCGTTCTTGCCACACATTACTACGATGCAACGCAAGGAATGTAAACATTGATGTCAGCATAGATCTTCCTAATGCTTGGGAGCCATATGTGGCTCTTTTGATGGTTGCATAGGAGCATCATGTCACATTCACTACCTCTAGCAAAATATCAACAAATGTTCTACTATGCGTGTGTAATAGTTCTATTTTCGGTGCATGCAATATGAACGATTTTGACAAATCTTCAGTCTTTGACTACCCCGTTATTGTCTTACTACAGCCACTGTGTTTCTAGCATGTTAACTTGTGTCGCAGACCAATCCGATTTGATTGGACGTCCTTCGCTGTCAATACCACTGAAAGATGATTATTCGCCACCAGCAGTTTGCAGTTCAAATGGATTGGATGTTCATCGCTGCCAATCAGTTAAAGTAAAATGTATGAAATAAAACTCTTAGATGTACCATCATCTCAAGTTGGGTAATTCTCACTGTATACAAATTGCATGTTTTTTTTTATTTCTTATATTTCTCGGTACTCCCTGATATAGGTGCATGAATTTTGGTGCTGTATCGAGACCCTTCCGATAGTTATATCGGTGCAACTCTAATAATTGCACATTAAGTTTTTACATTTTTCTTAAATTTTTCATTTGAAAATTACTGGGACTTGGAGCCCAACAATAACTTAAATCCATTACGCCAAACCACAATGCAAGTGTAGTAGTTCACCATGGAAAGCATTACGCATGACATTTTTCACAGCTAATTCGTGAAACCATATATGACATCATAAGTATAATATGAGAAATGATTTACGTTTTAAGCACCAGCCCATTGGCAGGAATCCCATAGCCATCTTGGAACTGAGATTGTGTTAATGTGCTTGTATCAGTAGTAAATGTGCAAGTGCAGCTGCTGCCTGTGTCTCAGATGTTCTAACAGAGCCTATTTAGTGACCCCTGTGCCCTATTGATGCGGACCTTTGTTCTCATTCTTCTCCCTTCATCCATTTATCTTTTCTCTGTAAATTGGATCAAGCCCTCGGTTGAAAGTGTGTTGATGAAAAGTGATTGTTGCTGCTTGACAGCCCTTATAGATAGTGTGTGTGCTTCGCCAGCTGTATATATTAAACGATGCCTATAATAGAATGATAAATTATTGAATTTTTGATCTAAATGTACTTAAAATGATTCAAAATTGAAAAAAGAGCCAGTGACAACCAGTTAAATTTGAACTGTTAAAGCTAATTTTTCTCTTTTGACAACGCTAGACATCCAATTCAGTTTTGACTGCAAAGTTTGGCATTGAATGATCGTCGATGGCAGCCATTGAATTTAATAAATGCAATGTGTAGTGTTAATGGACGCATTTGGATGGGAACCTGTTTGGCTGTCTTTAAAAACGGGGAGGGCTTATGTTTTGGCTCTTTGTAAGAGAGTTATGGTGTCCAGTAGGGTAGCTAGTGCTAGACAGGCTGAAATTTGAGCTTTGCACATCCAGTTGGGCGGTGGGAGCAGAGGGTGGGGGTGCCACGGGGAAAGAGTAAGAGAGAATGTCCAAAGTGGTAACCAAATTAACAGTCGTTCAGCTGGAAAGAGAGAGATTGTTGACACCATTGGCCGCAAGGAGCGAAGCAAGCAGAGATGAAGTTACTCATTTTGTTAGCTTGCTGTAGATGGGGAAGGCAGCAAGCCAATGAGTGTGCGAGTGAGCGTACCCTGCTAGTGTTGACATTGGACACTGGCCCACTGGGCTCCACAGAATCCACACCATGCACTCTAGGAGCGGGAGAACATGCAAGTCAGACAAGACACTTAGTTTGGGAATTTCCCTTCTGTACTCAGAGCGTCTAAGCTTCTTACTCACTGAAGCACCGCTCGACTAGAAAGTGACTACACCGCACCGTTTTTATTATGCGCTAAAAATTGCTATCTTTGTTTGGCACGTTGATGCTCAAACACCATGAAGTCCCATGTTTTAAAAACAACTGGAGGTCTTGTTGTCAATAGCATCCAATGAGTTGATATTTTTAAAAAGAAAAAGTTCTCTTTGAAGAGCTTATATAAAAGAAAAATAACAAAAATTAATTTCCCTCAATTTATTCAACAGGGGGGTTCCCATGTATTTTTGAAATGTTAACTTATGAATTAATTCATAAAGGCGTTGAAGCTGAATAATTGGACTTCATATTAAGTCTTAAAAAGTGTTTTACCAAAATAGCGTTAAGAATAGCATTTGTCTGGTAATGCCCTGGAAATAAATCCCCTTTCTTAATCATTAGACTAAATCTGCATTTTCTGTCTGTTTTTGCAGAGGTCTCCACATTTCAAGAGAAGACGAAAACCTTATTTGGAAATCTTATGGACGAAGGTGAGTGCTTTCTTTATATGGTTGTGACTGCATATGCTCTTCTGGAGCTTTAGCTAAAATATTAAGGAAAAGTAAGAAATAATGCAAGTCATTTCAGTGTTTTGGAATTAGAATGTTTGAATACAGACTGCCTTTGACATTGTAAAAAATGTGACATTATGCACACGGCGAGTATAGAGCAGAAATCCTAATACAATAGGAACATGTAAAAAAAAAATGATTGGCTAAGATGGTGCTTCACTTAAAACGTCTCTCATTTTGGAAAAATGAAATTCAGTATTCAATTTGGAGAATCTTTCTGCAGCTGTGCACTTGGTGTCAGTTTTGTGCTTCTAGTTAGTAAAAATGAAATTTTTGTTGGGAGATATCTTGGATTTTTAGCTTGTCAATCTGTAAAATTGAATTTTGATAAGTCAGTTACTTTTGCACAGTTTCTGTTCCAGTTGTGCAATCTTGGCAATCCGTCATTGTCATTCTTCTCAAGCTCAAAGCGTATGTCATCCTTAAAATGGATTATCGTACTGAGTCATTGCTTGCAACGGCCCGCCTTGACAGCCACGCAGTGCTATGCTAGGTGGCTGTGACCCTGGCCTTCATTTGGCTCAATGCCCCGCGCTTATTCAGTCACATCGCTGTGGCTTTTGTCGGCATGTTTGCCTACTAAACAGACCATATTAATAGTCGTAGTCATCATCCCAACACGGCAGATGCGATTACCAATGAACAAGCACGCCGTCCGTATAAACAATAAGCTTGCCCCTATTTACCGGCACTATATTTGTAGTAAAACTAACCAAGGCTACAAAACTAAATGTAGCCCTGCCATGCAAATGTTGCTTTTTATTATTTCCAATAATACTGCTGTTTTTCCTCTTCAGGCATAGGAAAACTCGTTTGGTGGTGCATTGTTTTTCATTCCTGATTCTTTTTCTCCTCTACGTGTGTGGGGCTAGAAATGAGTCGCCAGACTGCCACCGCGCTGCCCACAGGAACCTCCAAGTGCCCTGCCTCCCAGCGCGTGCCCACCCTTTCAGGAACCACTGCTTCAAACAGTGACCTGGCCAGCCTGTTTGAATGCCCAGTGTGCTTCGACTATGTTCTGCCACCTATCCTTCAGTGCCAGTCGGGACACCTGGTATGTGATCTCCGGCTTTGGTGTATTTAAAAAAAAAAAAGTAAGAAAATACACATGCTAAAACTCGACCTTCGGGGGACGGTATTGTGCAACATCAGTGGTCAAATTACTAGAGTTGTGCCAATATTTAATCTACATTGTCTTTACTGTAGAGTCTCAAATTACTTTAATGTAAGAAGCACATGATGAGATGAGACAAAAATGGTAATTTTCAAAATGGTAAATTCTTTATGAAATGAATTGTTTTTGTTCAGACTTTTAAACCATTTGGCCGTCTTGGCAACTTGGTGTTGAAATAGTTTGTCCACCTGCCTCCCTCAGGTGTGCTCCAACTGTCGACCCAAACTCACCTGCTGCCCGACCTGTCGAGGGCCGCTGGGCTCCATCAGGAATCTGGCCATGGAGAAGGTGGCCAACTCGGTGCTCTTCCCGTGCAAGTACGCCTCGTCGGGCTGCGAAGTCACGCTGCCGCACACGGACAAGACGGAGCACGAGGAGCTGTGCGAGTTCCGGCCGTACTCCTGCCCTTGCCCCGGCGCCTCCTGCAAGTGGCAGGGCTCGCTGGACGCTGTCATGCCTCACTTGATGCACCAGCACAAGTCCATCACCACACTGCAGGTCAGTCCATATGAAAAATGACCACGTGGTGGCGCCCTGGCCAATGTTTTAATCCCACAACCCTGTTGAGGAAGAGTGGGTGGGTTCAGTATTTCAGGGGTGGCAAACGAGTTAAACACAAAGAGCAAAAATGTTTAACCGTGAGAGTCAAAGAGCCACACTTGCCAAAACAGACAGACACACACACAAAAACACACAATTAACACCATAACACTTTCTTCCCCTTCCAAAACAACAATCCAATCTGCCAAATTATTTTTTTAAATAGATGTAATTTGTTTTTAATGGACCCTGATGAATTTGAGCATGTTTTAAGAGAGAGTAAAAATAATAGAAACATGAAATGAGGAAAAGAGCCACAATATACGCTATTTACGGACCAAAAAAAAATGACTGAATCGAGGGTACAGCTTATATGTGCTTCAAAAGACCACATGCCCGAAACTGTAAGGTGAGAGCCGGGTGTTCGCCACCCGTGTACTCTTTATTAGAAAGATTTTTTTTTTTAATCCTTTTTTGGGTAGGTGTGATAGTCCTAGACCATTTGAGTTTTGGGGTGGTTGTCATCTTTCAATGCAGGTAAAAATCCCATGGCATTTTTTGGGGGGAGACTTACAAGGAGCGTCTTTTCCAGGGGGAGGATATCGTGTTTTTGGCCACGGACATCAACCTGCCGGGGGCCGTCGACTGGGTCATGATGCAGTCGTGCTTCGGCTTCCACTTCATGCTGGTGTTGGAGAAGCAGGAGAAGTACGACGGCCACCAGCAGTTTTTTGCCATCGTGCAGCTCATCGGAACTCGCAAGCAAGCGGAGAACTTTGCGTACCGGCTGGAGCTCAATGGCCACCGGCGCCGCCTGACCTGGGAGGCCACGCCGCGCTCCATCCACGAGGGCATTGCCACCGCCATCATGAACAGCGACTGCCTGGTCTTCGACACGTCCATCGCGCAGCTTTTTGCAGAGAACGGCAACCTGGGCATTAACGTGACCATCTCCATGTGCTAAGGACTCGCCACATAATTGAGGGGGGGGGGGTCCTTTCTTTCTTGCCGCCAGACTCCTCAAAGACACTACGGACGTGAAAGCGGACTGTCTTGTCAAGTAGCCGCGGGCCCGGGGGGGTGGGGTGGGGGGTGCACAGAACAGACTCCAGGGTACAGTTTCGTCGAGGTGGTAGCCTTATAAACGCAAAACAAAACATTGGACTTGCAAGATCCACTGTTGCATTCTGGCATCATTTAGTCGTAGGCCGTTTGTCATCTGTCCGTATCGCATACTCGTTTTCGTGGCCACCCAGTGCTCAATCGCCCACATCTCGCCCGAAACGCGGCACAGAGGCAAATAAACTCGTCGTCGCCGGAGGTCCCCGTAGCGCCCGCTTCTGACTAGGAACTCAGAACCCAGCGCGTCCGTCTGATTGCGCGCCAGGAAAAGCGTTTAGCCGCACGACTCGATTGCGGAATCACGCTCGCCTCGTACGGAGCTGCGCCTCCCCAAAAAAAGGCGTCCCAAAAACCGACAAACAAAAAGGTCTTTGGTCAATTTGAGGAAAAAAAAGAAGGGTGGGTGGGATATTGCAGAATTTCAGTTGTGTTAAATGTTCTTTTGCCTGTGCGTTTGTTAGAGATTGAAAGGTGGACAAACTGACCCGCTTTACCTCTTCCATCAATTTCCTCCGAGCATCCGCGCAGGACTCGTTTCTCCTCGTTGAGCGGGATGCTGTTGTTCTTACAGGGAGATGATCTTTATTATTGTTTGTGGAAATGAATTTGCTAAAATAAGGCGGTTGCCAGACCTCTTGCTAAACAGTGTTTTGTAGGTGGAAGCAAGTTATTTTCTTTTCTTGCCAGTTGGTTTGTTTTCTCCTTTCATCTGTTTGTACGTCAGTCCTCTTGTGGTAAATCTGCTTACATTATTCTTTCTTTCTACTTTTTTTAAGTGTGTCTCTATGTGGAGTCGCCGTCATCTTGCTGCTTTCCCCTCAAATGGACCCACCTTAGTTTTAACATGTCATTAAATAAATTTATCTTTTTCATATCAGGTGTTAGCCTTTCATTCAAAAAGTCTAGGTTTTTTGCAATCTACACAAAGTGGATTTTATATTTGGGGATATAAATGGGACTGAATTCACAGCCAGTCCTCTGTTTTTTTTTAATACAATGTCTCGTTGGGTAATATTCAATTGTGCATTTTCCCAACCATGTATCCTCACAAAGGTTGCAGGGGGTGCTGGAGCCTATCCCAGCAAACTATGGGCACCAGGCAGAAGACACTCAGAGGCCAGCCAATTGGAACGCACGTCCAGCCTTCCGTGCATATTTTTGCCATTGGGGGGGAGACCGTAGTACCTGGAGAAAACCCACACAAGCCCGTGGAGAGAATGCAAATTCCCCGCACGGAGGACTGACCTAGGATTGAATCCACAATCCTAGAAAAGTGAGGCCCACGCGCTACTTTCTCACCAGGCTGCCTCACTAGGTATTGCTACTTTTTAACCAACCTGGTTTTGTTCCTTGGAATTGTATTCTTACAATTATACAAATTTATAATTCCATGTATTCACTAAAAAAAAGAAAAGTAGAATATGATAATAACATTTATTGTATACAATAGAATGAAGCATTCTTTGCATTTCAAATATTAAACTTTTATTGGAGTCAGGAATAAAGGTGAGTTGATGTAAAATGCAAGGTAAAAAATGTTACTCAGAATTTGGTAAAATGTGTGTACTAACACACTGTTTTATAGCACCAAGACATCAAAAATCACGACTAATCTTCAAAACTTGGACATTGAGTTGTGAGGACCACCACTTGGAGCGCAGTAAGCAAGCCACCATCAGGACGACGTGGGCGTGGCTACGCCTATTGGCGACGTAGAAGCGTAAATTGAGCACATGCGCTGTGCCTCGTCTTCCCCAACAGCCATTTCCATGCAGATGAACGTGTAGCACGCCAACGAGGTAAAGTATCAAGCTAACGAGGTAAGGTATCACGCTACCGATAGAGTTTTTGAGGAATCAATTGAGATTAAACGCCAACAAATCTGTTAGTTTAACGCCAGGTTAAATACACCGTCGACAATTTAAGTTTGGGCTCCGGCTCCTCCGTGTGCCGCATGTGACAAGCTATCTTAGCAGTAGCATTAGCGTCACTCATGACAACGCTTTCCATTTGACCACGTCGAGCGTCGTTTTGATGTTAATACTAAGAGATCTAGTCCGTTTTCTCCATTGTCGAGTCGTGTAGAAAGACTTTTATTTGATTCAAACAAAGCCGAGATATAAACGGACAGTTTGTTTGGTAAAGTTTCACTCCAAAATGACATCCAGAGGCACGACTTAGTTCCCGGTGTGTTGTATGCACTAATAGTTTTCACAGTATTTAAACCACCCGTTTTCAAATTGTAAGTGTTCTGCTTTCACACTAAGTCATTTATACAAAATGGTTAGGCCAACTTTCTCCTTGCTCTTAACGTCAGTCTGTTTATTTAACCGCCTTGTCTGGACAAGAAATAGCACGTAACACTAACTTATTTTCATTCTTCATCTTGATTGTTTTTTTTTTTTTTTGCAAGATTTCTCTTCCTGTATTAGTTGTTTGGCAACTCCCCAACAACTTTTAAATGAAGTTTTCCCTGTTTAGCATCATCCTTGGTCTTTTCATCAAGGTAAAACTAGATTTAACAGCAAAAATGTAAGCCTATCTGTTGCATCTCTAGTGTATATATACTAACTTTTGTTTTTTATTTTTGCACGTCAGGTCTCCAAATGATCTTCCTTGCAGATGATGTGGCATCCCTGAACTCTTTTGAGAGGTTAGTTTATTTTTTAATATCTCAAGTATTCATCCAAATCTATTTTATTGACTTCTAATTGCAATTTTCTTTCTTAGGTGCAGTCCAGAGTTTTCTGGCTCATTTTGGCCCGATCCTCAGGGTAAGGAGGATCTCATGTTTTCTTTTAAATCAGAAATTTCAATAAAAGAGATTTGAGTGTCAATTGTCTTTCTTAAAACACTTGGAGAAAAAAGACCCCAAGACCCTTAATGGTCTTTTTTTTCCTTTTTTTTTTCGGTGTTTATATTCCAAGTTTTTTTTTATATTTTTCCTATGTATATTTAAAAAAATGACTAAGTGTTATGTTTCATTTTTTTTTTCTAAGTCAATTTTGCCCCAAAAAGTTTTTTTTTTTTTAAAAATGTTTGGGGATAAAATGACTAAGTGTTCTGTTGGATTATTTTTTTGTATTACTGTCTACAGGTGATGAATCTCCATGCAAATGTTTTTCAATAAAAAAACTAAAATGTAATGTTGCTTGCATTCTTTTTTGCTAGTCATGAAGAAAAATACATGTATACATTTCAAGAACTTTTATTTTCCCACAAAAAATCATTTGAAATTTGTTCGCACAAGCCATCCATTGATGAAAAATTTCTTCTTAGCACTGGATGGATATCTGAAAGAAAAAAAAAAAGTTAGTGCACAATAGACTAAGTACAACAAAAAAGAAGTTCGGTTTTACCAACATCAGAAAAGTTCTTCCCATGGTGCCATCACTCTTGTCTGCAGGCCTTCATCCCACTGCAAAAAAAAAAAAAAAAAAATATTAGAATGGTGTACTTTTTGTCCACTACAGAGATTGACTTAAAAATGATCTGATTATTTATAAGGAGTCCTTCAACTGCAGTTCTTGAGGGGCCCCTGTCCAGTTTATTTTCCATGTCATCCATCACACTTAAATCAAATAATCAAGATCTTGATCATTTGATTCAAATATGGAAAGCTTACTGGATAGGGACCCCAAGTACCGGAGTTGAAAACCCCTGCTGTATAATAATAAGTACCTGAGGGGAAGTTGGTGTCAAAAACTGCCATCCACCAATGTCACCCTTTTTGGGTAGTCTGTCTGGTCACCTTTCTTCAGCGTTGATTTGGTGGACACTGAAGAGAAGCAAGATACAAAATCAGTAGGTTTAGTACACATTACATGAAAATAAATGAGCTGAAACACTTGGGTCCTACATCGTCCACAACCTTTTCTTTGGCCTTCTCATTGATTTTGACAGCTGTCACCTCTTCCACGATGTCCATGGCTTTAAACCTCTACAAAACACAGCATGATTATATAATTGCTTATTTGACCAGTGGTCCCCAAACTATTCCGGAAAGGGCCGCAGAGGGTGCAGGTTTTCATTCTAACTTGCTAGAGGAAACCTTTCCACGAATCTGGCATCCTAGAAGTGCAACCACTGGATTGCACTCGGTTGATTCTTTTAAAAAAATTTTTTTTAGCAGAAACCTCATTGGTTAAATAGTTTATATTGGACCTATTGGAACCAAAACCTGCACCCATAGCCGCTCTCGAGGACCAGTTTGGAGACCTATAATGAGGGAAAAGGGTTATGTTTAAAGTCAAGGTAAAAATGACCCCTGCGCTATTGTTGACTGAATGTCTCAAACGCATTTAAAATAAAAAGGTCTAAGCCCTGAGGTCATCCTTTCAGAAAGTGAAGGGAAAAGGTCTATAAAGGTGTACTGTTTATTCCTTACACCTCTACTGATGGCATGTATGTGAGTGTTAAGTTAGCCACACAAGTTCTTGCCATTAAAAACAAAACAAAAATCAAGCCAATTAGTGTTTTCTTTTAAAATTGCAATGTATCATAATGAAAAACAAGCTAATGTGGCAAAGCCGTGAATACTGAACGCTGATATTTAATGATTACACGGATATAGTAACTAGAAACTACTATTTTAAAAAATACTCACTTTGCTGACAAACAGCTGGTTATGGCGTCAACAAGCTGCTACTTTTTGACTGTTATGTCCCCATTCTTGATGTTTCCCAGCAATCTGTGTTCGTTGAGGAACTGAAAAACACAATGGAATGAAACATTAAGAGCTGTAGGTAGCGCCATGTAGCCAATTTGTTTGCAAACATTTTTCTGTCTGCATCCACGTGGGGCCACATCATGCGATCGAAGCATGCTAACGTCGTAAAGCACTCTTAAAATGAGGACTAGGGCTTCAAAATGCCCAAATGACAACGTACCGAATGCGCTGCAAAGTCCTGGGAGAGCTTTATCAGGATTTTCTTCAGTAAATGGTAACTTCTGAGCTGCAGTCCATGCCGGAACTAGTTCCTGGTTCATCCGCCCATTTTGAAGGCACTTTGAACTCTGACCTCGGTGACGCCCATTAAAATAGTCCGTCTTGAAAATGGCTTTAATAGGAGATCTGCGACCATATCCATTTCTTCTCCTCCTTCAGTCATTGTGGGTTGGCAAAAGCGCTGTTAAATCAACAAACACAACAATATATTTGCTTGTGAAGCCAGAAAATAGAGTGAATAAAGAATTTAAAACCCATTTGTGTCAGTCTAATGTCAAGAAAAGGTTGATGAAAAAACTTGCATCACTTTTTCAATGTGCAACCACATTATGTGAATCGCAAGCTGTGTTCTGTACTTTAAACACAGTCTAAAGTCTATAACACACTTTAACTTTGCGGTGAGCAAATTAGCGACCGGAATTCAAATGTGAAAATAATCAAGTACTGGCAGCACATATTTGATACGTTTCCAATGACAGTAAACTCATCCATTTTTCAATACGGATCATTCTTCCCAGTCACATAGTTTATGCATAATTATATTATTCTATAATTGTATAAATAGGACATACATTTGGGCTGAGTCTTGAGTAGCATTCCTTGGTGGTGAAGCAGATGTGCCGGGGACGTGTCCCAGTATCTTGCACTGGAAACAGTTTCTTGGGCTAAAAAAGATGAAAGCTGTCTTTCTTTACATTATATGGACGCTGTATATCAATGAAACTACTCTTCTAGCACGAGTGGAGAATATGCTTTGATAAAGCTTTGAGTATTCTCCAGAGGTTAACCTCTGGGGCTTTTATCACGGAAGAAAGTGGACTTTATTTATACATGGCCCAGTGGTGTTTTATGCATGCATTTTTTTGTGGGGCATTTACCATAGCCTTTATTGTACTGTGGAAGATGGATGAGTTAAAGCGCAGTGTTTTTTTTATTTTAGGGTGGGTGATATAAAGCAAAGTTTTCTGCTTTGAACTTTACGGTCAAAAGATGGTTCGCTTGAGGAAGGAATCAGGGGGTCATAACTGCAATTTTTTTTAATCACTGTGTATTATTCATAACGGCGCTTGTCGTTTAAAGTTCTAAGACTTTATTTCTCTTTCCTGCTTTAATGATTTAATGTGACTTTTATATGTCATTTTATTTGTGATTCCAATTGTCAATTGTGTTTTGGAGATTTACATGTCATGTAAAGTACTTGAGCAAATCTATGGACGACAGTCTCCGTTCTGTGTCAGTGTGGACTGAAGAGAAGAATGCATAAAGCAAGTGATCCAACTGGTGTTACTTTTGTTGATTTATAATCCAAAAAGGCGCCTGACACTTTTGTGATCCCAACCGCTGTGGTATGACGTGGGTGGGGAAAAAAAATATGAATGAGAATTCAGAATTCCCTATATGTATATTTTCTCAAACAGTTCAAACCATAAAGGATCTACCCAGAAACACATGAGAGAGTGACGTGCTTTTAGCACAATCCTATATAGATCAACAAATGTCTGATTTTCATTTTTTTCAAATGGTAAGCACAAGCAGGTGTTGGAAACTCCAACACTTTTTTTTTAACATTTCAAATGGAAAAAGTAGTCCGGGACAATTAATGGCTGTCGTAAGGGGAACACCCAAGGACACATCACCTGCCAATCAAAACACACAGTACAATAAAACTAAAGTCAATTTATGTATAGTACGTTAGTCCCAATAGACAATTGTTTTGTAGGTCATTCATTGTAACTTTTGGCAATTCTTGCTCTTGTAAAAATGTTGCGTCTTAATGTCAATGTCAGCTCAATATAATGTTTGTTTGTCAAATGAAGTTGATTAAATAAGAGAAAATAGCATTAGTTGCCTATTAAGTGGACAAAATGTTACAAAATCAACTGAATGCCCTTACGTCATCTAACCAAACTGGTTTTAAAGATCTCCGAGTCATCACTGATACTTAATGGCATAATTTGAATTCCAAATCTCCCAAAGAAATCATCCAGCTATTCTCCCCATTTCAAACTGGTTACTCTAAATCAAGTTAATGTCAAAAATTCCAGACTTGCGTTAGGTCAAGGGTGCCCAAACTTTTGTCTCCAAGGGCAAATCAAAGGATGTGAGGGCCAACTTCAAATGCTGCCACACTGTTAAACAGAGGATCAGAATCAAGTCTATTAGACTTCAACGCGAGGAGCGAAACACCAGATTTGATGTAATACTATGTGACAATTGATTAATAAACCTAGAACAAAAAGACGGTTTCCTCCACCAGCTCTCCGTGTCACAGCTTGCTGCTGAGCCGAGCGTCTCGACGCACTCCGTCCGTCCCGGGGAAGCCTCCGTCGAAGGCGGCGTTCAGCACCTGGTCCAGATCGGCGGCCGCCACAAAGTCAAGGCCGTCCCGCACGTTTGGGGGAAGCTCCTCCAGGTCCTTCTCGTTGCGTCGGGGTACGATGACGCGCTTGACTCCCGCCCGATGTGCCGCCAGGACCTTGTCTTTGATACCGCCCACCTGATGGGGGCCATGATCATAACGGATGAAATCAAAGCACAAAGTCTGCCCCCCCAAAACAGTTTTCCCCGTAAAGATTTTTCTTGTTTTCCAAATTGTAAAATGACCAAAAAATAAATAAAAATAAAGAACACCTCATTAGTACAGTTAATAACTTTCACCCTTTTTAATTTTTTAGTTTGACTCCAATTGGAATGAATAGGTTGCATATTTAAGTGACATTATCAACAATGTATTTTTAAATAAGAAAAAAAAAAAAGAATAATACTGCATTTTTATTGCTGCCAAATAAAAACTGGGATAGAGTTTTAATCATTTTTAACTGAGAAAGTAATCAGTTCAAATCTTTGTCAAAAGCGGCTATTCACTCCTGAAAAATGAATAAAAATGATGAGTTAGCACTCACTGGAAGAACCAGGCCCCTCAGAGTGATTTCGCCAGTCATGGCAACATCCGATCGGACCGGTCGCCCGCTGAACAGCGAAGTCAAGCATGTAACTATAGTAACACCGGCAGAGGGGCCGTCCTTGGTTACTGCTCCAGCGGGAAAATGAAGATGGATGTCTGTTCCTTCTAAAGGGTCCGGACCCCCCGACACTGTTTCAACATAATTTGAAAAGAACATAAAATACAGTGTCAAAATTCATGTGAAAAATGGTTACTCAAAGTATTCATAAGGCAACTTTCTTCAACTCCGATTATAGAGGAAATAAAGTTTAAAATATGATACTATTTATGATGAATGGAACCTGAAAACGAAGACAACAATTATTTTTTAATTATTGATCTGAGATATCACGAACATTCGCCGTTCACTTTCGGAAAATAAGACTTTTTTTCTCTACTGTTACATATTAGAAAAAACAAAACTCTGCCTTCTTTTCAATTGATTGAACCAAGTTCTTTTTCTCGGTCCCTTTGGATTGAAAATGCATTGACGGACTCACTGTTGGTGAGTTGGTAGCGTTTGGAGTTGGCTCTGAGCCAGCTGATGGCCAGATGCGCTGATTCTTTCATGACGTCTCCCAGTTGACCGGTAAGGGTCAGCTGACCCTCGCCCTCCGTTCGGCTGGCCTCCACAAACATGATTTCGCCACCCAGAGGGGTCCAGGCCAGGCCCAGAGCCACGCCGGGTAGAGTTAGGCGCTCGGACACCTGTCGCACATACACGTCTAGATTCAAATTTGAGAGAAGAAAAGACTGAAACCGTGAGGAAAAAAAGAAATCAACATGCGATGGGCAGCAGATGGAAAGGCTGAAAGACGCTCATGAGCGAGCACACCCCCTTTTTATTTTTCAATGTATTTTTTTTAAAAACACTATGTATAACAAGGGTGGTTTTCCTATTTTAAAAAAAAGTAGATCATGAATAGTAAGACTATTTATCATAAAAAATAAGATACCATGTATAGCAAGGCTTTTTTCTTAAAGAAAAGACCATACACCTAAGCTATTTTCATTAGTATAGTAATATTAATGACTGATATATTTGTTTAATATTTGACAATTTATAATAATGTTTTTCTAAGCCCAAGTATAGTTAGGCTATATTTAATTTTTAAAAAAAGGTAGACCAATGAGAGCAAGGCTTCTATTTGTCAAAAAAAAATGACTATGTATAGTATAGCTTTTTCCCTTAAAAATACTGTGTATATTAAGGACATTTTTCATTAAAAAAAAAAGTAGACCATGCATGTATACGTTTAAAAAAAAAAAGTAAGGCTTTTGTATAGTAAGGGTTTTCTTGTTAAAAATGACCATAAATAGTAAGGCGATTTTTCATTATTATCATAACTTTTTAAAATACTTCTTTGAGAATATTTTTTAATTGCTTAATGTCTCCTACATCAATGATTCCATATCGCCTGTTTTATAGTGATCCTCTCATGCACTGCCTGCCACTTACCTCCAGGTCAAAGGGGGGCGCTCCAAGTATGTCTTTCAGGGCCCGGTTGTCAATCACAATCGGCATCACTGGAGGGGATGCCAGGGGGGCTGCATTCTCTGCTCAGCAAAAAAAAAAAATCATAAGGATCATTACAGTGATCGCATATACGTAAATACTATATAATTTAACTTTTTTTCTCTTGTAGCCTTCAACTTCACTGCCATTGGCAGTTGTAAACATCGAATTTATTTCAATTGAGAGGGCTATCATCGAGTGACCATTGTGATTGACGGCTCACATAATGATTGTGTTTCTCAGTTGTCTAACGAAATGTGTGCGCCCTTGGTTACGTAGCCATCATTTGACTGGCAGGACAAACTGTTCTCCTACTCTTCCCATTGGGAATGTCGAGAGCCGTGAAATTGGTTATCCAACAATAAAAACAATACTTTACTGATGCTAGTGTTCTCTTGTTCCTGAAATACAGATCAGATGGAAAATGCAATAACTCAGTATAAACTTTTGGAGGTGAAAATGTTTTTGTCTTTTTTCCAAAATAATTCTAAGTCAAAGCACTTGCTTTAAATTAGCAGTGAGAAAAAAAAACTCTAAATTCCATCTTTCATCACAGAGACACGTGACAAACAAAAGAGGGAAAAAAAGACATGTTGAATTTAAACAGATTGGAGAAAAAAAGCTAAGTTCGATAAGATGTCCAATCCATCCAGTCAGACCTTTCTCAGTCGTTTTTTTTTAATTTTTTTTTTACTTGTGCAAGCGACTTTTGTATGCTTTCTTGTCTCAAATGAACAGATCTCACCTCCCTGCTGTGTGAGACGCTCAGTAACTTCCTCAGTCTTGGAATCCGTTTGTCCTTCGGCAATTTTCACAGCAACAGCTCGGCAAACGGCTCCAATTTTTCTCTCCAGCGAGCGCACGCCAGCTTCGCGCGTGTATCTGTCAGAATGGATGTAAAATCAATACAACCAAGCACATTTAGACAAAATAGGGTAAAAAAAAATATAGTTGAACTCATCCGATGTCAGATCTAAAAGTTACAAAGAGTAGAAAACAGCACCTGTTTATAATATCCTTGGTAGTGTCTGGTGGTATGTGTAATTGTTGAGATGATAGTCCGTGCTGCTCCAGTTGGTGAGGGATGAGATGACGATGACCTATTTCCACCTTCTCCTCCTGTGTGTAGCCTGAAGTATTTGGAGATGGAGTGATTATTTGTCTAGAAAAATGTCAACAACATTCTTAAGTACTCATTATATTGCTTAGCATAAACAAAATAGCCATGAATTGACCTTCCAGTAAGTTCTAGGCACTTTGCATTAAAGGAAAAATGTGTATGTTCTCAAAAATGTTTCCATATAGTAAATGGCATTGGATGTACCACACAGCTGGATGTCAGGATTACATTTATACCCAAAATGAGTTACAGTAATCCCTCAAATATTGTGGTTGATGTAGACCAGACGTGGCCGCGATAAGCAAAAAAAAACACAAAGTGTCATCACCCCTATTATAATTAACTTTTTTCCTTCAGTGCTGAGTCCTAGTTGCAAGAGGGAGGCATGGGAGTGGCTTCCACTTCCAAGTTTCAGTGTGGATTTTCACATGTTATGAACTTTAACACAACAACAAAATATATATATATATATTTTTGTCTTCAGTGCTTAATTCTCTGTCTTCCGCCATTTTCCTAGTAGCAAGCAGATATTCTCTGATTTCTGTAGACTAGGATCTTTTAATCAGGACTAAAAAAAAATAAAAAAAAAACTTCTTTTAGTGAGAACCCTCAAGTCGATGGGTGATTTATCTGGGCCCTTGTCTTGAGTTGAACAACCGTGGGCGACAAGATTAGTGAAATAGTCTGTTAAATTGAATGCTCAACTTTACGCGTTAAGGAAACAACTAAAAGATTTAAAAACTCTTGAAAAGCCCACTTTGTTTGCAAAGTGCAGCATGATCAAAACTGAATGTGTCGAATTGAGACAAGTGTGCATTGGTGTTAGCTGACAATTATCTGTCCATTTTGGACATTAAAAGCTCAACAGTGCATGCGGTAGTTACTGCGTCATTATATAAAACTGGCGGAACAAATTTGGACATATGTCGGAGATATGCACGTTCAATGTTTCCGTTGACTACATTTTGGGGCGCTTGCCAAGATGGCGACGTCATCAGTGCTTACCGGGCACCTGTAACACCTCCATTCTGTCCAACAAGGCAGGAGGGACGGTGGCGGTGGTGTTGGCCGTAGCGATGAAGAGCACTTGGGAGAGGTCAAAGGTCACGTTGAGATAATGGTCCGTGAAGCTGTGGTTCTGCTCCGGGTCCAGCACCTAAGAGAGAAACGGCGAGCGTCAGCTTAAGTGTGCCAAAAAAAGAAATCAAACACTGCTGATTTCAAGAAAAAGGAGAGTGCTTCTCGAGCTGAAAGACTCAAATTGCAACAATTCTCCCTGTCTGCACTTTTGTTTAGTGTTGAAGAGGTCTTGAAAATTCAGTGACAGGCTTGCTTTGCATCTGATAGTGATTATTGTGTTGAATGGGGATGAGAACTGTGTATTATTATTCCTGCCTGCGGATTTAATTCGCAGAAACAAATCTGGTAGCGGCGAGGGCTGAGTGAGGAGAAGAGCTAACCTCTAGCAGAGCAGCTGCCGGATCTCCTTGCAGACTCTTCCCCAGTTTATCCACTTCGTCCAGAAGAAAAACCGGATTGTTAACGGCCACCGTCTTCAAACCATTGATGATGCGGCCCGGCATGCTGCCTACGTAAGTACGTCTGGAGGGAGAGTTATCCTTCTTAGAAAAATGCTTCTTAGAAAACAAAGAAATCTGAGAGATGCTTTCACTTGAGAAACATAAAACCTCAAATACAACATGCAACCAACCTGCAATTACGAATCAAGTCACAAATCACACTTTCTACACTTTTTTTGCCATCACGGAGTACTATTTGAACAATTTTCTTATAATAATGATGAACAAAACTTTCTTTCTTGGCCCCCCAGAGGAAATGTTTCATTACCAAAACCAGATCAACAAGAATCAAGACAATCGGGATATTAAGTGCGTTTTTCTACACAGTTCGTCTACACAGCCTAATAAAAACATGTGAACTTCATTACAATGAACAGACTGATATGATTAAATGTTTTTGTATTGACATGAAGGTCAAACACACACACACACGTCTTTGTGCACATAAGTGTCAATACCAATCATGCACACAGACACTACTTGACATACATGACGCAATTTTCCTGTCCTTCACATTGAATTTGGAGCAATAGGTCTCATTTGGTGAACTAAAAATCACTTAATTTAAATGTTCATGTAAAATATGTACATATAGATATATACATTTGCTTTTTTAAAATCTTTCACTAATTTGCTACCATTAAAGACGACTAACTTCAATCCATTTTAACTGGAAAGGCTGACGATACGTTTGCTTTTCATTGGAAGTGAAAATCTGATTATATTTAATTTGTTAATTCTCATTAACGACAATATAAATCCAATCCATTTGAACAAGGTTTGGCAGAGAATTGTAACGTTTCAGTGAAATGTTCTGAAGTGACAATTTTTTCATAGCTCATTGGCTACCCTTGACAGCCATAGACATCCATCCAATCCAGGCTGGCAATGAACAAATGCATCTCCCAGTTGAAAATGATTGGATGTCTAATGCCGTCAATAAGTAAAATTCACATTTTGTAGGTTGCTGCTCACATTTCTTTGCAGGAAATCGGTTACATTAGCCAGGGCAACTGTACCTGTGTCCTCGGATGTCCGACTGGTCGCAAACACCACCGAGAGCTATGCGGTGGAACTCTCTGCCCAGACACTTGGCAATGGAGCGCCCCACACTGGTCTTACCGACTCCAGGTGGTCCCACGAAACACAAGATGGGACCCTGTCAAGAGATCCATAGTTTTGAAATGTTTAGATGCCTAACAGACCTCTTGTATGAATTCATCTACGAGGCCGTAAGAACCTTCAGTGTAGGTTTCAGCTGTCTAACAGCCAGGTACTCCAACACTCGTCGCTTCAGCTTGTCCATTGCGTAGTGATCAATATCCAACAAGGTTCGGGCAGCTCTGATGTCCAAGCAGTCTGTGAGAGTGCATGGAAGGGTGGCAAAAGTAATGGGTGAAAAATTACAATGTCAATGCCAGATCTTCCAGTTCAAATGGATCTGGATTGTATGTCTAACGCCGTCATTGGCAGTGAAGGACATTTTTCAAAGAAAACAAATTCATTTGGGGAAAATCCCAAAACAATAACAGTAGAACTGAAAAAAAATGATTCTCCGAATAGCAACTTCTATGAATCGATCACTATGTAAAGAATGTTTTTGCTTATTTGTTTGAGGTACTGAATGATAGATATTGTTCTTTCAACGCTTTCAGTAACAGTAGCCACTACGGTGGACATTTATTCAAATGTTATTATTATATTAACTCATTTTACTGCCAGGCTGGGTCACATAGTGTGTTGACGTTGTTAGTAAAAAAAAAAGGGAAATCTATATTGAAAACACCCATTACCTACTATAGTAATCCCTCGCTTATCGCGTCTTCACTTATCACAAATTCACTACTTTGTGATTTTTTTTAAATTTTAAATTAAGGTTTATGAAAATGTGAAAATTCATTCTGAAACTCGTAGGCAGAAGCTACATTGCTACCAGGCTCAGCAGTGAAGAAAGAAAAAAGTTATAATAGGGGTAGACCCCTAAATCGCGATTTTTAGATTATTGCGATATTCCAGGGATTACTGTATTACTACAATTGTATGTCAAATGGGAGCTATAAAATGTTGTCTTCCAGGTCACAACTATCCCCTGGGCCACAAGTTTGAGACCACTGTCCTCTATTATTATAGTAAAAGCATTCAAGAAAAGAAAAAAATCAAAATTTTAGGAGGAACAAGTTAAATGCAGAATTTTGTCAAGCACGTTAAGTAGTTGTTAAGTACATATTAAACATTTTAATTGCACCCAATGATCAGCCGTGTCATATTTAAAGAACCATATATGCATCATGGATCTTGGCATCACGCTTAATTTGGTGCGTAGAAAGATCCATTAAAATTCTGCATGCCATTCCAAAAAAATATGCAGGAATTCATTAATTTCATTTCCAGAGCACTTTGTTTGCTACCACGCACAACACCAGGACCGTCTAAAAGCAATTTGGAGGACAAAACATGCAGCCCGGAGGTGTGTTTATTTTGCTTCCAAAGTAATAGGGATCCCTCTCTCTGGTCAAATAAGGATATGATTTTATAAGTTTTCACCAGACACAGGACGTCTGTCGGTTTTGTGTTTAGGACAGATGGAAACAACATACAAGAACAACACCACTACCATTGACGGTCCGTGTACCGTTTTTATGCGAGTCAACAAAAAAAAATCCCCGAATAAAATCTTGAAACAAATCATACGACTCCGTGCTGGTTGACGATGAATTGGCCATGTGTTCTAGTCCTCAAAATTGTTGTATTACCAATATTAGCAATGGTTGCCAGTAAATGGTCACTCACTGCCAACCTACATTATCAAAAAATGGATTGGATGTCTAACGCCGTGAAATAATTTGAATTAAAAGAAGGCGCATAAGATTAAAGTAATTGAGAGGACAAATCCTGCTTTCATTTTTGATTTCATAACTACCGTGGAACATTGAGAAATGCAGGCGCATTTCTTTTTCTACTTGAAGTGACCTATTTCAGAACAGAACATGGAACAAAAGTCCTGTTGACACCTATTACTTTTGAAAACCTTAGTGTTGGGAATCAACAATTTTGACTGCTATCCTTCTCATTTGT
Source organism: Stigmatopora nigra (assembly GCF_051989575.1). Classification (NCBI taxonomy): domain Eukaryota; kingdom Metazoa; phylum Chordata; class Actinopteri; order Syngnathiformes; family Syngnathidae; genus Stigmatopora; species Stigmatopora nigra. Next base: position 11,863,185 of record NC_135509.1, on the reverse strand, counting down.
TTCCACTGATGTACAAGACATCTGTTGCTCTCAGTTGGGGGACAAATGTCAGCAAGCTGAGGTGAAAGGTCAGAACACTTCAAATGATAGGAACGTCATGGTCTAACTAAGCTTTTGAACAGTGCTTTTCACCTATTGAAGATATGTCAAGAACATTTCCCCAGGGCAGACCAGTCCCTTTGAACATTTAACTCAACTTTATTCCAGTTATTCAAAATAGTGTGATTGTGTTTTATGAAGTCATGCAACGAGATCTACTTCCATGTGTATCCCATGTGATTTCTCACAATTGCTACCTTCATATGGTGTCAGACATACGAGCACCAGCACTGCTATGCACTAGTAACACTATACAAATTCACAGTCAGTAACTTCTATCTCCTTCCAAATAGCTGTTAAATCTTTTTAATGATTTATTTTTTTTACTTTGGGAAAAGTTTGTCTTTAATAAGACAATCCCGCATCATGTTTTTCTGACCTAGACTCAGTATCCCACAATGAACTCTAAGTTAAGAGTAGACAGCCTTTTTTTTTGCCTTGTATCGCGGAATCTCGTGCGACTCAATAGGCTGCCAGAACACATACCGCATGTTAACGTAAAACAAAAATGCAAAGGATTCAAGCTGTGAAGGTCAAGCGTCAGGTTAAATGACTTTACTGTGTGAACTTCCAAAATCAGCAGATCTCTGGCCTCCATACGCTTCCTAATTTGATTTACAACAGAGGTGTTAAACCCATTTTTGACATGGGCCACATCATCATGCTTTTCATTCACAGTGTTATTATTTATTCCAATTGGGGATGCCACAATTAATCAACTATAAAATAAAAATATACAGTGATACCTCTAATTACAAAATTAATTGGTTTCAAAAATTTGATTTTCCGTAAATAGTGCAGTATTTTATAAATAAATTCTCTCATATTTCCACAGTCCAAAAAAAAAACCTAAACCAACTAAACCCTTAAAAATGACAGCCAATGGGAAGCAAGCAGAGTATAAGGTAATTGTCAAGCAGGACATAATGTAACCGCACTAATTTCAAAATAAGATAATAAAGACAGGAAATGTATTTACGTTTTAAGGAACTTCGTAACCTGGGTCTTATTTTCGTATATATTGGAACAGCAAGGGTTTTGTAACCTGAAAATCTTGTATATAGGAGCGATCTCTATATGTAAAAATGTAAGGCTTTACCTTTGGTGCTTTTGCTCCAGGGAAGCTCGACCATTAAGTCCAAGTAGTTTCGAGTGAGGGCATATTCGGGCATGGACTGTGGCATCTTCTTTAATCTATAAAAAAATGGAAATTAGAAATATTTGGTAACCAACAGATCTGTAATCAGGGTTCGGACAAAGGCATTGATAAATAGGTTAAGTATTTTATTAGTTGCAGTCTCAGTGATGAAAAGGTGTAAAATGTCCTATATAGATTAGTTCATGTTTTTTTAAGAATATTTTGTTTAAGGCCAGCATTGAATCAATTAAGCAGTGATTTGGGTGAAAGTACCACAAAAGTACCACAGAAAAAGCATCAGAGATTCTGAAATGTATATCTATGCAGTTCAAGGGGCACAGATGATTTCTCACTACTATAATTCCTGGCACATGGGCAATACTAAAACACAAAATACCCAAAAGGTTTGGCGGAACAATATAGATTAGAAGAAAGAGAGTGTGAGTCAAAAGTTTGAGAAAATAACTTCAAGCACTATAATTACATGAATGGCTGTGAATATGTTGAAATAAATCTTGCTATGATGAAAGATTCACCTTTTGAGCTCTTTTAAGCAAACCCTCAGAGCTGCGTCTGGCATTTTAGCCGCATGAACCTTCCTCTCCAAGGAGCCTGTATCATCTCCATCCTCATCCTCCTCTTCCTCGTTCAGATTGAAAGGCCGGCTGGAAAAACCTCCACCTTTGCGTATGGATAGGACCTGGCATGACAAATACACGATTGTTATTCAATAAATAGGGGCAGGCAATAGTAATCGTTCACAATTTGAATCTTGTAATATTATAATCGATAATTTAACTTTTATCATATTTTGAATATAACCTTGTAATAGTTAAATTTTAATCTCGCTATATTCATATTCATTTTTCTCTCTGAATATTACATTGTACTTCTTGCAATTTCCCACAGCACACCTGACTATTGCACAGTGGTTGGGGAAACACTGCTTCACTGTATGTTTCCAATAAAATAAAATAAAAATGCCCTCCCAAAATGCAAGTTATATATAACTTATCATCCTCTTTTAAGTGCAATTTATATTCTGAAAACTACGGTAATTGCTCATGAATACGTTAACTCGTACAGCCTTAATATAAAAAAAACGGTTAAATTTAAGTACTTGATATGCTTGTTACCTTCTTTTCCGGGTCTGGCATCATTTTCCTAGTTTTCTGAAGCAGTTTAAGTCCTTCTATCTGTCTAGTTAGCATGGGCAATGTTGTTTTAAAACGTTCCTCCAAGGCCACAGCATCCAGGACCTTTATGATAAAGTTCAGTGGTGAACAAGTTAACACGCTAATGGCGCCTTTTAAACCTTGAGAATACATGCTGTAGAACATGGATATGCTTCCATTTAGCAATTACTTCTAACTCTAATCCAGGAGACACCTGACCTGCAATTTTTCCTTGTTTGAGGTGCGAATCATGGAAGCCACGACATCTGGAAGCGTTTCCTTGGGAAGGCTGTCCAAGAGACGCCTAAATTTGGCCACTACTGGAACAGAAACATCCAGCATACCTAACAACTACACACATATGGACACAAGACAAATGGATAAAATTATTAACACAGATAATAAGGGTTTAGTAGCATAAAGCCATTAAAAAGAGTATTGACTTAAAGTTGTATTTCTTGTGCTATCTGAATTTAAACATGTGGAAGCCGGAAATATAAAACATGTTGGAGACTGGATAAGGCAGCTGGTCTAAATGTGGCAATTCTTTTGTCAATGACAAGAATATGTGATGGAGTCTGTCTGTTTTGAAATGTGATGTCTTTGGCTTTCTCTGCTGTGTTTTTCTAGGAAACAAATCAAAAGCAGCGGGCAGATAAAAACGCCTTTGAACATTATTTGTCTCTTGTCTTAACAAAGTGAGGAAGGAATAAAGAAATTATTGAACTATCATGTCATAATAAAAGGTAATAAAAGTCGAGATGAATGAGTAAAATGAACAACTTTTAAAGTACACTTGAGCCTGGGGATATTAAACACCAAAGAAGATCTTTGAGGTAATAAAAATCGGAACACGAGAATAAATAAGTGCCATTTTTTTTGTTTATTCATGATTTTATGATTATCTATCCCGGCCAATTATTGAAAAGGTTAGCAGGGGACACTCTTTTAAAGAAAAATGTGGAAAAAAAAGGACACAAAGGCTTTCCAAGGATAACTTTTAACATCCAACGTCAACATTCAGCACAGACCACATTACTATTAAAGTACAACTCGACGTAAATTCTTGAGAGTATGACAAATGAAATAAATTGGACGTGTCGCTCTGTAAAGTTAAATCAATGTCTTAAGAAAATACGTACCTGTAGAGCTGTCTGGTAAAATTGTTGGGACAACTCCTGCAGCTCTCCGTCTTCTGCTTCGACACCCTCGGGTGTCAAGTTGGTAAAATGCTCCAGTTTATCCAACTGCTCCACCTGCATTATTTCAATAGGACAAAGATAACTCATCCTCTCATTCCTCACAGATTTAAACGCCCACTTTTTTTTTTTTTTTACTTTTCACCTCTGCCAGGATAAAAGGGCGTTCCGTCAACAGGCTTGACACGCTGAAGCGGCACAAGCCAGTGATGAGAAGAGTATAATGTGGCTTTGGCCAGTTACTGCCTACAACCTGCACTGCAATTCCAGCCGTGCCAATCCTGCACAAAGAGACACATTACAGTATGTTTATACTGTCAATTTATGTCAACACTCGATTCAAATACAAGTCATGTCCACCTATGTGGAGTTTGCATGTTTTCCCCAGGCTTGCGTGGGTTTCTTCCGGGTACTCCGGTTTCCTCCCACTTTGCAAAAACATGCATGGGTGTGAGTGTGCATAGTTGTCCGTCTCCTTGTGCTCTGCGATCAGCTGGCCACCAATTCAGAGTGTCCCCCCGCCTTTGGCTTGGAGACAGCTGGGATTGGCTCCAGCACCCCCCGCGACCCTAATGAGGATAAAGTGGTTCAGAAAATGAGAGAGGTGAGATCTATCGCTGTTAATAGCAGATAATGCGCTCAAAGAAAATTATGAATTATGAGGACAAACGGTAGAGAAATGGAATGAATAATTGACTAGTGTACAAGTGGTGGGAAGAGCGTCCTGATTAAAGTCCATACTTGTGTGCGACCCTAAAATCCATTCACTTTTACAACAATACAACAATAATTTAGTTTAAGTAGTTTTACTTGTGCAAAGTAGGGATCTCATCGGACTCCTTGCCGGGGTCTTTGGTGTTAGGAATCACTCCAATGATGGTACTTTGAAGCGATGTCCCCTTGAGAAGACGGTGCTTGACCAGGTGCATGTTCCGGGGAGTATCCACATTGAAGCGGACGGTCGATCCCGGGAGGAGAACCCCTCCGTGGGTCAAGAGCAGCGGGAGGCGGCTCGGCATCTTAATTCCGCCTAACGACGACATTTTTTTGAACGAGGACGCTTGTGTTGTCGCAAGATGATCAACAACAAACTGTGGCTAATTAATAAACATCCACGCTGGACTTCAGCTGTCAGAACTTTCGGTCAAATCACGTTTTTCCTTCCTATTTTCAGAGTAAAATGGTCATGGACAAGCTATTTTAAGTAAACAGTAAACGGTGTCATCTCTTATATAGTGCAATTCCTTTTAAAAATTAAATGACATGACGCGGGATTTTGCGAAAAACTTATTCAAATAGAATGATTTGTTTCCAACTAAAAACAAGATCTTGACTTCCTGTAGTCATCCGAGTTGATAACGGCAGGTCGTAAGGGACAAAAAATGTATTAATATAAAAGAAACTTTTTCAGGTGTTTTTTAAATAACTGATCTTGTTTTGTTTCCCTGTAAATGACATATTTTAAAGTTCGTTTTACAAGTGAACATTTATCTGATCATATGTCTACATAGGAAAAAAACCCACACAACATATACAAACTCCATACAATGAGGTTTGAGGACCGACCAGGAATCGAACCCTCGACCCCAGAACTGTGAGACCCACCCACTTCTGGGCCACTCCCTTGAAGACCTGAAAAAAAGTTCAGAATGTGATAACCTACAGGCAACAATAACTGTTCATTAATTGCATCCAAATAAGTATGCAATTACTAATGAATTTAAATCCATAAATTAAAAAAAATGCATGTCAATATATAAAAAAAAACAAGTGCATTTGTTAAGTACAATATTTTTCATGACAGGATAGACGAAAAAAATATGGTCTTGTATTCCACATCCAAAAATGACTTAAAACAGCTGTAAGACATAAAGCAACAAAAAAATCTTAGAAATGTGACAATATCCCAACATGAGAACACTGTTTTATTTATTATATATACGTAAATATAACTAAAAACCAAGTCCTCACTTCACAACAGTGTAGACACAGTTGTAGTTGATAAAAATAGCCATTTAATTATACTTCTTCTCATAAAAGCATCGTCACATACAGTAGCATTATAGATTTCCAAAAATAAATAAATTTAGAATCCCGTGTACAAAAAAAAAAATACTATATGTTCAAACCAGACAATAACAATCAGTGTCTTTGCAGGTATTTTTCTGTTGGCTCTTGTTATTCAGCATTAGCAAATAACACTTCATTTTGACAAACCGTTTTTCTTAGATAGGCTTTAAAAATGCTCAATTTGTAACAAACATATGTATGTCATTACATTTGTTTGATAGTGTGAGCACATATATACTACTTGGTGCATTTACAGTACAGCACACAATTCAGCTTTTATTCATTAGCCTGGTACACATCTCTTTGTAGCGTAGAAGCCTGTGAAACAGAATGAAAACATCATTACTGGGTTGGTTTCAGACCCCAAAATTTTTGTGGGTGATAGTTCAGTTAGTGAGCTTATACGTTTACTTAAAATGGGATGTTGATGAGTTTTTATTGAAAAAAAAAATCTTGAGTTTTTTTTTAAAACACCCATTGTAGAAAAAAACTAAAAACAAATAAATCTAAACTAAAAAATAAACTCAAGCACGAAATCAAACGTCGACGTGCATAGTAAGAGTTTAAAGACGATTGGTTGGAAATATTGTCCTACAGAGTTCAAGTTAACTGTTGATTGTGGATTAAATAGTGTTCAGATTTTGGGGAAAAGATAGATTGTACTTGTTCCCTTAAGGCTAAAAGAAAGAATACCTATTCAGGATTACAGGGGACGATTCACCCCGCTGACCTCTTCTCAGCTATTTGCCGTTGGAGGCTTTTTCTTACAACTGGAGAAATCCAAGTCTGAAAAAAAGCAAAACACACACACACAGAAAACATTGGTTGTTACAAATTTGAAAATAATAATAGAAAATATTAGACAACCTTGCAAATGAACATCCATAAATCCCAACTTTGGAAAATACCCTTCTAAAGTTGCATCAAATGTTGTGTTATATAGCTAAAAAGATTACAGAAAAGAGACATGCTTACATATTGTTCTTCTTGAGGGTGAATATGAAAACAATTCCAGAATATAGAGAATTTAGTGAAGTTGTTGAACCCCTTCCTCAAATAACTAGCCAAAACACATAAATTATAATAATACGTTTGGCATGGCACTCTAAACCTCTAGTTTAGCAAATCTCATACAGTTGGCTGAGCTGAGGTTTCCTGTCAGATAGGTTTGTTCAAAAATGTAGAGCTCTGATGTCACTTGGGCAAGCAGAAAAGTCAAAGGGGCGGAAAAAAAGGTACTGACAACTTCCATATTATAGTATATACACTCAAACTACACCTTTATATCCCGCTTCCAAAAAGTGGAAAAGAGATTTGTGATTTTCCAATGTCATATATACTTACGGTCCTGTGTTTCTGTGTTGGCAAAGCACTCAGTGTAAAGGCAATGCATGGTGTGACACAAATTGTCCAAAAGAGATTTTGGCGAAGCAGACCTCCAGCTGGATTCAGGCACTCTGCCTGACTCTTCTGTTAAACAATCCCAAATGTCCTGGATTGCCCCTGGAAGCTCCTGCTGGAATGCCTGCACACAAACAATCACCAGACTTTTCAGTCATATTTCCGTCATGGCAGTGTGAAAATACCTCACGAGAAACTGAACTTGTTTGACAAATGAAATAAGAATTCCCAACATTTATTACAATGGCAAATTCGATGAGTGTTTTGTAATGAATCCGGATGTGTTGAAAAGAGAAACGAGCAGCTAACTTGTGACTGATGAAGTGATTTGCAATCCAGACAGCAACATTATTTTCATTAGATCAGATTGTCAGTTGAAGCTGAATTTAATGCATGAGCAGTAGCAATAGGCTGTCTTACTGGCTTCTTATCTAGATGGGCAACAATCTGGGTCCAGTAATGACTACCACGCTTTAAAAAGTTACTGTTTAATTTGTACAACTGCATTGATTTGAGGGAAGTTGCAATTTGGAGTCAATGAAATCATTATAAACTTATCGGGCTTATCTATTACAAGGCTATTATTTACCAGAAGAATAAACAAAAGGGTGCGTATAGGGTAGCGTAATCTTACAATAGTATTATGGGGGGGGTTAAGGGTTGTGTGACTCATTCACAAATAGATGAGCAAAAAGTCTTTATCTAATCTATATGTTTATTGTATATATATAGTTTGACATTACTTGAAAAATCTCCAGTTTTGTAGATGGTGCAGCTACACTCACATATCCAAACTGGGCCACCATCACTTTATTGTGAGAGTAAGACCCTTTACACATTTTTTGGGTATGTGACAAGAACATTACACATAGGATCACATGTCCAACATGTTGTGTGTGGTTTTCATGCTTTGATTCTTTCTTGTTCTATTTCTGTGGACTTGAAGGCCTAGTGCCAATATTTGACCAAATTTACTAACTGGAGAACTGGCTTTGACAAAAAGGACCACAATGAGTCTCTGATTTGCGTTTTGCGACAAGCTATACATATTTGTGCGCCCTCTTTTTGTTCAGTAATTCAGCTTCCAAACAATTTATACTTATGAGGGTCACCAGGTAATTTGGGCATAAACAGTGGTAATTGACTTGAGAGCCCTAGCCCATATGTCAAGTATCATGTTTCCCAGGCCCATCATTCTAAACAAATCCCCCCAAGCCGCCATTTTATAACGACATTTAAACTTCCAACCCTAATCACATCATTAAAAAAAAAGGCAAAAGAAATGTTCCTCCTCATGATGACTGCTCTACCCTTATTCCTCTCTGGACCCGTTTGTGTATTCATTCCAATGAATCTTGAATAGGATAAATGTGACATCCGTCAGCTTTCAAATGTCCTTGGAAGCTTGCGTTCCAAGGCAAACTCAATCATGTGATAAATTCCTTTAATCAAGGAGCCACTTACATGTCAGAGAAGCCTGACCTGCGTCTTACCTCTGGAGGATGCGACTGCACAAAGACTCCCTCGGCGTCTTGAAGACGTCTCTCCAACGTTGTCGTGTAAGGACGTGAAGGATGTCTCTCTGGCAACACCCGGATAATCTAGAAATTGAATGTTAGATGTTCTAGACAAGCCATGCATGATTTAAAAATCATTATTTGACTGATAATAAAGATTTCAGGCAAATTGGTAGCCTACACAGCCATAAATCGAGTTTGTTTGCTTATCATTGACCATACAGACTTTCTAATAGATGGCTAAATATTGTGGATCATGATTACACAGCAATGTTCTCTAAAATTTTATATATTAGAGCAAAATGCGGGCTTACAAGGGATGTCCTTGATGCAATCATGAGGTCAGAAATTGGAAGTCCAGAAAAATATGTTGTTTTTACAGATACAGATTTTTTTTAATGTATTTTGGGGGCTAAACAGCAACAAATTGATCAAGGATGCATGTGTTTTGTTTTGCAACATTACAAAATATACAAAAACAGAGGAAATTGAAGTAAACAGGGTGAAACAGCAGTGAAATGTTATGTTGGCTATAATGGGAAGCTATCATAAGAATAGCATGGTATAAGATTGGTCCTCAAAAAAGGACATAGACTGGAATTTGAGTCAAAAAAAATATGTGAACTAGGATAACCCAAACGCTTACCCTTTTCAAGACGCTGTGGTTTACAAGGAACCACATCCTCTGTAGGTGAAGTTCTTCTAAATCATTCACCTGTAACTTCTAAAAGAAGATGAAGCGGTGAGAACCAGCCGGGAAAAAATCTTTAACTCGGACACTGTAATCAAGGGCTTACCATTTTCCTAATGTTAGATATTTTAAAAATTTCCTCTTGATGAACCCTAATGGTGTAGTTGACAGGAAAATAATGCTTCTGCAAGAAATCAAGAACACAAAATGTTGTTTTTATCCACAATGTAATTATCAGCAACTTAAATATAATCTGTCACGTATTTTTTTCACATTTACTCTATATTGTTCATTTATGAAGGAATTTCTTGCATCATATGTCATTATGATATTTCCACTGGTTGAAGTGGTCATGAGTATTTAATTTTGATGTGTGTAAATTATTTGCGATTATTAAACTTCAATAAAATGAATTGCAACCTGAAATTTTTTCATCCATGTGTTTTTTTTTTTTAAAGAGAAACAAATCAAACATTTCATGTAGTCTTTTATGAATAAGATTAATTTTGGCTTTATAATTGACACATTTTTGAATGCTGGAACATGTAATTTTTTTTAAAGTCATATTAACCCCAAAAATAATTAAATAATTGAAAGAAAATTAACAAGAAAATATTAATTAGAATTTTAAGCTATCCATCTCAGTGGTGCAGACATCCACCCCAATGAATTACATCATATCACATGCTTTCTTACCATGTATCGTCGCCTGTGGCTCAGACTTTCATTAAGTGTCCTCAAAGGAGTGCACATGCTTGGAGGTGTTGGTGCCATTGAAACAGGCAGGAGCAGAAACAGGCCTTTAAAAAAAAAAAAAAAGAAACAAACAACATTAGAAAATATGACATGGAATGGAAGATGAATGAATGAATGAATAATAAACACAGTTCTGCTTCACATATATAGATTAAACAGCTGTCTGAGACAATGTATTTTTGATCTAAAAAAAAAACAACAACATCTTTTTGAATAGGTAAAACACTTAAGTGCAATCTAATAGTGTAGTGGTTCACTCATCTGACTTGGCCGCTCAGTGGCGGTGTGATTGTGAGTCTGATTGCTTGTCTGTCAGTGGTGCACAAAACCAAGGAAGGTATGATAACTTGAAGAGTCTTATTGATTAATTTATCCAAAGATATATGGTCAAATTTAGGAGAATAATTGAAATAATGCAATTTCCTTGTTGAATAGATTTAAAAAAATCTGGGTAATAAGGAATAAATAAAAAAAACACATGTGGATGTCCGGTTTGACAATTCCAAACAAGCCTCTTCCTCGACCATTGTGAGACCACCCAGAAATATATGAAATAGCTTGTGAGGAGACAATGAGCAATCAAGAGAAAAAAAATGATTTTGATATTTAATTACATTACAATAAGATAATGTCACAGAACAAAAATGGACCTTCTGATCATATCTGCCAAATTCCTAAAGCATTATCACACACGTTGAGAAGACTTTTTGGCACATATTGAAGCCTTGGCTTGGCTTATTACCTCCCAGTGTTAAATATAAATAAATAAAAACATAAATTAAAGCTGTAGAATTGTCTTTTGGCTGAATACATGCAAGGTAGAATCAAGCCATTTAAACTTTCCATCAAATCCTGCTTTGTCAGTGCAGCTTTAAGTCATTAATGCATCTTTCTCCCGCGCTTCCTTTATAGAAAGTTGCTGTTAGCAATGAGTGACATACCACATAACTATTCCAGTTTATGTCTATGATCTCTCTTCAAGCCAAGCAAAATATCTTCAGAAAGCACTGATCTAACCTGAGTTCATAGACTTCTAGAGTACAAATGGTACATGCTTCTCCCACTATTTACGAGCATTCCTGTAGGACACGCACGTGACTAAAGGCAAAAACAGATTAGTGACCAGGAATCGGGACACTAGAAATTGCATCATGATACATATATCTGAAGTTAATTTTTTAAAAGAACTTCTGTCTTTGATTTAAGATCTTAAAAAAGAGGCTTACTGTTGACATGAATAGGATGCTAGTGTGAAGGAGTGAGTAATATGAGAATTGCAAAGGTCATATATCTAACAGATGTCTAAAAGCTTTTCCTGTTAGTGCACTTGTCTCAACAACACACAGCATCTATCTGTATAAATGTCTGGCTTTTGAAGCTATATGTCTTAATATTGCATTTTATTAGCCCTTTGTATAATGATGGAACTGTATATCTTTAACAAACTTTAAAGTCCCACTTTAACATCAGGTGATATTTTACAGAATCCGATAAATTGCCCGTACCCCGTAGTCTTTTTTGATTGGGAAATAAACAAAGTGTTTGTCTTCTTTATATCTTTTTTTTCTTGGCTTGTGCTAACCTCCAGAGGATTAGATTACATATCAATCACAAGCCAGTCGTGGTAGGAAGCCAAAACAGTCTTTGCGTAAAATGGCAAGAGCCCAGAGCTGAAAAGTTTAACATTTTCAGAAAGTAGTAAATATTTTACATTGAAACACCAGGAAGAATCTCCTCCGTATAATTTTACTCTTGGGTCAAAACAGAGTGGTATTCGCCAATTGGGAACAACTTAGGTTCATGTGTTTTTCTCTGTCTGGGGATGTGTACTTATAGTCCTTCAATATGTCTAGCCTACATGGAGACTTGAATTTAACTGGATTTCACTTCAAATGTAATTATTCAATTTCATGTTTCTTCCAAATCACTATTCATCTCTGTTCTCCACTCGTTTCCCTGATGTGCTCATAAAAAGGCAAAAAGACGATCCAATGACTGCAGTGTTTAAGAGAGAGAAGCATGATTAAATAATTAGCTGCCAGTGACATCAATTGACTTCAATTCATTTCTAACAGTGACGGCTGTCAATAAGCTGCTGACAGTGATAAATGTTGAAATTCTAGGGCGGTCCTCCTCTAAAAAGGAACTGTTCTATACGCCTCAAAAATCAATGAATAAATAAATAACCACCCAGAACAAACAATAGCAACAACCCATGGTGATAGCAACTTCATCCTTTTGGCTCTTTATTTCAGCTGGAACTGGGACTTTGGTCAAGGTGAAGGGAACAATGAACACTTCCAAATTAGTGTCAGTATAAGAAGAATAGCCCTGTGATTCTGCTGGAAAGGAAACAATCACAGGCAGAAACTAACTAAAACATCTGCAGCATTCAGAGATCATCAAAGAGAGTCTAAATTGTGGCAGATGTATCCAGACTCCTATTGAACATGAGTTTGGACATTTTCCACTTGGAACAAAGACATATCTACTGTGGAGTTGGTATATTCTCCACAGGCCTGTGTGGGTTTCCTCTGGGTACTCCAGTTTCCTCCCCACATTCCACAAAAATGCATGGTAGGCTGGTTGGAACCTCTAAATTGCCCATAGGTATGGGTGTGAGTGGACACGGTTGTCCATCTTTTTGTGTCCTGCGATCGGGTGGACACCGATTCAGGGTGTCCCCTGCCTCTGGTCCGGAGACAGCTGGGATTGGCTGAGATTTCTGTCCATGTTTTTCCCCATTTGGCATAAAAAAGACATGTACCGTACAATATAGGGACATGATGGTTTGCATTTGGTGGTACTTACTGATTGATAGTTAAAAAACAAAGTTTAGCCTGGATACCTGTGAATCTGTCTGTCCAGGGAGAAAAGTTTGAGAACAGCACTCTATAAATTATTAAAACATGGACTCTTATGCACACAAGGTCCAGCCACTCCAGTCAGAGGACAACATGCAACATTAAAATGTTGGACTCATTTTCCAAGACTGATGGAGGACTTCACATGTGGGAGTGATTGTGATTTGTAAACCTATGTCACCTTGTGTTTATACTTTGATATGAAGTATGGTAAACAGAACAAACCTGTCTTTCTTTAATGCAGCTTTTCTCCAAAGTATAGCATCGCTACCATAATGAAAATGGACTGAGACGTGTCTAAACATATTGCATTGAAGGACATTGAAAACATTTGGTCTAGAATGCAATCTGCTTCTCATGTTAAATGAGAAGCAATACATTGCAGACACAATCCAGCCATTGAATTTGTTCAAAGTTCTAAACGGACAATGGCCGTGAAGGGCAATTTGTTTTGAATAGGCCCGTACGAGTGGGTAGCACTCAGGACATCAAAAATTATAGCAACTCAAATACAGATTTTGACGCGAGACAAGAAACAAATCAAACAGGAATGCTTGAATGGAAATGTGTTTGTGGTGTCAGGTATAGCACTTTTATAGCATCTGCGATACTTATCTATACTTGTCTGTATTCTCACTCTCTTGCTAATGTGACAATGAATAAAGTTATCTAACCTAATGGATCCTAATGGATATCCATTACAAATACTGATCCAGTCATTAATCATCAGGAAAAAAATCACCTAAAAAACATATTGAATATCTGCTTTAGAGAGCATCACATCTTATACTGGCACAGCTGATTTTGATGAAAACTCTCACAAGTGTTTTGCTACAGTAAACTACTATTGTTTACATCCAGGTATGCAATTCTGGGACTGAGCTTCCCATGTGAACATCCTGATGTTTATCTTCTTTCAGCTCCTGTTTGCAGACTGAAAGCTCTCATTCCATGGACCAAACAAGAATAATTTGTAAAAAAAAAAATGTGACCGAGGAAGAAGAGGATGTGACAGAGAAAGAAATGCTTCTGGTCTTTTTTCGAATTGATGGCATCTTACCCGAGAGGGCTCCCAGCAGGTGGACTGGGGTGAACCGTTGGACCATACTCTTGCTTTCAATTCCTCAGCTCCAGAGTGCTTTGAATTTAGCACAGTGTGCGTCCTGTGATGTATTTGTAGCACATATAGGAATATATGTGTATATGTGAGTCCACGCGCAGAGCGAGTTCTGAAAACTGCTGCAACACGGGCCTCTTCAGAGGGTGGTCAGCGCGCCAAACAGGTGGTTGGCATCAAGTCTTCATTGCAATCCAAGTACATGCTGGCAGCTGCAATTCATACTTTGGATACTGGAAGGATTTTAAAAAGCAAAATGGGAAATGCTGTTAGACATATGAATAGAAAATAATCATTTTGACTCATTCAGTGTAATTGATGGAGGACTTGGATGCAGTCTAACCAATTGAGCGTGAAGTGAGTGCAATGCTTGGCTGCCAACAATAAATACCTTGTTGAAACAGTCTCAAATTGTTATTTACAAATAATAAGAAAAAGAAAAGATGACGTGAGGAGTGAATTGCGACCAAAACCACAAAATGTTCAAGTTTTTAAGGAAAGTCTCATCTCTATTTGGCTCAATCTGTGTCCCACCATCACATGTAATGTTCATTCCTTCATTTTATGAATTGCTTATCCTCACAAAGGACGCTGGGGGTGCTGGAGCCTAACCCATCTGACTTTGAGCACCAGACAAGGGACACCCTGAATTGTTGGCCAGCCAATTGCAAGGCAAATGTGTAGTGAATACAAAAAATAAGTTGAATTCCTTTTGTGCGAGGAGTACAAAGTAAATTTAATGTATATTTGTCTTTATAATTGGAGAAATTTCCATGTAATGTAATTGTAATGTAATGTGTTGTGCACTTTCTTGGACGGCAGAAATGACCATACTTTCACACATAAGGTGCACTTAAGAGTATAAAATGTTCTCAAAAATTGCCCATTTTAAGTACACTAAATTCCAAATTCGGTATATATCATTGTATGACCCTGACTGCTTGACTATCTTATTGGGCACCACTATCTGCAATCTGTGGTTCTTCTTTATCTCAGTGACTTAAAATCATTATTTCTGTTCATTAGATTACACCGATAATTTCCAATTTCCTTTCCACTTCCCCCTGAAAAAGTGCTGAATGCCAGTGGACAATTTCGTTCCGTGGTTCAATTTAATTTGACTTGAGTTGCTTCAAACTGAAACAAATATGATCGCTTTTCACAAAGAGATGATATTGTTACAGACTTTCCTCACCTGGGAAGGAATTTGAGAGTGAATCCTTCATGACTACAGTAAAATGGGGAAAAGGTCAGGAGGTCATTTGGTCATTTGACTTAATACTTTGACGCTGTCTCTTTAGAACTAGGAGAAAATGAGCCTCACTCAACACACCAGACAAGGTCAAGGGCCACTTGGGCTTTAAACCACAACACTCTACCACTCTATCCGAACTCCAAAAATACTACAGTAATCCCTCGATTATCACGGTTAATTAACACCAAACAGGGCCACAATAAACGGAAAATCGCAAAATAGGGTCACCCCTATTTAACTACTACTTTTTTACAAATTATTAGCAGAAGAAAATCGCAAAGAAGTGAATTCCCGATAAGTGAAGTCGCAATATTCAAGATAAGAATGTATTTATAGATGAAAAGTTAAAAAATTTAGCACTGTTGGTGCACCCAAAGCTCTTTTCCATCCAAACATGTTTCCCAAAAGATTTGAAAACGTCTTGGTTATGTGTGATTGAAAGCATATTTGATCCTTTGAAATCAGCAACAAATTCATATCACAATAGTGACAAGCAATGTTCTCTATAAACTGCACAATTGCGCACTACTGTCGACTTCTCTGCGCACGGCGCACACAATAAAATGAATTGTAAAAATAAATGAAAAAACACAAAAAACTACAACTGTTTCTTTGCCATTCTGCAACGAAACTCAGAGTGGCAGCCTGTCACTGACTAACGACAAGAAAACGATAATTACGGATACATTTATGACTAACACTGTGTCCAGCCAATGATACACATGATCGTCTGCTTTTCTTGGAGACCATCAAACATCCAGCTACAAAGATTTTGTCAGGACAAGCTGGCTTATTTGTTCCTTGGGTTAAAAAAGTTAAAAAAATGGGAGTGTAGTTGATTAATTCCATGAATTGTAGGTCATTTTAGTCACAGAAAGACCAGAAAAAAAAGATAATAGGAAACAAAGTCAGCAAGCAGGGAACAAAAGGACAGAGAGGGAGCATGAAGGACGTTTGCGTCTTTGTTGAGAGACGCAAGAGAAATGACAGGTGTCTGAGCTTTAACCTGAGGGGAAAAGGTCAGAGGTCACACGCCTTTGACACTTGGGAATTTACAACAATTTCCCTGGAAAAGTTGCTTCAATAAAGATAAAAAAAACGTTGTTGTTCACATGAAAATTGACAATATGCACGTGTCCAAAGTTATATTCAGATGTCCAAGAGCCATGGTCAAAATCTGCCTTGATAATTGTTATGTTATTTTTTTATATCAGCAAAGAGTAAAATTGGCAAATTTGAGACTTCTTCTAAACAGGCGCAAATGTGTACCACACCTGGGATCCAGAAATCATAAACTGATATGGCAACGTCTTACTTTGCTCTATTCTCATGTTACAACGGCATTTGTGAGACATTTAAAACCTAAATTAGCAGATTTAAAAGAAATGTTCACAGGGAAACAAGACTTTTTATGCACACAACCCAAGACGGACTTTGTCTAAACATCAAAACATTTGATTCAGTGCAAAAGTCAATTCCTGCAGCCATGAGGTCTATTTTTGGGGGAGAAACTTTGTCAAAGAATCTACTGCAACTCCATGATTGAGGACAATTTTCTCATTTAAAAAGTGCTTGATTATGTTAACCCACTGATTTCAAGTATGTTTACTTCAAAGGAAGTATTTTCGTGATTACATTTCAATTCTGGAATACCTTTGAGCTACTTGATGGTGTAGCGGTTCACTCGTCTGACTTTGGTCTTAGTTTGTTTTCCTCTTTTCCCGCACCTGGATTATCTTATTGGGTGGGGCTGAGCGACACACTAGTTTTGGTAAAAGACCTCTCGGTATTTAAGGTCTCCTGTCCAGTCAGTGGCTGTCGGACTATTGCCTTGCTTAGCGCTGTGTGTGTGTGTTATACGGCTAGCCAGGTTTTCCTGGCCTGGTCTGGTTGTAGTTTTTTGTTATGATTATTTTGGTAATAGGTGTTCTGATATATTGCAAATCCTTACTTTGGACTTTCTTTGGACACTGGTGGCGGATTAGGTTCAATGACACAAGTACACAATAAATTCTAAGTATAGTCTAAGTTTCAGAGCCAAATTTTCCCACAAACACAATAGTTGCTAAGGAGAAGTAACATTTTCTTTTTTATTCATTTTAGAGGTTGCAATTTAAAAGACAAAATTATTGTTTTTGGAAAATTGTTGATGTAGCATTGGGAATGTGATATGATTATCTTTTTGACTATTCCAAAACCTCCATTTTTCTCTGTGACTCATTTTGCTCTCTCAGGTCACATATGGTTGGCAGACATGCCTGAAAGAAAGCAAAGCGGCAGGACTAAGATCACTTATATATGATTTGAGTAAGAGGCAAGTATAGACATATATTTGTTCATGGGGTTAGAAGGTTCTGATTTCTGGCATCCCCAGTGCATCGCATATCAACTTGCAATCCTATTCAAACAGTGCAAGGAGACAGCAAGAGTTGGAGAAACATTTCACCTAGAATCTCAACATATGAAGTGTAAGTTAGCAAATATGTCTAAACCGGAAATGTCGTTTTGGCACCTAGGAGACAGAGAAAAGTAAACCTCAGCAGCCAAGCTTTACCGCATTGAATGAGGAGGATAACAACACTCTTCCAAACTGAGATAAAGCATCATTGGGGCTCATTGTTTTATTGCCATGGCCAAAGCTCAATGTTAACATAACATCCTATACAGTTTAAATAGGGTCTGACAGTAAAATGAGGCAAAGAGCCAGCATGTTGTTCAGCCTGATCATCAAATATTGATGCCTTAACAACATGGAAACGTATACACACGCAAAATGAGTCACATGTTGACCTATATATTTTTTCACTTCAGATGTGGATTTCTATGAATGCCGCGTCTGTCCATGAATGAAAAAAGGAAGTAGGAAATGACTAACCATGAGGAAATTATAACCACGTAAGTCCACCCGTTACTTATGTAGAAAAGTGTTGGAAAAGTTCCGAGACTGTTGTTACAAACAAGAAATAATGACTGTTGGGTCATTCTATAGGAGCTCAAGCGAATTGAAAAATGTTTGCAGGTGGCCAACTCCGATTTGTATCAAATTTATTCTGAAGATGCCCTTCCATTAATCGAGAACATATGGCTTCATTTGGTGCCCAAGGCCAATTTGGCCCAGAATTCCTCCATTTCTTTTCATATCAGCTTACTGGTAGGCTGGTTGAACACTCTGAATTGCCCCTAAGTGTCCAATTGGCCGGACACCGATTCAGGGTGTCTCTCGCCTGGTGCTCGTAGTGGGCTGGGTTAGGTTCCATGAAGGCGGTGGGATTGCACCAAGGGGTCACCATGCTTTGCTTTGCAAAGGTGATGGATAGATGGATGTTTTCCTTTCCGCCACATTTTTGAAGGCTATATTAACACATTCACTGCTAATACGACAAGGGACATCCATCCATTTAAACTGGGAACGCTACATTTTTTAAACATCATTATTTTGAGTCTGTCAATGTTTGATAATAAACATTTGTTAAGAAAATCTCGGTGTTGCTTGCATTGGGGGGATATACCACATTCCTCACACCCATATAACAAGTTCCCAGATGTCAGGAATGACGAACATACACAAGGTTGCATACATGCTGTGCCAAATGAGAAGTTTCATTTCCAAACATGAATACTATATCTTCATCAATTTTTACGTTCCACTTATCCTCACACGGGTCGTGGCGGTCTCTGAATCAGATGTTAGCCAATCAAAGAATAGATTAAGATTAACGGCCATGCGGGCACACTAGTCATATGTAAGGACAGTGATGAAACTCCCTGCCATGCATGTTGTTGGGATGTGGGTTGAAAATTGAGTTTCCGAAGAAAACCCACATGGGCACCAGGAGAACATGCAAACCCCACGCAGGAAGGTCGCCCCCAACTGGATATTGAACAGGAATATTTGTATCTTTGATCAAAATATCAAGAATTCCTTATCTTCTTTGCATCTGTACTCATTTGTAAAGAGTTTGCATGTGTGTGTGTGTGTGCATGGAGGCAGCAAAGTGAAGCCAGTTTGTGAGAGATGAGCAAATTGTCACGGTTACTTAACCCTGAAACGCAAACCTAAAACATATGCATGAGTGAGTATGCAGAACGTTTGGAAACCCCAGCATTTGGATTTGTCCGGTCTCCTGCTGGGATTTCATGACAAAGTGGTATTGGTGGGAATGTATGATATCAACTTTGGCCCAGATGTGGTTAACCAGTCAATCCTTTTCACTTTAAAAAAAAAAATGGAGTGGAGTGGTATAAAAGAAAACCAAAATTTTTCTTAAAAGCATATGAAAAGAAATGGATATGACTTTACTCTTAAAAAAACAATAATAATTATTATTATATTTTCTAGTTTGGCAAAGACATTTTTCTTGTATGATTTTAACACCAATAGTGAAAGATTTAGGAACTTGAATTTGTTCAAGATGGGGAAAAAGTAGTCAGTCAAGGTCAAATGGTTGCAGCCAAGGAGTGTTATGCCTCAATTTAGAAAGTTCCCACATTCAGCTCAAGGAAGAATCCATTGATAAAATATCTTGCCTTGCTTGAATTTATACAACGCAGAAAATATCTTATCAAAGTACTTAACAGCGTAACCATTTTATGACACTTAAAACATGCATGCCACAGTCCGAGTGTCCAACTTAGCATCAAAAGTCAGATGCACACAGATCTGGCTACATTTATAAAGTTAGAATTAGCTGAATCACATGCATTAAATTAAATAATGTGAATACATAACTGGTGATCTAAATCAATGAGCCCAGCGGCTGCTTAAGAATCAATTTTAGTCACTTCTCACCATTGAAAAAAAGTAGTCCTATGAAGAAATATTGCTGGGTGGATTCAAATCTCAATGAAATCAAATGGGCAACAGGTGACATCTAGTGCCAGCCACACTTGGTTATAACACATCATAAAAAGTCTTAAAGGGCAAGTGTCTATTTTATAATAATAGTAATTTGCCTCATGAAGACCAGGCTTACAAATAAATATTATATGGACTTCACATTTTGGCTCATCTAGGTCACAATATTAACATTTAATACTTAATGACCATAAATATTTTGTCCACCTATGAAGACTCCAGATCTATCTAATTATTATATTATTTATTGTATTATTAATCAATATTTTTTCAGTTTCAGTTTTCTTTCTCTTCTTTTTGTAGTAATCAACTCGTTGCCTACCATTGAAGACAATAAACGTCCAAATAATTTTACCTTGGAGGACTAACAGTTAAAAATTAATTTCTCGGGCCCAGTGCCAGCACTAGTCATCAAATCCATATTGACTGGGAGAGACCACCCTCTCCCAGTCAAAATGAATTGGACGTCCAGGAGCGGCAATGGCAGCCAATGAGAATAAAAAGTCCCCTCTAAAGGACTGAATACAAACGTATATCATATACTTTCGGTTTTGACAACCATCTACATCAAGGGTGCCAGACTCGGGTTGATTCGCGGGCCACGTAAACGTCAATTCGATTTCATGTGGGCCGGACCATTTTAGATATAATATTTAGATTATTTTGTTTAGAAATGGATAAAAATCCCTGAATATTCAGTATTTATAGATCTAAAACAATGTTTATTTTAGCTTTTTATATATATTTTTGGATTTTACAAAATTATTTTAGAACTAAAACAGAAAAAAATGATTAAAAATTACAATTATTGATTTAAAAGGGGAGAATTCGGGAAATTTAATATACATCTATACTTTTCATTTTAATTTGATCCTAAAACAGAAACTCATGATTTACTTTCCCGGGCCACACAAAATGATGCAGCGGGCCAGATTTGGCCCCCGGGCCGCCACTTTGACACATGATCTACAGCATCATGAATGAATCAATCAATCACAGTTTGAGCACCCCTGCAAACAATTTACAATTAGACAAAACGTGGGCTCAGGTGTTGAACAATTCTGCAACAAAATATGCTTAAATACAAGCAAAACACACATTAGTGCCGTTCATTAAACCGATTTGAAAACTTTTAAAAAACAGGCAAAACACCTCAATGATGGCACATTACCTTGTTTTTAATTTGAAGCCCCAAAACTTGTCAGGTGCGTCCAAGTCGATTACTCGCAACTTGAGTTATGAGATGATAGCAAATCCTTTGAGAAAAGAGCACGTGCAGAGTTCCTTAGAAGTCCATCACTTGCTCCGTCCGTTCCTGCGTGTGAGCAGTGACTTGGAATCAAATGTGAAACTGTCTGACGCGCAACAGGTTATCCTGTCAAAAGATGACTTGCGCACCCACGCTTGCCTTTCAAAATAAACGTCGTCAAACAAGTTTTGTGCTCTGAAGATGGAAAAACCTTTCATTTGGTATTGGGTGGGAAAAGGATGATTCAGTTAAGAGTGTTTCCGTTCACTTTTATGAGGGCGTAACCTAACATCGCGGTAGGCGAACTCAACCGGATTGCAATAAAAACGTTTATTTTGAAAAGTTAACATAATGTCTGTGCTGTCTAAAGGGAAGCTTGCTGTGGGATGACACCTTCGATTGTCAGCCCTCACCCGCGTTCTCGTTTTTTTTTTTTACCTTTTGTAACAACGTGTTTGACCACGCCCACCAAACGAACCCCCTTTTATCACCTCGCTTTCCTCCTCCCCGATATCTCATTTAATCTTTTAAAAGACACTTGCACATCTAATATTTTCTCATTTGTTGTTTTTGAAATGTTTTTAATCCTTTCATATATTGTTGTTTTGTTTTACTTGTTAAATCCAAATGGAAATTCATGCAAACATTAAGTTCAATTTGTAATGTTCTATTATTTGTATTTATTATATTAAATTGAATAAAAATTACAAGGACAAAAGAGGATTGGGACCAGTGGACGTTTTCTATCAGCACCCTCATTCATAATTTCCCCCAGAACATTAAAAAGACTTTAAAATCAAGATCTTGGCCACCTTTTTTTCTGTTTATTTATTTATTTTTGGCTGGCCACAAATTCAGGGTGTCCCCCTCCCCAACCCTGGTGCCCATAGTTAGCTGGGATAGGCTCCAGCAGAGGGTGCTAAGCAATTTAGAGTGTTAAACCAGTTAACCATGGATGTTTTTGGAATATGGGAGGAAACCAGAGTACCCGGAGAAAATCCACGCAAGCCCGGGGACAACATGCAAACTCCACACAGGAGGACCCACATGAACCAAAATATGACGTCAACATACGTAGAGCCCAAGTTTTCTTTTCTATTTTCTATCCTCATAAGGGCTGCGGGGGGTGCTGGAGCTTGTTCCAGCCAATTATGGGCACCAGGCGGAGGACACCTTGAATTAGTGGTGAGCCAATCGCAGGGCACAAGGACAACTAGTCATGCTCACACACATCTCAAGGCCATTTACAGTGTTCAACCAGCCTGCCATGCACGTTTTGTGGATGGGGAAGGAAACCAGAGCACCCAGAGAAAACCCACACAAACCAGAGAAAACACGCTTAACTCGGAACCTGGGATTGAAGCCTCGATCTCAGAACAGTGAGGCCGACCCACCAACCGCTAGTCCACTGAGCCGCCTGTTTTTTAGTTTTTAGTTTTTTTGTTTTAATCCCCAAAAATAGTCACTTGACATGTAATGGGTTAACAGCTTTAAAGTCTTTTTCTCGCTCGGGGCTGCGTCAAAACGTTCAGTGGGCTTTGCGTAGCATTTCAGTGTTGTCTGACCACTGTTTGAAACTTGACACATATCAGTGACAACTTTCTGAGTAAACCCGCACGGACTGACGAGGAGGAAGGATTCACCCCTGAGGACATCTGGTTAGGGGGGAGCACAAGGAGACTTGCTTGTAAAGCCAAAGCACAACTACAAAAAGCAAAGGAGCTTAAAAATTCAAAATAACGCAAACGTGAAATCGGATTTGAGAGCTCAACTATGAACGCCATGAATATTAGTCACACTTTTAAACTGCTCTAATCAAGTTTATGGTCAACCACCACTACAATGACAGTGTGCTGTTAATGTATCTTTACTTTTCCAAAAATATTTGCACAAGAAGAGGACAGAAATGACGTGAAAAGAACTACATGACATAAATATTGCTTGTTCTACATAAATAAGGTAAAGAATGTTGGGTTTCTCAAAAAGGCCATGCAGAGAGTGATTACCACTGCCCTGAAGATCGTCGGCTGCTCTCTGCCCTCACTGGAAGACATTGCCAGCCCTCGTTACCTCAGCAGAACATTCTCGGGGACCCATACCACCCTGGTCACAACCTGTTCCAGCTGCTGCCCTCTGGCAGACGCTACAGGTCTCACAAAGTACGGACAAATATGCCTAAGGATACTTTTTTTCCCACAGCCATCAGGAACTTGCGGTAGCATGACACACAATGCCTTCTGTGTAATAACTTTGGGGTGAGGTAACATGAAGGACGTTGGGCAGTGATCTGCCTCCTACTGGCTGACTGAAGGTAAGTGAGGAGACAGTGAGAGGTAAGTGATCGTTTTCTTTTATCGTTGTCGGCATCCGCGAGGCAAACTTTTTCTGCAGTTGCCGGGATTTGGTTGCGCTCGGGCGGAAATACGATGTATACATCACGGCAGAATGCCAACGAGTCTGAAATGAAAACTTATTTGGGCCTTTTGCCTGTGGAGAAGCACTAACAATTTCGTCATACGCATTTATCTGGGTATGATGACAATTAGGGCTTTTGTCGAGTCAATAAAGATGACAAAGCCTATGTCCGATTATATATTATATTATAGACAAGAGCAAAGTTTAGGCAAATAAAGCTATGGCAGAGTGGTAGTGATTTACAGACACTTGTAAATGCTGTCTCGTGAGATTAAAAGGAATTTACTAGTCAAAAAATGGCCATGTGGTTTACATTAACTCCAGATTATTTTCTAAATTGTGTGACTGCAGCCAATGTGTAATGATATATGTGTTTTTTTTGCATTGAAACAACTTCGAGAAGAAACACATCATCTTGAGGAACACAATATAGACAATAGATTTTCAGAAGTTGATTTTTGATTGACAATACCATGTTAGTTTTTCCTCCAATGGTTTTAAGGTATCAGGATGTCTCTCAGTTCAAAAACTTTTTGGGGACCTTCAGCTTTCAAAACGACTATATTTGTCTTCTAATTAGATTGCAATTCTAAATTTTGAGGGTCCCAAAGAGTTGACTGGTTCTTTTCTCAGTAGCGATTTTTGACAGAGAACCAACTGATGGTAAGCATTGTTTCTAATTGGCGAGCCAAAATGTTTTTCTGCAAACGTAAACATGTCGGTACTTTGAGAGTTTTCTTTCAGGACATTCTGAGCAAAATCGGGACGATGAACAGAAGCTTTCGCTCATAGGCCAAAATCTCATGCAAACAATTGCCTACAATGAGAGGACTTTTTCAGCAAAAAAAAAAACCCTGCTCATCAAGCATTTTTTCCCAACAGCTGCTCTTAGAGCAGAAACCTAGCATACCAGGCTTGGATATTCTTGCTCGATCTTAAAATGCATTGTTCTTGAAACACACAGCCAACAGGGTCAACTTTCCTCTGAAAAAAATAAGTCTAGATTCCGTTCATTGCTCAGCTCTTTTGAAAACAAAAAGCCAATTTCAAGTAGGAAGTGAGTTTATTGATGCTGAATTAGTGAACCAAAGTATCTATTCATCAAATCTGATCATATCAATTTCATTGCTAGTCGAAAATAGCATTTTGTCCGTAGTTGAGCCGCTTTAAATAGCATTGACAGCTGATCGCAGATACACAAGTTATTCTAAACCTGACAAATCGCTAGATAGGATGCTATCATCTGAATGAATATAGAAGATTGAATCAGTCAAATTCTCTTAAAGATTTCTCATAATTTGTGAATGACAGCATAACTGATATGGAACTTTGAGCTACACTCATCTGAAAATGGAAAAAAATACTCCACGGCCTGGACACGCTGCCATTTATTTGATAGAGAATTGATTTGCAACGCGTTTTGATAACATGTGGAGTCCATCTGGCTGAAAGAAATACTCATCTCTAATGGTTAAATAAACTTTTTAAAAGAGCAGCACAATATTGTCAGCCAGGCCACCTACGATGAACTTGTGACAAAAATATGACAGTTATTGTGAAAGCATGAGCATCCAAACAATGGCCATTTTCATCATAACCAAGAATGGCCTTTGGTTATTAAAGTATATGTAAAATGGTATTTAAAAAAAGAGAGCATTGCTCATCTAGCACATGAATGACATTCCCTTCCTTAATGCAGACATCACAACAAAAAACAATTTTATGTTGTGATATTGGCAAGATATTGTGAGACTTCTCTAAGATATAGTCAAATTTTCAGATTCGTCTTCCTGTTAAAACTGTGCCAAGTAGAAAAGATACATTAACTTTATTAATTAAACATTTAATGTCTAGCGCTATCAAAAAGGACATTTCTCCGCATCAGAAAAAAATTCTTAACCAAATGTAGACATGGGAGTACATCTTCCCCGGAACTGAGACAGTGTTTTATTGGTGAACCACATGTTTCTGGTGGGAAGTTCTACAGTCACCATTTAACCAAAGTGTCTCAAGAATGGGCTGCGACTCCTGCTTGAACAAGACAACACATGCATCTCGGTTTCAAAGTACTTTGGCCTTGTAAAATAAATAGACAAAATATGTGGCGACTATTAACAAATGTTCTTTTTTTTTTCTTTCATGAGGATATTCAATGTCAGGGAGCATGTGCCTTTGCACATGATAGCGTGCGTGAAGATCGCCCCATTTGATAAATTCTAAAATCTCCCTTTGGCGTTTTGGCCTCATAATCAGATCGTAAATACTGTATCTTCCCTGCCGTGAACTCCAAGAATAGACTTCTTGTTAAACGTTACCCAAGTAAACACAACAGTAGCTTAACACCACGACAATTCTTCTAGCTCAAATTAGTGGCCATAAAGTTGTTTTCACAACAGAATTCATTTACTCTCATCATTTTAGTGAGAAGAATTTAGGAGCAAGATTAACGAGAAGGCGAGCAAAAAATGATAAGTTCATGGGGTTCAACAGAATGGCGTACATTACAAACTAATATTAAGTAGATTGAACTCCAGCCCTCTAGGCAGCCGGGTATATAAATGCATAAATATAAATACCAGCCAAAAACTGAATACTGTTAGCGTATAAATGTAGCTACTGCTATCAAATTTAACTGCAGTTCGATTGAAGAGTAGGCAAGAAGCTGGTCTTAATCAAATAAATTGTTGGAGAGAAATGATCATGCCAGATTGCTGTTTCTGAGCGTGACAATCTTTTACTGCCAGCTGAGATGCATTTAGCAAAAGATGAGAGCACTGTAGCACTTTCTACCCCATCGTGAGTTCATGAACTGAGAACAATTGTTTATTTGCAGGAATGCGTACTGAGTAACGTCCACAGAGGCTGAACCAAATCTGCACGATTTGTAGCATCAGATGTCAGAAGACAGAATTATTCAATTTCATTTGCAACATCCTAATCGAGTCAACGTGGTCAAATTGGAAAAGAAATTCTACGGTATTATTAAGATCTTGACCACCATTTCATGGATTCTGCCTTCATCTATGTGCCAGCAAACGTCAACTCAATGAGCCTTGTTTCAGTGCAAATGTGTAATCGTTATTTTAGTGTTGTTTGAGTACTGCTACTTCCAAAATTAGTCGGTTCCAGAACTTTATTCGTAACTTGAATATGTTGTAAGTAGAGCAGTACTTTTGTAAATTCTGTAATTCGTTCCACAGCTCTCAAAAAACTACCACTGATGATGAAAATGAAATATGCCCAAAATAATGTTACCAGGACAAGTTCAAAATAAAATAACGGATACAGGAAATGAATTGACGTTCCGTAAACTGAAAATACCTAGAGGCGTTTGTAAGTAGAGGTACGACTGTACGCCCCTTGATTATCAGCAATATTCTTAACGGTTAATGCGACTTAACATTGGTTATTCCAGGCCTTTGGCACTTTTTGCCATTTGGGGATTACCGTATGTTTTTGGGGAAAAAACCCCCAATTATTTTCGCTTTCCAGTTTGAAAATCATAATAGCCCGATCAAATGGAGCAAAGAAATAATACTTGGAGTAAAATTCCATTTTGGTTTAAACTGACCATCTGTATGTTGCTGATTCTCTCATGGGATTTTCCCCCTTCACTCAGCATTCAGTGACAAATGTTGTGGCGGTATTGGAATTTTACATTGCCCGGAACGTGTATTATTGTTTATTAATAGCTCCTCCAAGCGTGAAGGCAAGACGCATTGGTGTTTTTTTTTTGCTGCACAAACAACATAACCTCAAAAAATGTTGAATTGATTCAATGCGTTGATGGAGAGGCAATCCATGTGAGAGCTCACTGAGAGCCTCTTGTGTCTTGCAGACGAGACTAATGAAAAAGGACCAAACCTGCCTGATTAGGACTGATCTTTAATTGAGTTAAAATGAGTCCAATGCACTTATTTAGACATGCAACTCTCCTTGAGTACGTCTCCATGCAGACAAAGTAGTTAGTTAGCAGTAGTATATTGTCATCGTATATTTAGAGGATATGATTGAAGTTAGTTAGTGGTTAATATGTTGCCACACATTTCTGGGTTTAGATTTCAGTCTTTGAATAGTTCAATAGACACACACATGTACCTGTATTTATCTATCTGTATCTATCTATCTGTATCTATCTGTCTGTATCTATCTGTCTGTATCTGTCTGTATCTATCTGTCTGTATCTATCTGTCTGTATCGATCTGTCTTTATCTATCTGTCTGTATCTATCTGTCTGTATCTAACTGTCTGTATCTAACTGTCTGTATCCATCTGTCTGTCTCTATCTGTCTGTCTCTATCTGTCTGTATCTATCTGTCTGTATTTATCTGTCTGTATCTATCTGTCTGTATCTATTTGTCTGTATCGGTCTATCTGTATCGATCTATCTGTATCGATCTATCTGTATCTATCTATCTGTATCTATCTATCTGTATCTATCTGTATCGATCTATCTGTATCTATCTATCGGTATATATCTATCGGTATCTATCAATCGATATCTATCTATCGATATCTATCTATCTGTATCTATCTATCTGTATCTATCTATCTGTATCTATCTATCTGTATCTATCTATCTGTATCTATCTATCTGTATCTACCTATCTGTATCTATCCATCTGCATCTATCCATCTGTATTTATCATTTGTATATATCTATCTCTGTCTATCTATCTGTATCTATCTATCTGAATCTGTCTATCTGTAGTGGGGAAAAAAAGCATCGTCTCATCAAAGCTCTTTCTGGCATATCGTGCCTGCTTTTATAGAGTGCAAAAAAGAAAGAAAAAAGTAGTTTTCACTTCTGTTCGTATTGCTTCAAAATTAGCTTTTGTATTTAAATCATCTAAATTTATTTTCAAATGTTTCTATTTGCATGTCAATTGTGGGTCAAGGCTAAATGAATAAGTTTGACTTTACAAGTTTATCAGTCAAACTTTCTCTTCATCGGTGGACTGCGGACCCCCTAATGAGATGATGTGGAGGTGATGTTATTGCTTTGGTATGCATGCTTTGCTCGCTCTCAAAGTAACTTCGGAGCTTTTGACCAATTCGGAATTTGATACTGCCCTTAACCTTCTGGTCTCTGAGCTATTCATGTGGCGTTTGATGTAATTTACCAAGTTATCAATGTTAAATGAAGAAGAGAACAAGGGAGTGCTTGTTTTTGACTGGGAATAATCGGAAAGGGGAAGCAAATTAGTGGTGGCAAGCCAGGATCACAAGATAGGAGTGGGGAACATGGAGGATGAGGATGCTTGTCAATTAGATGAATGCTTAAGAACAAAGAGAAATGGTTAGAAATTGAATTTGTGGAGGATTGTGATGGAAGACATTGGCTGCACCAATTCAAATTTTGTTTTAAACATGCCTCAGGGAAACGTCCACTTCATTCAAAATGATGGGAGTTGATGGAAAGACCAATAATTAAGCAATACTAATGCTCAGTAAAATTTTGAATAGGATGTGGAAGGCAAGGATGTGTTCCTGTGAAGCTTTTGACAAGTGATGATTGTTATTGAATTGGGAGGGAATTTTTAAAGGCCCCCTACATAATAAATGACAATCCTATTGACATCCAGATCAAAGTGTCAGTGCTGACAGCTAGACCACCGACTTCGAATTGAGCAGCTCTCAAATTTCCGCCATTGGGATTTTGGTTTAAGTGCAGCAATCATAACAAGAAGAGTGCCTTCAAAGCCAGAAAGTAGTCATAGTGTGATGGAAAACGTCCTAACAAGGTACAGTTTCATTTGTGATTATTTGAACTTGCAAATCCTGTGAAGCCTTTTTGCAAGTCCAAAGAAATTGCACATCTGGCACGCGCTCTTGCTAGGATTCACACGGAAAAAAATGTATACTAGATTGGCCATGTGGTATATTCGTATCCAGAAGAGATTCCGTTTCGTAAATGAATAATTCGAACATGAAAACATTATTTTGTTTCCAAGTCTTTTTTCCTCGTGATATAATCAAAACACCTTTCTCGTGTTTTGGAGAAGAGGATCTCAAATAAGATTCACCTAGAGTCAAAGCCATGAAATTCCCTGGTGTTGTGCTGCAGACAAAATGTGTCGAGGCTAAACCTGAGCACTGTCGACCAGGCCTCCCTCTGAGCTCATGAACTTGACGGTCTCGGCCTGACGGGGCTCTTGGACCTTTCTTTTATTAGTGTTTCCATAGTGTTTTTTTTTAACTGGTGTTGCTGGTGTGTACGGCTAAGTGTGTCTTTGTGTGTCAGTGGGAACCAGGGAAGAACTCATTTCATCTGGGAGGAGGTAAAAGATCAGGATCCATTTGACATGATTCTATTTCATTTTTTTTTACTAGCGCACCAATAATCCAAAGGTATGTATTGAGTTGTTTTCCACTCAATGTCCTCTGAGTTACCGTAAAACCTTGAACTAATGACGGTATGTTCACAATTTTTTGGACTGAACATGATTAGCTATGGGGCCAAAGCTTTTCTTTGCAGTACTTAAAATCCGATCATACATAACACGGCATCAATTTGGCAGTGAGCAACGCAACATTGCGATGTTGTTCAGACATCTGCCGTACCAGCCAAATCGCCATTTTTTTGTGCGGACTGTCCAGAACAGGAAAAATGTACAGAGAGAATGGAGGTCGTTGTACAAAAACAAACGGTTCAGGGCCCTGTGTATCGCACTATTCAAGCTATATAATGATTGGCTAAGTACCGTATTGACTCGCATATAAGCTGCATTTGTTGGAGAAAAAAAATGACTGAATTGAGGGTACGGCTTATCTGCGCATAAAAAGACGACATTCACGAAACTGCAAGGTTACAGACGAAACGCCATAACACAAGATAATGAGGCCGATATGGTCATTAATTTCAAAATAGAGAAAAGATAAACAAATAAAACGTTAAAGAAAATGTATTTTAACGTCTATGAATGAAATCCAAGAAAAAAATATCAACCGAATCTTGTTTAAAATGTAAAAAGACTCAAGTTTACCTACCATTAAGAACCAGGGGACGTCTTATACGAAGGAAATTGTAAACGATTTTAAGGCAATTTCAAGGGTACGGCTTGTACGCAGAGGCGGTTAATATGCGATAAAATACGGTAGTTGTAATGGGCCCATCTTAATGACACGCCGTACGTTAAAATGCCAGTAGAATACTTATCGCATAAACTGTTGCCTTTGTGCGTGGGTTGTCCTCACATTCCAAAGATACCCCAGTGCCTCACAGGCTTGCATTCAAGTGGTGTAATTGAGGTAGATTCAATTAAATAATGAAGCATTTTATTTTGAAAGTCAGACGGTTATTTGATCTGGAGAAATCCCTCAAAGATTTTCACACTTTATGTAGATGTTATAGATGACTCAATTTTAATTTGATGAACATAAGTAAATATTTTTTTATGTGAACAACATTATCAACCAACAAAAAAAAGAATTAATTGTTAGATAATTTTTTTTTGAAATCATTATTAGACTAATGCTAATGATAGTCAATAAGTCTGGGGGAAAAAAATGTTTAGGACAACCCAACAGGGGATGTAACCTGAGCGTTCATCGTTTTTTTTAAGAATCTGCACGCTTTTCAGACATTCCCAAAGATCACGTGTAACAACAGACAATACTGAGTTTTTTTAGTATAGTAAACATGCTTGTCACAACCAATTAGAAAAAAAATATACAGAGATTTTCAGTCAGACTTTGACTTTATAGCAGCCCACTGGGCCTTCCTCTCAAACACGTGGATGGTGGGACAAAAAAAACATTCGTCTTATCCTTTGAGGTCACCGCAAAGTGTGGATTACGTGTGTGTCTATGCATATGTGTATGTGTGCCTGGGGGACCGTAGTGCATCTTAAAAGATTGAAACTGAAGGCTCCCACCCACAGACCCAATTTGATTCTTACAAAGCATACATAAATACAGTCATACATATGGTTTTATTTGTGGATTTACTGTTCATATGAGAGCAAGCTTTTTGATTAAGATGGCAAAATATCTACATATGTGGTTGCAATGTATTTTTGCTTCTAGTGTTATTTTGAAGTTATTACAAAACACCAAATGTCCACAGGTATTGTATAATACGAAGTGATGCAATTTTTCTAAAAAAAAGGAAATTGCTAAAACGTGTCATTGGGAGTGGGAATATTTGTCTGTCTCAATGTGGGCCCTACGACGGACTGGCGACCGATCAAGTGTGTATATCCCCTATCGCGCAAGGTCAGCTAGTATAGAATCGAGAACCCTACGACCATGACAAGGATAGGCGCCATTGAAAATGAATAAATGCAGTTTGAAAGCCATCTGTAATGTTGTTAAGATTGCTGAAATCTAGACTGCTCTTCTTCAGACGGGCCCCTTCCCACTGTTGCTTTTAAGGCCACAGGGAAGGTTTTTTTATGGGGAGAGAGCAATTTATGGTTATAAGCTCCTCTAGTCTATAACATTTTTTCAAAATCAATGTTGGAATGTACTTCTAAATATGTGATGGGCCTAACTCTTATAAGTATTTTGCCAAGCATCTCAGCATGAAGAAAGTTTCTTCTGGATTTTCTCAGGTAAAGGCAAGTGGACGAAATTCATCTGACATGGCGTGCAAAGTCTTCGCAGGGCTTATGGTGCAAAGGAGAGTTTAAAAGGGTGATTAATGCTTAATTATTTTTATGGTACCTAATTAGCTGGGAAACACGCTAAATTCTTGGGGTTCCTACATCTTCGCAAAGAATCTACTTGATTGATGAGCCTTTTGGAGCTCTTACAAAATATGTAGTGATCTTGTAGTGATGGCATTTTCAATCTTGCGTGTTAAGGTTAAATTCAGATATAATTTTAAGTTTAATTCTTCTTGCCTTCAACTATTTGGATTGCCAAGCCATATTTGTTTACATACAACCACACAAAAAGCCCCAATCCCCACATTTTACTTTCATGTTCTAACTAGTAATCTACTCTGTGGTGTATAGCTATTAAAGCAATGATTAAGAACAGAAGTGCAGACAATCAACGGATAGCCAACATAGACAAAACTATAAGCTTCTATATTATACATGGTTTTCTTGGATTTTTTTTAATGAATAAAACAATTCAATAGTCGCAAGGAAACAATTTCAAACACCCAAGAGTAGGTAAAAAAATAAATGTTATGTACTGCGGTGAGCATGCAATGTATGGGTGCATTTCAAGGGGTAGACAGAAAGGGTTTACTGTTAACTCTACAAATCAAAACATTTCTTAAAATGCAGAATTTTGTCCAAAGTATCGTGAATTAAACCAACCTGCTCAATGCATTTCTCTCCTGCCGTGAGAAGAGAACCTGGTCAATCTGGCAACACAGCATATGTGACGGGGAGAGGCATGGGGCCTATAATATATCTATCTTGGATTGGATAACTTTATTCATCCCGTATTCGGGAAATTTCTTGTGCCTATGAACAGAAGGGAAAATGTGATCAATACATGAACTGCAAACTAACAAATTGATCACATTTTGGTTTTTGTTAGGGTTCAGAATTTAATTTTACAATGGGATTCCATAACAAACAAAAAAACACAGACACACATTTCACCCAAAAAGTAATTTAGGTAATTACTGGATTTTTTTCTAGCTCTGTTAAAATTTCCTAAAGGAAAATGAATGAATGAACCAAACACTAAACTTGATAAATGGAGGTCTTATGAAACCGTTTTTAGACTTTTTGTAACAGTTCACACAAATCAACATAATTTTATCTTTTTGTGGAAAAGATTCCTATCAATTTCTGGTTTTATGTTTTTCAGTCACATTAACTAACATACCCTCTTGTCTCCAATTTGCTGACAGCCTATTTGGTGTTATAATTTGGGGTGGCGGATGGTGGTCTATTTTGGGGTGGCAGAAGTAATTTCGGACCCCGGAGCCTAAGACTCAAACCGAGGAGGCGTGTTTAAACGCCAAAATAGACACAAATTAGAAGAGCAAGTGACAAAATACCCACGGGTAACTGAGGCGATGGGCAGACTACCACAGAGAAGGGGTACGAGTAAAAAAACAAAGCAACTAACTCAAAGATAACTAGTAACTAACTCAAAGACACATTGCAACTTACTCAAAGACAGAAAAGCAGCTAACTCAAAGACACAATGCAACAAACTCAAAGACACAAAGCAGGTAACTCAAAGACACATTGCAACCTACTCAAAGACAGAAAAGCAGCTAACTCAAAGACACAATGCAACTAACTCAAAGACGCAAAGCAGCTAATTCAAAGACACAAAGCAGCTAACTCAAAGACACAAAGCAGAGGATCAGAAACAAGAACAGCAACAAGCAAAAACACGCAGCAAGCGAAGATAAGCAAGTTGAAAAAGGAACGAGAATCAAAATCGCAATGCCGATAATATAGCTAATATCTCAGCTCCCTTGCGTTCTAAACTCCGCTAAAGAGATGTGACACAGGAGCCACACAGGAAACTCCGCCCACTGCCGCACACCTGGCTCTGTCATGCAAACACAAACAGACCAGCAATGGAATATGAAAGAATTACAAGAAAGCCAAATGAAAAAGAATTTTGATAACTTAATACCCGTCTTTAGGTATTCATTTGATTTTTTTCGACGAAAATGTAATAGTTGCTTGATCATTTCCCCATAAAATTCTAATCCAATTTTGGTTATGCTCACACTGTGCTCATGGGACTATGGTGCGAAGGCGGTGCAGTTTGGATGTGCTAGCAAATTTCCTCATGCAAATTATCACTTTCCCTTTGCCTAAATTGGCCAAGAAAAGACGGAAAATGGAAGCTTTCATAACTGCTGGGAGGCAGATTATTTGTGCAAGCGAGTAGAGGACAGGCTTTGTTGGCTTGAGCATGGAGTCAATGTTGCTGCATAAAAGAAGAGAGTCCAAGAGGTTATCTGTAATGAGAACATGTGTGAATCAGAGCAACAAATTTGAGCTTGGAAAAATGTTTTCTATAAACACATTTCCTATTCCAGGGCAGGGATATGATGATCTCCAAGTTTACTGACTGTCCACAAAAATCTACCTTGTAGCAAAACATGGATAGCCATGAAGGTTTACACCAAATAACCAATCTGGATCCAATTTAAACATATGAAAGTTTGATTTGAAATATCCATGATGTCACAGAGGAAAAGTCAACAATCCTTGGTATTGAGCCTAACTATGATGATATATGCTTTGGAATTACAACTTTCCCTGATGAAAAATGATAACAGTAATCTAAATGATTAATGCACATTAGATTTGATTTTTTAAAGAAATGGTCTAAAAGGCTCAAAACGAGCTTGTCGTAACATATGCACAGATTGTGGAGAACAATAGTGCTTCATGTCATCATAAGAAAATCTGAGGACAGTCTCAATCAATGGAATTTGTTCAAACCCAACCTTGTAAAGTATAAATTGATAAACTAATGTTATGTTTAGTAACACTCATTATTCATTCACTGTACAAAAGTTCTTTGTAAGATGGCTTTTTGCACATGTAACACAAGAAAGAATCCTTTTCTCAGAACAAAAAGTGCTTTTGCTCAGATTGAATCCATCTTAAATAGTTAAAGGTTGTGTAAAAATGATTTGCGGTCAATAAAATCAGAAGAGAGAAAACATTCATGCTGAGATGCAGTAAGTTTGGTCTACCGCCAGCAAATGCCAGCCAGTGGGTGAAATATTTATATATCTATTGGTCGAGAAAAAGACCTTTGAAGATAAACGCTTAACCACAAAGATGATGTGTTAAACATCCACGGACCAGTCTCAAAATGCTGTTGTCATTCTACAGCTCCTGTTGATGCTGTTAACATTGGCAAGTGGAGTTTAGATAACGGTATTTGTCAAGCCACATGTAAGGGATCAGGGTGGGTCAGTGTGATTCTAGTTTGGGGTTTTTTTTCATGCCAATTTTGTCAGTACAGATGCTATCCTTTTTCCAAGAGAATGGCTGGAGTTTATTTGTTCTCGCATGCTTTTGTGGATTTTATGAGCCAATCCTAAGTACCGTTTTTCATTTACACGTCTCTTTCCTTACCCAAAACAAATGAGAATGTTGAGACATGTTGCCAAGTGTAGTAACAGGAATGTTTATGACATTTAACTGTTGTCAAGTGTAGTAATTGTTTTGATTTTTCTTTATTGTTTGCCCTTGATTCTTCAGAGGGAAATTTGAAGAGCACACAGAAGCTTGTCACATGGCAGATGACAGATCTGCTCATCTTTTTAATCTTTTTAGCACGCTAATTAAACAATTGAATCTTCTTGAAACATGTCCAAAGAGCAATTTTAAAGACAAAGATTAATACCCAATGAAACAGAATATTAAAATCCATTTTACTGTTTATCCCCAGCACATCTGAATTGTAAATATATCCAAGGATGTGTGGAAGCTGGCAGACAGTACATATACAACATTAAGTGGAGAATTTAGTTTTTGGAAGCCAAATAATCGAGATTTACCTATTTTATAGTTCGCGGCCAGATTTTTGGAAAGTCTGCACAAAGTACAAACTAATTCAGGACGTTTCTAAACATATTGGTAGAGCAAACAGACGTCAAAATGTCTTTAGGGAGACAGAACAAAACAAATGGGTGTTGAAGCTAGAACTTTTGTCTAGGGACATTCTAATAAGAATTATAAAGACAATTGCATGAATCTTGTATTGTTCCATTTTTGATAAATGCACGAGTTTCTCATGACAATTGAGAAATATTTCTTTTGCCGTCAGTTAAAAACATGCCTGAGATTGATGATGAGACAAGGAGCCAAAACTAAAAACACATCTAAAGTCTGTCATGCCAATGTCTCAGTAATTCTATTTATTTCCCTCAGAATTAAGTTATCTAAAATTCCTTTTCACTACATTGAGTGATTCCATATTTTTTCCCAGTGCCTAGTCTGAAAAAGGAACGGTTTCTGATTGTTCTACTTTTAGCCACAATGATGCCATTTGAAATTAGTGTCAATGCTATGATTTTCTTTGTTCCTACACATCCAAACTTGAGTGATCACCTACCAGGACTGGTGAATCCATTATTGTTGGAAAGAGCTGTGTTCAGATGGATGACGAGGAACCTTTGCAGAGTTGCGTTGACAACATTTGAATCATATGCTGGTTTCCTAAGAATGACAAACTTGACAATTTCTTGTTTTAAATCATCAAATAAAGAGAAATGCAATACAATAAGTCACTCATTATCGCAATACTAACAATGTAAGATTGTGGTCTAGTTCATCGCAATACACTATGAGAAAACAGTATGTAAGTACTGGCAGTCGATAAAGAACACATAATTTTTTTCTGGAAAATGGATTATTACGTATGTTAAAAGGCCAGTGGGACTGTCTGTGCTCAGAAAGGCATATCTCACTCTACTGGAGAAGTAAAAGATGACGCTGTTGAGCCAAAATCCTCCAAATCAAAGCTCCAAAGACCAGCCATCCAATGTTAAAATCCCTGTGCATCCATCCTGTCTTTTTCATTCAACTTTACCTTATCTTATCCTAAAGTTTTTCTTCAAAATATAGTGATCAACTTAGAGGTGGATTGTCGGTGATGGTAAGCTGTCCGGAGCCCTGATGGAAAAAAACATGGGCAAATCATAACACCCCCCTTACAGGTTCACTAACATTTTAACATCGAGTTCAACTAAAGAACTTCATTTTTCTATTGCTTTGATTCATAGAACTAAAATTACAAAACAACAATCATTTCAAGTTTGATCTATTGTTAACTATGATACTAGGTGAGGTAGTCTTATTTCAAGGATATTTCAAATGCATTGTAATTCTATTCATTGGAAATTTGCTTCTATGAAATAGAAACAGCTTTTTTTAAGCAGCAATTTATAAATAGTCAAGTCATTTAAAGTGACCTGAAAAGCAGTGCATTGGCGCGACAATTTGTTTAGCCATCTTGGTGTAGCTTAATCAAAGAATCTTTTACCAATTCATTTGTCTTTAGGCAGTTTCCACTTGTTGCAAAGCAACATACATGTAACAATATTGATTCCTCACGTGTTTCACCCCAAAGCATCCATCGCAGACAAATGGACCAACGCCAAAACATGTCAGGTGACTAAACATAAAAAAAACACCATTGTCTGTTATAAACCAACCAGTCAAAATATTGATTTTAATGTTCAA
The DNA here is from genome assembly GCF_051989575.1 of Stigmatopora nigra. Lineage (NCBI taxonomy): Eukaryota > Metazoa > Chordata > Actinopteri > Syngnathiformes > Syngnathidae > Stigmatopora > Stigmatopora nigra. Next base: position 11,825,246 of record NC_135509.1, on the reverse strand, counting down.
CCAAGATGACGGTTTAAACTTACCAAATTGAAGTCATCGGTGGTTGTCGCACATGGAAAGACAGCACACAAGATTTTCTCACGTAGAAAAAAACAAACTTTATTTACAATACGCCCAAAAATGCCCGTTCCGCACACAAAAACTTGCTGGAAGAGCTTGTGGTCGAGGCGGGGGAATTTACAGGCCTGACCATGACAACACAATAGTTCAAACTTTGTGCGCTCATCCGCCCACTTAATTTTTTCTGACTCTTGTTGCCACAAGATGGAATAGGTCAGCTACCGCAGACAGGAAATGAACAATGTCATTTCCCTTTTGGGTTTTTTTCATAATGATAAAACTCCTAACCCCATAAAAACATTTGCGTCACAAAAAAAAAAAAAAAATTCCGATACCACCTTTTTTTACTATTGCGACAATTTTCGGTCGTCACGACAACTAATTGACAATGTCGAAAAGATTTGGGTTGACAGTTTGTCTGGGTACAAGTATGCCCTTTGGACACAGTGACCAAAGAATAAAAAATAAAAAAATGAAGTTAATGGTGTCGATAGAATGTTTTACTATATTTCGTGGCAGGGCTTGTTGAGTCATTGTTGGTTGCACGAAGAATTAATCAGTTCAAAGATGGGTATCATGGAAAATACAGAATGTACTTACACTAAGATCGAGCCAGATTCAATTTGAATTTGTGGGTCCAAACAGTTGATGCCACAGTAAAAAGCTGTGGCTTGTCGTCAGTGCTTAGAATGCGTAACGTGTGCGGATGTCCTCCAGTTTCTTAGAGACCTCAGGTGGCGTTCTGTCCAGTTCCTCGGCCACACTTTTCTGCTTGTGAGGCTCCATGCTGTTGAACTGCTCGCACAGGTCTCCGTCAATTACGTTCTGTAAGCAGGACACGTGACAACGTGAGGACACGGTGGAAGATACAACTTTTAAGTCCAATATCCACTCTAAGATAACAGGTTTGTTGGACAAAAGGGAAGCAAGGTCTTGTTGAAATTGACATACATATATTCTAGAATAAATCAGTCAGACCGAGATTTCGGTATCGGTCTTATTTTTTTTTTTGTTTAAATCCGACCGGAAGAAATCAATCAATTTGCAGCGTCCTTGATTGGTAATGAACACACTGTGTGCGTATGATTTAATAAAGTTCCCTGAAGACCAGGGCTTGCATTATTCCGTTTTTTAAGACCACTTTTACCGCAAATGAATATCGGTTATCGGCCTCCTCTAACTAATAATCGTATTGGTCATGAAAAAACCCAGATTGGTCAATCACTAATCCTCAAGCTAGTAAAATAAATTGTCATTTTTTTCTGGGACAAAAAGTCTGCACAGTTAATAGACGGATGGCAGAAAGGATCTGATTCTGGTTAGACCGAGAAAATCCAAAACACTGCCAAATTTGTGACGCATGACGTTAGCCCGCTTCTCAACAATTTCCTATTTCACTGTCTCATGCATTTTTTGCAGTGTTCATTCATTCTTTCTTCTAACATAGTGAATGGATGAGTGTTGTAAGAGGCTTTGATAACAAGATATTCATGAATACTATATTGTAAAAACTGGTATCCCCCGTTTAATTGGCTTACATTTTGATATGAAAAGATAACACATAGCAATAAATGAGCAGCACCCCACTGATGGAATGAACAACCCACCTTGACGGGGAAGTAGTATGACCTAAAGCTGAGATGGTCTCTTCCGCATAGTGGTGGGAATTCTGAACGCATGTGCATCTCTAAGTGCTGGAAGAAATCATGGTCCTGGGCACAAAAAGACAAGTGCTTAATGATTTATGAAAGGAAAACCTAGTGTGACAAAAAGATTGACCAATGAACCATTTTCACCTCATGTGAAGTAAAGGGCACAAGAATTCCAATGCCCCCAGACAAGGTGGTATACACCAGGGATTCTGAGCCTCCGGGAATGAGAGTGGTTTTCTGCATGGACAAGATGGTCTCCCCAACATGGTAGTTGACGACCACGTCAGCCTGGAAAACACGCATATGAGTCCATGCCGACGCAGCACTGGGCCAGTGACATTGAATTTTCCGGTTGTGTGGCCAGCCGGCAACAATATGGTAAAAGGCTTTGAAAATTGTAGTGTCTAAATGTCACGGCCGGAACACGTCGTCGTAATAAACATTATGCTTCACCACTTTGCAAGCCAAATTAGGTTTTTTTTTATTTGTCCATGTGACTCAGATCTCACGGGGAGAAAAGAGCTGATGGCCAAAGATAAAACATTTTTAGATGTTAACCATGGTCTAAAAGTGGTTAATAGCAGCAGACTACTTTTTAATGAGTCAATGTGAGTACAAAATGGACGCATTGTCTCTTTCATGACCATTCCTAATATTCTAATCAGCCAATATCAAGCCCTGTCTTTTATCATATCAATTCTGTCACAAGCGTATGCTGGGAGTTTCCTTTCTCAGAAACATTTTTCCAAGTCTAAATTTCCTGAAATTTCTCAAAATCATCTTTAAATTTTCTTACTTGATTATTTAAGTCTTTTTACAATATGTCTGGAAAAAACACAATGAAAATATCTTATTTTCAAACAGGGCTCCGTAATTTATGCTACAGTAATCCCTCAAATATCGCGGTTAATGCGATTATCGAAAAATCACAAAGTAGGGTCACCCCATTATAACTATGATTTTTTATTTTTCTGATGAGTCCTAGAAGTACGCAGAAGACAGGGGAGTGGCTACCACTTCCAAATTTCCCATTATTTATGAACTTTAAAATATTTTTAATTTAAAAAAATTACAAAAAAATAATAGCAGAAAAAAAAATGCAAAAAAGTGAATTCAATAACAAATGGAGTGGTGATAATCAAGAGAAGCCTTAGACAGTTTGGACATTTAAAAATTGTTTTTGAAAAGCTGTTGAGCCTGGAGCCCATTAACAAGGGCAGTCACAGCCAATGAAGACATAGCACCATGCTCCATGCAGACATAATCCATAAACAAAAGACAATTGAATCTACTGTCTATCATAAGTGCATCAGTTTTATTTCTGTCTAGAATTTCAGGCAAATGCCCATACCTACTTACTGTTTCCCAAGACAGAAAAAAGGCGAATGTGTCACAACAAGGCACTGGCATCTGCTCTTACCTTCTGTGAAGCTCCATTGAGAAGCCCTCTGTCCCATAAGGCCTTGTTCCCTGTTGGATCCTCATCCACATCATCACTGGTGTTGGGAGGAAGCCGCACCTTTAAACGAGGTCTTAATTCATGATTCGTATTTATTGTATTCTCTAATTTTCCTGTCCGACAAGTCAGACACATTTTTTCCAATAAGCCCGTTCAAGTATTATGCATGCGCACCAGCACGTAGTTCCCCCATGCACTGAGCAAACTGAACCATAAACAGGAAAACATGACCAATATGGTGTTATTCGAGAAAGAGATCATATTTTGATTTACCGAATTTTACGGACTATAAGTCACACTTTTTTCATAGTTTGGCTAATAATCAGGAGGTACTTTTTTGCCTCTGACCATTGAAAGCCTGTTATGTTGTTTTTGCAGGTTATATTTATCTTAAAACTGTTAACAAGCATGCAACTCGCCCATAGTGTATTACTCACAATAGTTATGTTCCCAAATTTGTCGGCAGAGGCCATGGTGTCATAATCCAGCAAGCATGCTGTTGTCACCCATCGGGGACACGTATCATCAGCAAAGATGATGAGCTGGTTCTCGTTACGCCTGTAGCGGACCCAAAAGAGGCTTTCCTGTACATCGGTGACCACCACACGCTGGCCAATGGTGTGGATGCCAGTGACCAGATTGGGGACATGCTAAAGAGGGAGGAGAGGCAGGAAAAAAGACACTCATCAAGTTTAACTTAAGCGTGACATCGTGTCTGTTGTATGTTTAAAAATATTGGGGGGGGGGGGGGGGGGGTAATTGTTAAGAGAATGGAATGCAAAGTTTGAGTCGATGATCTGTGTTCCAAGCTAATGGAAGGGGTGTGGCTTTGATTGAACATCGTGCATTTAGTAACAGTCAAAAAGCAAGAATTCCAGCCGGCTTACCTTGTTTTCACACTTGCGAAGCAGCTTCTTTTTGCCCATGTCGTAAATACGCAGGAGTTTCCCGACTCCCACTAAGGCTCGCCCCTGGAATGGCGCAATGGCCAAAGGCACATCCTCTACAGGCGTCTGTCAAAATAACAGATAGGTGAGGATTGGGTGGCCCATTTTAACATGTCAAAATCTTCCTTGCCCATTTGAAAAACATTAAATCCTCAACTTTCTAAGTTAAATATGAGAGTCACTGGAACTTGAGATTGTTTTATCATGTGAGAGCAGAATTATCTGTCAAATTAAGATAAATGATTTGATGAACAAACAATGACAATCTTAGAATGTACCTTGTGCACAAACTCGAGCTTTTCTCCACCACTCACTAGTCGGTAAGTGTAGATGAAGCCACCGACAACTGATCTAGGGTTTAGGATCATGTCCCTGGCCACTCCAACTAGGACAAACCAATCATCTGGTACATTATGGAAGCGACATACTGCAACACTAGGAGAAAAACATTAAGTATAAAAAAGAGAAATCCATTAGAATGAGCCAGAAAAATGGGGGAAACTATGCTCTGTGTACAATAAATTAAACTCGATTGCTCACTCAAGCAAACAACACATACCTAAATGCAGCTTCATTCTGTTCCAACTGCACTTGATCCAGTGTTGTACCCTGAATGGGGTTGATCAAACGCACTAGTGAGGCCCACTGCCCAGCGCCAGCTTTTGGTGAACCAAAAATGGCTTCTGGGAGGTTCTCGTTGAGGAAGGCAGCAGCCATCTCGGCAGCCAGCTCACGCTCATCCTCACCTGCAGCCTCCACCATTTCCTGCGATAATAACAATAATAGAACATAAGAGCTCAAGTCTAATTGTTTTTTTCTTCTTCTGATAACAAATAGAGTGAAACAAAACACTGCTTATGACTTTTTAGGGTGTAGATTTGTGTCAATCAAAATCCACGGTGAGAAATAAGTTGGGGACCGCTGCTTTAGAGCATAGCAATGTTTAAAATGTGCCAAGTAGAGAGAATAATGTTTGTATGGGCAGAAAAAGGGAATCTGTTACCGATTTACAATATTAAAAGTACAGTAGCATGGCAAATTCAAAATCAATGCATTTGGTCTTCCCTTATTCTTTGCTAGAGAGATGCTTTTGGAGATTACAAATGGTAAAAGATGCCGTGCAAAGCAGTTTGAGAAGAAAAACAATCAATTCGATTCGCTGTGTTAATCTATTATATAGTAAGCTATATTGTAAAATTATTGGGGGGATGCAAATCACTTTTCAATGAGTTCCAGAAACACATTCTGCGGTGATACACAACTGCCCAATAAGAAATACACAATTTTTCCCAGTGACCATTTTGCATTGTCAATCTACATTTCATGAATTTGAGTGTTCCCAGATGTTTGCCCCACAGAGTGGCTGTAATTATGACTGAAAACCTTCATACCTCAGCCATCTGTTGTTTCCTTTGAGCTTTAGTTGACTCGGTATAAGCGTTATGGTCCGTCTCAATCAAAATTAAGTTGCTGGTTTCTGGATGGATCACAAATTTTCTTGGAGTGTACTGCAGGGGAAAGGCCACCTGGTTGAAGACAGCGCCTAGTTTCTCCAAAGCCAAGATTCTGTCAAGCAAATCAGTACAAGCTGATTATGGTGACAGGCAGATGGATGCAAACATTCAAAAAATATGAGGCACTGACAGACACAAGTTGTTGGTTGTAGGGATACACAATATACATTTTTTGGATTGATAACAATAGTTTGCTGGTTCTAAACTGATCAGCAATATTTTTTAAAATCTTTAAGATCTGTACCTCAGTGTGTTGGTGGAGATGGCCACTATGCCTTCTGGGCATTGCTCTGAGGCAAAGCCTGAAGCATACTCCAAAGTCTCATACGACAGAGGAGTCAAATGGAAGCGAGACTGATACGAGTAGCTGAGCCACGAGCGACTGGACATGGCAAGGACCTGATGAAGAGTAAGACAGAATTTTCTTAGATACTATACTTATGACTCCGAACATTAAAAAATAAAAAACATACAGCATCCTGTCCCTGCATCTTGACTCTGAAAAGCTTGACAGGTCGTGAGCCCAAGTATCGAGTTCTAGTATCAGACAGATCGCCGGTGACTGGATCCAGCACAGTTCTCAGCAAGACACCATTCTACCAGAGAAAATACAAAGTTAAACAGTTCATATGGTTTAAAAAGAAATGAAACGACCTTTGATGAGATCAGTGAACTGTGATTTTCCAGAAAATATGCAATGTTACAACCAAACCGAGCCATGCTAAAAATACAAATTAAATTTGAACTGATGAATCATCCAGGTTATTCAAAGAATATTCAATACAGCCATGGCAAAACAAAGTAGACGAGCAATGAAACCATACATTGTAAAATAGCCTAGAGATGAAGAGTTACCATACTGGTGTATTGTGATAAGGAAACAGAAACCGGTTAATTTTATCTTGTTGATGGAGAAGATGCATCATACCTGAAGCCCGATGTTTAGGTAAAGGAAACCCATGGATCCTTTCTCTCCAAGTTCGTCCTGTTTCTCAACACCCCCCATTTCAACAATGCAAAGACTTTCTGGCTGGGCTGGGAGAGCCTGCATACTCAAAGGCTGCAAGCAATCCTAAAAAATGAAAGATTCAAATATTATCAATTTCAGACCATAGTTTTCCATTTTTATATATAATGATACTGGCAGTGCATAAAAAAGGGGAGCTTTGAAGCATTAAATAGTCTTAAATTGTTATGCTATATTATAAATACATTCAACTTTAATCGGTGATTGGAAAAGAATATCAGTGTGATGTAGTGAAGAAACCCTAGTTTAAGTTTCATATAAAAAAAAACGCTTTAAATCAGTCTGGCGTTTAGGGCCGAGATCTATCATGTGCTGGTGTTTACGTAGCTATTAAAAAGAATGATTTTTTTTCTGTTATCGTTTTGGAACTTCACAAAGTAATTCTACGTTTGATGTTGTGCCTCAAGGCAAAGTTTTCCAAAATGAGGCTGCAACTCAGATATCAGATCTAGGTTCAAAATACATTTAACTGCTATTTTCAAAGTAGGCACCGTGTCTAATAGCTCATGTTTATGTGAAAAACATTTGCTCTAAAACATGAGCCTAATTGTGAATCAATACTTTCTAGATTCCAAAACGTATGAACCGCCAAAGTGTAAATTCATATGTAAATATATATATATTAATTAACTAAAACTGTAGTTCATACCGAAGGGTCTAGGGATATGATTCGAACAGTATTGTCCACGAGTCCCACAGCCAGGAAGCGAGAGCGCTGTTCTCCAGGGGGAACGTTGGCCAAACTCATACAGACCACATCTGCAGACATCTCCTTGCGCTCAGTATACTCATTGAGCTGCCCAGACTGAAAGAAATAGGGGAACGGAAAGAACACAAAACAATGAAATGAGAAATGTTGAATACCATCCCTAGACCTTGAAAGGAGCAGGATTACAAGGAACATTACAAATCAAAAGAAATAAATACTGGTTCCTACCGGGTCCATCTCGAAATAGACCAGCTCACCACCTGTGAGGGCAATAACCACTTGCCGCTGGTTGACAGCACAACGGACAATGGTCTTTTTGCCAGGAGTCTTCCATTCATTCACACGCTTGTCTGCTCTAATATGCCGGATACCGTCTGGGTACACCTAATACAGAAAGACAAATACCAGAAGCACAAAAGATTGTTCGATCTCAGTTCATTCGCCCCACTGGTAGTTCATAGATCTTTTGAAAGGAAAAATGGTGCCCACCTGAACAAGGGCATCTTCACCTAGCAGCGAACAAGACAGGGTGGGAGTTGTTCCCAGGAATCCAGAATCCGTCACTTCTTCTACAGTCTCCCCAATGGACAGGACCAACGTAGCATTGACGAAAGACACGATGATGTAGGCATCAAATTCGTCTAAAAATTAAACAAAGCGCTGAAAATGATACTCTAGAAAAGACATTCTTTTAGTCTTTCATGGAAAAATAACGTCCATTTCCATTTTTAAGTGGAAGAAAGATCATGTTAATGACATTAATGGAGTTTATGAATAGGGGTAAATAAAAGAAAAAACATTTTTTACCTTCGATATGTCTGCGTACTGTCCACACAGCGTTGGGGTTACCTGGCAGCTCAGATACAGCCATTTCGGAAACCTGTTGCAAAAACATTCCAAAGGAAATGAAACAGGAGTTAAGTAAGGCTCTCATGTTACGTAACACAGTCATACAAGGAGAACAGGAATTGAGAATAAAATTGATTTCATAGTTAAAAGAAAAGCCAGGAAACCCATAGATCAGATCCAATTTTCTTGTTTTGTGGCTATGGAAGTTTGCCACAATGAAAGTACAAGCAGAGCATGCTATGAAAGAAACATGTTGGCTATGATAAGGCATCAAAACTTTGCCTTGATTTGCAACTCATCTGACGTCACAACGTGGAGACAAGATTAAGAAAATCAATAAATTCCACACCCACCCTGATCAGAAATTGAAGTTCTATTAATCAAATTTTGATGGAAGACTTTTCTTGTGGTAGTTAAATAGTTACATGGGTTATTCATTATATTCATCAGAACATTTATGGCTGTCCAAAAGTTTTAATTTTTTTTAAAGAAATGAATGCTGCTGGCAAAACCACGTTTAGATCACATTAGATTATTTTTTGATAGATGGAATGTGGTGGGAAAAACAAAACTAGCATGTGTTTACCTCTAGTCCATGTCTTAGAACCCTCAAAGTGGATTTGGGTCCTCGTCCACAAGCCACATAAAGCTGCGGTGTATCTTCATTGGCCAAATCAGCAATCTATCAGAAAATGAACTTTGGTCAAATGATACATTCTGTGAGGGAAATCTTTACAAGTGAAGTCATTGAACATGAAAATTAATTTAAGACATAAAATTAAGTAAAAATTTGAAAATTAGAATGGAGTATTTCAACTAATAAGATTGCAATTACTTTTGATCTTGGTTAAAATGCATTGAGGTCAATTCATTATGAACTAAATATGGACAAATAAAACATTTGTTGACCGTTCTAAACATTTGTATACAGTAGTATGCTGTCACATTACATTAGTGGGCCAAAAAACATCATAAACTTCAATTGAGTTTACATTTGTCTAGCTAATCCATAAATCATACTTTAATCCAAATAAATACACATTGAGTATATATTGGATATCTGATCTAAAATGTAAGATTTTCGGTTCATCAGGTGAGGCCGTTAATATTGTAAGTTTTCTAATACACATTAAAATGTATATATTTGAAATCCACACTTACTTGACATGACATAATTGGCGACAAGTTCTCTTGTTCATCAACTAGCACCAAATTCTTGAGGGGGCGTGGCTGGAAGAAGAAAGTGTCACCTTCTTCTAGGGGCATTGCAGAGGAGAACTCGGGCTCCTCGTCATCGTCCCCCAAGTGGGCAATCTGGTAAAGGTAACTGCAACAAGGTAAAGTACAACGTCAGTCATCAAAATGTGCAAGGAAAAGCAAAATATGCTCACAATAAATTTCAGCCATTGCAAGAAGAAGCCTAATGTTCATCCATGGTACTTAATGATGTATATAAATTGGACTAAAATACAAATGGTCTCATAAATGAACTGCAAACAAGCAGAACAAACTTACTGATTTCCAAATTCTGATGCTACAAACAGGAAGCCAGTCTTCAAGACACACATAGCTGTTGCCACAGGGATAGTGTCAAAATACTTGAGCCTGATTTCTGTGACCTGAAAATTTGGCAAAGATCTGTTAAAATGTGTTTTCCTTTTCCCCTCATATAAACCACATATATTCTCTTTTTTGGTTACTGTTCAAATGTATTTAAAAAAAAAAACATCACTATTCAAGTAAACCCTGCTTTTTGCTCACCATTTCTTCATCCGTTTCCAGGGTAACCTTAAAAATGTCTCCTTGCTCAGTCTGGGCTAAGAAGAAAAACATGGACTTGGTCTTGTGGGTCGCAGAACAAACGAATATCATACCCCGCTCTGGGTCATCCAGATCATTCTAGCAAAAAGAAAAAGACAAGGCTTATCCATATGAACAAATGAGGTTGATATACCGTTCATTAGCCATGCAATTCTTCCGACTCATCATTTGGATGAATTTTCTCACAATTTGTTAACCACGTCTTCGGTATGGCACAGAGACGTAACCTGCTAAGTTGTAATCAATTCCAATTAGAGGTCTCTGTCAAAGGAAATTAAATTCTTTGCAGGCATTCACAAGGGAGTCATATGTTCTGCCGCAGGAAATCTGCTGCATTGGGGCACCAAATTCAATTCCGTGCAAAGGCTGCTAGTTCAAAGTTTAAGGTTCAGTCTGTCATTTGAGGCACACAGTTCACCCCCTGTGAACAAAAGTGACCTTTCTCTTTGTAGTGCGTCGGCACATAATAGAGTTACAAACAAAGAAAACGATATGGCAAGAAATTATGAACGAGGGATAAGGGGGGGATTTAAACCCTTCTGTCTTCAGTCTTTAACTCAATTTTAGGGGCCTGGTTTTCGTACGGGGGCCTCCAATCCGGTCTCCAAACTCAGTCATGAGAGTCTGCATCAACAGGCTGAAGAGAAGCTTTTCCCCTATGACTGTAAAAAGACTGCTGCCCAACGCATACACATTTCTTGCATCTTGCTAATATGCACTTCACCACAGATTACAACTCACTATTATTTATTATACGTGAATAAATAAATTATGCTGTTACAACTGTTTTTTGTTTTGTTATTGTTGGTTTTCTCGACTTTTATCTTTTGTGACTGCAGCTAGGAGGGGGTGCAACCCCCCAAAAAATTGGTTGCATCTTTTTTTTTAATGACAATAAAGCTTCTTTCCTTCCTTTTTCATGCAAATGTCGATGAAGGGATGGCATGACTTACCCTGCGACGAGGAATAGGACAACGAATGTCAGGCTGGTCTCCAAAATTCTTATAAGTGATGTAGTTTTCGGAACAGATCAGAACTCCGCTTGGCCCATCTGAACCGCCAGGGACTAGACATGCAAAAAGAGAAACATTGTGAACGGCGACATCTTGATTTGCACGCTTTATAAACCATTCATCTTTAAATGTGACTTTGCCTACCTGTGATGAGAAAGTTTCCATGTTCTTCTAATGCCTCGCTGTACTTTCGAACCACGTGGTTCAAGCCCAGATCCAGCTCATAGAAAGTCAGTGTCTGCTGGGTGTTGGCAGCAGCTTCTCCCGTTGGGTCATTGTCAGCTTCCTGTAAAGGTCAAGGAGGAGAAAAATTGAAATAAATGGCTGAAGGAAAGCCAGCGTGTGATTTACGAGTGCTCAGTCGGAGAGAGTGAACATTTCTCCATTTAAGTTCAGACAGGAAGAATTCATCGTATGGGGGTGATGGCAAAACTTTCTAACCCTCATCCCACAAATTCTATTAACGCCACAGTACCTCATAGTCCATTTCCAGACAGGCGAACATGGGATTTTCAAAACCCACGTCCACACCCACAACATGGTAGACCAGTGTGTTGGCTTTGTGGGCTTCCAGTGGGGAAGAGATGGTCAGCCGTGCAGCTGCATCTCTGTTCAGAATATAAACCAACTTCTGTTTCTCTATTGCACCTAAGAGGGAAAACACAGCTCATATTAAAATCTTTAGAGTGTGGTTTGAGGCAGGCCAATGACATGACTGAAAGTGGTATGAAAACTTCTGGGCACCAGTGATCCTTTTCATGATTTTCCTTTAGAAATCATTGGTGGTGTGGATCACCAATTTCAGCAAAAGACATCAAATAGAAGACAAAGAAAAAAATAAGTGAAGAAAGTGTATCGGAGTTACAGCACCAATGATTTCTAAAAGAAAATTGGAAAATTGATAGTAGCGCCAAACTTTTTCATACCACTCTTTTCCGCACCCACTATTCATTGTGAAATGACAGTCAAACAAATTGAAACTGAATTTACCGATCATTACTGCTCTGCCTTTCGGATCCACTGCCAAAAACTGTCCTGGAACAATCCGACGACAACCACTCTTCCCAAAAGTTTCCTGGTGGATTTTTTCAAACATATTTTTGGAGGGATGGTATTCCAAGATGACGATACGACCGCTGTCGCTCCCGATAACGATGTAATCTACAAAACACAAACATGTGTCACTCACAGTATTATACATAACGTAACTTCTGGCATAAAAACAAATGTGTGCATTTAGGTGCAAATATAGATTGTGGACAAAGCAAGAACCAACCAACAAAACCAGCAAAAATAAGGACCGTAGACGGTCACAGCAGATTGTACTGGACACTCGACCACATACCTTTGGTTCCTCCTGTGAGTCTGAAGGCCATGAGGGATCGCACAATACCAAAAACTTCCATCGTGAGCAGCGTGTGGACCTTTCCCGTGTTTGCATCTGGACGCAGCAATTCTATAATTTTCCCTCTGGATACAACGATTTCTTGCATTTTGGTTCCTACAAGAGAAAAAAGCAAATGGTGAACCAAGCTTTCAAAAAGTGTCATAAAGAAGCCAACGTCTATTTCTGAGCAAGGCGTTGCAGAAATATGGCATATGCATTTAGGTGTATAAATACGAGCTCAAATTCTAAGCAGATGCAAGCAAATGAAGGAAGTCACCTGAAAAGTTTCCATGGATGGCATGGGTGATGCCAGTGGCACGCTGTAGGGTGATGTTGTACAGAAACATGGCTGCGTATCACTCCAAGGGGTGAATAGAGCCGAGCTCAGTCTAAACTGGTCAGTAAAAAGCAAAGAAGGGAATTTCAGTTTATAAATCAGTCTTTTCAAACAATGTTGTAATAACAAACAGTCTTATATTAATCATGATGCAATAGCACTTTAATAACAAACTCTTATATCAATGCTGATACAATAACATCCATACAAGTCTAACAGTAAATAATACGATCGCGTTCTATTGGTAACAGTAAACGTCTAAAACTATTAAAAAATAATCACCAGACAAAAACAAGAACAAATAATAAAAGGAGTGTTGCTCATTCATACTAAACACTGTTGAAGCAAAATATCATTGTTGTTAGCATTAAGTGCTAGCCTCACCTGCAAAATTGAATCGCAACATGACAGATTTTACACAGCAATTACACTTTCGTGATCGGAAATATTTGATGTGGCCCAGTAGTAATCAAAGCAATACATAGTGAAGATCTATGCACTAAAACACCCACTTTGAATTCTCTAGTGCGCGAACCCATTCATACAAAGCATCAACTTTGCCCATCGAATCTGGCATTTTGTTCTATCTAACGACCGGGCATTATTCAAATACAATACGTGTTTGATAACAGACAAGCGGTATATTATGAAAGTATCATATTTACCGATGTGTTAAACAAGATGATTATGATTTCTAGACGATACAATTTTATGATATGGTCAAGGAAGCCGACGATGTACCGCCGATTGCTAGGTCCTTTCAAAACGTAAAACTGCGTCGCATATTGTAGCCCGGACAGTGCCTGATAAAAATATTTAAAGTGGTGTAAGATCACAGTTGGACCAACAGATGTCGACAAAGACTACGTAAAATTTGCATGATTCACTGTCCCTTGCTGCTTAGCGTTTAATTTACAATAGTAACTGACCTAAATTAAAGTTGTTGTCATCATCATTTTGATCCATTTTAAATAAAACAAAAGTATTCTAATATTTAAAAATAGCATGCACAAATAATGCCAATTAATTTAGTTACCTCTTTTTTAACAAATGGCAGGCGAATGTGATTTATTAGGTTCCATCCATGTTTGTTTTGTAAATTTTCTTTCAAGATCTTTTCTATTATTATTGTACTATTACTGTTTTGCTTAATTGGCATTGGTTTTTCCAATTTCCCATGTTTTGACGAGGAACAGGCAGAGCACATGCGATTTATTCATCGGTCTATGTGACCATTCATTATTGGGTGGGTAGTGTACTCCAAATATACCAATTGCTCTTTACTATTCTGACCCTGTAGTCACATTTTGAAAAGATCTTACCGGATGTAGAAGCTTATTAGCACGGTAACTTTGCAAGACTGACAGCGGTATCTGCCTATGTGATGGAGCGCATTCGCATCGAGGAGCTTTCTTCTCAGTGGGGAGAAAAACACTCACATACGCCCCCCAAGTGCTCTTATTGCCTGGACCATGAGGTTTGACAACTAGATCAGTCCGCCGTTTTATTTATAACCTCTTTTTCCATTGATCTTTTATTCAGGTGGGATGATGCTAGGACGAAACGCTCCCGAACATCTGTTTTTTTTTAATCTAGTTTACATGGGCTCACATACTCGATAAGCGAGGTCATCTAAATTCATCAGCACGTTTGGCATTGAAAGAGCTGAGATCGGAGGGAAAAAATACACATTCAGATTCAGAGTGTGCAACGACGAGCGACTGGGGGGTGGGGGGGGTGAAAGAGGAGACCGGTGGAAGGCAAAGGCTTTGAGGGGAGATTTATCACCCTGAAATCTCGTGCAAAAAACCCTGTTATGGTAAGATGCCTCTTTTTTAAATCTGTTCTCTAATGCAAGGAAATGCTGCTTAATTTATAGAAAAACAGTGAAACTGCCAGCAGCTTTTGCATCTTTCCATCATTCCATATTATAAGATACATGCCAATGCCTGGTCTGTTTGTCACCTTTCACCCCCCAAAATCTTTCTAATGCGTCTGTACATTACACGTGCTTGCATCCAAGAATAGCGTTCATCGATATATTCAGATGCAGCTTTTGGATTTGATCTCTCCTAAGGACAGGTTCAATGTGATGGTACCAATGCAAGACATTATGGTTTGTAGTAGTAGTAGTAGTAATAGTAGTAGTAGTATTGCACTTACGGGGAAGATGGGGGATTTTTTTGTGCTGCTTAACTGATAACTTGAAGAGTCAGAAAGTCAAAGAAACAGTGCATGAATTAAAGGACCATAAATCAATGTAGTGGTTTATAAATTACTGTCTGGAACTGCAGAAGTAGAGTGGAACTCTACTGTCAGCATTGGGGAATTCTTAGAGACATTGTGAGAACTGACAAATGAGAGACGAGCTGCTGTGGTTTTGTTGATAACTTTAAGGAGCAATCTGGAATTTGGGATGGCTGAAAAGTCCTCCCGTTTCAAAAGAGTACTCAAACTAAATTGTCTGCCTTGTGGAGCAATTATCTGACTTACATTTATACATCTATGTGTTCTGTTTACTTACAGTAGGGCTGGACAATTAGGCCAAAAGAAGATCATGATTTTTTTTTCATATCGTCCGATTGAAATTATTTTTCAAGATTTTATTCAACTTGATTTTTAGGATGTTTTGAAATTGTAATTATGTATTAGGATTAAGTTAGCAGGCGCACAAAAATGAAATGTGTGTAATTTTCTTCCACTTAAAAGCTAGAATCATCAGGAGAATCATACACATATCGCTCTAAAACCATTGAAATTTGACTCATTTTGGGGATTTTTTTTCCCCGATCTTATAGTTGTTTATCTCAATCTACAAGTCACATTTGTTTTTGGGATATGCATGAAAAAAATCTGAATTCACTCCCCAAAAAAATCCAAATTTGGCATCACACCCTGCGGTGCAAACATAGACTTGGTGCACAGTCATGGCACTTTCTTCCTCTCTTGGCTTTAGAGTTTTCTTTTTGTCACTTGACACCAATCTGCTCTGTGCATTCTCTCTCCCGGTTTTTTGTCCCCATACCCCCCCCCCCCCCCCCCCCTCGCCCCGTAACCCCCGTGTTGATCTCAATGCCTTTCCATTTTCCCCTTGGTCGATTTGCCGGCAGCGTTGCTAAGAGACAACAGCAGTCCGTCATAGAGCAGTGAAGGATAAAGTGGATGGTGCAGTCGCTTTGCTTTGCTCCGAGACTGAAACAATTATTCTTTTCTTTTACGCTTTCTCTTGCCTGGGTAAAAGAAAAAAAATATTAAAAAGTTCAAATGACAGATCAGAAAGTGGATGCGCTGTAGAAAAGAAAATGGTGGCAAGGCCATGAAGCAAATATTTGTGTGTTGTGACCATGTAATTCCAAAGAATGAACACAGTGCTTCAGTGCTCTTAGAGATCTTTACACAAGGGAGATGCGGCGCTGAAATCATAAGCAGCCTCTCGTGTCTCGGCCACCTGTCTGTCTTGTATGCTCGTATCTTAAAGTTTGTCTTGTATCTCAAGGCAAATATTTGCTGGGAATTTTACTCCTATCTCAAATTCCTCGTATGTTGGGGCTCTTGTATTTCAAGGTAGAATTACTGTATTTTATTCTGAATGTTCAGTTGTTATTTAGTCCAATGTATTCATGTGAACAAATATGGCTTCCAAAAAGCTACAGCCATCAGTGGTCTACCAGCCTTGGGGCCCTTAGCTGATGAGTCATCTAAGAGGATCTTTACCTTTAAACCTCACGTTGACATACACACACACAGATCGACACACTCACACACACACACACAATGACACGCACAGCTTATTATACCACTGCTCATTCTGGGAATCCTGAGAACAGATTTGAAATGTAAATCCCTTCTGTTGGAAGCTTGAAGTAGCGCTCAGTCTCTGCACCCGTGAAACCAAGCCATGAACACACAACACACGACTCACAACACACTAACATGTTTGTATGTGGATTTGATACGCTTTGCTACTAATATTGGCACAGCAACAATCCCAACATTCTACCTCAGTGGAATAAAAGTCACACATTGATCGAAACCCAAATTCATAAGAGTTAAGTCATTTAACCCATGAGAGGGAACGATATTATCACTTGCAGCTTCTTCTTGCCAAATAATTTAATGTTAAATGGTAATAGTACACATACCCATACACTCCTGAGGTGGCTTTACGTCCAACTGGCTACTGGAAAAAATAATTAATCTGCCTAATATTTTATTTTCATACATTTGTTGAGATTCTTTTATATCAGAAAATATGAAATTAAATTCCAAATGGAACTCTGATACTTAATTTAAAAACTACAAAAAACTGTTCGAGAGGTCCAATTAGGGCCAATAATAGTCGTGTAACAATTAAGCTCCAGCACCCCGCGACCCTGACAAGGATATATATACATTTTAACATATCTAAATGATGATGTCAATTTTTATCTTTGGATCCTTTTTTTTATAAAATAAGATATATAATGTAAAAATTGACATCATTCAGATACGTTAAAATGTTTTTAAAAAATTAACATCGAAATTGCATTATAAACAGTATATTTGTGTATGTGAAATATATCTGACTGTGTTAATGCGGCCATGATATTGTATTAAATCGATCAACGTGCCTATTGTATCGTCTTGAAATATGTGATTTAAACCCCTATCCAATGTATTGCATTTTTTAGTATTCTATTCGTGTGTTTTGTTCTGAGTTATTTTTTGTAAGTTTTTGTCCGTAGAGGTAAAAATGGAATTTTTCATTGAGAGAGACATTTCTGCCTGACAGGTGAGGTGAAATCCACTGCAAAAAAAAAAAATGAAATATCTCCCTAAATACAAAGTATGAGCAACATACCCAAAGGCTTATGCTGGATTCTTGGGATTAAAATGGAAATGGTGACGACACAAGTGAGAAAATTAGCAACATTAGTTTTTTTTCTCTCCATTTGGAAGCCCCTGAAGATGTAAACAAATTCACGTCATGCCAAAAAAAAAAAAAATCACTGCGACTGTCAGACTGGGACAGAAATAGCAGTGAAACGTCAACTGCTTGGCAATAAGTTGACGTCATTTCAAGCCAGTAAATGTCATGGTCTTTCTCTCTCTTTTTTTTTTTTGAAATATCCTTGTATTCATCGAAACTACCATTTTTTTTATTTTAAAAAGGGACACACAGGTGTCCAAGTAACTGCGATTATTATCAGACAATTTCATTTAAAGGTTACCATCAACCCAAGGGATGTACATGTACCCTGTCAATGAAAAAGGACAGTTGAGAGAAGCTGACCTTCATAGGGACATGTATTTCCTTTTAAAGCCTAAAATAGAAATGTACAAGTTTCCACTCATGGACACTAGAGTTGTGAGATTCTAATTAAAATTTGAACACCACAGGAGGGTGCTACTAATCTCAAGATAAATTTCACACTGGAGGAATGTGGAAGCTCAATAAAGAGTCCCATAAAACTTGGTGCAAATCAAACCATAACTTCAGCTTTTCCATAACTGTCCTATCCTAATAATACCCATTGTTGCATGTATCAGTTTTTATTTGTGTGGCTATAACTGATGGTAGGGAGGTGTCATTTTGGTGTATTTAAACATTATTTTCTCCATTTTAAGGGGTTTAAAAGAGCTTTGTCATGAAGATCATTTATACTAGGTAGACTATGTCCCTTTTATGAAGAATTACTGTCAGTACAAAGTTTGTAAAATGTCCCTAGTGTTCCCTAAACCCATTAACTTCACATCAATCCTCATCAGAACTCCCGAATCAACTGCTACATTAACTAGTAAGCTTAAAAGCCTCAGTAGTGCCTGTCTGTTGCCTCGGCCGTAACCAGTAACTCTTGAATTCTCCATTTGCAGCTGCATACATCATTTTTTTTCAATAATAAAAAATAATAATAAAAGATTATTTCCTCTTCATGTAATGTGTTCTGGCTAAAAGCAAGCTTGGCTCTGAGGAGATGCATATTCATTGTAGCTTGGCCAGTAAGTGCCACTTTTTCCAAGAGTCTTGTTTATTTACACTTACATCATTTCTACTGGGTTGGAACAAACTTGCCCTGCAGGAAGGAACAACAAAAGTAGGGGTTTGCGTGGCAGTGTTATAACGATATGCTTTTGGGCATAAACTTCTGTTTGCAGTCCTTTGGGAAGTAATAGAAGCCAATTCTTGTCAAACAATAGACATATAAAGGAACACTTTAAATTGCATTCGATAACCACAGTAATGTGCATGAGCACAACAATAGATAACATACATGTCTTAACAGGAGTACTAGGTTATATGACAACATTTTTTGCCTTCTTTATAGAAAAAAATATGTTAAATTCATGAGCCATATATTATTTCAACCATTAATTTTCTTAAATTGACCTCTTAAATCAATGATCCGCAACTAAATGTCCCTGCAGTTTTATACCAGGTGTGAGAAAAATCACCACATTAACAGATGGTGATCAAAAAATTAACATTATTGACAACTATTAATGGATGTCCTCTTTATCTGAATCTTTTTTTCCCATCAAATATTAATTGTGAGGCTATTCAAATAGCCAATCAGTCAACATTGCTACTTTAATAGGCAACTACATCAACTACAAAATGACATCAATATATAATAATAATATATCAATTTCACATTCTCCAGTCAGATACTACATTAAATTAGCCTAAAAAGAACTAAGATGCATTTTCCAATAGCCCGTATCAGTGTCAGATAAAAATATTAAGCGTTTTCTTTTTTTTTTTTTAAATGCATTTATCATTTTTTGATGAGGAAAATCCCATTTCCTTTCAGATGTTTCCGTTCAATTATGTATCAGCGAGAAATTTAGGCTGGGGGGGAAAGAGCTATGAATCAAAAGGACAAATGTTAAGCACGCATACACATAGGTAGTAATCATTTCTACTGCTATGAGCAAAGAGTCAAACATTAGCTGATTGACATTCCAACAGCAGAGAAAAGTCTGATGGCTTTAATTGGACAGAGGAGGCTGTGTGGGAGATGAGATGCATAAGTAGGCTGCCTGTGTATGTAAATCTCCCCCCCCCTCATTTTACCACTCCCCTTTCCATCTGTTTGACTGTCCAAGACAATGAAAGCAAATATTTGGAATTCAAGGCAGTCAAATTTCCGATAAGCTCATACCGATGCTTCCATTTTAATGCATGTACTGGATTGGTGCAACACTAATCTTTTTTATATATCTTGTGAAATTCACATTGTAAAATTGACATATTTTAATCTGTGTAGTCCTTTCCTGAATTCACATTGAAAGACGTCCAAGATGGCGAAACAGGCAAAATAGCTAAAAACAACTACTGAAAAGGTGTAAAAATAGGTATAAAAATGTTGCATGTTTCTGAAAAGTACATTCATACATGTACACTACGACAAAGCAGCTGTAAATTCACTTTTTAAGACTTTTAGCAAATCTACTGTTATTTGTTTGGTGTTGTCAGGTCTAGAAAACATTTTAATGGAAATCGATAATGCTTTCTGCTTTCTGTCTTTTAACACAAGTTGGTGTAAAAACAGAAATGAATCACCATAACGGAGCTCTTTTGTTGCAATTAAAGCATCTTTAGAGTCATTTATCATTGTAGTATAATAATACGCAATGTCCCTTAGGCACAACACAACTTATATAAATGAAGGGAGAAATCGGAAACAATCTCTGTGAAGGCTACCAATATGTGGTTTCCATGACTACCGTCTGTTTGATTTGTCATCAGAGCCGATGTGTATATTTCCTATTCTTGCTTCACTTCATATAATAATTGAATTGTTTTCCTATTATTTAAAACAGCAGAAGAACGATTTATTCATAAAGTCGATATGGCCAGAACCTACTGAGGGCGATATTAACAGAACAACTGAATCTAAAATATGATATTACATTTTATAGGATGTGGCTATAATATAAGTAAGATAGCCTTGGCGGGGGTGAGATAGTGGAGAAGATGGAAGGGGAGCCGAGCAATAGAATAATGAATGGTGTGAGGTAAAAAACAATCAAAAGCATGAAAAAGGGAGTGGATGAAAGACCACTTAGAAAATAAGTAACAGTTCGGGAATTGAAAAATGATCCCAGTTAGAAAACAAACATCAGTAAAGGATTGGGGGGCAATAGATGGTAGCAGCCATATAGAAGTGGAATCATCTGTGTGAATTGTTCTTAGAGGTTGAGGTCATACACAATCCGTTTATGGGTCAACTTGCGATATATTCGGATTTGAATTTAATGCACTCAACATTGTAGAAGAAGAATTATGGAAATATTTTTTCCAGCTTTAAACTAGATCGGGGTGTTATGAAACAATTGCTTCACATCCCCAATGACCTGGCGTAAGCATTTTTTTCATATTGGTGTTACACGTGTTATATATTATTATGGCATTCAAATAAAATGCTAATGATTGTTGCATAGGGAGGCGGAACCTTCATTTTTACAGACGCACTGTATATAATCTGGCCAGGATGCGCAATAGGGACGAGGTATGAATGCATAATGTGTGATTAGTCTGTGCTTTTTTGAAGGTTGTGTCAAAGTCTGTTGTGCAAAATGTAATTTTCATTAATCAACTAAATTGTCTAGAGATCTAAAGTGTCCTCCAGTAGGGTAGAGAGATTTGTTGCTGAAAGGAAGTTGATTTTTTAATTATTTCATATTTTTGGAACTGATCTTAAACTATGTATCAGTCATCCTGGCAATAAACTGTACCTGTGTTAGGCTTGTATTCTCCCATTATCATAATTACATGACCTACGAATCTGCTCAGAGGGAATTAAGAGGAATTCTCATTAGCAAAATGAGAAAATAAAAATGAGTGTTACATCATTTTAATAAGCAGAGAGCATTTTAGTGCATTTCAAACATTAATGGCCTACACAATCTGGGATTAAATTTCTCCCTAATTGAAATAATAGAGATAATATGCTCCAGCATTTTAAATGAACACCTAGAAATTAAATAGTAAGAAACTAAAATGGAATTTTAAACAAATTTGGAACTTAAATAGGACCGTTTATTACCATTTGATAGTTATTCCACCCGAAACAATGCATCGGGGAACGCTCACTTTTCTTTAACGTCACAACCAGAACTGATGATCATACTTAGCTTTCTAGTTCATGTTGACGGAACAGTCGGCAACAAGTGAATCGAAAGCCTATTGATGAGCATGCAAGCAGAAATTTGCCGCTCAGTCTGGGGTTGAAATCATCTTCAGTCAGGAGATTTGTTTGCGTGAGTGGCGCCAAGGCAACCAGGGAAGAAGAACTAATTAGGAACTAATTCATTTTTAAGCCTTTAGTGTCCCTTTTTGGGTGGATTTGTGTCCAAAATATGTTCTGCTATCATTTTAAGTCACTTGCGGAGGTATTTCATAACACCTGTAATAAAAGCCTTCAAGTAAATTGTAATCATCATAACTCAATATACACTGCCTTAATGTATCCTCATCATGGACCTAAGAAAAATGCTTAACTTTTTGCTCATCTGATCTCATTTTCTGAACCGCTTTATCCTCACTAGGGTCATGGGGGTGCTGGAGCCTACCCCAGCTGAATTTGGGGCATAGGGGGACACCCTGAATTGATGGCCAGCCAATCGCAGGGCACAAGGAGACAAACAACCGATCATGCTCATACCTTGGGGCAATTTAGAGTGTCCAATCAGCCTACCATGCATATCTTTGCAATGTGGGACAAAACCAGAGTACCCGGATAAAACCCACACAGGCCCAGGGGACATGCAAACTCCACACAGAAAGCCTGTATTTGAACCCAGGTCCCCCCACTGTGAGACCAACGCATTAACCACTCAGCTGCCTGCTTAACTTTTAATCTTACAAATTTAAATCATTATTAACATGTACATTCTGGTGTAATTTACAGTATCACAATCTAGAGGTACAAATTAGTAATCCTAGTTTAGTATTTTGGACCAATAAATTACTCAATTGTGGGTACAGAATAGCAATGGAAAATATTTTTTTCCTACCCTGGCACCAGGCAGACTTTGTTCTTTCTTACTCTATTAGTGAAGGTTACTTACAGATTCAACCTGAAAACTTTGGTTGAAGCGACAACATAATCAATCAATGCAGTAAAAATTCCCTGCATAAAACAAAAGACTCAAAATGTCAAATTCACCCATCACTCGAAGCCACTGCAGAGACGCATAATGTTTCAAACTGAGGCCTGACTGAAAAATAATGCTAAGTGTGCTGCTCACTTCTGTAAAACATGTGCATTTTGCATAGCAATGACATTGAGCATTGGTTTTTTTGAAATCCTGGCACAGCACACTTCACACACATGGCTTTTGTGACAGATGCTGCGTGGGACCGCAAAGGACATCAGGGACAATTCCACATTGAATAAATAAAATAGACGCTTTCACTACCAGCATAGATAGCCGACATTTATCTGCACTGGCTTGCCACTGGCCTTCTATTGAATAATAAATGAACTTGAATTCAGATCTTTTCTTAATCAACCCATTGGAGTAGAATGAAGTTTTATTCTTACTTTAATTGTGTCCCTGGGCATCAATGACAAATGATAGAAACAATAACAAGGGACTATGCAGATCGGGAAGGAAAATATAGGTCAGTCAAGTGCATATGTAAAAGCTCCCTACTAAGTAAAGTTTAAATCTCTGGTCATTTTCATAGGTTTTGGCAATATTTTGATCCGTGGGAGGAACCTTGTCAGTCAACTCTATGTATAGTATATAATAAGTGAATATTTATATGTATATATAATATGCCAATATTTATATGTATATTTAATGTCAATATTTATATGTATATATACAATGTCAATATTTATATGTATATACAATATGTCAATATTTATGTGTATATATGTCAATATCTATATGTATATAAAATGTCAATATCTATATGTAGATATAATATGCAAATATTTTGTTCAATCAAGGTCCCAGCTTGGCGAAGAAGGCCAAGTTATTTCTTTTTGAAACATTTTATGACCGCTGCTATTAAGCTTTCAGTATATTTTTACAGTTTGCCTGCCAAAAGAAAGACCATTCATCTCACTTAACCATCAAATTGAATTTACGAATCTGTCTTCTTATTTCTGATTGTAGCGGTTGTTCGAATTTTGTCACGACAACTTGTTTTCCATGGAACTGAGCCACGATACCAGATATATTTGCTATGCAGCAAAATGTACATGTCAAGACACACATTCTTACGTTATGACATATGAGACAGACATTCTTGGCAATTTCCATCCAATCTTCCAACCTATTTTTCTTCTTTTTTTCTTTTCAGGTTACCGGCAGAAAAGAAGGCCTATAATGGACCTGATATGACAGAATTGCAAAAGACAAATACTCCATGGTGCCAAGTTTAGCTAGCAACTTATCAGGTTGATAAAGAATCACCATTGTGTTGCCCTGCTTGCCACATGTTCACACAATTAAATCAATGCAACCAGCAGACAGATGCCTCAGCACCCTCCCTCCTATTGTCCTCTCAAAGCCAGCCCAGCTGGAGAGATGAGTTCTAGTATTGATTGGTTCGATTGTCATTTTATTCCCTCCATTAGACCCTCATCCGGTCTGGCCCAGTCCCTGCTTAATATCAATCACAGGGCTTTCTCCAGTTCATAGATTGAGTCTTTGGAATTGTTTCGTGACTTCCCTGCTTTCAAAACTATGCAATCACATTCCCAACATCTGAATACTGTGATAACCCTACAGGCAGAGATGCTTGTGTAAAAAGAGTGGAAGAAAATATTGGAAGAGAACATTAGACAGAATAAAAAATGGAAGGAATTCAATCAGGTGTAAAGAAAGACACACGGAACGAACACGTCACGGCTATATTTCTCTAGAATGGCTTGAGATGAGACGGAATACCCTTCAGGCCAGACCGCCTCCCTTCTACTGCCGCTCCTCCTACATTCATCCCTCCCTCTCTCCGCCACACTGAACTGAAGCTTTTCTAGGTTCTGACTACAGTGTAACAGAAGACACCGGAAAGGCAGCAGCCTCAAAGTGAGCTGGGTTACTTGCGCAGATGGTAGAGCCGAACAGGACGACAACCTGCTGCATCTGCAGTCACTCTTCGCCGGTTTTCCGCTAACGGCCAGAAGATGCAAGTGATGGAAACAAAAATGGCAGAGGACCAGAGGGAGACATCTGGATAAAGATTGCGTGTCTTGATGCAACAGAAAAGGACTCTTAAAATCGCCGACTGCAGCAACTTCTTTGTGTGAGACCAACACATATTTGTAGACGGGGGTGGGGGAAAAAGACAGAGAAAGTCAGAGCAGGAAGATTGCCAAGTGCACGGCTTCTGGGACAAATACAATGTGGCGCATTGTCTGGTATTTACGGAAATGATTGCGGGCGCAACCTCTAGTCCGTAGTGCCATACCAGGAGCTCTGTCCTATCCCATTGACCGAGCCTCGGTGGCTGCTGGGTACAGTGGCAGGCCAAGGCGTCGGGATATGGCCGTGGGGAGGCCGCATCCCTTCCTCCGCGCTGCAGCGTGACAGGCATTGGGGGTTCTGGGATCGGGGTCCTTTGAGGAGTGCGCCCAGGCCTTGGATTGGTAGAACTGCACCTGGGGTCGGGGCCTCGGGTAGTAACAGGGAAGGGAGCGGAGCTGAAAGAACCAGAAGGCCAAGATGTTCTCCCAGAGTCTTGGTGGTCCTCGGCTCGCTGGTTCTGGTCTTTCTGACTTCGCTTTTTTTCTCCGTTTCGCTCCGGAGCGGCGTGGGCTTCAATTACCTGGAGCCACCCGGCTGGGAGGATTCTCGGCCGGTCAAGCTGGTGCCCAGTTACGCGGGTTCGCACAGACGGCTTCCCTCTGACTCCCCACAGCAGAAAACATGCGCCTGTCCTCGTTGTGTCGAGGACCCCGGAGTTTCAGATTGGTTCGATGAGAACTATGACCCGGATATCTCACCTGTTTGGACCAGAGACAATATCCAGCTTCCCTCCGATGTCTACTACTGGTGGGTGGTAAGTAACAACCCATTTTTCCCCATTGTATTTAATACTCTTAAGTAATTCTTCACTCGTTATGACAACTTCTCCTGGATTCGTCCTTCATGACTGGCATTTTTGACTACTTGAATTTGGTCTCAAGCCGACATGACTGTCAAATATCTCAAATGTTTGTCTTTACCGGCCATACTGAAAAAATGAAATAGAGCTGCCAGGTATGTTATACCTTAGTAGTCAACTTACATGAAGATTAGTGGTTCCAGAGCAACAAAGGCACTTTGTGCCAAGCTGGATTTGGCATTGCACAAGGGACATATGAGAGACAGGGAAGGAGAAGGATAGAGAGATGGAGAAAGATGAGGATGAAGGAGAAACAAAGACCAGCTGGAGAGTGAGAGGTAATGGGGGAGTTAGAGAGATTTAGTGCTCTCTGATCACTGCTGATGAGCCGCGTGACGCTCAGATGTCCCAGAGAGACCGAGAAAGCTGAGGAGGAGGAAGACACCAAACAAAGAGGGAGCGGGGGGAAATTAAAGAGAAGGAATTACAGACGTGAGGGCATACAGGCTGCTCGGGGAATGGGACCCATCCAAATGCTAGGCAACAAGATATGTGAAAGTGAGAGGGAAACTGTAAAAAGTCAAACCAAGGTTTTGAATTTTCTTAAAATATTATATGGATTTGAACTTTGCGCTCATGTTGAATGAAACCTAGACAATCACAATTGGGTACTTTTAGAAAAGTCATTTCGCTTGTGACAAATTTTCAAGTGCTGTAAACTTCCAGAAACAAGCAAACGTGCATTAATGCAAAAAAATGAATGAAAAATATAAATATCACCAGAAGAATTGACTCCAAATCATTTGTACTGGGAATTTTTTGCAGCTGTCAATGGAATTCAGTAAGTTAGGAAGTTATGCCAATTGGAAATACAACCATGTTTAGGCAGTTCCGTACATGGAGATGGCAGGAAGCAGCACAACTACACGCCAGAGTACTACAAACCCATGATGCTGTTCTTCTAAACATGTTTTCCCCTTTTTAGATGTTGCAGCCCCAGTTTAAACCACACAACATCCAGCAAGTGTTGCTTCGATTGTTCCAGGTACCCTATTTAACTTAAATACATAGAAATTTAGATGATGAAATGACTTTAAAGTGACTAAACTTTCTTCAATTGAACTTTCTGGGATTATTATGTTTAAAAGAGACTATTTCAGAGTTGCTGTATTTAAAAAGGTGCTATTTTCTGGGGGGGTGGGGGATGAATTAGTATGGCTTTTATCATATTGTACAATTATTATCATCAAGTGCTCCTAGCACTTCATTTTTCCTCACGTTATAATGGCGTTTTGTTCCAGGTGATTCCTGGCCGATCCCCATACGGCTCGTGGGATCCGAGTCGATGCTTACGCTGTGCCGTAGTTGGGAATTCTGGGAATCTGCGTGGGGCAGGATATGGGCCGACCATAGATGGACACAACTACATCATGAGGTAAGAAGACTGAATCGTGTGGTTTATAATGCCAAGTGTATTAGGAAGAGGCAGATGGCTGGTATACACCGTCATTAAAGTTACATCAGGACTAAAAGGGAAAGGAAACAGATGCGCCTCCGTTGCAATATTTAATCTTAATGTTTTGTTTATTCCTATTGGTGTCGGGGAGGGGCTGAGGTCATCAGCTTCTTGGTAGGCCGACAATCCTAAGATGTTGAATTAAAATACTTGCGTCGGTCCTGAAGGCATTCACAGTAAATCCTTTGGCCTCAATCTAATTCTTCTTTTGTTTTATGCCAAGAGCAAATCCTACATATATAACATTTGGTTTGGAGTTGGCTGGTTACATCACTAGCAATATGTAACAATCGATATAGGACTGACTATTTTGATGCTTAACTCGTGCTTCAAGTTATCAAAAATCTCAATAACCGACTCGTATACTCGGTGAACTTGTTGGTTGACGCAAATATTCAAGGGTCAGGAAGAAACATGTTGAGAATGGTTCAGCTGAGTTTGTCAGGTTTGGACTCCTCGCCATTGAGCAACTCAAGTTGTTTGTTGTGTCGGAATATTGAAAGAAAAAGCGGCAGTTTTGCATTTTAAGTAGATAAGTGTGGGCTGTCATAGAGTGCTCGACGTTCTCATTTCAGCAGTTTAACTCTATTTTACATTTTAAAATGAGCTCAGACTCACAACCACCCACAACCGCCCACTTTCTGTCCGTCTTGGCGCAAACTGTTTTATTCGATGTGGCTAGACATTTGTTGGGTGTATAATACTGCAGAGCTCCGCCAGCCTTCATCATTGTCCCACACATTTCACGGTCTTCCGTTCCAGCCTGATTTTGCCAAATTAATTCCGTTCCACTGTATGAAGTCGCGATAAAGACAATATACTCCAGTCCCACGTGTTATCGATCATACCAGCCTCCACAGATCAAATGCATTTGCAACTATCGCGACTAATATCCGCCAATGAGTTTTCAGTCCCTTCTCGCCCCATCAGGATAAACTTGGCCCCGACGGTGGGCTACGAGGAAGACGCCGGGAGCCGCACCACTCACCACTTCATGTATCCAGAGAGTGCCAAGAACCTGGCAGCCAATGTCAGCTTTGTCCTGGTTCCTTTTAAAACGTTAGATCTCGTTTGGATTACCAGTGCGCTGTCTACCGGCCAGATTCGATTGTAAGTGCACTTCTCCCACCTGGGTGGCGGCCATCCGTCTTCCATCTATCAATCCAACTGAAGGAATGTTAATGCGACCTATCTTTCCCACAGCACGTACGCTCCAGTGAAGCAATTTCTTCGTGTAGATAAAGACAAGGTAAGCTTCTACTGAATATATGCAAACAAACGCCTTGCTTGCTATTACTGCATGTTGCCTTTGTTCATAGAGGATTAGTTAGGGAAGAAATCGTCCCTTTGTTTGAAATAATCTTCCACTCGCTGTTTAATCCATAAAATAAATAAACTTCACATAATCTCCACCATGAGCTGACTTCTTGGAGACTATCATTGCCTGAGCACCAACGCAGTTTTACAGCCGTTTTTGGAGTTTAGCCAAGAGTATGGATTTGTAAGATTTACCAAGAGCGATCTAAAGTCTTGCTTTTTGGCACTGAATGTTACCTGTAGATTAGAAAAGTGGAATTACTGTTACTCACCAGATCAATTCCTCTTCCGGTGCCACCGACATCAAAACCAGCCAAGCAGAATCCATGCCTTTTTTTTTTCTTAATGCCCGGGGCGAGTCCTTGGAAGAACTTTGACTTTAGTTGAAGATTTGCCTTGTCTTCAAAACGGCCGGGAATCTTGTTGCTCTTCCTCTGTGCATTTCATATGAATTGATGAGCTGGGCTCAGCTTGACTGTTGAAGAAAATGATATTGGCATTCACGCGTAAAACAAACTCATTACTAATTGTTTAACTCTTGCTCTTTTCATCCTTTGGCTGTGAATTAAAATGTGTTTGTCACAAGTAGCCGTACCACTCATTTAAACTGGGAGGGCTTCCAGCAAATGAAAATCGGTTTATTTGCTGGCAGGCTTCCCAATTAAAAAGGATTGGACATCTATCACCCCCAATGGCAGCCAAATAGGTAACAAAAATTGAAGACCTCAGAAAAAGCATCACCATTCATTCAATCAAGTAAAACAAGCATGTGGCTTGAACACATTAGAATGAACCCGAGAAAATGTCAACTTCCCACTAAAGTGCATTGATTGAATTTGTTCCAGTATTTAGAAAAGCTACTTGTCTGTACCCAGGTCCAAATCTTCAATCCAGCATTCTTTAAATACATTCACGATAACTGGACCAGGCATCATGGCCGCTACCCATCTACAGGCATGCTGGTGCTTTTCTTCGCCTTGCACGTCTGTGATGAGGTCAGTACTGTCAGACATTTTACTTCTAGCAACTACCCAGAACTTACCCTTTGAATATCGACTTTTCAAGGTGAATGTGTTTGGATTTGGGGCGGACGGTCGGGGAAACTGGCACCACTACTGGGAGCAGAACCGCTACGCTGGAGAATTCCGAAAGACTGGTGTCCACGACGCCGACTTCGAAGCACAGATCATCCAACGACTGGCCGAGGCCGGAAAAATCACAGTCTATCCTGGAAAATGAAAGAAAAACGACGATCACTCGACAGATTTAGCCTGAAATGATGGGCAATGTTTTCTAATCATAAACTTCAAGACCAGAAGTGAAAAATCAAGACATCAACTGATTGCTTCTAAATGTGGGCATTCAGAGAACTTGAGATGGAACGGTTACATTCTGTCACATTCTGCATGGATTTGAATCCTCCAATATTTCTATAGATACGGATTGCCCCGAGGAGGAAATCAGCACTGTAGTGGGAAAAAAAACAAAGCTCTCCAGCCAGTGTTTCCAATAGCAACAAACTACAGTCCTGTGGATGTTGACCCAAACAATGCAAGACTGTAGGCGTGCAGGCAGGCAGAAAGTCACAGACTAAAGCATCCATTGAGATCTTCGACTTTGTCACACTCTTAAGATAATTGCCAGTCAATTTGTACAAAAACTCTGAAAATGTTTCATCAATTTGTAAAATTGATCAAATGGTTTATCTACGGGCGCAAATGACTTACGAAGGTATCACTTTCTAACAAAATGACGAAGTTGAGCGAAGAAACTGATCTTTTAAAACCATCTCTTGGTGACCATCTCCAGATTTTGACTGGGAATTTTCCAGAATCCCCACCCAGTGAAAATTCCAGGAGGACGCTGTTTTTTGACTGCGATGCACATTGGTCAAGGATCAGACTTTTAATAATCCCTATGTGGTGTGTCGCACTCTCAGTTAAGCGCTAAAGCCAAGCTACGCATCATTTGGTCTGGCCCAGTTTGTGTTGTTTTGCAAGTTCCGCTTGGCCTTAAGGACTTCGGCAAACGTGTGTAATAGAACTGCAGCGTAAACAACCCAAACAGACTTCATTGCGCCAGTGGTTTAGCTCCTTCCAGATTATTGGAATGAACGCGATAGCTTCATCGACTTGCTGAACTTCCAGCTGTCTATGGAGTGGGTACAGTACCACGACACGCCTTAGATCAGTCACCATTTGACCTGCTCTTCTGTTTTCTTTATCATGTCATTATCACCTTAACCTCTGCAGATGGTTTCATTTGCTCTGCTGTGGTTTAGAGCTCCTGTTGAGCACTCACATGAGTTTTATTTTATCATCCCTGAAATAAGGAGGAAAGGACTAGAGTGCAAAATATTTCATTTTTTGTTGACAAGCGACACAAAATGGTCATAACATGATGTGGCCCTAACCCAAAGACAAACTGGGGTTTCTCATTTATGCATGTTTTGGCTTGAAACTAAAACACAAGAATGATCTTAATTCACATATCTTCTATGCTTGACATGCACATCGATTGAGTAACCAGTGGTGTAAAAATTTTACTTACAACTTGTATGGAATTTGAATAGTCACAAGTATTAGGAATACGTTGAGGATTTAAACCGTCTTGAAAAAGACCACCAACCACTTGAAATATAAAAGGCACAGAGGCCAAAATAAAGACGTCAGTAACAGCTACCATCATTTTTTAATCTTAGTCAGCCTCCTTTGTTAACACATTGACCCGAGTAGCGACCTGTATGTCTACAGTGCCTTGTCTTGCCACTGGTGGATATATTGAGCCGAGAGCCACGCCATCAGAACGACCACCTGCTTACCTTAGCATTTCTAGCTTTACACTGACCGACACAAACCTGCTGTAAGTCGGCTGGCTCTGAGCTGTGCCTTCTGAGTATGTTAAAAAACAAAACAAACAAAAAAAACGCACATTTTGCCATCTTGTTTCATTTACAATGACAAAGAGAATAAGGAAGAGGTTATGTATTAGGTATGTGATGTATGTGATCCATTGCTTTCTATGTAAATTGTGCGCTTTTACCGTGAAACACTTGTGTTGAATATCATAGAATACTGTAGTTATACACCAATCATTCATTGAACATTAGGGCTTGTTTACAGATGAGTTGTATCAGGTTTGGAGCGTGAGGGCAAATGAACCTTATTTCACACGTCCATCATTGACTGAATAATATTTAATAAATAATATACATAGTTTAGACAATGTCGGATTCAAAACAGGTGACACTCTTAATGATGATTTGGATACAATAGAATAGTTTGCTTTCTTCAATTCAGATCTTTGCACAATTCACAGCTCTTGTGTTGGGAATATTTGTAACTAATCATTTATTTTTCAAGATGCACCCTCTGGCTCGGAAACAATTTTGGTATGTAAAGCACAATCCTAGGAAATTTGGACGGTTTGTATCGAGTTGATTTAAAAAGATAAATTTAAAAAAAAAAGGTCCCAACAGTGTTAACCCTTTCAAGCACAAATTATGATTTTTTTCCTCCCCTTTTGATTATACATTCATACAGGAGTCTCAAACTTGGCACCAGCGCCGCATTGAATTGGGTCTTACAGAACAATATTGAATTATCATTTTGAATAGATGTCCACTGTAATGACCACTGTCTCTTAAATGGTTATCAATTTAGTTAAAAGGGGAAACAAGGAAAAAAACTGTATTCCTTCAAGTTTTACGAGTGTTACATTAGAATAGATAAGTAAAGCAAGTCAAACCAAATCTATTTCCATTGTATTGGGGAGAGCCATTGGTTGGTGGTGCATTTCATGTCATTTGTCAAAAGCGTTTATCTTAGGTTGTAAAAATAAAAGTTTCTCATTATAATGTGTGGTGCGTGTTTTTAACAACACTGAGTCAAGATCACGTCTAATCACTTAGTTTTACGACTTCTCAGCTTGCTCAAAACGTCTCATCAGCCCTTAGACATGATAAGATATGACATGCCAGATGCTGGTTAACTCTGAAAACAATGAACAAAGCAATTCATTTATCTAATCAATCAGAAATGAGACAGTAAAAAAGGGAAATCTGGCTCCGATTAGTATGTACTTACCAGAATTCAGTCTCTGAATTTCATGAATAAAATTTAAGCAAATTTATAGTGTCCTCACTAAGAACAACAAAGAATGGGGGCTGTTTAAAACTATTAAATTATGTCAACATTAACTACAAACTATCGAGGACGTTAAAAAAAGAAGTTGCTTAAGATTACGGTGGCAAAACCTGCAAAATTGACTCCAGATGTGAAGAGAGAATGGTGGCACGTTCATTTCAAATTCCATCTGCAGCTTCCACGTGCGTACATTAGTGCATCTGTAGTAGCCAATCATGTTACAGTGCGGCACCTCAACCAACCAATCAGATTTCGGCGACACGTGTTCTGAATTTGAATATAATGTCCATTTCGGATGATAAATTATTACAAAGCAAAGTTGGAATGGGATGTTGATGCTAAGCATTTCTTTCACCTATTTGTCGTTTGGAAATTTAAACAAAGAATTTCAAAACACTGATGACTTGAGAAAATAATGACAACCTATAATCAGATAACTATCAATACTCGCAAAGAAGGGGGACAACGCATGGCAAGGCAGAACAATTTATTCCAACTCCATAGTCTTTAATAGGTTCCTTCCATTTGAACTGCTTTGATGATTTAAAAAAAAGATAAACCGTGCATTGAGATGATATAGAAATGACATTACATACTGAAGTACATGATCATTTAAACAGAACAGATGACATAATGAATTCCTGATTTAACAAGCAATGATAAAGCTACGGTTCATCTAAATAGCCATGATTGACACGATGGAAGATCCCCCTGCTTAGACAGGTGACACAAAATTGTTCATTTGTCGGCTGAGCTAAAATAATAATGTAGATTTTGGTCAGTTTTAAATGGACTGAAGACTTATGTGCTTACAGGGTTGGCCTGACATCTACAAACATATAATAGGATGAACGGAAATGTCCCCTTTCTGGACTATTCAGAGTCAAAAAGCCTTTTTTATCCCAGTGACTTCTTATCAGTTTCCATGAACCAATATCAAGTAAGTGTAATTTGCACCAATTACCAATCAGTAAAGTGAGCATGAGAACATCCCCAAATCCCTGTTCTTGTTCCGGCAGATGAGCTGATGCTTCAGCCTTCCGCCATTATCACCAACATCTAGAGTTCATGTCACTTCTCAACAGGCTACTCTTCCACCCTGGCGGCCCACATTTTAATTCTCTCCCAGCTTGAGCGTTGCAAACTGCTTAGCCATTTGAAGCGCCTCCTCTAGACACTGTGTGTTGCGCCCAGCGGCCTGTGCGGACATGTCCTTGCCGCCCCCTTTGCCGTCCATCAGGGGGCACAACTCTTGAACCCACTCGCTTGCCTTCAAGCCTTGATTGGCTTTCTCCTGCGGACACAAAAGCAAGTGGTTAACATTTTCATGCAGGAATTTTTTTGTTCTTAAATATTTTTTACTCCATTAATATCAGGAGGGCAGGGGATATCAAATTTGCTGCTAGCAGTGAAGGAGATAAGCTGATGATAACCTGAATATATTCCCTTTTGGTGACCACTGTCCCTGATGAATTTAAATAAGACCCATACTATGTGACCAAAATACTAGATAAAATTAGATAACCCCCTAACCTGCCGCACTCACCTTAGGGACTTCACACAAGCAGATGACTTTGCCTGCGTCGGGATCTACAGCAAAGAGCATGGCGGCAGTTTGAGGCGAGTTGGACTTCAGCACTTTAAGGCACTCATTGAGGGCCTGGAAAAAGGACACATAGTGAGCAGACATTACAAAGGCAGTGAATTTATGGGCAGACAAAAATGACATGTCAGAAGGACTGAAAAATTAAGAAGTACTCCAAAAATAGCCATATCGGGTGCTCATAACACTATCAGATTGAGACATAACTGTACATTCTTGTGGCTTCTCACCTTGGCGGAGGCGCCGGTCTCCATGGCCATCACTAGCAGTGCTTGATTGGGGCTACTTTCAATCACCTCCTTAGTTTTTTCCAAGACTCTCTTCTGAATGTCCGCCTTATAGGAACGGTCCAGGTCATCCATGACCTTCTTCAGACCCTTCAAGCTTTCCCTCATTTCATCCTTTCGCCACTGAGAGATCACAGCAGTCCCGATAGACTGCGCGTGAAAGAAAAAAAGTCAAATTTGAAAGAAAGAAATAAAGTCAAAGCTGCTAAGTTTTGAAAAATACGAACCTCGGTCATGTCTGCAATCTCTTTCTGGACGTCCTTGTTGGGCACCGTTTGCTGCTTCACTTTGTCTGCGAGTGTGGCGAGAGCTTGCTTCAGTGAGTCGGCTTTCCTCTGAGCCTGGTTGACAATAATAAGCATCAAATTACTGTCAAATTATGTGAAAGGTAAATGTTTCATCTTTTAAAATGGACAGAAAACAACTCTATTGTGTGCACCCTAACCGAAAGAACAGTAACACACCATCTATTGAAAAGTTGTTTAGTAGCTGACTCATACACTGGCAGCTCAGCTCACAGAATATCATTAATACTCATTATCACATACCTCTGTGCTTGAATCTGTCAGTGTGTATAACTGCCATCGCAAAATGGTTCAAAATCTGCATCATTTTGTGTGATCAAATAATTTGCTGCATTGTCAGAGGTCTAAGAAATGTGTGAATTATGTACATAAATAAAGAGAGTAACTGCTTTTCGCAGAGAGGTCTTTTATACTAGGTTTTATCTGTACCTCTAAGTATAAATTTGGCTTGCTTGCCAAAGGATGAAATTGGTGTGCGGCTATGACAAAATGTGTCGCCATTAAAAACCCAGTAAAGCTGCACAGTAGGAAGCAAATCATGTTGACAGTCCGACCCGAAAAATTCATGAGACGGCATCCTTGAATATTTAGCAGACTGCCGCGTTTGTATCCGACCTTGTGGGCCTCGCTTCCCGTCACCGCAACAATGCGACGGATGCCCTTAGCGATAGCTTCCTCCGAGACGATGACAAACGGTGCTGCGTGGGCAGAGTTCTGCAGATGGCTACGGATAACAGATAAAATGAAAAAGGACAGTTAGCAAGAGATAAGGAGTTCACCCTTTCCTTTCATCATCTTTTTATAGAACTCACGTTCCGCCGCAAAATTCAATGGAGGTTAGGGAACCGGCAGCACTGTTGGGGTCATCCAGCAGATCCTGAACCGGAATGCCAATGGACACGACCCTCACCGGGTCGGGGTAGGTCTCGTCGAACACGGCGCGCAGACCCTGAATGGCCTTGGCTTCTGCCAAGGAGGCGTCCATGGCGTACACGGGCTGAAGCAAAGCAGAAACGCAATTCATCTAAGCCTATATTGACAAATAACTATAACAAATACCAATAAGAGCATATGGATTTGTTTACTGACCTTGGCATCCTTGATCATAGCGCAGGCGATCTCTTCCGTCCGACGGACCTCTCCCGTGCTAAGAGCACCTTTCGCAGTAAAGTCAAAGCGAAGCCGATCCGACGCCACCAAGGAGCCCCTTTGGTCCGCCTCACCCAAAACTCCCCTAAGAGCAAAGTTGAGGATGTGCGTAGCAGTGTGGTTGCTCATGATGGGCCGGCGACGTGCCTGGAGAGAGTGGAGTCGGCAAATAAAAATGACTGAGCGCATCCAGGAATGTCCCCATGTGTTCTTCTGCTTAGTAATTAGCTCACCTCATCCACATGTAATGTGACACGGTCTCCGACCTTCAGTGTTCCGTAAACGGTGCCCACGTGGAGGACATAACCTCCTCTGACCTGCGTGTTTTTCACCGAAAATTCCATTCGCTGCCAAAGAAAGAGAAGAACGTGCTCAAAACGCCATTGACAGTAATAGCCATCAAAGCCGTTTTAACTGAAATGGCTGGGATTGAACACTTGGACTCCAAATGGATTGGACATCTAGCACCCGCACTTACATCCTCCGCGTTATCATCTTCCCGAAGTAAATAGCCCTCATCAAACGTCTGTCCGCCCTGCTCGGCGTAGAATGAGGTCTGATCCAGCAGCACGCCGCATTTCTGTCCCGTGGTCACTTGATCGCAGAAGGCGCGGTCGTGACGCAGGGCCAACACAGTGGCAGTGGTCTGTTGGAACTCTGAAAACATATGAATCGAATCAGTTGAAGCAGACTCGGAATGACGTCAAATTCGGATTGGAGGTTTTTTGGGGGGGGTTCAGTACTATAGGTGCCGTTTTCATCCGAGGTGTATTTGTATTTTGGAGAATCGTCCGTGGCGGGGGTGTTCTTATTTCTCAGCTCTTCAATTGCGTAGATGTCCAACATGATGTGGTCCACGTCTCCTGCTCCTTTGCCCTGGGACTTCAACTACACACACAGGCAAATACAAACTGTAAAACTTTAAACGAAGGGAAACTGAAATATGCATAAACCTCACGCACCACTAAAAACGGTTTTATGAAACCTTATCAATATTACATAAGCGGCACTAATGTTGCCAAAATAAAAAAAGGAGTATGTAATCATCTAGTCCTTTCAAGCAAATCGTTTCATAAATTAAGATTCACAAGGAGTGACCCCACATGCCCTTTAAACTCATTCACTCCCTTTTATAACAATAGGCCTCAAATCTATTTCAATTACTGGGATTTCCACAGCATTTATGAGCCTGGTAGGGAAGATTTTATTGGTTAAAATGGATTGGAAGTCTATTGCCGAAAAATGTGGAGGGTCAATCGCCATGAATGAGTTAATTTATGAAAAATGTTATGCCTGTTAGAACAATAGGAAGATTCTTGGCCTCTTTCCTTAGTTTCAGTTGCTTAAGTGGCAATATGCCAAAGTTATTTTTGTCACTGTATAAACGGTTCATCTGGTTCTAAAGTACTATATACTTTATATTCATAGGGAAAGGTTTGAATGACCTTCTAGTTTTTTACTTCTGGAAATACTCAATAGGTTAATATATTCCATTAATAAATATATAAATATATAGTAATAAATGCATTTCCATCCA
The DNA here is from genome assembly GCF_051989575.1 of Stigmatopora nigra. NCBI lineage: Eukaryota > Metazoa > Chordata > Actinopteri > Syngnathiformes > Syngnathidae > Stigmatopora > Stigmatopora nigra. Next base: position 11,787,567 of record NC_135509.1, on the reverse strand, counting down.
CTTCAATGCATTATCAACAGCACGCAATGGAGATGCAAAAATAAGCACACAAAAAATACAGTCCACAAGCAGGTTATAAAAAAGGTATCAATAATTTACATGCTTTATTTTTCTCACCTGGGCAGCCTTCTTTTCCTCCTCAAAGGAAGCCAAGTCCACCTGCATGCCTTTCTCTTCTGCAATGAGCGAAGTCAAGTCCAGAGGGAAGCCGTACGTGTCATACAACAGCCAAGCGGTGTCACCTAGATGAAGCAAAAAAAATGGAGACAAGTACTGGTCAACATTCATCGTCGTCACCTAAAATACGAGCACGCTCTGTGAAAAAAATGCTTTGGTCAAGTTTCTCCCACCTGGAATGGTCTTACTGTCTCCCATACTCATGATCTTCCTGTCGAGAATACGTCGCCCTCTGCTGAGGGTTTTGAGAAACTGTGCCTCCTCCTCATTTATGATGTCCTTGACAATTTCTGGATCTTTCTTTAATTCGGGAAATGCTTCACCCTGAAAAAAACAGAACAAAGAAAGAATATCATCTAACAAGGTGAAGTATCTCCAAACTACCAATCAAATGAAGCCTATTTCTACTTATATCGTTCTAATACTTGTCTTGTCTTAAATGAGGTAGAAAACTTAAACTTTAAAGCGATTCCACAAACATCTACAGTGAACTAGAAACCTTACCAAAGAAGTGACCACCACATCCACCAACGTGGCAAAAAAGCCTTTCTGAGCTCCCAACTTCTCATGTGAATACCGAACAGCGCGACGCAGGATTCTCCGTAAAACGTACCTGAATGGAATTTAAGCAAAAGCCCATTAACTCATGAATTCGGAGTCATGATTTGAAAAGAAATGCAAAGCCTTTAATTCTTACCCTCGCCCCGTGTTGTCAGGTCGCCCACCATCTGAGAGGGCGATGGTGATGGTGCGAGCGTGATCAGCCAGCACACGATAGGCCATGTCGACACCGTCGGCATCTTCAGCACCAACTTTACCAGTGTAAGGCCGAGCACCTGTACCCTGAAACAATTTTTTGTTGTGTTTATAATCACTTCTGGACAAATAGAACGTAAAGCTGAACATTCCAGGTTTCAAATTGGTGTTGTCAACTAAAATTATTAGACTATTTTATGCCAATTAGAATTTAATGCAAATCCTGTGGGGAACCGTAACAGTTTTTTTGAATCAGTAACTTTTGAATGTCAAAACCTTTTTTAGGCTTAAATTCACTTAATCCTGCACAATTTAGAATTTGTGAAATTTAAGTCCAACTAGACCAGAAGTGGGCAAACTGGTCCTCGGGGGCCGCTGTGGGTGCAGGATTTTGTTCCAACCGATTCAACAAAAACAGTTTACTGTAATCCAAAGATTGCACTTATAAAATACCAGATTGGTGGAAAGGTTTCCTCTTATAGGTTGGAACAAAAACCTGCATCCACTTTGGGTGACCCTTTCTGGAGTAGTTTGCCCACCCCTAAACTATATTAAAAAATTAACAGCACATATTTGCATACCTTCTGAATGGCATCAAAGTATGGGATGAACAGATCAGTGTCATAGTTGGACATCTTGTTCTGCAGTACTGACACCAAGCGTTCCAAGCCCATCCCCGTGTCGATACTCTTCTTCGGCAGTGGTTTCAGGACCGTTTCAGACTCCCTGTTGAACTGGATGAACACCAGGTTCCAGACCTCCAGTACGTTGGGGTCGTCCATGTTGACCAGATGGGCGGCGTCTCTTCCGCCAATGCGGTCGAAGTGGATTTCGCTGCATGGACCGCAGGGGCCCGTGTCACCCATCTCCCAGAAGTTATCTTTCATACTACCTGGGAGGATGCGCGCTTCGTCCATGCTGAGGGGAAAAAGACCAGGCAGCGAGGGATTACATTTCACGGCTGATTTTATATATTTCATCCTTGAAAATCATCCTATCAATCCTTAATGCGGAGTGAATCTATTGCTTGCTGTCAAATATCAAATAAATGTCCTATAATCACTCACCCTAGAGCCATCCAGATTTCTTTGCACTCCAAGTCGGCTTCCAAGCCTGCATCGTCATTACCACCAAAGTAGGTGACGTACAGGCGGTCGATTGAGATGCCAAACTCTTCCGTCAGCAGCTCCAGAGCCATCTTGCAGGCCAATTGCTGCGGCACGCAGTGGCAAGGAAGTGAATTTTCATATTACTTATTTATGTTTTTACTGGAAAAACACACTTTGTGGAGTAGCACCACCAATTTCGTTATTTACAGCTGTGTATGATGACAATAAAGGCTTTTGATTGATTGATTTGATGTCAAAATCATAGCGCCATCCATGTATGCTACAATTACTACCTTGAAGTAATCCCCAAAGGACCAGGAGCCCAACATCTCAAAGAAGGTGTGGTGGTAAACATCTTTGCCCACATCGTCCAAGTCATTGTGCTTTCCTCCTGCGCGGATGCACTTTTGGGTGTTGGCTGCACGGCGAAGCCTTGCCATGGGATGGGATGGATCAATTGTGTTCAAGAAGATGGGCTTGAACTAATAGAGATAGGGAGGGAAATGTTGGTCAAAGAACAAGGCTTCAGTGGCCATTGTATTTGGGCGGTTTACCTGGTTCATGCCAGCGTTGGCGAAGAGCAGCGTGGGGTCATCCAGTGGAATGGTGGCGGAAGAGTGCACGTACTGGTGCTCATAGCGATTGAAGAAGTCAATGAACTTCTGGCGTATTTGAGCGGCACTCAAGGAATCCATGTTGAATCAGCTCTTTGGAAAGAAGAACAATTTACTGTGAGTGGGTCTAGATTACCAACGCCCTGCCTCGGTAACTTTGTGAAGATTCACACTATAAATCTAGTAGGTGTTCTGACAGTGTTTTTTTTCCCCAAGGCATTCTTTACACTCGTTTTGTGGCTATAAATTAGCCTTAGGTGCTTTTCAGTTGCTCTGGAATCCAGAGTTGCAAGCTTGCATGTGGTAGGACACTGCTCTCCTATTTCAAAGGAGGGAAACGCCTTTTTATGCCTAAGAACATACTTCAAATGGAATTAAGCCTTAGTTGACCACACTAGACGTCCAAGTCATTTTGTCTGGGAGAGGCGAATCATTTTTTTTACGTTGATAGATGAGCATTAAATATGACAAAATAAAAATAGCTTGTACTTAAGCTTTCGGGAAATTACTTTCACTAGAAATGGCTCAGAATCTTAAGTGTCAACTTTTGAAAAGCTCTGTTAAAATTAGCTGAGACTCAAAATGTTGTGCAAAAAAAATTGGATTGTATGAGCAAAACATGTGAAGTATGCTCTTTAATTAAAACGCTTTATGAGAAGCTCTCCCTAGGGGGGTTCATTCATATACTGGGCAAAAAGAAAAGCAAGGAGAGTCTCTGGGGCTCACAGGTATACATACATACGGTAAACATCCCAGGCCTGCCCGCTCCTGACTACTAAACAACAGCACGGCTGAAAACCACGGAAGATTAACAAATATTCATTAGGGGATTTGGGTGGAAAAAAATGCTGCGTGGGGGGTGACAGATCCCTGGACATGTTCAAATTGATGATGCATAAAGTGACAGCCAATGCTTATTACACCCAATGAATTGGTTTCTTCAATCCCAACTCAAAGACTTAATCCGATCTTTAAAATTTAATCATGTCAAATTGCATGTTTTGTCATATTGTTCTTGCAAAAAAAACATATCTGCTTGCTACTCTTTGAACTTGGCCAATATTATACAACCTGTCAAGTGCTAGCCATTTGTTAGCTATGCCGGTTAGCATACTGTGGTCTAACACCGACATTACCTGCAACAACTCTAAAAAGGAGAATATTTTGAATATTGAAATGAACAAAAAAGTCGTCCGGGTTGATATTAGTACTTACAGGAGCCGCCGATGTCGCAGAAACAGTCGTTTTTTGTATACCGAACACACAACTGTATGTACGTCCCCACGCTGCTGGATCAGGAGGAAGGCGTTCGGTTCGCGGACACGCTCAAGCCGACCGCTGATTGGTCTGCAAGCAGCATCCCATCTCGATAAGTGGATTCTGATTGGTGAGTTAGACATTCAGTCTTTACGCAGCTTGCCACTCCCCCGACACAAAAAGCTGTGCTGGCTGATGCAACTGAAAACTCCGTTTTGTCATGACTAAATGCTGCATTGATGTGTTCTTTATGTGAATGTGTGGCAAATTATGCAGATTTTTTTGTTATACACCAATTTGCAAGTGCAAACTTAAACAGATGAGGGGACTTACACTTAAAATCATCAAAGGGACTAAGTTCCCTTGATCATAAACATGCATTATTGGTACGTTAGTTTAGTGACTACAGTAGGTATTGCATCATTTTTATAAAGAAAATTAAAGACTGCTGTAATTTAGTGACATTGACACATTTTATTGCTTCTAATTTTGCATTGTTTTATGTTCAAGTTTGTTTTTATTGATGGTATGCTAGAGGGTAGAAAATGATTTGCAGACAAACAATAATGCAAAAATGTTTTGCATTGTTTGTTGTATTTAATATTGTCAATTAACAATCACTCAGGAAAGATGTAATTACAAACATACTTGAGCAGAAGTTGTAGATTGATTATAATAAACGCATTTGGATGCTTTTGCAAGAAACAGCCAACTGTGACATAGAAAAATGAAAATAAAAAAATATCACTTTTCGTTTACATTTAGATTCTGGTGACAGAACACAGTATGTTTGAAGAGATTCAATTGACAGTGCAGCAGGTTGTGGTTGTCAGCAGATTCTGCAATATTATATTTTTCAAATTTTGCGTGGAATCTTGTTTGTCACATTAATGATCAGTAATTTAAACATAAAATCAATGCACGTATGGTCAATCAACTCTCTGATGGAGGTGGAGCCGCACGCCGCACTGCCTTGGCCAGAGCTTGCTGGACTACCGGATATATTTTATAGCATCCCTCAATACAAGTGCGCATTCCAGCAGCCAGAGTCTCTTCAGTCATTTCTCCTTCAGACTGAAGGCCAGAAATTTGATTCAAGCTGGGGAGGAAGGCGAGAGTCAGTTTTCCTTGGTTATCGCCGCCGGCTAAATCGTCTTCCTCAGCGTACGTCGGGTCGACCACGTAAGAGGCCCCGTCCTGGCAGAGGGCGCAGCCGAGCACCAGGTCGTCCATTTCGATGCCGGCGTCTGCGAGGGCGAGTGACGCGCAGGTGACGGCGTGCGCGAGAACCGATCCCCCGTTTTCAAGAACCATCACGTTGACTTCTATTTGAGATCGGGGGTATTTGTGGAGACACAGGGCAGGCTGAAGACTTTCGTGCAGCATCAAGGGCAAGTCCTTGTCTTGACTTCCTTGTATCCAGGAGCCTCTCTCGGGGCAAGAGAACGGAGCGAAACGCATATCTGTCGTCAACCTGGTTACACAAAAACAACGTTTTGGTCAAGGCCTTAAATTATAACCATAACGACATTCCCAAATTGAAGGCAATAGACGTCCAAGCCATTTAAACTGGGATGCTCAAACATGCCCATCTCAATGGAGACCACTTCTCCAAGTCAAAATGGTTTGGACGTATTTAATTTAATGCTTTAATTGTCATTATACAAGTACAATGAGGTTCACCAAGTAGTGCACAAATAACAACAATAAACAATAAATAAATACGTAGTCAACCTCATGAATAAGGGAAGTGCAAAAACAACAAATCGATAAATTGTGAATAATAATAAATAATAAAGTTTTAGTGCAGGGCCAATGAGTGCCTTGTAAAAGTTGGACTGGTTTTGAACTTTTGCTATCATTAAAAATGAGGGATATTACCTTCCACACTTCATATCAGTTTCATCTTTTCGATCGGTTTCTCTGGGACCGTAAACGCAACACATCAATTTGGTGTCCCCGGCCTCCATGTACGCGGAGCCCTTAGCCTGGCTCACGAGCCCGCAGCGGACAAAGACAGGTCGGACGTCCACCTGGTCTCGCTGTCGCTCGTCCGCTCGGGGACCGTGCGAGGGAAAGCCCACCGGTGCCTTGCACGCAAATAAAGATGGGCTTTGGGAGACATTTGGCCCGCGTATTCGTTTGGGATCAGCATGCATCTTTACTTGCGGTGAAGAAGCAGCATGCGGGTGTACTGTGTTCGTCCGGCACCTAAACGCATCCCTCTTTAAAAAAGGGACAACGTAATGTTGTTCCGATACTGAATTTATTAACAATTTCGAATGGACATTGCACAAAAGTTTGGTTTTAATAAAATACTGGGAAAAACTTTTATGAAAAATAAAATCCTAATTCATCGATTTAAAACACGACTTGACTGATCCAGTTGCAGTATTTCACATGCCACCAGGGGGTCCTGCATTCAATTATTGGTCATATATATAGTGATAAAATTCATAAATATACTCAGAAAAATGCATTCATCACTCAAGGTTCGTTTCTTCATTATTTCCTAAGATAAATTGGTTATTCAGGGTTTAAACTCGCAATTATTTTCAAAATAGGTTATAAATCTATTAATTATGTATTTCAGTTGATACATAACTTTTGAATATATTACACATTTAAATGTATAGCCTGTACTTCACATTACATCCACACTCATATATCTCTCCTAATGAAATAAATAAATAACAACACAATTTCTTGTATTTTGCTGATAATATTGAGAACTAAATATTTAGATAAAGCAGAATAGTTTCACTTTTTACTTGATTTAAATGACAAACAATAAAATAAATACAATGTTTTTTTTGTTTTTGATCTTTGCTAACAAAAAAACAATTAAGAGAACATTTAATGGGCTCAAAAATGAGGATTCTTACCATTTTTAAGGTCTATATCTCTAATATAGGTTTATATCTCTAAATGATGGAAATTAACAAATTAATTGTGGGTTCATTTGCTTATTCTTTCATTTTAGGTTTTTGGAGTAATTGTGGCGTAATATGTCCTGTGACAAAGATGAGTTGGACACCTCAGACTTAGATGTATGTCTAGGTCTAGGACAAGGATGCACTTCCATTCTGTGTGTGCATTTGTGCATATGCGTCACTTCCTCAGAAGTGTGTTACAGTTTTGGCACATTAGTGTTATCGATGCGCTGAGGTCAGTAAAAAGCACTTTTATGGTTCACTGACACATGACTGCGTCAGTATTTTCAAGAAGTCATTCATCGGTGGCATTTTCCATAGACAGTTCCGGTCTGATTAATGTCAAAATGCACAATTTCTTGGGAAATAAAAAAGTGTCACTCACTTTACATTTTTTAAAAGAAAGTTCCATTGAAATTGATATCAAAATGCACTATTTCTTGTGAAATAAAAATGTAAAGATGTCATAAAAATGTCATTTTTGAGATTTGTTATAAATAAGCATTTAAATAAGTCTCCTATAGCATTTACACATCACTAAAAATATATTTTGGATAGTTATAGTTTATTGGTTCAATTATCAAATGAGATTTTCATGGAAATGCTATATCTATTTTTTTTAAAAAGGCGTTTCCAGTGACATTTCCAGCATGAGTAGAATGTAATCTACTACGTACATCCATTGTGTAAGATCTTATGAGTTGCTGGGTGTGACAAAAAAAAAGTGAAAAGGTTGTTTGTTTCTAATCTAAGAATAACATAATCAGTGTCTGATCCGTAACCACAAATGAATAAGAGATTCTAGTTTGTGACAGACTTTTTTGTTGGTTTGTTTGGGAATTTTTGGGGGCCTGACAGTTATTGACAGTCAAATTGTTTCAGTAATCATTTTGTATGTAAACTATTTTTACATTAAGTGTGAGAAATGTTTACTGCATGTAAATAAAAGGGAATCAGCACATTGGGAATCTTATTATTTGTAAGCCTTTTGTGTTTAGGAGTATTTGTTTTGTCAGCACCTGCTTATGTGAGCAATGTAATGATGGTCAATGTGAGCTCTATAGTGGGTATATTATTTCCACCCTTGTTGTAAATGTTGGAGAATCGTGAGTAAATAGCTTGTGGATGATTCGAATGTCATCCAAAACTGTGTCAGTAAGTCTCATGAATATAGCACAGACATGGCAAATCTGCACAAGACTGACAGCCTGTTGAGTTACAGAACAGCTGCTTGTATAAATGACTTGTAAAAATCAAAAAAAAAATCTTTGCAAAAGAGAGCACTGGCGTTAAATGTTTATGTCTCAATGTCATTGGTCGAAATAACAGTACACAAAGGCCCAATCCGTGTATCACTCTAAATGTCTGCCGATGAGTTCAGAAGTGCAAAAAACAAATAAGGCGGTCTGAAATGTGATGAATATTGCCTGTGAAATGATGATAGCGAAGTTCACAAAAAGATGTGATGACTCATTGCGGAGTAAATATTGAGAAATCCAAATTGAAGCGATAAGCATGAGTATGCTTGGCAATTGATTTTTGGGATGAACCCAAGAATGTGGTGATTAATCATTGAGGTGGACACTGCAGGTGGCTTGGATAGATAATAAAATTGATATATTTCAACCAAAAAATGGAATACTAGCCTGATCAGTAATTTCATTTTGTGAATGTATTTATGAAAAATACCACCTCTATTACAAAGTGAATGCAAATACCGTATTAAGTACTTTTAAGGCCTCATTTTTAGACACAAACGTTCAGAAACCATGAATGACAACCACTCATTAAAAGGATAGACAGAACCTTAATAATATGCATTGCAGTGGGAGATGGAAATTTCATTTTAAACAACAATGAAGAAAAACGTAATATAAATGAGGGTGACAAAGAGTCCAGAAACGCATGATCAACCAAAAACGTGAAACTCAGGAGAACTTACAATATACTGGAAGTGGAGCCCCCTATCCAAGGTCACTGGGGTGAGCAGGGTGGAGTGTGCTTTCGGGGTGAGTGTCATAGAGTGGGAGGATTGCCTCTCAGCTGTATAAATACAAGCAAATATGCACACTGGGACAAGTGCGTGAAGATATTTGAAGACGCGATCTGTTCACACAACCACGATGATGGCAAACTACAGGAGTGAGTTGGTCTATCTACATAAAGTACGTAAGTTATCTGTTCATTGTCATGCAAAGTAACCCTACCGTGTCATTAGGTCACATTCTGGATGTGGATTTGAGATGTCGTGAGAACAACTCGGCTCACCGTACCAGGGAGATCGATTGGAATCGATTGATTGTCCGTCGGGGTCAGCCTTTCGCCATCTCCGTGCAACGAGCAACCGATTCGCAGCTGGCTTTGGTTTTGCACCTTGGTGAGTGAAATGTAGGATTGGGACGAGTAAATTAATATCTAAATAGATTTAAAAATAAAAAACAATTCATTTTTAGCTATTTTTTTCTTACTGAGTGCTCATTTGTAGATGTCCAATTCATTTGGACTAAAAGGGAACAATCAAAAATTCTTTCTAGTTTAAATTGGAGATCTACATGCATTTACTTTTGGTGTGTTTCGGGGTGGTAAATAGTCTTGTGTAGTTCTGATTTATTTTAATGTAATTCATATTTTTCTTAAGCAATGTTTAAATTTAGCAATTTATATAATATGAAAATACAATGTCGACGAATGATGAAAAAATGTATATTAGGGGCAAGAAAGATTTTTATATTAAAGTCACAATTCTGAACTTTGTTCTCACAATTATTTGCAGAATTCTGACTTTATAGTTCAAGTTATGACTGTATGAGAATTTTGAAATGAGAGTCAGAATTATGACTTTAAAATTTGAATCTTGGCCAACAATTTTTTCTTCAATGACCCTAATCCTCTTCCATCAAAAATATATATACAAAACTAATTCCTAATATCTATTTATTATATTTACAGTGTATTTTTACATGTTTTTTTTTGCTGTTGTTGTTTCCCCAGGCAAGCGAGATGAGGTGGAGATCAGGGTCGAAAAGGGCAATCGCTCCAAAGACGGTTGGTGGTTTACGCAAGAGGGAATTCGGGATAAAGCACAGCTGACCGTCCACAGCCCAGCGGATGCCATCATCGGCCATTACCGTCTGGATGTATTGGCCACGACACCTGATGGACATGTGCTGGAAAAGAACGAGAAGGTTCGATTCCACCTGCTCTACAACCCGTGGTGCAAAGGTAGGCAGCCAAATGCTTGGTAGTAAACAACAGAAAGTTCTTATTATACCCGTGCTGATGTTGTGAATCTCATTTGTGATTGACAGACGATGTTGTGTACATTTCTGATGAGAAGCTCCTTCAGGAGTATATTATGAATGAGAATGGTATCATTTATATGGGCACCTCAGACTACATAGGGAGCCGCCATTGGCATTTTGGACAGGTATGTAGAAAAGTATGTGATTTGTTATGTGAGCTCAATTTGAATTAGTATTGAAGGCTCTTTCTTCAAAATCATTTACCTGTATTTTGGATTTTTTTTATAGACTTAGTATTTTTTTTCCCAGAATGCTTGGTTTTGAGTAGTTTTTTTTTAAATTGTGTAATTCTTGACAGCAAGTAAGTATATATAATTCAGTGAAAAGACAACTAGTCTTTGATTCAAACCAACTGCTTACTCACTCTTCCCGGACGGAAAAAAAAATGAAGTTAGTTTAAATATAGGCATTTTCACTTTGGGTTTCCCCAAATTCAGTTCCTTCTAATAATTACTTTTAGAGTCATGACCTTAGTATTCTCATTTTAACATAGTACCTTTGAATGAATAGTGTAATGTATTTATGGTGTGCAAGATTTAAAACAATCACTGTATTATTTATAAATTTTAATACGAGAATTTCAATAGATCTCCTGTTTACTAGTTTTTTTTTGTTTACGGGTGTTCTAACATTACCTGTTTTTATTGTACATAGAAAATGTATACATAATCTCAATTCACAAAAATGAAAACAAAGAAAATAATAGCTACAGTTATAGAGCTCATTTTGGAAGTGCAAAATGTATTTTGAGTCATTTCCAAAAGTGCTTCGTGTTCATTTATTTGTTTTCATGAGGTCTCGACTAAGATCGATTACTACACCGTCAGACAGGAGACATAAATTGCATTTGACAAAGTTTCTCTAGTCAGGGCATCAAAATGTAACACATAAACAACAGCGTCACCTTTTAGCAGTTTGGTGAGAAAATCCTTCCTCCATCGTTTCCGTTCTTCTCACATTTTGCACCTCTATTTATCACAGTTTGAGGAAAATGTGATGGACATCTGTTTTGAAATCCTGGACAATTCTAACGAGGCCTTGAGAAACTCCCAAAAGGACATCAAGCAACGAGGGGACCCCATTTACGTTGGAAGGATCATCTCTGCCATGGTAATGACAAGACTTTTTATTTCAAGGCTATTATAACAGGCTGTTTTGACTTAAAGTGCTACAGAAAATGAAAAAAAATCTACAAAAAAAATCTAAATGAAATGGATGATAGAAAACACCTTAACAATCTAGTATCTGCTTGTAGGTGAACTCCAATGGCGACCGGGGGGTGTTGGTGGGCCGCTGGCAGGAGCCGTACACAGACGGAGTCTCCCCTTCTAAATGGACCAGCAGTGTTCCCATTCTCCAGAAGTGGAGCAATGGTGGAGCCAGGCCGGTTAAATACGGCCAGTGCTGGGTGTTTGCTGCCGTCGCCTGTTCAGGTGAGCCTACCATGAAACTTAAAGTGCATTTCTAATCTGGAAATGTAAAAGAAAAACCTTAAAATCAATGTTTTAATCATGCTGACTTTGTCTCCTATTGTTTCCAGTACTCCGTTGCTTGGGAATCCCAACACGGAACATTACAAACTTTGCTTCAGCTCACGACACGGATGGAAATCTCTCTGTAGACTTCCTGCTGAATGAAAATATGGAAAGCATGGACCCAAGAGGACGGTCCGACAGCAGCTGGTACGACGACGTTCCAATGATTGCTACAAATGAATGCGTCCCACTGACGTCCTATCATGGCTCTCCTAATCTGACTTTAGGAACTTTCACTGTTGGGTTGAATCCTGGATGAAGAGAGGGGATCTCCCCCAAGGAAATGATGGCTGGCAGGTTTTGGATCCAACTCCCCAAGAATTAAGTGATGGTACATTCCAAATCTTTCCTCCATATGGATCCTAATTAAAGACTAACTGACATAATTTGATGTTTTGCTTCTCAGGCCAGTTCTGCTGCGGCCCGTGTCCCGTGGCGGCCATTAAAGAGGGAAACCTGGCCGTCAAGTACGACGCTCCGTTTATTTTCGCCGAAGTCAACGCTGACATCATCCACTGGATTATCCGAAGAGATGGTTCACGCCAGAAGGTGACTCCATCTTTGTCCTGATCCCCTAGAAAAGTCTCCTTTGTGATTCCTTGGCCATCGTTCTTTCCGACCTACGCCATGTGCACATTTTATGTTCTGGAGGGTTTTTGGAAGACGGACAGACACATACGAGATATTCTGAGATGTAATTCGTACTCACCAAACAAATGATATCCTAATGTTTCAGATACGAGCGTCCCAGGACAGTATCGGCCTAAACATCAGCACAAAAAGTGTTTTCGGCAACTCCAGAGAAGATGTCACTTCACACTACAAATATCCGGAAGGTGAATGAAGAAAACTCTTGAAAATGCTACAAAGTACAAACTAGAAAGATTCATTAACATCTTCCTCAGGTTCCAAGAAAGAACGAGAGGTCTACGAGAAGGCCGGACGTCGTGGCAGGGACTCGTCTAAAGACAGGGCCCAACCAGGCAAACTGCAGATGAGCATCAAGCATCCAAAACCTGTTTTCGGATCCGACTTTGACGTCGTCGTTGAGGTATGAAGGGCTCGGTTGATGAAAAAGGAGTGTCCGAACTACGGCCAATGAGCCAACTGCGGTCCACTGCCCTTTTTTTTAGGCCTGCACTGAATTAGGAAAATTGTTCAATATGGCCTGCACAAGAAGCTAAAATTCAGCCTGCCATCTGTAGCATTTCTCAGTTTTAACATTAGATGAAGCTACTAACTTCAAAAGTGGTGTCCATTAACCCGGTTGATTGACGAAAAAAAACCTTTTAAAAGACCATATTTTTATCCAATTTAGATTTTCTGTTTAACAAATAAAAGAAGGTTTTTTGTGCCGCTTTTGCAAAGTTTGCAAGTTTGAACACCCCTGGGTTACAACATTAGCACACGTTGAAATAAACTATCAAATGTTTACAGTTGAAAAATGAAGGAGGAGTCGAAGTTAACGCACATCTGAGCTTGCTAGCTATGGTGGCGACGTACAATGGTTTAAACAGAAAGGAATTCCAGAGACAAAGCAAGAACGTCAGTGTGCCGGCCCATAAAGGTTGGTTAAAAAAAATGGAAATGAACTGTTCACTTCTGGCGTTAAAGATAACTCAACAATCTATCTTCCAAATGTCACTTCAGTTCACAAGGAAGTACTGCGTGTGCACTACGACAAATACGCCAAGCATATCTCCGATCACCACGTGATCAACGTGATGGCGATGCTGGAAGCTCAAGGAGAGAATGAAGTTGATATGGTCACAGCTAAAATCCCTCTCAGCTTGCCCGAGGTCTTCATAGAGGTGCGTGGAGACCACCAGTGAGTCAACATATTTGCTTTTTGCCCTTTTTCTTGACTTAAACTGTGCTCATACAGGTTCCCAGTAAGGTGTCCATTCATCAAACAGTAAAAGCCTCCATCTCTTTTACTAACCCTCTACCGGTGCCACTGAAGCGGGGTGTTTTCACCGTGGAGGGGGCTGGCCTGTTATCCCGCAGTGTGGTCAAGATAAGGTGCGAGGACTGGATAGCACCAGTTTTTCATCACCGCTTCATTTCTAATCTTAATTTTTCTTCTTCTTAGCGGCGACATCGGCCCAGGGCAAAAAGTGCGTCTTGATCTAATGTTCACGCCTGTGCGTAGTGGCGTGAAAAACCTCCTGGTGGATTTTGACTCGGATCGACTGCAAGACGTGAAAGGGGCCGCCACCATCATTGTAGGCAGTCGTTACTGAATTAGCGAAACAACATTGGAAACACTCAGTCGTTAATCCATTAACAAGATGGGTGGCGATTGTTCAGTCTATCAGCATCGTAAATGTATTGCAAATTAAAGTGTATTTTTTGTCTGTTTGGTTGTTTTTATCTTTTTCCCCACAATTCCTTGTGAGCACTAATTCCTTGTTTGTAAAGCTGAATTGAAGCACATGCCGAGCATACTTCTAATAAACATTCTCATCAAGCTGTGACATTGATCTGTTTGTTGACTCTTTGAGACTCTTTTAGACTGAAAATCAGTGGGAAAAGAATGATTTAATAAATAATTTATTCCATGATCCATATATAACAGGCCTTGATGTTGGTGATGTCGTTGAAAATTGCATTTATTTCTCAGGATTTAAACCCACATTGTCATTTTAGATGTCTGGAGAACAATTAGTGAATTGGAGGATGTTTTTTTGTGTGTGTTTGGTATTAAAACTTTAATCCCTGAAGATTTAAAATAGCATACTGGCAACTAAATCTCAACTCAACACTCGCAACCACTTGACTGAGTGCTGACATTTGTGTCATCCGTGTGGCAAATGTCTCATCTTGGAGTTAAGACCTGCTTTTGGACATTTGAGTGATTGGAACCTATAAATGTCTGATTTGACGCTAAAGATGATCATCAATCATGCAGCCAATAAAAACTCCTATAGGAAGAATTGCTGATTGTAATCCTTGAGAAATATAAAAATGTGTGCAAGATGAAATGATTGATGAGGTTTTGTTGATGTTACCTCATCTCATTCTCTGAACCGCTTTATCCTCATTAGGGTCGCGGAGGGTGCTGGGTACTCTGGTTTTCTTGCTCATTGCAAAAATAAAATAAATATAGTATATACTTTTATGCTGCAAATTGTTTTAGTTTTTTCCTAATATTTATTCCAGCCACTTGAATAATGCATGTTAATATAACTTTCGTATTGCAGGTTTATAAAGGAATTATATATTGCACATATATAAAGGAAAATGCTGTTTGACTTCGCCGTTTTGTGTTTATGATATAATTGTATACGACGACCATTAGTTGTAACGTCAGGATGGCCGAGCGGTCTAAGGCGCTGCGTTCAGGTCGCAGTCTCCCCTGGAGGCGTGGGTTCGAATCCCACTTCTGACAATGTTTTTTTGTTGTTTGAGAAATCGTTTCCATTACTTATTTTTAATCAAGACTGTCGTCTACGTTGTTCCCAACGTCAGGATGGCCGAGCGGTCTAAGGCGCTGCGTTCAGGTCGCAGTCTCCCCTGGAGGCGTGGGTTCGAATCCCACTTCTGACAAGTATTTTTGTTTTATTAAGAATTCACATTTCATTGCTTCGATTTAACTGATATGCTCATCTCCATTTCATTCATTCATTTTCTAAATAGCATCCTCCCTAGGGTCACGGGGGGTACTGAAACCTATCTCAGCTGAGTTCGGGCCAGAAGCAGGCCAGCCGATCACAGGGCACGTGGAGACAGACAATCACCGCACACAAACTCATACCTAGGGGCAATTTAGTGTCCAACCAGCCTACCATGCATGTTTGTGGAATGTGGGAGGAAACTAGAGTAACCAGAGAAAATCGGATGAAAATCCGGCAAACAATATGAAGTAAAATGTGGACTACATACCCCAATAAGAACGAGAGTACCCCCAAAAAATGGTCTTATAGGTGTTTTTGGTCTTTGGCCTGGTCCCCCTTCCACTTATTAAACATTAGCAGGTGGCAAAGCCTGGGGCATTCACATGGGAGGAGTCAAACCTTAGGAGACAACGGCAAAGAGCGGGCAGAAGGCACTGTGTGCGCAGGTGTGTTTGTGTCACACCGACACAGGTTGAAAACACCGATCCCGGATGTTTCACCGAATGCCCTGCTTTGTGCTTTTCTCGCTGTCTGTACGGATTTGAGCCTTTAGGACATCCTTTTATCATCTACAGAGGAGACTTCTTTTTTTCTTGTTGGTTTTGTTGAATTTTTTCAACTATCCAACCAATAATGGCGGACTTTCCATCAAAAGTTAGCACTGAGACCGGTTCCCAGAGTACTCAGCAGGGGGGCAACAGCCTAAGGGGGTTGGCAGCTAATGTGACCATCAGCATGGACATGACTTTTATCAGGAGCATCCCATCTATCCTTATGATGGTTGAAATAGTGAGTGCTTTTAACACTTCCTGTCTTTTTTACTTTTGGGGTTAAAAACCTGCACTTGTGACATTCAGGGGCGGCACTGTACATTCTTTGTTTATCTAAGTTAATGGAAAAGCTAGAGGATGTGACATCAGAAAAAGATAAGATAAGACAGAAACAGTTCAAGCGCCTACTGGTAAATATATGGACTGTGTCTTAATAGAAAGCAGGCCATTAGGCCACTTAGCGAGTTGTTGCCGGATTTGTACCGCTTCAATTTAACTCAGCGCCACTGTAAATGAACTGATCGATCACTCACACAATTGTGGCATTAAGATTTAACTCTATTATATTATGGGGTGTTTGAAGAGGTCGGTGTGCAACTACTACAAATTACCTTACAAAACAACACAATGCATTTTTCCATTCATTTTTCTTTTCCAATATATTTCTCTTCTTGCAATGAAATATGCACAAGAGAATTTCGATATTTCACATCCCTGTCACATTCATAGCAAAAACAACAGTTAAATTTGTATTCCTTTTGAAGTTGTGGAAATCAGTTGAACATTATGATTTTCCCCTGAAATTTCAGTCACGAGTGATAAATATTCCACTCTTGCAGTACAAAGAAGAAGCCCAAGATTTAACTGTACCAATTTGCTGACTTTGTTCAGATGCGTTTATTGGTCGAGTGCATAAAAGCTTTGTATGGGGTTATCTGCTCTCACAATGACCTCTCTAAATGTTAATGAGGCTTTTGTATTGCCTTACAAAAAGGGCTGCCTTGACATTTTATTGGCAAACGGCCTGTAAATTCATTATATAGTTCCGTAAATTCAGGGAAGGGATAAAAACTAAAGGGAAGGAATGAACAATGACTCTCCTCTAGTTTGTTGCATGACTTGATATTTTGATGTGTTTTTACCTATTCAGTTTTTGGGGCTACTCCACTGGGCGCTGATCGTCAGCACACCTTACATGTGGGCGCCGGCCAACGGCTGGGTGTTATTTGTGGCCATCACGTTCTGGCTTCTCACCGGAGTCCTCTTCTTCGGCTTTGCCTTCGGTGTCCAGAGGAAACTCTCTTTCGTCCCTTGGCCACTCACTGTGCGTGCCAAGAAGTGATCAGTAGTAACAAATTCACTTATTATACCTTACAGAACATGACTAGAGTGCTCACATACAATTACGCAGGTGATGGTGTACCATGGAGTGACCACAATCCTCTACTTGACCGCCTTTCTGGCCAATGCTGCATCTGTTCAGCCCTTTTACTACAGCTACTTCTTTGGACATATGGCCGCTGCTGCCGTAAGTGCACTGCAACAACAGAAAATCCATTTCAAACGGGGTTAGGCATAAAAACTGCAACTGATGTACATAGGGTTGGTATTTCTAACTAAATTTAACTGACATAAAATAGAAGTTTTTTTTACATAAAATAAAATAAAGACTTTCTTTCATTTCCGTTTTTTATGATATAAAAACAAAAGGATTGTTTACCATTTCTTCAAACATTTTTAATTCAAATATGTAATATAAATATTAAATTGTTTGCTAATAGGTACTCAAAAAGGAGGGTTTGGAAATTTTTGGGGAAAAGAGCCAGAAACTCAGTATTCAATGGTGTTGTGAAAATTGTCTGTTTGGCATTATTTTGATAGTTTTCTTATTCCAATCAATTCATTTTATAGCTTACAACTGCATATTTCTTCTCTTAGCCCCTAAATATGGGCCAAAATGTATGTTATGTCACATATAGAACCATACATATCTGAAAAAGAGAGGAAGGTGTGTAATATTCAAACATGTAGTACTTGCTCATCAAATATAGTCAAGGTGGGGCGTTACAAGCTGTGCACCCTACCCTGGAGCTAAAGTCCAAATAGTTTCTCACAAAGGCTTAGCGACTGTGTTTTACCAAAGTGTTATCAGTGGCATGTGTCAAGTTAAAGGCTCATTAGTGTGAGGTCAATGCTTGCAATCCCCCGTAAAACAAGGATGTTGACACAAAACTGTGCATCCAATGGTTGTAAGAATTTTGTCCTTTCCTGTAAATGTTCCTCAGGCGCTTTTCTCTGCTCATTCAGTTTTTTGCCGCTCTGGTGACGGCGGTGTACGGAGTCAGTGCTTTCTTCTCCTATTTGGACTGGAAGGGATCTGGCGGAAATGCTGCTACCAACACGGTCCCCACCTAAGGAAACCCCCATAAAAAGACTGTTATATGACTCCCGGGGCTTGTTTACAATGTAAGCAATTAACAGGAGTCATGTGATTATTGTACATAAAATCGCCCACGGGTCATTGGTTAAACTCTGCTGGATGAAACATTACAGGTCAGAAGACTTGAGAAACAAATAATCAAAATATAATTTTCTCGTATTGAGTGCATTCCACATGATTGTGATGGCTGCGCAGTATATAAGCTTTTTTTCTAATGAAAATAAATGACAATATTCAATAATCACCACTTGCCTCATTAAAAAAATGGAATGTCTTACCTTGTGTTCTCACAGCCTCGGCGGAAATGCTGAGAAACTGAGAAATCTAGCACCCCAATTTCCCACAATGTACCGTTATATGCAAATTTACAATCGCTGAAGCAATGGGAGATTTCAGGCTTTTACCTGTTTATTAGAAAAATGTTTCATGGACAAATATACTCTACAAATCTCTATTTACACATTTAAAAATCTACTACACGTGCACAAAACTCAAAACAATAAATAAAGTAAAAAGGTGAGGATTTCTTGTTAATTCACACACTACAAAAAAAACTAGCAAACTTTGTGTTGATTCATTGCCTGCCATTAACGGCGATAGATGACCAATCTATTCAACCTGGGAAACCTGGCAGTAAATTATCATGTATCAAATGTCATGCACTGTTTTGACTGGAAGGCTGTCCGGGAATTACATCAATTGCCTCAAGGATACCCAACAAGCTAATTCTAAATCTTTTCCTCCCACTTAAAGTCAATGCACATGTTTCATAGTTACTAATAAGAAAACTTACTAATTACATGGTACCCACAATACTACTCATGGAAAAAAATGCACCTGATGTTGACAAAAAAAATCACAATAATCTACCGAGGCTTTTTATATTTTCCCATTTTACAACACTACACCCACGGTCAAAAGTTTAGAGACACCTCACCATTCAGTTGGATGAAAAAGTGTCTCAAAACTTTTGAAAAACGTTGTACATACATGGATCTTCCGGCTTATTTAGCACACTGGTCTCTTGGTTAGCATCTCTTCCGTACAAGCAAGCATGGTAAGTCTGTGCGGTGTTAGCTTGTTCTCCTGGTGCTTGTGCGGTTTCTTCAAATTTCTCCCAAAACATGCAAGACGGGTGAACTGAAGATTGAAGTCTGAGCACTTGATTTGAAGTTCATGGATGGCAACACAATAAAATTGCATTTAAAGCTCATTTAACAACAATACGGTATATATACAGGCATGGTGTTGTGTATTTATGTGTGTCACGGCATGGCATACATACAGGAGTTGTGCTGTGTGTTTCACTGCAACGGTTTGGATCCAGACTGTTTGGATTCGGCTGCTGGGGTTAATGGAGTAACTATGAGACCTGTACTCAAGTCCAGACTTCGACCCTCTTTTTCCTACAAAATATTAAACTATGTGAAAATACACTCAGGTTTGAGAACATGCATATGTGCAATCTTTCGGGGGGGTCTTTTCCACAACTCACCACTTTGTATTGCAAAATCATCTCCTTAAAGGCCACAAAATCAATAAAGGACAGCAATACGTCAACAATGTCACCAGAGACTTCATCTTTGTGTTCCCTATGGGCAAAATGGAGAGACCAAGTAGTAATTGGTTCATCATGAGAGCCATCTTGCAGCCAGTTGGTCAACACAAATAGGTAAGGAGATAGAAATGCTTACATGAGATGCTCTATAAAGGTTGCCATATTGAATCCCGGGATCCTCTTTATGAGCTGCTTCTCCACATATTTCTCCAACAGCTCCACCTACACACAAACAACAAAATGGACTAATAACTTAGACCAGAGAGTTTTTTTTTTTTTATTAATCAAGGGATTTTAATCTCATATCGTGCGTCTGATTGAGCTCATACCGTGTAAAACTATCTACTCTTAGACAAATAAACATTCACATTTACTGTCGATTTACAGTCTTCAATAAATCATTTTTATGGTGTGACAAACATTGAATGAATACAGAAGGTTGACAAGAATTTTTAAATTAATCATCTTTATGGATTACTGACAACCCTACACGCCCAAATCCATTCTGATTGGGATTTAGCAGAAAATGGATTGGGCGTCTGGAACTGTCCCC
This sequence comes from Stigmatopora nigra, assembly GCF_051989575.1. Taxonomy (NCBI): domain Eukaryota; kingdom Metazoa; phylum Chordata; class Actinopteri; order Syngnathiformes; family Syngnathidae; genus Stigmatopora; species Stigmatopora nigra. Next base: position 11,767,165 of record NC_135509.1, on the reverse strand, counting down.
AACACAATGATTGACATTAATAAGCCAAAAGGATGACGTAAAAAACATGAAATTCCATAAATACTAGTGTGCTTACTCACATATTCATTGAAAATGGGTGTGTAGCTGAGTTTGTTTTCTTCCGTGTTGTCAAATTCTTTGTAGTGCTTCTCCATGAAACTCCGCTGCAATCGCTGGAAATCTTCCTCTAAACGAAATGACACTCTTTTTAAAAACTGAATTCATAAAAACTGATTTGCATCCGAAGTGGGAATTACACTCAACTCACCCATGATGATGTCTTCTATACAACCAATAACGGAGTCGAATGCAGTATCGGCGGCAGAGGAACTGCAAGAATTAAAAAAACTGGATCATGATGTGCTTCTTGAATGAGTAGCATTTTTATTATTATTTTAGGATTTCATATTTCAACCAACCTGGAAATAGCAAAGGTTTCGTCCTCCATGTCCCCCATGTCCACAATGTTTTCGCCGCAGCTCTGCACACCTGCAGCACGTTGATGGTGTTAGATGACGTATGCTTTACTGTTTAGCTCGTCACAGCTGTGTACACTCACAAACCTTCGAAGTTTACCTCTATACTCAACGACTACGTCAACTAGACAGCTAGCGTAGCTCAGGATAGCTAAACACGTGCTTAAGCACTAAATGTCCAAATTTTCTGGAATGAAGAAGATAATTGAAACCAAGGTCATGGGACTATATTTTGTACTTACTTCTTCCCTGAATGTCCATGTTAGGGCAATAATGTAGACAAGTAAAATAGCGCAAGTGGGTCTGTTGTCAAGGAAACGAGCACCTGGTGCTACTAAGTGGTGTCCGACAGAAACAATGGTGTGGAGTTTCAAATTCCTACCTTCAAAACGCAGCCAGGGAAAAACATCAGGAATTTGTCGCGAAACGTTAAAAGTCCAATCAGAAGCTCTCACGAAACTTGCAATGTTGTTTTATATTTTAATGTCAGTTTTACCAATAGTGTAACAAACCACCAAGTTGCGCTGAATGAACTCATGCGGCTCTGCTGCGGAGGGACCGAAGCCCTAGCAGTATGGTGTCATGTTAATCGCTGTCTTGACGATTAATGGGAACTTGCCCATATTATTTTTAAATGCTAAATTTGCACAGGTACCAGAGGCTTACGGCCATACTACCCTGAACACGCCCGATCTCGTCCGATCTCGGAAGCTAAGCAGGGTCGGGCCTGGTTAGTACTTGGATGGGAGACCGCCTGGGAATACCAGGTGCTGTAAGGCTTTTCTTATGAGTGCACTGCAATTTTTTTGTCATAAGGTCAGTTAACTTCCACAGACTTTTCTCATTAGAGTAATTACAAAAATGTTTGTGCATGCCATGTTTTTGCCCTTTCCAAATTGTGTTGGTGTTAATCTGATCTGATAAAATGTGAAGGACTACAATGTCACATGAACATACATTTATTCCAAATAACACACTTCAGGATACAACAATTCTTTGATAAATCACATGTTTGGGAACTCTGAGGTGAAATTTTTTAGTTGTTTAATATTTCACTATTTTTTTCCTGAATTTTGTCTTCAGCCACATAATCAGTTACTCTTCTCAGATTCTCATTTAAGGTGCTCCAAATCAACAAACAGTAAATAGACACTTATCTTACGGAGCAATTCAAGTCATCGTCAGATATCCATCCTCCCAGTATATTTTACTTTGTAGATTTAGTCCATGCATATTGGTGGGTACATTTCTGCATTGCTTTTATAAACAACACTAATTTCAGAAATGTCGGAAAACCAAGTCAAGCCGAATAGGCTTCAAGCAAAGGTGGGCAGTAACTAGGCCAAAATCCAAATTCAAAAGGTAAATCTGAAGCAGTCTTGAATGTTTGTAGGATGATACAGCCGATTTTGGGAAGTTTTGTAAACACGCAGACTTAAGAGTGCCATGTTCCTTGCAAAATGCATAAAAAATAAATACAAACAGATGCCGCTACTTCTTGCACAGCAAAACCATTTAACCGATATGCCATCCATTCACTGACCAATTGACTGCCAATGATAGCAATTGACATCCAAGCCATTTTGATTGGGAGTCGTGAAGACCCTCCCGTCAAAATGTCTTGGCATCCATCACCCTCAAAGGAGTTGATCGAACCAAAATATTTACTCCAGTGGTCCTAATATCCATTGGTTACCGTAAATATGGACAATTTTTTGGAACTATTTGTAATTGTTGAGTCCTTCCATTCACCACTACATGCAGACTTTAAATAAAGCACTAACAAGCAGAATTTGCTCAAAATCATTATTGTACTCCATTGAAGGATGCTTATCAGAAGCTGCTTCAGTATTTTCTCTGGTATGACCAAATATTTAACATTTGTCGTAATAAACCTAATTGTTTTTCTGACAATGACCAAATGTGTTGAACTTCCAAGTACTGGATCAACACAAGAATTGACACCAACTGAAGGATTATGATACAACAAGGAGCAAAGACAAGAACAATGCTACCTGGAGAACACAATAAATAGTAGATTTCCACCCAATGTAAGGGAAACCTGGCTCACATTATCTGTACCTTAGGGTTAACACTGTACTTACAACAGTATTGTTATTACTACCCTGCTGTTTGAGATCTTAACGCATTGGCCTGTAAAAAAAAAAAAAAAAAAAAGTGGACTCTTAATTTGCAATCAGAGGTCCGCTAATTGGGTCCTGCAAACAAGATGTTGGTTGTAATCAGATCACTTTGTTTTGCTTCCCCTCCTTTCACATATGCGCAGTTCAGGAGGATTCTTGTCTCGCTTCTGCTCAGAGAAACACAAGAGGAAGGAAGTGTAGCTATATGAGTGAAAGCTCACGGAAACTCCGCTGTGATGGACTCCTGATCATCGCGTCCATCCCCATCGTTCCCATCCCGCACAGTTCTGGTAGGATCGCTGAGGCGCCGTCCTCTGGATCAGCTGGGCCGGAGGGGCTTAGAAGGGGAGTTGGCACTGGTGCTCGTTCATCTCTCCTTGCAGAAGTGGTGTCACGAGATGTGTGCAATGAGTCTGACGCGTGTCTGGATGTCTTGGCGACACAGGGGACACGTTTCTAACTGTAAGGCACAATCCATACATATACCCCTGGAAAAAGAGTAAAAATAAAGCTCAGTCATCAGATTGACATTTGACTTGACTCAATGTTTTGTGCTACTTTGGAAAAAGTCAATGCTTACCCGTGGCCACAGGGTCGCAGTTCCGTGTCTGCCATGATATCACAGCACAACGTGCAACAGTTGTCGCGGATGCTGACTTGTTTCAGTAAAGCCAGGCGCCGATGTCTACATAAAACACAAGCAAACAAAAAAGGCAACGACGCATGGTTTTACAACTGCAAGGCTTCCAAGATGAATCAGACGATCAAAGTGTCCAAAGACTTTTCAGGTAATCATAAAAACAGTATAATCTTGCCTTGTAAAATGACAACTAAATGTCGTCCAAATAAACGTGCCCATCTTACCTCGGTAGGATGATCTTTTCACTGGGTAATAGTGATGCAAAGTCATTAAAGGTGCTGAATTTGACTGAAGGCGGGTGGCGGAAAGGCTTTGCCCCAAAGTTAAACTCACACTGCTGGTATGACATAAAACTGGCTGCCGCAAAAAAGCCGGACCTGACAGACAAAAGACCAAAATAATCCATCGAGAGAACATGGAAAATAAAGCGAAGAGACCATTGGGGTGAACTTACGTGGCAGAGGAGAAGACCTGTTTCTCTGGTGGCAGCTGTTGCCCATTTAAATAGAAGATCATCTGCTTTTTGCTAAGATCCAGAAGGAAGCCGACTGCATCTCCTACAACAAAATCCCACCAGCAACGTTGAAATTATGACAGCACAAAAGTGTTAAAAAACAAACCTAAAAGCATCTTCCTCAGTCATTTCCAAATGCATACCCTCCTTCCAGCAAGGGTGAGAGTGAGGTTTACTGCGAGCATTGTACCAGATGAGCTGCCTGCAGCCATCATATGCACACGAGTATTCGTCATCGCCGATCCCGTAACCCTCCTGAAAAATTCGTAGGCACATTAACAACACTTGTGGCAAGATAGGAAGAAAAATAGTTGAACTGATGATTAACAGAATTACATACATGGTTGAGGAACTTGCTGTCTTTGGTGGCCCATCCGATTTGCATCACGCCTGACGTGATGACAATGACCTCGTAGTACCACACGCCCGAATCCACACAGAATGTACAACGCACACTCTCAAAGGAGGAAGCATCGCACCGGGCCTGTAATGGGTTAATATACATATGTAATGTACGTAATTTTAAAATAACAAAAGCATTTATATGCAATTTCCCCTGATAATATATATTTATATACATATATATTTTGTCATCTGAAAACCGGAAGGAGGTACACTTTAATGAGTTTTTTTGTTGTTGTTAAAAATGATTTCCGGTCAAAAATGGTAATATGTTTGTTTTTCTTAATATATTCAAAATCGTTAGGATGAACCGAATGAAACTGTGAAAAAACAATGTGTAAAATTTTATCATTTACCATGCCCAGACCTTTGTATATTTTTATAGTACTTATTTATGATTTTACTGGGAAAACACACTTTGTGGAGTAGCACCACTAATTTTGTTATTTGCAGCTGTGTATAATGACAATAAAGGCTTCTGATTGATTGAGAAGGATAAAAACGTGTGGAGACGTTTTTAGACAAACTAATTTTCTTTTCTGGCAAAGATCATAATAAGAATGGATATAATGTGAATGTGTCATGTTGAAGTGAAAAAACAATGATTTAGTATGTATTCTAGCATGACTATAAACGTGAGAATTATTTTAGCTAATCTGACCTCTAAACCACTGGGGGAGATCTTGAGGTACTCGCTGACGTCGTTGCTGTTGAGCATGGCGTTGATATGGGTGAGGTTGACCTTCTCGTAGGTGAACTGCCGTCCTTCTTTTAAAACTGGACAAAGAAACAGCATATTGTCCTCATTTTGGACTCACCCACACAAAAACAAAAGTAATGGAGATTGCAGAAGCCACGGGCGTACTCACACAGGTTGTCTAAGCTCCACTGTGAGCAGAATCCGACTTGTCTTTTTAGGTATTCGGCGTGCTCTGCCCACGATTCCAGGACAGCCAATCTCTTGCTGATGCTAGAGGCTGATACTGTCAGCTTGTTTTCACCTGAGGGTGAGGCATGCATTGTCATTAGGAGGATTTGGCTCATCATCAGCAAGTCACGGAAGCGGCAAAGTATTCTTACTAGTCTGAGAAAATTTTTCCAAGGCAATCAGAGCAAACAGCATGACAGTGGGGTGCGCTTCAGAGCCCTTGGGAGAAAATATGAAAGTCATTTATTAGCAAATGCAAGATTTTAAAGCTTTTTTTCAAGATTTAGCATGCAAAAAGAAACATTTAAATTCAACCAGTGTGTCTAATAGATCTATTACAGGCAGTATTATGCTCACCATGCTCTCAAGAAGGTACTCTAGAGTTCCGGGGTTCAACAGTCCAATACTGGCTGGTCCTTTGGAAAGATACAGAAATCAGTGACACGACAGCAGGGAATTGTTAGAGTGTAAAATAAGAGTGACAACGGACCAGCAAGTTTCTCAGCTAGACATCCGAGGACAGCGGTGGTGTTTCTGTGTTTGGAAGGGCTCAGAGCGTCCTGTTGGGCCACAGTCGCACTCAGACTCAGCATGTCCGACAGTTTCTGGAGAGCATCCTAAACACATTGCGATTTCTTTTAAAGACAGCAACACTCAAGATAAATATTTCAGGAGGGGTTACAAATAACTCAACGGCTGCTGTTGACAATGACAGACATCCATTTCAGCCAAATTGGCAGGAATGCCTGTCAATGCCAATTTGCTGCTAACCCCCTTCCATTCAAAACTGATTGAGCTTCGGAGACGTCTATGACAAAAACTTGTTTCACAGCATAGTTCTATGAAAGTCATTAGGTTCAGTTTGGGGAAGCTTTAATGCATTTCACATGATTTCCCCAGTGAGACATTTAGGTCCATAAATATCAGAACAATCGATACAATTGTGACTTTAAACACGACCGCAATAGATTTGTAATAAAAAGAGGGAGCGAGCTTCTAACAGGATATGCACGTCACATTTCTAACCTTCGTAGGCAAGGGACATTCATCCAACAGTAGGGTGATTACTGCAGGGCCAAGCGGGTCATCTAATGGTATCACTCGAATTAAAGACTGGACAACTTCCAGCCAACCATCATCTAATGGAGAAGACAGACATGTTTAATTTGAAATGAATCTGGCAAATATCTCTGCAATCATTGTGTCATTCATTAGGATTGAGCAAGATTAATACCATTGTTGTTGAATAAATCAGGCATTTGCATCTATTGCAACAAAGGCCACGACTTGAGGAAAATACATCATTCTCAATTGAGCAGCGATTTCTTAGTTCGTTTTTTGCACGATTATATAATCAAGACATAGCTGTGAGAGATGTGATCAATTCCAAAAAAGCATATTTCTTACCTGTCTCAGCCATTTCATGTAAAGTGATCATAGAGTAAGGTGGTTCTTGATCACTATTGAAAACAAAGACATTGTTGCTCCAATACTGTGAAACCAGTAACATTCCTTAATATAGTTATAGCACATATTAAGTAACAGAAGTGGTATAAAAATTTGATGTTAACATAAATTGTGGTGTCATTGAACATACAGGAAAACAAAATTACCAATCATTATAAATGTGAGGGCTTAATCAGGTTCAGTGGCATCAATTCATTATTTATATATATGTATGTATGTATGTGTGTATGTATAAAAAAAATAAGTGGGTTCGTGAAATATATATATTTTTTATATTTATCTCATATTGCATATATATTCATATTTATATATTGTGGAAAAAGTCGAATGGAACCATTGTTTTTCTTTTTTGTAGTGTTATAAATATGTAAATAACTGTGTTCAGCTATATGTTATTTTTTTCACTACAGCTCAAGTGGAATTTAAAATAAAAAGTTTGTCATTGAACTTTAGTGAAATGGATGGGTAAAGAAATTATCTTTGTTAGTTTAAAAGACACATTTGTTATGTATTATATTTTATAGTCAAGACAGCCAGTGCCAAAAGGCTTAGCTTACTTGTCAACAAGCGTCCTGATGACAGCCAGCGTGTCCAGCACAAGGCCGTCCACGTTCTGCTTCTTTCGTCTCGGCTCGTGAGGGCCACGTCCTCTCCGCGGTGGTCTAACCGGGTCTCTCGGGCGACCGCTACGAGACTCTCGCACATCTATGGCCATGGCCGTGGCCGTACCGTGGTCCGCCTGCCTGGCCTGTCCTCGGGATGCTCTCGACGTCCTTTGGTGGGAGTTTTCTGTGTCGCTGTCATCCCGGCACACGCAGCTGTTACCCATATTTCCGGAAGCGGCTAGGGTCTCCCGCGGGGTAGGAAAGGAAAGGGAAAGCACAACCCGCACGAGGCTCCTGCAGGCACAGTAAGCGATCCAGGCAGCTACTATCATATCATTTGAAGAGCTCGGCAATGGAGGGTTCCGGTTCCCGTCCCAAAGGGCAAGGTTGGATCGCTGCAGATAATCATAGCGATTCCAAGCATCCACTTGGGAAGAAATTCACACACTAGCAACTGCGTTACCAACACAGTTGAGGGTCTGGTGATGGATGGGATGAAGTCATTTGAACATCGTCGGCATCTCAAAGTTTAGATCCAGAGCTCTTCCTGGTCTCACAAACTTTGGAAAGCTTAGGGACACACAAAGAACAGGTTCTGTTAAAATATCATCTTGATCAGTTTATTCCATTGAGAAGAATTGGCTCAAATGGTATGGTGAAAGTCATCAAAATGACTCTGATTGAAATAAGTCCCATTGTGTAGAACTGGAGCAAATAAGATGAAAAACTAAAACGCTACTAGTGTTCCTGACAGAACACTCACAGACTTAGCCTGTTAGCTTGCTAGCCACCCACCAAGCAAAACGGTAGCAGCTCTAAATCAAACCTCGAGGCTTAAAATTCGTATCGATCAATGCCAATTACGAGTTTAATCACATACACGTCCACACCCACGTCTCATTCACGTGAAAATATTGCAGTACCTGTATAAACCATGCTACAAAGTAGCCGGAATGAGGTTTCTAGCTTCGATGGGTAAGAGCTAACCGCGACTGTCAAAACCGAACAAGTTGGAATCAACTAGTCTTATTCTCCGTACGGCCGATCAGCAACTAGAAGACAATTTACCTGAAAGACAGAATCACGTCACACACATTTGCCGATGACGAAAGTGACATCATCCATATGTCCACTAGTGAAATGTGTCGCGCACGACGGAAAATGCGAGACAGCCGCCGAGCTTTACAGTTCCGTAGCGTCAACAGAAAGCAATACGAGCAGAACCCTGGGCCACCAGAGGGGGGATGCCTCAGACGAATTGGAACTTTAAAATGAAATATTGGAGTGGAAAGTCATTTTTGGGCCATTATATGACAAGCAATCTAAATCTCCACAATATACAGTGATGCAAGGTCTCAATTATAATAATATTTAGATTTGATTTTTTTTAGTTATACTATATCTTTATATATTTTCTTTTCATAATTACATTGTTTTGCATGATTGTGATATATACATATATATATACACTAGGAAAGACATTATAAATGAATTAAAATGGAAATACATTCTGGTAAATGGAGTAAAATGACAACCCATTATAGTGACATTTACATCATTGAGAAATTGACCAAATCAGACATTTAAACAAACACCATATTAGATCTTAAACTTTAAATGCAAGCGTAAATATTCATTTAACGACCACAGTATGCAGCCAGAGTGGTTGGCAAGTTGGCCCCATAGTTCTAAGGTTAAGGGTTCGATCCCTTCCTGTGTGAAGTTTGCATATTACCCCCTGGGCTTGTGTGGGTTTTCTCTGGGTACTCAGGTTTCCTCCCACAATCCCCAAAAAACATGCAGCATAGGCTGGTTAAACACTCTGAATTGCTCCTAGGTATGAGTGTGAGCGTGAATCGTTGTCCATCTCTTTGTGCCGTGCAATTGGCTGACCATCAATTCAGAGTGTCCCCAGCCTCGTGCCCATAGTGAATTGAGATAGGCTCCAGCATCCCCACGTGCCACGTGGAGACAAATAAAAAGCTTATTTGGCTGCCATCCACAGTGATACAATTTTCAGTGCAATCAATAGCCGTAAAATAGTTAAGACAATCGAACAGTACCTGAGACATGTAAGCATGCCTTTAATTTTGATCAGTTAACAGAGTTACAGAAATGTTGCTGCCATGTTTTCTCAAAATTTCACAAAGAATTAAGACTATCACAGTGGATCATGAATTTAGAGCCATTATGACCACATGTTCACATAGTGTGTTGTAAATTGGGACTGTCATAGACTCTGCTGCGGTCAAGGGTGGTGTTGAAGCAATTGTCCTGGTACATCCCACACATGCTCAGGTTTTTGGTGAATTTCTGAGATTTGGGGAAGAATATACATGGTGTTGTTTCAACAGTGGGAGGTTGCAGGCCGTAGTCATTGGAGGTGGTCCTGTAAAGAGGATTCTGAGGTTTGGCCCACTGAGTTGGAGCTGTGCCAGGCGAGGATGGAGTGTTGGCACAGGAAAAAATGGGGTTTCCAGGTTTGAGCCACATTTGTGGGATTTCTTCTTGTTCTGTGTTCGGGCTTGCCATCTCCGAAGTGGTGACTATATGCAAACATAGAAGAATAAAGAAAAGACACATTTGATCATTCCAAAGAATTTAAACTTTTGATGTAGTCGTACAATTACCTGTGCTGTGGATATAATTAATGCAATACATTCAGAAAAAGTAGTTTTCAGTTGGGAAAGACTGTCTTCCCTCCACAGGTTCGAGATGCCATATTATTTGAGGTAATTTGGCCTTCATTTGCTAAATTACTGTATTACACAGGAAACTTGCCAGTATTCTCAATGAGTTGCGTTTAGCATTTTTTTTCATTGTCATTGCAGTGAACTATCAACAGATGACGCCATTTTGTGACGTGATGATGTTATCCCGATTCGAGACAATATGTCATGAGAAAAATAAAAAAATGTGTGAATGGAGTTATTGTAGTAATGAACATTTATGATATAATTTCTCGTTTCGAATTCAATGTCACATTTGATATGATTAATAAACATCAAACAACATTATAATATTAGAGAAGCCTCACTAAAAACAAAAACAGAAATATAAAAGTCGCTGCTAAATTAAAGATTACATAAAAATTATTATTTCTGAAAACCTACCACTAATTCGCCAATCCGCCAACCTTGCGTCGTTTTTCCTCTAGTTTACAATCCTGTCTAGTTTCCATAGCAACGAGTAAACAAAAAGTCAAGTTTTAGATAAAATTTAAAAAATTACCACTACTCAAAATTTTGGGTTAAACAGTTCAACGCTTAAAAATGTGTTTTGAATAACCCTTGCACTAAATATAATTGCCCACAATAGCGTGGTTTATCGTAATACGTCATCGCCACGCGTCGGCCAATGACGTCAACATAAACGCGCCATTCTTAAACTGGAAGAAGCAACCTGTCTCTGTTTTGAATGTATCTAAGTGTAATTACTGGGGCATAGGCTAAGGATACGTCCTATTTTTCTAGTAGCAGTTCCTTAAAGATTAAAGCAAGGGTCGTTCTTACTATGGACAGTGAAATCCAACGTGACGGTCGAGTTCTGGATCTCACCGATGATGCCTGGAGAGAGGATAGGTTACCATATGAAGACGTCACCATCCCGCTGGTAAATTGACGTCAGGGATTTTGACAAAGAAATTAAATATAAACGACATTGTACTTGAGTTAAAGTTAATGTCAAATTTCTCAAAACGAATGTTTACGTTTGTAACGTTGTTCTAGGGGTGTCCAAGCTGGTTCGAAAAGGGCCGCTGTGGGTGCAGGTTTTTTGTTCTAAACGATACTGCGGTTATTTTAATCAATGAAATGTCTGCTGAGATCAAGAAATCATTTGAAAATACTGATTGCACTGGTAAAACACCAGATTGATTAAAAGATGTCCTCTCCATCAGTTGCAACGTAACCTTTGCCCACTGCTGCCCTTTCTAAGATAGTTCGGACGCCTTTGTTTCACAGGAAATATTATGTCTTGGGGGCCCGCGACTAGTAATTCAATTCCAGTAATCTAATTTATTCCCTTCTGTTTATCAGAGTGAACTCCCTGAGGCTGAACAGGACAATGGGGGCTCCACTGAGTCCGTGAAGGAGCAAGAGATGAAGTGGATAGACCTCGGCCTGCAGAGTCTCCATGAAAACACTCCAAACATAGGGAGTTAAATGGCGACCTGATACTAAAACATCAGTTACATTTACCACCTGGATTGGTTGACATTTTCTTCCGCTCGTCCTACTTGCAATGGCATACCTGTCAACCTCGAACCATTTGTGATCTTACCAAATTTTGTTTTCGCCCTTACATATATGTATAAATACATGGAAAATCTTACCACTTTACTTTTTTGTAAAAAATCACGAACAACAAGTACCACGTGTAAGAGTGTATTCTTGACTTGTAAACAGACCAGAAACAGCTGATCAAATGAAAGTAAACATAAACAAGGGAACAGGAAACGGAAATCACATGGTGAAAGTGTTACAAAACGAAATGTTTATCATGATCTTTTTTTTTTAGCCAATCAGAGGCGCCGGTACATATATCACTTGGCAGACATGCGTTTCCGGGAAGAAACAATGGCGGATGGTGAAAAATGGCTAGAAAGTGCCTTAATTTATTTTTTTTTCTCAAAATCACCGTTTAGCGTACCATTTTCATGTGTACAGCGTACCAATATAAAAATGGGCTTTCAGTTGTACCAATTACGGCGAGAACGTACCAGTTGACAGGTATGCAATGGTGTTTTGCAACAGATTTAATAATATGATCTCATGATTACTTGTTGATTGATTAGTTATTGTGGTTCCATGCTATGTAAGAGGACAAAGGTTCCTGTCTAAATATCAAATGTTAATGTGGTGTCTTTAATGTAATTAAAGCCTAAAATACACATAATTTCAATCCTGCCATCCAGTATTTCAAATTTTCTTTAGAATGCTATCATGCTTACTTGTCTATGTAAGCTTGCGAATAAGGTCATGTGGTCCATTCCCTTGGAGGACTGAAGGATGCCTGTAGGAGCCTCCCAGACGATCCCATAATGTGAAGTACTGCCCATAGTTATAGTTGAAAAAAAGGTGATGATCCACATGGTGAGCGGCACCATTTATAAAACCTATTAATGGGCCAGGGATGCGGAAGTCCCCGTCGTGAATAGAAATGGTCCAGATATTGACGAAGACGAAGAGGGACAGGTAAACAACCTGAAATACCCCAAATGAAAAGAAAAGTAAGATTTCACATGTTTCAGTGAATCAAATCTTAATAACTAATTCAATAATTCACCTTATGGAGTGGGAAAATGAAAGGATAAATGTGGTAAGGTAAGCTCTGCAGAAAGCCGTCAATTGGGTGGAAGGCGTGGCTGGCAAATGGAGAAGGGATCTTGAATATGTGATGCTGCTTGTGGAGGTACTGATGATAGGAGAATTCAAAAATAAGTACTAGTCAATCTTACAAGGCCAATAAATCATCCTAGTCAAGTGAAAGCTAAAATATTTCTTATCAGACACCTGGTATATAATCCTCTGTATATAAGATAATGTCTGATTCATCACTTTGTGAGCAGTGGCAACCTATCTTGATTCCAAATTATACAAAAAGTCCTAAAAAGTGAGACCAATATGAATCATCTTAACATATTCTATATATACAGATGCACCTAACCAAAATGCTACATTAGATTAAAGTTCAAAGCACTGGGAAAAACATTCTTCCAAATTGTTGACTCGATTAGACCAGTGAAGGCCTACAACCTGCCTTATAAATGCTCCTATGATGCATGCAACGGTGTATCCAGTAGATGCACATATCTGTGAAGAACAGCAACCCAGCAATGCTGAAGAACACTCCAGGCCAGCCTGACATCAAAACAAAGTGTTTGGGTATTATGATACATTTTTTTATTTACGTATCACCGTTTAGTGAACATTATTTAGTGTCTCTTCTTTCATGAAATGGGCCCCTCACCCTGAGGAGATCGGCTGATGTCATCAAAAAGTTGACTGTGTCCTCTAATCTCCAGAAAGAAAAGCGCCACTGTGGGGAAACTCATCCAAAAGAGGGACGTGGTTGCGAGTTGGATTTCTCTACTCACCTGGTTCTATAATTGGAGTAAAAAAAGGGATTATCCTCTTTGAGAAAATTAAGATGATGAGAAAACATTAGTATTAAGAGTTGATGTTGTCCACAACCCACCTCAATGAAGAGTGGATGCTTCATGAGCCTGTGGTCAAATACACAGTAGAAATTTACTGCAGCAAAGAGCAGGTAAAGAAGTTGTGCTCCCAAGTTGGTGACCAGGCTCAGGCTGAGCAATTGACGCAAAGCCCATTCCTCGGGCCACGATGATGGGTAAACATAGGGAGTGAAGACATAGTAGTCGGCAACTTTCAGCACATGATCCATGCCACTTGAAGGTGTTAAAATGAGAAGCAGAATGCTCATTTAAGGAACGAGAAATTGGCATGAACACATTGAAAAAATACATTTTCATGGTTTGCTATGCAGAACTTACCCCTTTTTGAGGCCAGCTATGAATAATTCATAGAGAGTAGGACCCCCCCACCCCTTTCAGCTCACGTTTATTTGGAACAATCCCCAATAATATGACATGCAGACTGCACCACACGCCACTTTGGTCTGAATCTTAAAATAAACATTTAGTAAAACGACACTACTCTGTCATTGCTTTTTTTTCTGCAGACATGTGGCACGGGTGTGTTAGGAGGGATTCACAGACACATTCTGGAGCTGAAACAAGATCCCAGCATGCTCAGCAAATAACTCATTCTCAGATTCGTCTATTATGGTGTGAGCTATGATTGGCTGTAACTATCTTCAAATGATAAATATTCTAAGCAAGTTTTTTTTTTTTGTCCAGAACAAGTTACCTCTCATTTCTTGATTAGAAAATTATTTAACGGGGGAATGCTGGGTCCTATTTTAACAGATCCCTTTGCCATTTCACTCAGTCACAGTGATCGTGTTATGTGGTTTTGCTGTTGTTTTATACTAGTGAAAGTATAAACGTAAATACATAACAGTAGCCTACAGGAAAAATAGGTTCACATCCTGATGAGTTAGCATGACTTGACATCATTATCGCAGTGTGGAGTGCAAAAAATGTGATCATCACAGAAGACTTAAGAGACTCTCTTTGGTGTTTCATGTTGATTACTTGGAGATCCTTTTTTGGTTGGATTTTGAGCATTCCTGTGAATGTCGTTTTCAAGCGGCATTGGGTAAACAATCATTATTCAACCTTGAGAAACACCCATTTGCCTCTGTTGTATACAAACTAGCACAAATAAACACAAGAGCCATGTGAACGAGTGTGTTATTTTCCCACTGCACACGTTACTTGATGGAACGCCTCTCGCTTGACTAGAATCGCCTGTTTACGGTTTTGTTTTGCTCACGAGTCACGAGAGGAACTGAATTAAAAGTCCACGCAATTGCGACGGTGTGCAAATGGGCGGGGCCACGTGGCGCTTTCGTCTGACTGTGCCGTGCGCAGCGCTCTTTGATGGCGTCACACGAAACAACGAATGTTTTCGAAATGGTATCCCGTTTTTTATACATACATACTTTTAAACCGATTTAGATAGTATATGCACATTATTTTGAAGTTTGTTTAAAAACTCATCCACTTTTAATGTTTGAAAATGAGAAAGGAAAATCTAAACTTTGAAATATAAGATTGAAGTTTGTCAATATATTGATTTACTGCAATTTAGTCTTACTTTTATTTCAGTGCAACTTGATGTGATTTTGTATTAATTAATTTGTGTTCAATACGAAGAAGGTTAGCTCAGTTTTATTTGGTATAATGTATTCAAATGTTCAATATTCAAATTGGTGTAAAAATTCCAAAACTGAATAAACACTATGGCCATTCTTATTTGAAGAAATCAGTTATAATTTTATAGTAAATATATGTTTTTATTAAACAACGTAAGTAAAATAACTCAAATTAAACATTGATTGACCCCTGAGAGGAAATGGCCTTACATAACATTTCCAGAAAACACAAACAATATAAAAAAAAGTCGTGTGCACAAAGCCTTTATCTTTCATGACAACCGTTAGTAACAAGAAAAGAATTTTGCACACGTCCCCACTGCTCACTGAACACTATAAAAGAGCAGATTCAGCTTCACTGGTCACATCAACCAGACCTGACAACCTGTCACTACTCTCTCCATCTACCTTTGAAGAAAGCCTCCAGCTCACAAAATGGACCCTTGCGATTGCTCCAAGAGTGAGTATTACCTAACAATTATCCATCATCGTGACCTTGTTAAATATGTCAATTTGACCTTGACTTGTTTTGCCTTTGTACAGCTGGAACCTGCAAATGTGCTGGATCCTGTTCGTGCACTAACTGCTCTTGCAAGACTTGCAAGAAGAGTAAGTTTAGCCAAGCATTTCTCGGGAGTGGGATTTTTGTGTTTTTTTTTTTTGGTTGCTAAAACTGTTTCGTGTCTTGTTCTGCAGGCTGCTGCTCTTGTTGTCCCACTGGATGCAGCAAATGTGCGTCAGGCTGCGTGTGCAAAGGGAAGACATGTGACACGAGTTGTTGTCAGTGATTGAGCTTTGATCTGCCCCTTGATTTGATGTCTATAGATGATTATTTTTGTTCAGTGCTAAAATAAAGGTTTACCTTTTTAATGTACCTTTTTGGTGTAGATCATATTTTGTTTTGACCTAGGTGAATGATTTGGAAAATAATATTTGGGAAATAAAGTGGCTGTCATTTACGTCCAATGCAGTTTTGACACTGGCAGTCATTGATTACTGAGACTTGAAACATGATCACTCAAAGCCAGCCTTTTCAATTGAAATACATTTGTCTGCAGCTATCAATGGCAGTAAATAGTTTTGGGGCTAGTAGAGACAAAATAAACTTGTGGTGTGAAAACCTTATATAAAATATATTTCTAGTAAAAGACAATGTCCAACCGCAGCAAAAGAGTAATAAAAAACTACCAAGTTCACTGGATGGATTAATGATTTTATATAGAAATGTATTCATGAAAAATCAAATACTGAAAATCTATGCAACTTTCATACATACCAACATGCCAGCTTTTGACTGCGCAGCTCAAGAGAAACACAGTTAAAATGACTAGCGTCATCTGGTGTTGTGTCTGAGAAGTGTCAAATATAATGGGTTCATTTAAGGCTATTGTGCAAGGTTAAAATGCGTTAATTACACTTAGGTATGTTGATTGATACAAATTTAAGTCGAAAGTTTTAATTCGATGTTACTATCTCCGGAAAGGAAAAAATATGTTGACTAATTTCCTACCGGAAGCAAAAGGGAAGAACACCAGAAGGCAAATCCGAACGTAGCCTGTGTTTACACTTCCGGGTGCTTTGGACGCCATGGCGGATAATCAGTAGCGTCTGCTTTCCTGAAAAATCTTAATTTTGAACAAAATCAGAATGCCGAAAGTTGTGTCTAGAAGTGTTGTGTGCTCGGACACTCGAGACCGAGAAGAGTACGACGACGGAGAGAAGCCCCTACATGTCTACTACTGCCTTTGTGGCCAGATGGTGCTAGTCCTGGACTGCCAGCTGGAGAAGCTGCCCATGAGACCCCGAGACCGAGCCCGGGTGATCGACGGCGTCAAACACGCGCACAAATTCTGCAACGTGGAGCAGGACGAGAACACATACATCAAGAGAGCCGAGGGCATCGAGCGGCAGTACCGCAAAAAGTGCGGCAAGTGCGGCCTGCTGCTCTTCTACCAGCACCAGGATAAGAACACCCAGGCAACCTTCGTCGTGGAAGGAGCCGTGGTTAAATTCGGACTGGGCCTCGGCAACACCAGCGTGTACAGCCAAAAGCAGCCCGAAGCCCCAAAGAAGGTCCGCGTGATGATGACGAAACGTACCAAAGACATGGGAAAGTTCAGCTCCGTCACCGTGTCCACCATCGATGAAGAGGAGGAGGAGATCGAGGCCAGGGAAGTGGCCGACTCTTACGCCCAGAATGCCAAAGTCATCGAGAAGCAGCTGGAGAGGAAGGGCATGAGCAAGAGGAGGCTTCAGGAACTGGCTGAACTGGAGGCCAAGAGGGCCAAGGTGAAGGGCACCCTCATTGACAATCAGTTCAAGTAGAGAAGATCAGATGAAAGTTCTCAATGGACCATCAGTGGGACTTAGGCAGGGATTTCGTCCAAAAATATGTTTAGATTTGGTAGTGTTGTGCTGGGCCCGTTTTTTTCTGGCGTCACCAGCGTCCTCCCGAGTTTTGAGACATGAACTTGTTAAGTGAAGATGCGATACGAATTGTTGGGTATCTGTGGTTGGATTGCAATCAGGAGGCTTCTGTGTGCACCACTTGTTGCTGAAAGGCAGCTATGATTGGTCTCAAAATGAGAAGGGCAGTGAAAAAAATTGCTCTATTAAACAATTTGGTATTTAGAAAATATATTTTGTTCATATTTTCTGATGAAAGTCTTTTGAAATAATACTGTTCAAACCATAAGTGTAAATAACATGTCACCCAACATAATTTCATTCACCAATATAGGTGTTTTTTATGTAATAAACCCACGCTATGACTTTACCATTGTGTGGCTCTTTGCTTATCATATTTTGTATAATACTGTGACTATTTGCCCTGTAGTTAATCTGTTAACTCTGGCTAATTTGTAAAGATAATCAGTTCAGAAATGGAGTTAATATTTTAAATTACTATTAACCTTTAGTCTACTAGTATATTATAGTATCCCCTTGTAGAACTGCACTACTATTCTTGACCAGGTGAGGGAGTAAAGAGATTATCCTGTCTGTTTTGGCAGGCGAGCAAGTGTCACATCCCGGGTAGTCCTATTGCCTCGTCCAATCAGCGTCTCCCCTGAAGTCCCGGGGCAAATAACAACCATTAGTGCTGGATATCGCGGTATATACTCAAGATATTTTCAGCAAGACGATCAGAGGAGTCCGGATTTAAATTCCTCTCTTGAAAAAACAGGTAAGAAGGAATGCATTACTGTAACTCCATGCGAAATAGTCAAACGAGTATCTGCAAGCGTGTCACTACTTGTCCATGTGAGTTAGCATTAGCATGTGAGGTAACGGCTCATCGCCGGGCTTTGAATGGAGCTGACACTTTTAAAGTAGCTAAAGCAATGTGTCACCAACCCACAGAGGCATGGATGCGGAAGGCTTTGGGGAGCTGGTGCAGCAGGCCGAGCAGCTGGCTGCAGAGACAGAAGCCGTATCCGAGCTTCCCCACGTTGAGAGGAACCTTCAGGAAATCCAACAGGCGGGCGAGCGGCTTCGATCCCGCACGCTCACCCGCACCTCGCAGGATGCTGCAGACGTCAAAGCGTAAGAAATGAATCCTCAAATTAACTTAAACGTAGTCGAATGACTTAAAACCTCGCATTACGTGGTGCCTTCCCTGATCTCATCTCATTTTCTCAACCGCTTTATCCTCACTAGGGTCGCGGGGGGTGCTGGACGCCATCCCAGCTGACTTGGGGCCAGAGGCGGGACACACCCTGAATTGGCCAGCCAATCGCAGGGCACAAGGAGACAAACAACCATTCACGCTCACACTCATACTAAATAACAATTTAGTGTCCAATCAGCCTACCATACATGTCTTTGCAATGTGGGAGGAAACCGGAGTACCCGTAGAAACCCCACACAGGCCCGGGGAGAATATGCAAACTCCACACAGGTGGACCGACCTGGATTTGACCCCAGGTCCCCCACCGTGAGGCAGACGCACCAACCACTTTCATCACCGGGCCACCTGCCTTCCAGGATGTCGTCATATATTTTATGGGGAATACTCTTCACGTCAAGAAATTTGACCACTTATTCATGTTGCCTACTTTAATCTATGTTTACTACTACTTGTGTATAATGTTCACATACTTTATATATTACTTATGTATTTATGATTATTTATTGATTATTTTTCCTGTTCATTTGTTTGTTTATTATTATTTGTGCACTTCCCTACTTATTTATGTTGACTACTCATTTATTATTTATCATTATTTATTGATTATTTGTTTGTTTTTTCACTTTGTGGTGATGCTTTAAATGTCATTAGTCTTGTATAATGACAATAAAAGCGTTCAAATCAATTTACAAAATGACAATTTTCATGGATAAACCACCTCTACAAACTTCATTGAGTTGTTCCAAAGGTCTAGGTTGCCCTCTTGTGGACACAAGGTCCAATGACAGGTCTTTGTTGCCTCAAAATGTGTTATAACCATTTTGTCCCTTCCTACCACAGATCTATACTCCTTGGTTCCAGAGGTTTAGACATCTTCCACATTTCTCAGCGACTGGAGAGTTTAAGTGCAGCCACTACATTTGAGCCCCTGGAGCCAGTTAAAGACACTGATATACAGGTAGGATTCACTCAGGTGCTTGTCTACTTCATTTTAAAACGGAATGCACTTCTAGGTTGTCAGTTCCTCAACTCACTTTTCAATGGTGCAATCTTTTATATGTGGAATGTAAAAAAGGGCTTGTTCTCTGTGACAAACTTCCAAGTTTGCATTGCCATTGACAATGGTACAATTTAAGTTACAAGAACATGAATGAAACTTGAGGCCCAACTGTGGTTAGTGTTAAAATTCTTGTTAAGCTTCTACTTTTTTCAGGGCTTATAATAAGAAATTCATTCTATTTGAAATACAAAAGCTTGCAGTAAATAATCAAGTTTCAGGGAAAGGTTTATTATCCCCCCCCCCCTCTTCTCTGATCCAATTTCATTTTTATCCTTAAGTGCACCCTCCCATTTCCATCTATCTCACTGTCCTGTTGTTGCACCAGGCGCAAGTTAGTCTGGGTGCTTCTGACCGATTGATTGACCAGTAGTGCACTTAGCTTTTGGCAATAAAGGAGAATGCACATTTATACACGAAAAGCAAATTGACTTGAATAATTCCCTCTGTGTGTGCTGACAAGCCACAACTTCACTTTGCCAAACAAATTCTTCTAAAAGGTGGTTGGCTTGACCATTAATGCTGCATAACATTGTCCACACAGTCATCTCATGATATTTTATGACTCATGGAAAAATGCAGTGTGATCATATAAAGAAGAAGTATATTTTATGACTAGAAAGATGTTTATCTGCATAATCCAATGATGGCCTATGGCACAGGTACTTAAAGCTATTGGCTCATCTCTTACCAATTTATACATGCGTACTCAATAGCTTTACCAAATATTTCAAATTGCTGGATTGTCCATATGAGTATGGTTATTGCGATAGCATGGGGAGTAGAAATTATCTAATGTTTGCTGAAATGTTAGTAACTTGTACTGCCTGTCTGCTGGTTGCCGCATATGAAGTACATTAACCCCTAAAAATGAGATATGAATGAAAAACAAAAGTTAAATGATTTATCTTAACAATTATATACATCCCTGGGCTTATGTCAGCTGGAAAGGACTTTAGATTCAGTGTGTGGCGAATTGGTTAGTGTTCTACAATTGATAACTGTCATCAAGGTATAAATGAAAGCACGGCATGTTTCTTGAAGTTTGTGTGTACGCTTGACTGAGTGTGTCAGGCATGAGTGAACCAATACACGCTTGTGTGCCTCCTGTGCGACACGCCGAGGGAATTGCTGTGTAAATGATGTTTCCATTTGAATGAACACAAATTAAAAAGGATTACAGAAGAAAGCTGTCGAGTTGGGGGTTGAACTCATTTGGACTTGGATTTGATGTCTACCATCTTTCAGGGATGTGGTCAAAGTGTTGAATTATTTTCTGACTAAATCACCAATTTTATGACCATATGATCATTCCTTGTACAGCTAGTGGTATCAAAATTATAATGTTCTTGATGACCACCAATTTTTGGAAAGTCAGAGCTACCTATTCTGGTTTTCCATTAGATTTTTTTCTCCTACGCAAGAGCACACAACATTGATGTCGCACTTGCATATTTTTGCACCTGAGTTTGAGACCAGAGTGCCGATCCCCATCGGCAATATATTCATTTTAAAGAGCGCTTCCAAATGTAAAATATCGCCATACTATGGTTATTATGATTTTTGCATGGTAGTTTCTTACCATTAGTTTCTCATTACAGTTAAGATAACGTCCTACTGCCAGCAGTCCTTATTTTGGCTGTTGCATAATTGATGTTTTATTTCAATAACCTTGTACAACTCAATTATGTTGTTGTTTTGCAGCCCTAAAAAAATAATAAATGTAACACACATAAGATATCTTAAAAATCTTTTCACCAGAATCGAAAGTTTGAAAATCGATGCAATTTCCGACGCAATCATGATATCAAATTGTTACTGCTGTGAAAAAGTACAGATACAGAATTTTCCAACACTAAATGAAAACCATTCTATAGTGTTCCAAAATTCTGGTGAAAATTCTTATTGTGAGTTGCTTTTGCCGCTGAATCTTTGAATAGTGGCAGAGAAAGGTTTAAATGACAAAGGAACTAGAAAAACAAAGAAATATGGAGCACCCCAATCAATTCATAAGCGAGAGTAACAGAAGGCGTGGAATGCTGAGAGCATTGCTGTTGGGGAAAAATGGCGTCTGGCCACAATTCATTGCATCTCAATGTCCTCAGCCCACTTTTCCCCACTGTCTGGCCACGCTCTTGTTTGCTGACCCCCTTTTTTTACGTCGACATCTTTTTATTCTATCATTTGTTACTTTCTTTCATTCCATTGACAGCTTTTCCCTTTCTGGCCACCAACCCCCGGCTTTTTACATACACACTCATCCTTCAGCAACTGGCTGATCGGAGAGCGTCTCCACACGTGTGTCTATGTGTCAGTGACAGTTGGACTCTTCCTGGGATTATGAATGAACGTGCATGTGTGGCACGTGCAGCTCCTCTCGAGCTGGCTTACACATAATGTCTGCAGCTATGATACCATATGCTGCCGTGAATGGGTGCGACTACAAGTGGTGTGTCGAGTAACATATTTGCTTTGTACGCCCCCCCCTCACCCATGTGTCTCTCAAGCCCTTCATTAACTAAACATGACCCTTAAGAGCACGATTAGCCTCATTTCAAGACAGGATGTCGGAAGCCATCAAGCGAAGGGGGGGAAAAATCCATTACTCTAATTGCATTGAGAAAAGGAAGGAAGGAAGGAAGGAAAGAATGAGAGGGGATGGGAAGAAAGGATGCAGAGGTTGATTTAAAAAAAGGGAAGAAAATGAGTGGTGTGGAGGAAGGTGGAGGCGGAGAGCTACCAGTGATGCTTAGATGAAGTGAGAGAGTATGTGAACCAGAGCAGGGATATGTGGCTGAGGCAGGGGGGGAAGTCGGCCGATGGTATTAAGAGATTCGCTATATGAAGCCATAGTTGCTTCCCATTCCTCCCCCTGTGTCTGCTTTCACAAATGGTATGGCCCTCTGACAATAAAACCACCTCCAGTTAGCCTCGATGTGGCACTTGCACTGGCTTCTCCAGGCTTCGTAGTCAATGGCCCACTTTGAGACAGGAAAGGGCTGCGGGCGGACAACTATGCCGCCCATACAGGGTACAGGAAACACGCCCCAGAATGGTGGCCACTGTCGCAGCAGTTGCCCTGACACGGAACGGCACAGAAAAATGGAGAAACCCAAAGGCGATGCTGGTCTTTTCTGTGCTGTCAAAGCTCAGAAGTCTTGGGACAGACAAAGAAAAGAATTTTTTTTGAACAATTCTTCTACCTTCACATGTGTCATCCTTTCTGTCAGGCAGCCACTGAGCCTGGGTGAGTATTGTCTATACACATGAATCTTCACACACACACACACATGCACTATCAGACAGGTATCTGCTTTGTCTCACCTGTCTGTTTTCTCTGCTCTTTTCTTTGCCTGTATTTCATTATTGATCATTGGCAAATGCAATGTAAGGTGAAGATACTTCACATTTCTATGACTGAAAATGTCAGATTACAACATCAACGTACATGTATGATGTATGATTATACTATTGAGAAGTGTAGTGTGGGTCATTCATTTCACACACACACACGTAAGTAAGTCAGGTCTTTGTGTCATGCCAAGTGAGGGCAAAATCATCATGCACTTACTTATGGGGACACAGAAAATGCGGTTGACTCCCTTTTTCCCCTTGTTCTCACGCAATAGTTATATTACCATATTTTATCACTGTAAGACTTAGTAAAAGTGGCAAATTTCCTTGTAAATCTAAATGGGAGGCTTTTAGGCAGAGACCAATTGACTAAGAAGGCCAGTCAATACAAGCCGGCACAGTCAACCAGCCAAAAGTCTTCATGTTAACGACGTATGCATACGTGAGAGTAACCATGCGTTACTTACCAAACATGCGTGGCTATATAATAACCTTTTTTTTTAAACCTCACTTTAAGAAATACTTTTGACAAACATATTACATATTACAAATCCTGTTGCGTAGGATAAAGATATTGTTTGAAACTTGGATTTGTTGTCATTTTTGTTAAATTGATTTAAAGACCATCCACCCTCAATTTGCTCTGTGTAATAATGTCTGTTGAGAATTTAGATGTTATATATTTGTATTTTTTTATAGTCAAATGACTGAATGCTCACTGTGGCTAGTAGTTCTATATATAAGGGTGGGGCATCCATTTCTCTCCTCTGGATACAGTATTGGGTGTTGAACAATGGTCAAGCCTTTTCTTTATATTGTCTTGTATTATTTAGCCTAATTTGTGTTCTGTTACACTAGCTTTTTTGACGGTGTGAGGCTTAATATATGGACATTTTTTGAAAAATTAGCAGTCTCAACTGTGATGTCTCATACTGTCATTTACTGACAAAATTGACAGTTGTCAAAAATGGAGTATTAGTGCTTGGACATTGTTTCTCAGATTGTTCTCAAACCAATTTCCCACTTCCCACATTTAAATTGTAATTGTCAGTTCGCATTTTTTTTTTAAACATTTACCATCTTTGTTGGCAATGAAGTCAGTAGATTTCTATAACAGTCAAATTTATCTTTTTTTTTGGTCACCGCTAGAGGCTACATTGTCAATATACATTTGGGACCAAAAACGTCTCAACGGCAAATTCCATTGGCACAGCAAAATAGCCACACCAAAAAAAAAATGTTTTGTTTCCCATTGCAGTTCTTTAGACTAATAATGGTAAAAATATATCGTTCCAATTAAAATCTTGTCATCCACATATGTGGACATCGGATTCTGTGTCATGGAGACCACACTTACTATATACCAAATGTTAAATAGGGCTTTAAATGCCCAAAAACAAGTCACTGTCTATAAAGGGTTGAATTTAAAATTGTCCAGGCATTATTATTATAATTATTGTCTTTCTCACCAACACATAAAAGCAGGTTATATAATCTAGCAATGGTCAGCTATTTAAAAGAGGAATCACCGAAGAAATTCTCTACAATAAAAATATGCATTAACTTCATATTTTATACCAAGTACCCTCATAGAATGGTGTTATTACAAACCAATGATTAAATAAATTAGTACTATTTGTTTATAATTTTATAGTGATAAGAGTTCAAAAGATTGGGCGTCTATTCCCCTCAATGGCACCCAATGATTTTCTATAAAGATGACACGTCTGACAAAATAGCTTTTTCTACATGACAAGAATTCCATTTTGTTCTGGACAAGCCAGGTCACTGGTGGTAAATTGCATTTATTGTTATATTTACGAGTTAAGTTGGAGGGTTGGATGTAATGATGGCAGTGAAAGAAATCTAGGACAAAGAGGACATGTGAATACCGGTAGGAAAATCAAGCAGCAGGTGGCCTTTATGTGGCGCACAAGAGAGATGATGAAGAGGAAATAGGAGGTCGAAAGTGCTCCTTTCCCTGTAAGTGAGCGTCCTCTCCTTCCTTGTTGGATTCAATAGCATTGCATCCTTCTTGGCACCCAGGATGAGTCTGTCCGCCTTCGACAGGGGAGCAAATAGCAGCAAAAATGGCGTAATTATTAAATAGATAAGCTATTATCTGACAGCAGCACCATAATGGGCTCTTTCATCAAGCTTGAAGTCGTTTGGTTACAGTACATAAATTCAGAAAACTACAGCTTTCCTCAGGGCATTTGAGGAAAAAGAGCAATTTATGTCTCACTGCAGATGTATTGATTTCAATGGCTGCAGAACTGTAAAAGAATAAAGATCAATCATTAGCCTCCTAGAAAAGGCAGTCTTTGCTTCTTCATTTTCGTCCAGTTTATGGGACGATTGTCCATTTGACTACTACTATACATGTTTTTTTAAATCACTCATTTTATTCAAAAAGTAATGTATTTTTGGAGCTCATTCAATGTGCAACCTTTATAAGATATTTTTGTTATGTTTAATTGGCAAATTTGAGTCATGTCTAACTGGAAATATACTCCTCTATGAGAACGGTATTCAGAGGCTTTGTATCCTAGAATGACGTTATAGCTGTCGAAAGAGTACATGAATCATTCCTTCAAATCCCAGCACATCATGATTAGAAAGGATTTTGATTACTTTTGAAATGAGTCACCGTACTGATGGTGTCATTTGGTTTTTATATGAGCTGTCAGAAAACAGCCTCCTTGGGGAGAAAAAAAACATTCAATTTAGTGGATTTGTGTTAGGGTTGGGCAATCTGGGCAAATAAAAAATGAATCATTTTTATTTTAGATTAGATTATAATAGATTAGAATTTTATTTCATTCCGGATTCGGGAAATTTCTTGGTTGCAGTAGCAAGACAGAAACAACACACAAGACATTGTATAACTTGGTAAAAAAAAAAAATCTTTTGACGCCTTTTCACAAGTTTTTTTTTTTGGTTAATCTGTTAGTTTTTAGAATATGAGGAGTGCAGCAAATGGGAGATAATGTCTCCTCTAAAAGAGCATAGCGCCGTACTTGGACACTTTGGCTGAGAGATCATTAATATTCCTTTTATTGTTAATGAACTCATCAATTTAGATCCCCAGGAATTTTGTGGATTTGGATTATTTTTTAGGCAGATTTGTTTGTTATTTTTTTAGTGGGTAACGGAACACAATGCAATTTGTTATAAACCACTTGAAGACACTCAAGATTGTCTTATTTTTGCAGGCTCTTCAAACTCTGCCTAACTAATCAATTGCTGTAAATGGTCTATCAAATATGCCGAGAGTGATCACCATCAATCTACATTTTTTAGCCATCTTTAATTCTCAATCTTAGGCATAATTTGTAGCAATTGCTCTCTGAATGTTTAGGCCTTTAGGGTGTCTCTTTACAGTATTGTATTAAGAATAATACTGATTTGGTTGCATTAAGACATGAATGACCAGCAATTAATTGCATATTGTCCTCTGATTAAATGGGAACATCCCAGAAAGTTTTTATCCTTTGTACATAGTGAGATGGTTTTATACTATTAGGGCATCATTTAAAGCCCTAATGACAAAAGAAATATTCTCCTCAGATGCAAATGTATATTTTTTTCTGTGCCAGTGTGTTACATTGCCATTTACTTTAAGGGGTGAAAAAGCATCAGCCACCTGCCATTTTGCATGCTTCTTAAAATGGCCGCTCCATATGCTCATCCACGGTCACTGACTTTCCTTCAGCATTATCCGAGTGCTGCATCATACACATCCGAATGCAGTGTTTGTTACATAAGCGCCACTTGCAAACGAACACTATTCAGATGACTAAATATGTCTTTAAAACACATCCAAATTAGACGAGCATAAGTACACATTTGATAGGGAGAGCAGCACGAGCCTGAGGAATATTTTGCAGGGAACGCCATCTTGTGCCGTTTTCAAAATGGAGTTTGTGCTGATTGCTGTCTCATTGCAAAACGTGTGAAGAATTAGCATGGCAAACTCTTTATCCGCGTGAAGTCGCAACTGCACCTTCCACTAATCCTAAACATGCTTGATACGCAGCGTCTTATTTTCCCGCAGAGGAAATGTCTGATGAATTTCTCCCAGTTGTAGAACTCTTTACATTGTTTATTTGTTGTCATCAATATTTTGTTCGGCCAAGCTAAGATGTCATTCTTTCTGCCTTTTCTTTCTCTCTCTGCCTGGCTTCGATTGCCGGACCCTCTTTCACCGCCTTCCCGTCTCCGTGCAGGGCTTCTTGAAGAACGAGAGGGACAACGCCCTGCTGTCCGCCATCGAGGAATCTCGCCGCAGGGTCAGTGCCCTCAAGTGTCTCTGTTTTTCCGCTTTGGTCAAGAAAAGAGCTCGAGATGTGTGGTAGTCCAAAGCTAAAGAAATCCCATTAGGACAAAGTAGTTTCAGAAATTAGAAATGAAATCATCTTTATCATCATTGTGTGTATTTTTACTGCCATCCTCTCTGGAATGACAGTATGGATTTGAAGAAATATATTAATTCATCGTAATGCCCAGAGAATCTGATGCATTTGTGACCAAAGAGGGCTTAGAATCACCCTTTTTCACGTCTGTTGGTTGTGATTTAAACCCTTTTCTAGTGGGAATCTTCGGAAAATGGTTTTGAATTGGTTTCCCTGGTGAGCAGATCTAATAGGCCTAGCCTTAAATTAGCTGTCGTTCCCATTATCTCCTTGTTCCCTGTGAGAGCAGAAAAGACTTATGAAGGGTCGAAACAAAAAGACTAAATGAAAGCTTGCATCTCGTAGCAGATGTTTGCATTTTGAACGCAACTGGTAATGTGTCTTTAATGTTTTATAGGGCACACATCTAAATACTAGGTAATTTGAAAAAAGTATATGAATAAAATCCATTTAAGAGTATTAGTATGGGCCAAAAACTTTGTATTTCAATTTTTTAATTAGTTTTAGTTTTATTAGTGATGTTTTAATGATTTCAATAATTTATATTTGGATTTATTCATGAGAATAGTTTATGAAAATAATATCATTAAAAATCATATATGTATATTTATCTATATCATTATAATTTGAGACCTGGTATCCAGATATGTGGACTTTGAATGTTTTTTCATGCTGGCAAGACTTGTGTAATTGTGTTTAACCTTGAGCCAGCCTTGAAGCTCCCTTGAAATCCCTTGAAATTTATTAGGTATTAAATATAACAGCAGTAATATTGCAAGAGCCAAAAAGAGTTCTACTGGATGAGTTACAAACGTCATAGAGACTTAACAGTCAATTGGCACACATTTTGCATTGGCATATTGCTCCAGCAATGAGCGGAGAGATTTAGGTAGTCCCAAATTTAACTCGGTTAATGGGGGCTCCAGTCCAGATTGGTATCTCCCTGAGCTGGTGATGGGAAGGAATTAATTATCTAATGTTCCCATTAGCTCACGTGGAGTCTCTGTGGAGGGTTAAAATAGACAATTCCTGATGGGGTTTCGCAACCTATACTTGTTTCTAGAGGCAGCTATCAACACCATTTCTTTGAGTATGTGTGTGATGTTTCTCCTTGTACAAGAATATTTACATGACGTAAGTGAACAATTTGTCCCTGTAAAACACTATTAATATCGATTTGTTAGTTTTCCTCTGGGTGTAGCACACATTGGCGTTTTGACTGTGCACCTGAAACGATGCAATGCATCTTTCAGACATTCCTTCTGGCTGAAGAGTATCATCGGGAGTCCATGCTGGTTCAGTGGGAGCAGGTAAAGCAGAGAGTTTTGCACACTCTTCTCGGAGCAGGTGAAGATGCCCTTGACTTCAGTCAAGATGTGGAGGTACTATGCAAGCCTTTACATTTGCAACAAAACAAAGTAATACAAAAGAAATATGTGGCCTATTTGCTCCCATAATAGCAACTTTTCCCAAAATAGACATCTAAATCCTGCTTTTAAATAATGAAGACAAAAGGATTTGTGTCTATTTTTGGTATATTTCACAGGTTTGACTTTCTCTGCTGTTTATTATAGCAGCTTCAGAAAGCATCATTTTTGCTCTCATTATGTCATATCTGTTACATCAAATGATGATTTCAGATTTTCACCCTAGCTATGTTTTATATATTTCCTAAAAATGATTTACCAATCTATCTAAACTTGGTGATCACCATTTCTTTATGCATTTGTAATATTATATTTGAACATATTCATGTGTATTCATCTATTATAAGTGGTGCTGATGGGGACAAATGGGAACAAATCCATCCTTCACAATTTTCTTGAGAATGAAAAGAACGTGTGTACATTGAGAACATTTGGTGCTTGTATGCATCACGTTTAGGTGATTTTTGGCATCTTTTTGTTGTAGCCCAGTTTTGTAAGTGACATAACGGCGCCAGGAAGAAGTGCTTTGGACAGTGTGGAGGTGGCCTATGGACGTCAGGTGAGTAAATCCATTGGCCAATCATGGCAGGACAGCTATGTTACAGTAAAAAACAAACAAACACTTTGCTTCATCATTGAGACACCTTTTCTGTTATGTTTTAGAAGTCAGATTCTTCCTCTTTCAGCAGAAACATCTGTGCTGGATCTAAATTATACTTTATGTCCACAGTGTTCTCTGGAGAACATTTGGAACTTCTCTAATGATCTTTTTAAAAGTGGCACCAAAACATGAAATTTTAAACTTATTTTTCACAACCTCAGATGCAGCCTTGTTTTTAGCAGCCCTTTTCAAAGATACCCTTTAGCCTTTGCTCTCATTTTTTTCAGCCCTCACCTTCATTTGCATTGTCTTGGCAAAGGGCAGGGGAGTGCATGTCACATGACTGACACGACCAAACACTGCTTGAATGCTGGCAGACTACACTAATTTGAAAATCTACCATTTGCGAAACAATCAAATCAAAATCTGCACTTGCCATTGGAAAAACTTGGAAAATTACCTTAGTCCCTATTTTAATGGAAATCCCTATTGGTTATTAAACCTATACATTTATTATTTTTCTAAAATATTGTTGGCAGTATGTGAAATGCAAACGCATCTGTGCTTTGGGAGACATAATGGAGATGACTCCTAACAATTGGTCATAAGCATTTCAGAATTTTAACCTTTTCATGCAGTGTACAAAAGTATTTGGATAAAATGAAGGCATTGCCTGATAATTTATGTGAGCTGTTTATGTCAAAGGGTAATTTGTTTTATATCTATATATATAGTAATTTGATTTTAAGTGTTATGCGGATAACATTGAAATGCACCATGCCTCGGCAATGAGGTCACAGTAATACAGATCAAACATATTGATTGATAGACCAACAATGGGTACATTCTGTGTCTCTCCCATTGCTTTTCCTCACCGGTTAGCCACTCTGACATTCCCTCTCTCTGTCTGATCCACGTCTTTACACTATGTGTCGACACATTGCATGCAGCATCATTTTTCTTGTTTTTGTCTTCTTTTTTGACGACCTGTTTAGTATCCTAATAGTTTTTCTGTTGTTTTTTGTCGTGAACCATTTCACTCGATGGGCTTAAGGTTATGTGTTTAGTAGGGAAGCTGGACATGTAAGGGTATGTTTTATTTTATTTTCCCTCATGGTGTAATACAATGTAATCTAGGTTATTTTCCTTTTAGTTTTTTTAATAACTGCCACTTCATTTAGATCTACGTATTCAATGAGAAGATTGTCAATGGCCACATTCAGCCCAATCTGGGGGATTTATGTGCTTCCGTCGCAGAAAGCTTGGATGACAAGGTAGTATCATTACATCTAACTGCAGATATTCTTCTTCTGTTTACATTCTCGGATGTTGGCATTTCTTATTAGCTGTAATCCTCCCTTTAGAATGTGTCAGAAATGTGGCTGATGGTGAAACAGATAAGCGATGTTTTGCTCGTTCCTGCCAAAGATACATTGAAGAGTCGCACTTCAGTAGAAATGCAAATGGCGTTCGTACGGCAGGCCATTGACTTCCTTGCAAACAGGTAAACATAAAGAATAAAATGATCATTTTATTCAATTAAATCTGGACCATCCTCATATACCTATTTGATGAGGTTTAACAGACATCAATGATAGCAAATGAGTTAATATTGCACCTGACTGAAGTACTATGGATTGTGTCACCTATCTTTCAGTTATAAGAATTACACCTTGGTTACTGTGTTCGGGAACCTTCACCAGGCCCAACTGGGAGGGGTGCCAGGAACGTACCAACTTGTGCACAGTTTTCTTAACATCAAACTGCCGAGTCCTTTGCCTGGCATGCAGGTAACACTTGCTTTCAATGTACCATACAAAGAGTAATATGAAAATGTTTGGGCACCCAGATTTTTTTAGTCTAAACTATTGATTGTATGGACCAGCAATTATATCAGAGAAACAGTAATTATCTGAGAAATTTTTAATCATGTATTAGATAAATTTGACTTAATTTATTTATTGCCCAAGACTAACACACACACACACACACACACACTGTCTGAATATGCATTAACTGTTAATGTGTGCTCATACACCAGGACGGTGAAATAGAGGGCCACCCAGTGTGGGCTGTGATCTACTACTGTCTCCGGTGTGGAGACCTAAACGCAGCGATGCATGTGATCAACCGAGTGCAACACCAGTTAGGAGACTTCAAAACCTGGTTCCAGGAGTACGCAAACAGCCCAGACAGACGGTCAGGAGCGGTGGCTTATGTTTTACATATACACACTTGAAGAGTCGCTCCTCATCTTCTGTTTTGCTTCGTGGCCATTGTTTTAGCCTCTCCCCAACTTCCGAGAACAAGCTACGCCTCCACTACCGCAGAGTGCTGAGGAACAGCGCCAATCCGTACAAGCGAGCCGTTTATTGCCTCATTGGGAAATGTGACATCAGCGATAACCATGGAGAAGTGGCGGATAAAACAGAAGACTATCTCTGGCTTAAGGTATAGTATTATTACAATATTCCTTCTTCACATGCTTGCAAATGGAAGCCC
Source organism: Stigmatopora nigra (assembly GCF_051989575.1). Lineage (NCBI taxonomy): Eukaryota > Metazoa > Chordata > Actinopteri > Syngnathiformes > Syngnathidae > Stigmatopora > Stigmatopora nigra. The sequence continues at coordinate 11,735,202 of NC_135509.1, read as the reverse complement.
GCTCCCAATGTAAGGAATGGTTATGCAAATATTGCTGTGCTTTTTGACGTGATATCTGCTGTTATCTAAATTCCAATTGCATGATTCTTTCCCTCTGTAGCTGAATCAAGTATGTTTTGATGATGATGGCAGCAGCTCCTCTCAGGACAGGCTCACCTTGCCACAGCTACAGAAACAGCTGCTAGAGGACTACGGTAGGTAGAATGTCCCTCACAGTCTCCTAAAGTATACAGATCGAATGTTAAGAACGTCTAATGTCCACATTGACAGCCTTATATGTCCATTACATTTTCACGAGGAGAGTCTAAATGGATCAGACGTCTATTGCTGCTGGAACTGCAACTTGAGCATTTATAGACAATGCTCTTAGCCAGTTTGTTATGAGGTTAGGTTTTTTTTTCTTTTGTAATTACCAAAAATTGTAGTCATAGTTGAAAATACTATTTAACTTTTCAATGGGCTCGTGACTATTTGCTACATTTTTTTGCGTGCAATATTGTGGGAAAAGGGTGGGAAATTTGGGTTTGGCTTCCGTAACAATGTGGTTTGATGTTCAGATTCAAGGTAGGCAAATGCTTATATTTAATTACTTTCCACACTGTATCCATTGCATCACCCTCCATAAGTTACTATATTCTAATCACGACCTGACGATTATACTACTGAGTATTCTATTTTGGGGACTTTGGTGATGTTAAAAAAAACCTCACGGATGTCAACTGTCAGAGGCTTTTCACATGAAATATTTCCAAAACGTTTCTAAAAAAAAATGTAAAAAAAAAACTGCATCTGAAATGACAGCATGCCGTGTTTTCACCAGCTTTTTCCCCTGACTCTCTTCTCACAAAAATCCTGCTGCATTCCGATAAGACGGTACGCTTTTTTACGTTGCTTCTTCCAGCCGCTCTGCTCAGCGGGAATCGCAGCCTCAAGCCCCATCCCGTTTTCCCTCGGTGCCTCGGCTCCCTCCGTTGCCTGGCACCGTGTTCCCCGTTGTCGTCCATCTTGCTTAACAGCGGGACGCTCAGCCCAGAGCTTTTTTTTAATTCTCTGCTCTGTTTTTTTCAGCTCTCGCCCGCTTCACTTGGCCTCTCCCTGTCATTCCTTCTCCGCATCCTGCTCTCTGTCCTCTTCTGTCATCCTGTCTATTCATTCATTCTCCTCACACATGCTGTGTTGTTTCTCAACCATCTGACTTTTCCTCCCTTTTTTTCCACCCCCCACTTTACATTTTCTCTTTCGCAAACATCCACTCTCTTTATCTTTCTCGCTCATCCTTTTTTCCCCCTCGCTTGTCATTATTGCGCGCTCTCTCTCGTATGCTCAGTGCTTTTTGAACTAAAGCGCTGCCAGTCTGAGATAAGGCTCTAAAATGGCTGACATAGTCCACCCTGTTCTACTCCTCCAACTTGGAGGCAGCAAGAGGATTAGGTGTTATAATTAAAAAGTAAACTTGATGACTAAGTACCTGTGCATTAGCAAATTCTTCAAAAGTCTTCCTCTTACATGTTAGCTGTCATATTTTAAAACTCTCACAAGGTGAACTATTAGATCTGGGGAGTATAGCTCAATCTGTTCTTGTGGAAGTAATTACGTATGACTTTGTTTCTAGGTATACATTTAAAGCGTTGATACATCTTAATTGCATTTTTATCGTTGACGATGTCAGACTGTGCAGCAAATGGATTCGCATGCAGAGTTTAATGGAAGCAGGCTGTTTTCACCCTTATTTGATAAGTGTGGGCGGTCCTCTGTGATGTGAACCCAGTATGTTACTTATTTAATTGTAAAGTATAGAAACTGAAGTCTCCAATACAATTGTAAAGTTGTGTGTATGTACTGCCACAAATTATGATGTATCAACCATGTAAAAGAGGCTTCATTTCATGAATCTTGTCGATTGTTTTACTTTGGTAATGCGGAATATAGACATTTAACTCCTTCACTGCCATTGACAGTGATAAGAGGTCAAATCCATTTGAAAAGGGATGGGTGGCATTGAGTGATCATGTTATTTGTCCATTGACAGCAATGCACGTTCTGTTGCTTCTGGCCCTGCCAGTCAAAATTGATTCAACGACAGTCCTGCAGCTAATGAGTACATTTAAAAAAAAAAAAAAACAGTAAAAACAGTAAGGTTATTAATCTGTTGAGTGTTGTTGGTGGCAATATACAAAAGTCACTATTTTGTTGATGTAATACCAGTTAATTATGAATTAATTGGCTGTCATTGATGGCAATAGAGGGCCAATCCATTCAAACTGGGATGGTTGGCAAATGAAGGATCACTGTCATACCGCCCAGTTCAAATGGATTGGCATTTACTACTGAAAAACTCATTTAAATGGAATGGAAAAACCATTCTCTTGCTCATCTGTCATTGTGAATGGCAGCCATTGAGTTAAAGGCAATTCTGTCATTTTAACATGTAAAGCAAATCACTAAAGGTGTGTAGTTCCTTTTTAAGCTTTTTTTTTTTACACACATTCCTATTATTCAACAGGAGAATCCCACTTCTCTGCAAGCCAACAGCCATTCCTGTATTTCCAAGTCTTATTCCTGACTGCTCAGTTCGAGGCCGCTGTGGCTTTCTTGTTTCGCGTTGAGAGGCTCCGTAGCCATGCTGTACACGTGGCCTTGGTTCTATACGAGCTACGCCTGTTGCTGAAATCCTCTGGCCAGAGTGCTCAACTGCGTGAGTATAAGAAAACACAAAAAAAACTGGTTCAAGGTGACCTGTTGTTTGAATTGTCATTTATGTTCAGTGAGTCAAGAGCCCGGTGACCCTCCCACTGTGCGCCGCCTCAACTTCATCCGCATGCTCATGCTCTACACTCGCAAATTTGAGTCCACCGATCCACGCGAAGCCCTGCAGTACTTTTACTTTTTACGGTAAATTCACTGGCATTTATTTTTAAAAATCAAGTGATAAATGGTTTGTAATGCACACAATTTGCTTCTGCAGAAATGAGAAGGACAGCCAGGGAGAAAGCATGTTCATGCGATGTGTCAGTGAACTTGTTATTGAGAGTCGTGAGGTGAGTGCACTAATTTCTTTAAGACATTTTTTGGACAATTAATTACAAACAAATGTGCATAAGGAAATAAGGCAACTAATTTACTTTTATTTAATTAGGGATGGGCGAGTTTAAGCTTCAGAATAAACTAAGGTCTATCTCAGTGATCACCCAAGACATGATAAATAGACCAAATATGATGTAGAAATGCAAAGTGAGCGTAGTTTGGAAAATAGCCAACAGTCCCTCAAAAAAGTCCATTGTTGATAGTTTTCAAGCATTTCATTAGAGTTAAAAACGGGCATGAAATTTTGATGTGGCCCATAGCATGTTAATGTGCTGACTCTGCATTGTCTGTCATAACAATTATTTTTTGGATCTAGATTAAACTTAAATTTTCTTTCTGTCATTATTTCTGTCCATTGCAGTTTGATATGTTACTTGGACGATTGGAAAAGGACGGAAGCAGGAGGGTAAGATTTTTTTTTTGTTTCCCCCCAAAATAATTCATTGCAATTTTTGTTTGAAGTGAGCCATTACTTTTTTTCAAGGAAACTGTGGAATATTCCACTTGAATTTTGGCCCGGTGTAAGTTCAGCATTGTGCTTTCCACCTGTACCTGATTTGATCTTTGTCTCTCTCTAGCCTGGGGTCATTGACAAGTTCGCCGGAGACACCAGAGCGATCATTAGTAAAGTGGCTTTGGAAGCTGAGAACAAAGGTTTATTTGAGGAAGCTGTCAAACTCTATGAGCTGGCCAAGGTGAGTCCTCCTTGATCTTAGGATTGCTTTCTTTCACACCAAACCTCATTCACACCCTTCTGCCATTTCCTTTTGCCTTGGCTCCGAGAAGAATCCAGACAAGGTATTGGAGCTAATGAACAGGTTGTTGAGTCCTGTCATTGCTCAGGTCAGTGCGCCTCAATCCAATAAGGAGAGGCTAAAGAACACCGCAGTGGCTATCGCGGAGAGGTCAGGATACGCTGAAAACCCACTTTACACATTATTTGAAATTTTTCCAGGATTAATTTTTGGGGTGCCTCGTCTTATAGGTACCGGACCCAAGGCATTGCAGGAGACAAGTTTATTGACAGCACTTTCTATTTGCTTCTGGATCTGATGACCTTCTTCGATGAGTACCACACTGGTCACATTGATCGAGCATATGATGTGAGTGCTTCAGAATTTGTCATCGTTTTAAAGATAAACAATGCTTTTCCGTTGTTAGCGTAAAGAGTCGATATGTAAGGTTTAACACCTTTAATGTCTTCTCCACTAGATTATGGAGCGGCTGAAGCTTCTGCCTCTTAACCAGGAAAGTGTAGAGGAGAGAGTGGCGGCTTTCAGAAGCTTCAGTGACGAGGTGATGATGAGTTCTTGTATTAAAATAGAAACAATGCCATGGGTTATACATCTTTCTTTTGTTTTGATTTTTTTTTTCCTCCCACCGATTCACCAGGTGCGTCACAACCTTTCAGAAGTGCTACTCGCCTCCATGAACATCCTGTACACTCAGTACAAGCGTCTGAAGGGGGCACCGGCTGGCACCCCGGGACGAGTTCAGAGGACATTGAATGACAGAGACACGGTGAGCTTGAAAGAAAATACAGTCCAAGGCTCTCACTCATAGATATTCAGTCAGTGTTCCTGTATAAACGTCCCTCTATTCTTTTGCTTTTCCTGACTCTCGAACATTATTGTGTTGGGGTATTTTTTGACCCGTCAGAATTGAAGTTGCGTTTGTCTGTTAATTTCCACTCGGTGTCTTGTCCTCACAGCAGCTGCGAAGCCAAGCTCAAGCCCTGATCACCTTTGCTGGAATGATTCCCTACAACATGGCAGGAGACACAAATGCCAGACTTGTGCAAATGGAATTACTGATGAGCTGAGATGTCATAACACGCAATTATTAACAACAATGGGATGCTTTTGGTTACACCAACCCATTACCCCACACTCATTTTTTATAATTTCATTTTGATCAGGCAAACACTCATTGTTTGTGTCTTGTTTGTCATTACTTTATTTCATTGATTCATTTTGACATTGTACTGTTTCATATTTGTTCCCGCACATTATTTGAAATAAAAGTTATTTTCCGTTGTCTTTATATTGCATTTACTTTTGTTTTTTATTTTGGCCGATTTATTGAAATTGCTTTATTTGCTTGCATTCATCATTTCTGGAAAGAAATCGGCACATTTTCTGTGAAACTGATTTCCCCTTCTGAATATTGAACCTTTGTTCAATGCATCCCTTGAGACTCAAACCTGTCTAAACGCTTTTATTATTGGAAGCTTCATTTTCTATTTTGTTTTCCTCATTTTTGTATTTTCAGGAATAAGTTGAAACCTCAAACCTGTTACAACTGGTTATCAGAAAGATAGTAAAATAGTTGGAAATGAAAAATGAGTCTCTGGGTAAAAAAAACTATCTCCATGGGTAGCCAGTTGTGCTTTATTCCAATTCATAAAAACTACAAAGAATTGTTTCAGGAGAATGCAAATTTGCAGGTATTGCAAGTGTGGAAATGGAAAGCTCCTTCATACGTTGCAGGATACAGTCGGGTTTTCTTTAATGCTCAGTCCAGCCATGAAAATAGAGATGGTGTGAAGAATGTGTTTTGACAATCATTGACTGACTGCCATCGTCTTGTTAAGCAACACCCACACCACCACCATCCGCTCAACTATTCAGTATGGCTCACACTCTTATCCTTTAGACTGGCCTGAGAGAACACAGATGGAGGCTCATTCTGTCAGTGCTGCTCCACATACTGTACAAACATGAGGTTCAATCAGGGCCACAGACAGACTGAGCTAACAGCCACCATTCTGCTAATCCTGTTGTATTTTCCCACATAGACAAGGCACAACACTTGATGTCATCTTCCGTTATGGACAGTTCACTCCTTTAGAAAATGATGCAAGCATCCTGCAGCAGAAGACTCGTCCCTCAGGTGCGTGTGCCCCAGCTGGTGTTGTGAATCAGGCCGATGACAGACACCGCCTACAAGCCGGCTATTTCACAACACCAGGGTGGCACTGCACCACAATCGACAAGGAACTAACAAGATTTTTTCTTTTGTCTGATAAGCAATGGTGTATTTTTTTCTGAATTCTGTCTATCATAATGCGAATAGAATGACAAATGAATTTGCATGAATGTGTGGGCACATCAAAGTCAAATTTCATCGTAATGAATAAATTGGTACATTGAATTCTTTCTTATGATCTTGCCGACTTGTGAATGTAATGTTTCTTGTTCTATTTCAAATAATAATTCTTAAAAATATCTACTCTACCAGGCCTTCCTTATACAACTCCTGCACACACATACGCGATATGTAACAATATTTTTCATATTATTGGCCCATTGGAAATGACAGCGTTCCAAAAGAAGGAATAAGTGTGCCACTTTGTGTCACATGCCCATAGGCTACAAGGGGCCATTTACCCAGAAACCATCATTGCTCGTCTTCCATCTGTTAGTGACAGGAGCAGAAGAGGTTGTGGTTAATAGAGCACTAGTGATTGATGAAGTATCTTTGCAGGTCATCAATGCTGCAAGATCAAGCCTGAAATACTGAAGCATGATCTTCCACTGCCGTGTGCCTTAACCCTTTATTGGCCGCTCATTTAACTCATTGGCTGACATTGACAGGGCTTGACGTCCAATCCATTTTGACTAGGATGGTTGGCTGTGAACGATTTCTGCTATGCCTGCCTGCCTAGTCAAAATGAATTGGACGTCTAGTCTCGTCAATGGCATAGCCATTTCAGCATCCACAGGTAGTCCACTTCATTTAAATGAATTGGATGTCCATTGTTCAATGGCAGGCACTAAGTTAAATACTATATAATACATATACATTTATTTATATATTTGGAATCAGGTGGCCCAATGACCAAATGAAACAATATATTGAAATTTCATCAAGTGAGCATTATACTGATATCTACTGATAAAAAATACAGCCAAAGACTAAGTGAACGATTGAATGAGTGATTCAACTTCATTCTTTTTTATTATTATTAGTATAAAAAACATTAGATAATTTGGGTAATGAGCAAATACATGTCACAAAATAGGTTTGGTAATGATACATTTAATCATTATATTGAACAATACCAGGATATAAAAGTCAGAGTGAGTCTAATTTAGGGATGTTTACCACCATGGCAGAGCCCAGGTGTTTTTAATTGCAGGACGTCCGGTGATGAAGACGCTGACAACAGGAGGTTTGAATGCCAATACGTTTTTCAACTAAAATTTAAATTACTTTTTACCTGCACAAGAACGACAAGAATGACTTTAAACAACTGCAAGGTGAGTGCGACTTGATTTTTTTTGTGTCACCTTGTTTTGTGGCTATTCACCACAGTGATAAAAATGATAATGAACAATATGCAAATTAGTTTTCGGTGTTTCGATATTTCATCTTCACTACAGCTGACTCTTCTCCTATTGCTGGTTGTTGGCTTTGCACTACGCCGAGTTAAAGGTAATTCCGAACTATTGTGATAGCGTCGTGCAAAATACGTTTGTGTCACTGTGAATTATGTGATCAGGAATCTGCGACGTGGAGGTTTGTGCCACCAAGCCAGAAAGATGCGCACTGTCCAGAGACAAGAGCACTTGCAAGTGCCTGGAAGGGTTTTATGATGACCACTGTGACAAAGGTAGTTTTTGTTTTAAGCACTCTATTATTTGGGTTGGGCAATATTATAGTTATAATTATCCAAAATAAAGACAAGTAATTGGGCGTTTTTCGAGAGGCTTGACCCGTCGTTTTGACGCGTCGTTCCGTCTGTCATATTGCTTGTGGCACCTATAAGTAGGTGCAAAACCTGCCCTGATTTCGTGTTGGCCTCATTCGATAAATGGCATTTGTATTTGTTAATACTTTTTTTGTGATTGACTAAATTGTTTAAAAATGTACTCACACTGAAGTATAGATCATAAATATTGACATTTTATTTTTTAAATAGTTATCAGTGTTTAGTGAGCAGATCCAAAAGAATGTGAATGTTTTAAGGGATTTTTGAGGTTTTTTAACCATGGGGTTCAAATTTTCTCAAAATTGTTATTTGGTGATTCATAGAATTTTTAAATAGTAAAAATGGCAAACCCTTCCAGCCATTTTAAAAAACATTTCTCTTTTGGGAAAAAATGCATAGGCTTTTATGAAATGCAATTTCATACTTTTGCATGTTGTTTGTAGTGATTATTTAGATAACTTATTGCTACGCAATGCAAAAAGTATTGGACATCACTGCAACCCTCAAATGTAGTAAATTCAAGTTAATGATCTGACATTAAGTCAAAGCCATTATAGTATTGCTAAAAAAATAATGATTCAAGTGTTTTGATTGAATGATTGAACTGACTGTTACATATTCTAGTTGTACAAACCCCTTTTATTTCTACAGATGCACACATCAAAGTATTTTGCACCAAAAAGTACATGGGAGTCCGAGCACGAGAGGAGTTCTTCCTATACTACAACACGCCGGTGACGTCTTTGCACCTGCCCAATAAATCGTGCAAGGCGTATAGGGAAGTTATCAACAAATTTCCCTACTACATGGTCAAGCTTAGCAAAAATGAATACATCAGCTGCGGAGGCAAGTCACTTGAGGTGTGTCAGCGTTGCAAAGTCCAACAGTGATTTGCCCAATTCATTTATAGCTCATTTCATAATTTATGCATGTTTCTCTTTAGAAAAACTTCACCCATGTCACATACACATTGAGTCTTCAATCTGAACCTCGTGCTATAGGAAATATCATCAGAGATCCAGTCATCAAGCTGGATTTCACATGCATCTTTCCATTCATCAGAACGGTCACCTTACCTTTTCCCATTGAGCCTGTTTCCAGGTAAAGTCCCAATTTATTTCCCCATTCTTGTTCTCAGCGCTCTATGTAGTATTGTGAAAACAAATATCTGACCCTAACACATTTCTGTTGATGCCATTTCATCAGAGAGCCTTAAGATGAGCCATTTATTGTCAGTCAGAGCTCAGTCTGCAGTTTTCAATTTTTGGGTGAGCGGTCATCTGAGAGTTCTGCTTTGTGCACATAAACAGTGAAGCGATGGTGCGTGTCGATGAGTTGGAAGCGACCATACAGATTATGCTATACACGGATCACAGCTACACAACCGCCTTCAGCAGCGCCCCCACTATCGAGCTGGGAGACCAGGTCATTGGTTTGGCTTCACGCTTAATTCTGCTTGGTCTATCCGTTGTTTTATTTCGATAACTTTTGTCTCGCCTTCAGGTGTATGTTGAGGTGGCCGTGACCGAGCCAGCAGACTTTTTTCTCCTTCGCATAAACGACTGCTGGGCCACGCAGAGTCAGAATGCCAATCAATCGGAGGGATTGGTTCACAGCCTGATTACAAACGGGTGAAAGACTGCTCCACGTTGACATTGACTCGTATCGTATTTATTAATTGCCCTTCCTTCTTTTGAGTCCAGGTGCGTGAACGATGACACTGTTGTTTTCCACGGCTTGACCGAGGAAGAGTCTGGCCTCAACGGGCAGAGTTCCATCATTCACTACAGCTTCGCCATGTTCCGCTTCACGGTGGAGCCGCATTTGTTCTATCTGCACTGCACAGTGCAGCTCTGTGACCCGGATGACAGTATATCCTGCACCCCTGTGAGCTCTTTACTGTTATCTACGCCGTTCATACGGTAAATCGCATTGACATCGGTGTTGACAAACAAGAAATTTGATCGAATTTTTCAAATTCATACACTGTAGAACTTTGCTCCGTTTTGTGACCACAATCATTTGCCCCATCAAAGTTAGCAGGGGAGTGACCTAGAAATTTCCCAAAATCAAGAGATAGTGACACAAAATCAACAGGACCTGATCAATAAACAGGAAGCAGCCTGGAAATGCCCATCAATTGGAAATGATGCAAAATTTAATGGAAGTGGCCTGCGAGCACCCCCAACTTACAAGAAAATTACACACAATTAGAGGACTAGCTCATCTTTTTGTCCCATTGAAGGCAGCAATGGCAGTCATGGAGTTAACTTATTTGGCTAAAAATAAACCGTCCCAGCCCTCGTGATCTAATTTCCATGAATACGGTCTGCCAACCAAATTGAGCCTGACACCTGATCTAAGCGACTTTCCAATGTCCACATAATTTGTCAGGGTGTTCAAGTTGGAAAGATTTTTCACAGTTTTAAATGTTCTTTTTTTCTGTTTAAACAGAACTGCAAGTCCATCACCAAACGAGAAGCATTGCCGGTAGACCCCGCCCGAGGGCTGTTGTCATACGGCCCTATCAGAATTGAAACACCAGATAAACCTAGCTCGAGTATGCCACAGTCATATTGTATATCTCATTTGCTTTTTGATGGAAATTTGGAAATAACCCAAGTGGCATCTGTTTTGGTTGCAGACATAATGATGACGCTGGTTCTTCCAGTGGCTGGCATCTGGACCGTTGGCTTCATCTTCATCCTCCTTATCGCGATGGCAAGAGCTGGCCGTAAGATCGCGAAGATTGACCAGTCTCCAGGGTTTTCAATAAAATATTGAAACCTTATCTTTTTTCACCATACTTTTATTCCAAGGTCTTTTTCATAAAAACCCAGAGGATGTAAAGGCCACTTGTACATTTTTACACTACAGAAACAAACTTGGGAGTACAAAGAGAATAAATATTCAGCAATAGCCCCAATTTTTTTCAATTACTCAATTTATCAGAGTTGATTCATTTTATGTACATATTTGCAATAGAAAATCCTAAAATTCTACATCCTTTTGAGTTCAAAATGTCAGGGTTTCCAACCTTGATTTAATGTAGTGGCAACTTTTAAGGGACTAGCTTCATCTAGTGTAAAATCTTAAAAGTGCGACAAAACGAGCTGTGAATTAAAGCTGAATTTTGTCTATGGCCATTTGTTGAGGGCAAATAAAAAATGGGACGCGGGCTGCAGTTTGGAGCCCCTTGTGTTATTGCAAATGGAATGGACTGATTTATCAAGTAATGATCGGCTGTCATTTATGGCGACAGATGTTCAATTCATTTTGGGCTGGCAGTGAATGATCACTAGAGCACATCACATGGCACATCTGGTCTACAATAGTATCTGCGATATTCGAGGAATTATAAATTCCTTCATCAAAATGTAATTTCCTTGTCAGCCAGCAGAGGGCAAGGTGGGCTTCGTGTCCATTTTTCCCCCTGTTGACTCGACGTGCCTTGTTTATGTGCGGGTGGGCTCTCAACCTCGGAAATGTTTGACCGCACATTCATCTGTCTTGCAGCATTTTCCCAACTCTTTTACTAAATCCATCTGCACCTTAAAGACGTCGACGACGGAACTTGATCCTATTTCAATCTTGTCCATATTTTAACGGCTGCTGTTCGTCGCAATGAAAGTCCCAGTTCAAGTTGACCTCCGATTTTTGCTTGGAAGCAGAGAAGCTAAATTGAATCGGAACACGTACATTATGGAGTTCCACCAGTTGACTGCAGATTCTTTGTAAACGTCAAGGTTTTTTCCTCCTTTATTCAATCTTTAAGTTTTTCTAGTTGACGACCCACTTGTTGATTGCCTCGTGTTGAGTGAGAGGACGCAAAAACCCACGGCACTTTGGTCATCAAGCATTCTTTTGTTTTTTGCTGAGGATTTTTTTTCTTTGTTTCGAGGGTTACTGCATTAGACGCGGAGATGTCAGCACAAGAATCTCGATCTCAAGTAGTGATCACTTCTGGTTGTTTACTTTTTCTGTTCCTTGGCTGCACAGCTGCTGATGTACCGGAGCAGCAGAGCTTCAATGCAGAGGTAAATCACATGGAGACTTTGACCTAAAATGCTTGTATTATACTGATGACATATTAGACATCAATATATTTTTATAATTTGAAGGGAGAACGCAATGCATTATTACCTTTTTATAGGCATGTGTATTAATGACAACAAAGGTAAACAATCTGTCATATAGTTGCATTTTGCTGGTTAAAATAGAAGCAGCATTGATAAAATGTCTCACTCCTTGTCTGATGTCCACTTCCTGTAAATACTATTTTTTATTCATATTTTACTTCAATATTACAGACACAAAATATTCTGTGCTCCCCTATTTATTAGACACAATTCTCTCTGGAATGTATTGATTAAAAGGTGCTGTCTGCCCCTTTAGCCCATTGGCTTGAAACAAAAGTGATTGACTTTAAAACTTTTGCTTCACTGCCACCCTGCATCAGTTCAAATGGATTAGACATCTATTGCCTCCAATGCCAGGGTGTGTTAACATTTAGTTAAATATGATCCAGTAATTTTTGACAATTTGCATGCCATCTATGAATTTGTGGTTGTATTCATTACAAAAAATTATGTAGGACTTGCATAACTATGCTATATACTTTACACAAAACTAATCATACAACCAAGCTCCTAAACTTTAACAAGCTGTTCATACAGAAATAGGTATGCACATCTCTGGGTGAGTTACGTGTCTTCATGGGTTGCACACATGGAAGTTCTGGGACTCTGATGTTTAGATAAAATGCCGGCCGGCTGTGTTGCTTTTGAATCTGCTGAAGAATTCTTTTAAGGCACGACTCTGAAAGTTAGGGGAGTCAGTCGTACTGCTTTCCTATCAACGTGGCGCCGCTTGCTCCAGCTGACTGTCAGTGACACCCTGGTCTTCGGTCACGGGTCGTCATGATGCTCAGGTTCACAAATGGGTCGAGGCACAACTGAAAAATATTTTCATGTGTTTCCTCAACATCTGTTTACATCCTTTATTTTGGCTGTCAGTGTAGAAAAGGCAAAGGAATGTGGTAATATTATTAGGGCACATCTGGTTTCTATCTGCTTTTCCTTTTTCTTACTTGGATCGCTCTCTAGTTATTAAGTAATGGCAGCCTTCCCAGATTAACATTGTTCCTGATGCTTGTTTTTCTTGCATCGCAGAAGATAACAATACCATAATATTTCTCGATCAAAGCTGACTTCTCTCCCTTTCGCAGACGTGGCTTCGTCAGTTCGGCTACCTGTCTCAAGCCAGCAGACAGATGTCCACTATGCAGTCGGCTCAGATCCTGACCCAAGCCATCAGTGACATGCAACGTTTCTACGGCTTAGAGGTTACCGGAAAGGCAGATGCCACCACTATTGAGTAAGATCTGTATTTTTCGCCTTGTCCACCAAAAGCAATTTTGTCTTGAAACAGAACTTATGTCGCCAACGGTCAAAGTCCCCATAACTCTATGTAACGTAAAAATTAGCATAGTAATGTAATGTATCAGGTTGCATGTATGTTTTAGGTTGCAATGTTGATATGTTGAGTTTTGTGTTTTCTGGCCTGTCTCTAAAGGGTTAGGGGTTAGGGTTATTTTTTGGACTAAATGTTTACGACTTAAAATCTGTGTAGGAACGGATCTGTTTCAAAATTCGAGGATTCCCTTATATGATCATGTGTATTGCCATCTGCCAGAAATCTCACATCGCTTTTTTGTGTTTTGCGTAGGGCCATGCGTAAACCTCGTTGTGGCGTTCCCGACAAAATAGACAGAGGTGATGCTGCGAGGAGGCGACGCTATGCACTCACAGCACAACGGTGGGACAAAGACCACATCACCTACAGGTACACACTAACATTCTTACCTTTTTAAGTAGAATGTATATTTGATTAAATACTCTTCTACGGCTCAGTATACTAGACCAGCACATCCCATCTTCCTTGGGAGCGGAGAGGACACGCGACGCCATCCGCAGAGCCTTTGACGTGTGGCAAAAGGTCACGGCGCTCACCTTCAGCGAGCTGCCGGCCAAACAGAGCAATGACAGCCAGGCCGAGCTCGCCGAAATTCTATTGTTGTTCGCCTCTGGTTTTCACGGCGACATGTCCTTGTTTGACGGCGAGGGCGGTTCACTGGCACACGCTTACTACCCCGGGCCCGCAATGGGTGGGGATACACACTTTGATGCTGATGAGCCTTGGACTTTGGACAATCCTAACCATGAAGGTTAGTGGGTTCCAGATGAAAATAATTGCTTCACTTCCACCCTCAGTTTTGTGTCACATTTGACCAACAGCCCCTCTCGTAAAAGATTTTTTTTTCCATTTGGTGAAGTCATTATATTTGAATGTATTCACCCAACATTGTGATCTTACTGTCTATGCTGCAGGTATTGACCTCTTCCTAGTTGCGGTGCACGAGCTCGGTCATGCTTTAGGTCTGGAACACTCTGAAAATCCCAATGCCATTATGGCTCCTTTCTACCAGTGGATTAATACGCACAACTTCACACTACATGAGGATGACATCCAGGGAATACAGCACATTTACGGTGAGAGACTCTTAAGTGACATTCTTTTTGTCTCTGAGGACAAATTACAACATTGTGTTTTGGAAGTTTCCCCTCGCCCCTTTTTCTGTCCTGCAAATGCATTTGTTTACTTCATCATGTGCATGACTGGTGATTGAAGTTCTAGGTATGGTTTTCATTTCACTCATTGGGTGATATTGACAGAGATAGAAGTCCAATTTAGTTTGATGTCTGAGAGCCTAGCGACGAACAAATGTTTATTCACTGCCAAACTCTCCTAGTTCATATGGATTGGACGTCTTCCAGTCACCAACTCATTTAAATTCATGGCAGAAGGATGAAAAGAGCCACGTGATTGGCACATGTTGTGGGTGACGTTTAGACAATGTGTGAAATTTTTAATGTCATGTGAGGTTTCAAATATATAAAGAGTCCAATTTTTTTAAAAGAAAAATAGAATAGGAATTGTTGGTGAGTCTAACAAGTAGAGAGTAGACCCATTCTAGACGATTTTTACATACTAATGAGCAAAGTATTGAAAACCAGCAGTTGTTTTGACTCCTTATGCAACAATGTTTTCATCTCTTAGCAACCAGTGCGACATTTTTATCCACAAAGTACTCAATTAAGTGAGAACCAAGGCACTTAGTGGAAAGTGACTATGGGTAATGGCAAGGGCGTTACGTGAAAAAAATATATTATGTTTTAAAAGCGGCAAGTTGACTTTTCTTTGTCATTTTATTACTCTTCCAGGACCCCCTCACATTACTGAGGCTCCCAAACATACCTTGCCGACCTCCCCTCCTCCTCCTGAAGTGAAACCTACCCTTCCCTCTGTTGAATCCAAGCCCAAGACCCCAAGTGCTAGTCCGAGCTGGCCCGGTCCTACCACCGGCCCAACCACTCGGCCCGCTATTCCCACCACCACCCATCCAGATCCTGAAGTCACTCCACCTGTTAGAAAGGATGTACCCCTTCCTCCATCCACTCGCCGGCCCCCCAAAGAACCAGATAACGATGCCCCTGATATCTGTGATGGCGACTTTGATACTGTGACACTACTCAGGGGGGAGATGTTTGTGTTTAAGGTGAGATTTGAAACATTAACAAAATATGCCTAATGACGTGCTCACACCACCAAAGTCCATACTTTGCATAATTTTTCGTTTGATGCGGTTCCTAATTATGCCTGAGAATGTTCAATCAATTAAACAGAAAGAAAGATTAGTTTCATTTAATCCACAAAATACTAAAGAAATACACAAGAATGTCCAGTGAATGTCTGTTTGATCATGTTCGCAGGATCGCTGGTTCTGGCGAGTGAGAAGGAACAGAGTGCTGGATAACTACCCCATGCCGATATCTGTTTTTTGGGTTGGTCTTCCGAACAACATTGATGCAGCCTATGAGCGTCATGATGGCAAATTTGTCTTTTTTAAAGGTACCTGTTAAGCAGTATAACTTTCTCTATTAACTAAGCAGATACTTAACACATATACCAATCTTCTAGCCTGACTTTTAACGCAACACTATTTTGTCATCCACAAACAATGCCAGCGCCCAAAAATAGATCCTTTGGGGCTATGACGGCATCGCCAATAGTACAAAAGTATCTGTTGTGTTGCAAATTTAGTACATGTCATAAATGACATCAGCACAACTTGGCAGCTGATCCTGGCGCTGTCTAAGATGGAACAGATTGCATAAGTCCTCTCCTTATTGCTTCAAATTTGCTGCATTCATTTTTACTCTCAGGCAGGGTGGAAGTATGTACATCTAATCAAGATTATTGGCCAAGTTTGTGGTATAGTTTAGCACTAAATTATAGTATTAATTGCCAATTTTTGATCATGAAAGTTGCTTAACAAAATTAAATGTTATCAATTTTTCCCTGCAGATGATAAATACTGGGTTTTTAGAGAAGCGGATCTATTGCCAGGATACCCGCAGCTCATTCGGGAATACGGTCAAGGTGTTCCCCCTCACGGCATCGACACAGCAGTCTGGTGGGAGCCCAATGGATTCACCTACTTTTTCTCTGATGACCGGTATATTCACTCTTTTGTGCATACAATTTAGTTTTTAAATTTTTTTTTATCAATATTAATCTGCATATTGTTTTACTGTAGATACTGGAGATTCAATGAAGACACCCGTAAAGCAGACAGAGACTTCCCAAAACCAATCAGCAGATGGGGAAATATCCCCCACTCACCCAAGGGAGCCTTCCTCAGTGATGATGGCGGTAATTGAGGATTTATATTGAATTACTGAGGTGTCTTTCAATGAGTAACAGCATCTTTAATCAAAGACAACCTCAGCAAAATCCAATAAGAGTTACTGTCCAAGAGTCAAAAGCCAGGTGAAATTTCACAGTGTATAATGTCAACGTAAAATGGTTAGGCGTGGGCAAGTTGAGCAAAGTGAGAGTGAGAGAGTGGAGGAAGGAGCTCTCTGGTTTGAGCATCTGCCAGCACTTCCCTTTGGAAATTAGATTTGTGGCAAAGTTGCTTCTAATGCACCCAACGGATCTGATGTATTTGAGTGGCTAAGAGAACATTTATGCCAACACATTCATCTGTGCTGCTTATATAACTCTTTTCTAATAACGCAACCAGGCGTAAATAAGCACGACAAGGCCTATATGCGATACGGTTGGAATTTTTTTCTGAACACACCATGTTTTGTCTCTTACGCAGCGTATACCTATTTCTACAAAGGCGCCAATTACTGGCGCTTTAACAACCACAAGACCGAAGCGGACAAAGGCTACCCACGTTCCATCCTCAAGGATTTCATGGGCTGCGTGGGCATCCCGGAGCCTCGGCCAGACCCGAACGTTGATCTCGTACCTGGAGCCAAACCCACTGAACCTTCAGAAAGAGGTAAGGATGAGCGCGAAGAAGCCAAGGACACGGACGAAGACACAGCAAGCGAAAAAGACAACGAAGGCACTCAGGAAGACGACAATGAAGTCAACGTGGTGGTGACCGTGGCAGACGATGGGTCCAAAGTCATGACCCTGATCATGGTGGTGATCCCTCTGGTACTCATCCTGTGTATCCTGGTCCTCGTCTACGGTATCCTTAGAACTCTCCAGAACAAAGAGACCCCCAGGGCCCTGGTACATTGCAAGCGCTCTCTGCAGGACTGGGTGTGACACGCACAGAAAAACAGAGAAAACTTGCAGTTTCTTTTTCCTGCAATACTTGGTGGGAAGATTGTTTTATGGTGGCTATTTAGCCCCGCATAATAATCAGCAACCTGTGAAGTGGTTACTATAGTAGTGCCTGTGGAGTTTGTTCACTATTTACATCCTTTCCCTTGTGCCTTTGTGCTGTTCATTTCATCACTTTGTCCCAACTGCCGAAGACTGTGAAAGGCACAGGGCACAATAGGAATGTGTTTTAATTTTTGTTTTGATTTGTAGCTATACTGTACGTAGCAGAGGGTTAGTGAGTCAGTAGCCGTCACGCAATTTAGACGCTCAATTTCTTAACTCACTAGTTGTTTAACTGCTTTGTTGCAGATGTTTTTCTGCACCCGCTCCCAGGGGTCGTCCTCCGAGCAGCGCAGGAATGTGAGGCAACACATGCCCAAACATCACATGATCGCAAATGCCCCCGATGACACGCACAGAGACCACTTCCCTAAACACAGGCACATAAACCCCTGCAATTTCCCCCCTCCCTCTCCTCCCACTAAGATGACTTATGCTGGCTCCACCACTAAATGTACAATGCCAGCAGAGTCGTGTTGCTGTACGCCATGGCCAGTGCCAAGCCAGTGAAGAGATTCACTTTGTGGTTTTTAACTTTTCTGTAACTTCAAAGGAAATCTGTTTCTTATAGTTAAATGACGCGTGGATGACGACTGAGGAACAGGCGGGAATCTGATTTCCATCGGTCCCATATGCTGCCGATTTAGTCGTGAAGAAGGGTGAGAGAAATGTAAAAGAAGAACGTCAAACTGTTGAAAAGAAAATGAAAGATTGAGATGAGGGATTGCCAGATATTTTTTTCCTTGAAAAAAGGAACAAGGGAAGAATGGAAAGAAAAAAATAGGAGGAGCAGCGCTGGCGTTGTGCCTCTTGACCTACATGATTCAAATCCCACTCCTCTTTTTTCACTTGGTTGCTATGAGAAGGAGATGACTTCCTCTCTCACCTCCTCCCTTCCTCTACGGTCCACTTTTTTTCATATGTTCCGTTCTTCACACAATATTTCTTGAACATCTGCATTCTTCAGCAGTTGTGAACCTGAATCATTTTACAAGATGGATATCCATTTTGCACATTTTGATCTCGCTTTTTTCTATGTGAAAAAGACAAAAAAAATCACACATTCCAGTCATCTGCATTTTCTTTTTGTAGATTCTTCTCCGAAGATTCAATTTTGTTTGTTGTTATGTTCACTTGCACAGTCGTACTTATATATAACAAAAAGTTCATGCATGCAGAGCATGTTGTGTATGAGGGTGATGAAACGGTCAATAAAATTCGCTGGTAAAACCTAAACAGCACTATCAGTGTTTTTCCGGGACACATGTGCTTGTTATTAACTGGTCTTTCCAAGGCTTATTTAGAATGTAGGATAGTTTTCCACAACAAGAGGGAGCCCTTTCTCAAAAAAGGCTGAAAAAATATCTCCTAAAGTTTATTGCAGGGGTCGGGAAGCTTTTTGTCAAAGAGAGCCATAAACAATTCATATTTTCAAACATTATTCCTTGAGAGCCATACTCAGAGTATCAATGACAGAATCCATTCAGAAAAGTCAAATGAAGAAAAAAAATATGATTTAAAAAGCCATATACACCCATCAAAAGAGCCACATATGGCTCCCGAGCCATAGGTTCCCTACCCTTGGTTTATAGTCTTTTAAACCTTAGAATTTTTTTCTATTACTTAGAGTTTTTTAAAAAATGTACGTTTTAACAAATTAAATAGATCTTAGTTAATGACCGAAGAAAATTTAAACAGGTGTGAATATGCTTAACCCTTCACAAATGCTTTTAGTCAGATTTGCACAGAAAGAATAGAAAATATCCTGTGTCAAATTAGAAAAGACTGTTACGAAACATAACAATTAATTGCAGGACATTTTAATATGGTGTAATTATAACCTTCTTTTTAATCCTACAAATTGAACAATTGAATTCTTATTTTCAATTTTGTCTCTTACAGCACAACTCCACCTAAAATGTACATTTCAGGACCCTACCTCATTTTTAATGGTGTTCAAATAAATTTATTAGAGGGTTGACAACAAGTAATGCTCATTGGCATTATGCAATTCTACAATTTTCATTTGTGCCATGTGTCTTATCTGTTGTGAGGTAGTAGTAAGTGTATGCCCTTGTGTCACAGTTCATCAGGATTATCTCATCACAGATCATCTATGACTACTTTAGCAACGTTCTCTTCCTATGATTCCTGTTTTCCTTCCTATTGTCACTATCGATTTGGTGTGTTTGACATCTTTCATGTACATTAATGCTTGCACGCCCTAAAACAAAGTCTCTCTTTGGTCTTATCCAGATGTTGAGTTAAGATTGAGGCCAGTGTTGCAGTGCCATCTTCCAGCCTTAGACCTGTTCTCACAGCTTATCCCCTGCTGAGCACATAATGGGATCTGCAACCTTCCTCTTGTTACTCTGGCAAAGCACTGGGAGATTTGGAAGATGACCTCCTGGACTCCATGAAGGTCTTTCTCCTTGAAACACACTTTGGTGCATATAAATGTATTGAATTATTAGGCAGAATTGACCAAGTTTGTTTTCTTGATGCAGAGATACAGATGCTTTAAATACAGCTCTCTAAAGGGTGACCTTTTTCATATTTGACTGCAAATATTATTTTATGTTAATATTCATCCATTGTTTTTCCTGGATGATGTGAATATACATATTAACAAAACGACAAGTAAATAAGAACAGCCCTTTGTCTAATAAGCTTTACGTTCTCCGCACGTCCTGTATTCTGGTCGGGCAGTTGACTTAATATAGCTTATGGCTAGCCACTTCGTTAAAGACCCACGTCATCGGCTGGAGATGAATAGGGATTGGATGTGTTATTATGGGATATGGGGCAATCATTTAGGGGCTCATTGTGGAGATAGCAAACACAAATATACACCAAAAGCCAAAAAAAAAAAGTTTTTTTCCTTGGTCACATTTGAATTCCTGATCAATGCTCCTTTTTATAACTAATATTGACACACACTTATTTTTAATGAATCAATGTGGAATTTTTTAAAAAGAGTTGTCAGTCTGTAGCTACTACCCCAGGATTTTTTGTTTTATTTGAACAATAAGTATCATGTTTTGGCAGCATTTCTGATTGCATAAGGTTGAAAAAGATTTGCATTGCATTGCAACGTTGTTGTTGTCAAAACCTGACTGCATTTGGTGTCTTTAGAAATGGAAGCCCAACAATTTGCTGTGCTAACATGGGATGATGTCCTCATCACACTTTGCTCATCCTCAATCTGGATCCAAGTCCTAGATTGGGCCTTAACCTTGGTATGGCTTAATCCAGTTAGGCGCAAGCAGCCATTGTGGAAAATCCCTGCAGAGCTGCGTCGCACCGCGGATCTCGTCGACCCCAGCGGCATGCTGGGTCTCCTGTAGGCCCTCAGGTAGGAAATTCATATTTCAATTTTTCTTTTCAAGTTGATGTTAAAATGATTGAGACAAAGCTAGGCCAAAATCCAACAATATTATTTGACCTGTTTCATAGGCTTACCGTACAAACGCACACTTTAGTATTATTTAAATACTGTACTTACAAATATTTGTAACAATCCACTTCAGAAAATGAGTGTAATTTATGTCATTTTATTCTTACTTGATTAAAAACTTCAGTTTTTAGGTAACCATTATTATTTTAAAACATTACCATCAAAATCATCGTCTCCTTTACTCCTCTCTGAAGGGCCCCTTGTCAGTTTGGAAAATTACCATCATTATCATTATTAGTATTGAATGTTTACAAAAAGCGTGTGTATGTGTGTGTGTGTGGTCCACAGAATGTTCAACTGGGTTGTGAAAGTGGTCCCCCATCCCCCTGGTACTCCTCACACAGATATCAAGAATGCTGCTCAGGTAATGACACACAATTCAATCCATACTGAATGACTGATTTGTATACTCTTAAATATAAATATATCTCTAAACTCTTTTCTTTGTCCTACATTAAACAGGAACGATGCAAAAGTAGAGATGGTGAGCATAACTTATATTTTGTATTTCTTGTGAGGGGTATTGGTTTTTCTCATTTTAATGATCTAACACAGTCAAGAGTCCTCCACTGAAGAACTCAAGTGATGCGTCAGAGGACAGGTATTTTTTTTAATATATTTTTTTTAAGTTTTGTTTCAATTCTGTAAAAAGTGTATGTTCATAAATAAACATGCTGTTTTCTCTGCCCAACTCCTCCACAGTCAGTCGCAGGCAGGGGTCTTAGGTTGGCTGTCCAATGGCTTTGCCAGCGCCTTGCCTCAGCCTGCCGGAAGCCCCCATTTGGACACTAAGGTGAGTCGTTCAGTCGTTTTTTTTTTGTAGTTGAAGAATGAATGCAGAACGTGATGCTCATCAAGTCACACTCTGCAGATTATTTCACCAATAGTCATAAGTAGAGGGGTTTAAAAGTCCAAATAATATTAAATAGACACCATAGAAACACTGTCTATTACATCGTGGTTATTCACCTATTGCTGAATGTTTTGGAACATATTGACCGTGATAAACAAAGTATTACTGAACATTAGTTCTTATGAGTATAAAAAAGGACACACAACTCGGTGGGAAGAATTGAAATAGAAAATAAAATGCTTTGCTTTCCTGATCTGAAAGAGTGGTGAACAATGTAAATGATGGTATTTTTATTAAGTGGCCATTGTGAGTGGTAGCAGTCATTTTTCTGTTTTAGCCAATCAAATAATTGATTGAATTAATTACAAACATTTTGATAAGATAAAAATCCATTGCCAGTGCTCAATTTTCTGGTGCATCAAATCAATTTACATTAAGGTTAGTTTATGGTTCCTCAAATTGAGAAATCTGAGTAAGTAAGCAAATTTGATCTACAAAAGATATATTATTTTGAAAAATTGAGTCTGCAAATCTATATTTTTTCAAATTGACCCCCAACCCTAGTTCATTTATACTTGGTTTTGCCTGACCCATTACGCAGAAAATCATTTATCATATAATCTTTCTATTTCTCCTCACCAGTCTATAGGAGATGGAGAAAGGTGAGGTTCTATTCCATGGAGTACACATTGCTTGGATGTCATAAGAGGCTGAATAGCGTGCATTTTCCTCTCAGGACGGGAGTGATGGGTTGGGTCACGACCAGCCTGACCAAGGTTCTGCCGCAGCCCGACGAGAAGTACAGAGAAATCCAAGATCGGGACCCAGAAGAGTACACAGAGGTGAGATGCCAATCTGTACTTTTTCTTGACGCATCACATGCTTAAAAAAAAATGGATCAATTCTGTTGCAGGTGTATGAAGTGGCAACAATGCCAGGTATTTATTTTCTGCTGCATTAATTTAGATTTGTGTGACATTACACATTGTTGCAAAAAGTCTACTAATATTCTGTCCAGATTTTGACCCGCTACCACATATCCCAGTAGTGGAGATGGTGTCAGAAGATGAGGAAGAGGAAGATGACAGCCAGTCTATGTTCCCACCAAAGTGAGTGACTCAGTGCCATTGAGGACTGGCAGTAAGCGATTGATTATGTTTCTGTGCCACTGATGGCCGTGGACGTCCAATCCATGTGCGAATGACGGCCAACATTTGAAACAAATAGAACTGTTTTTCCGGGCTTCAGCGTGGTGACATGGATAAAGCAGCAGATTCCACAGCCGATTCTAATCCCCGCGGGTTCTGTGCCCCTTGAGCCGAAACCCAAAAAGAGTCCGCGCTCATCTTTGGACAAAAGTACATACTTTAAATTCCTTGGTGGGAAGACTACAAATTCTTAGAGTTAACCGTAGTGTCTCAGTCGCTTCTTCACTGACTGACTTTGTCTTTTCTCTTGCAGTTCTTTCTCCGCCACCTGAATCTCTCAGTGGAATCTCACTGGACACTGAGAGCAAAACCTCAGCGTAGGTTGCCTTCTTTTCACAGAGCAAAAATCCAAAAACATTTGACAAAATAGATATATTTCACCTGCTTTTAAAATCTTTATTTCAGTCCCTACATAGAGTTCATTCCACTTTTTTTTCAGGGTGGTCGGTTGGTTCGTGTCAGGGCTTGGCTTGAAGCTCCCTCAGCCTGTTTTTCCGGCCTCAAACGACGATGAGGTAAGATTGGACCTCTCTTATTCTTTCGACCCTCAACGTTTCTCTTATGCGCTAACACGATCAATTTCATTTTCAGGCCGCGGCAGACATTCTCAAAAAAGGTGAGTTGTTTTATAGATCTATTTCGTGTGAGACACTTCCATCCCTAGCTAATGTATCCCCTCCAACGCCACATTTCACAGTTCAGTTCAACTCAGTGGGGGCAGAAGTGCTAGTTGAGAGCTTAACTCAGTACCTCTTCTCCTTCTGTTTCAGGGGGGAAGGCGCTGCGAGCCCCTTGAACAGCAGGAGGAGACGACTGGGGGACGCTACCCTTTTCACACATACTTATACGTACAGTTGCCTGTCAACGTTAAGCAATGTGGCGCTACTGCAGTTTTTTTTAAAATATGTATGCAAAACTAATCAAGGCAGCTTGAAAATGTAACAAGTAGACAACTCACCTTACTGTACTCAATACAGTTCAATATGAATGTATCTAAACTAAAGTCATACGTTCATGCATAATATGTTCCCCACTGAGTAACTTTTCCCCCCCACATACCAAAATCATATCGCATAGGTTAGCTTAATTTTTGTCATTGACGGCGATAGAAGTGCAATCCATTCAAACTGGCAGCCCATTTGTTGTACTGGATTCTTTTCTGTTACATTTATGCCTATAAGTCACATCTAAACAAGAAATATTCATTTAAAAAATGTCTATTTCGAAGGAAATCTTTCATATATGCTAAATATGATTATATGGCAGCTATGCATTATAGAACTTAATTTTTATAACACACGTTGAGTATATATTTTTACTTTAAACCCCATTTTTACTGAATAATAAGGGATAAAATTGAAATACTATGTAATATTGTATTATATAACCAAACGCTGACTTCCATTAGACTTTATAGAGCAAATTTGGTCACATGTAAGAAAACTTAAGAATTAGTTTGCTGAAGGCTTGTTTTAGATTCACTTGATTTCTGTTTTTTTGGCCTTGAACTGTGAAATGTGGCCTGTGAATGTGTGTTGTGGTGTGTAACATCCTCTCCTTCTCAGATTGAAACAAATATGTGAAAAAATCATAATTTAAAGATGCGGGAATGAATAAAGAGTCACTTTGTGAGCCCATGTGAGTTTTTTTGTGCTGGTCACCTTGTGAGAAAGTAGAAATGTCCAAATGTCACATTCCAAACAAAATGATCTCTCTCAGCGTCCACCCAGCTCGACCCCGACATGGTGTTAGAAGATGTTGAGTCGGACAACGAGACCCCCCAAACGCAACGGGCCACCACGCAGAGGAGACGACGCAGTTCCTCATCGCACTTGCCGCTTTCCCAACCGGCTTTGGTTCGAATTCTTCAGGAGGATGCCGAGACCCAGACGGGCCGCTGGACCCCATTCGTTGAGAGTATCAAGCGGGAGGCGGAAGGTGTGGCTTTAGCCACCATGGAAGAACGGTAGGCTCTCCAGGGTCAAATCTATCCATCTACACTCTACAGGGTTGTGAGAGACTGGCTATAAGTTGTTGTTAGTAACATTTCTGACACGTCAGGTCTTGGTAATTGTTTTATCATCGCTCATGTTTTAGTATGTGTAGCTTCCTTCAATACAGCTTTTGTTGTGAAACTCTTTTTGTTAGTTTGCAGCAGGAGCGTGTGGAGATGGCACTCATGGCGGCAGAAGTGGCCAGGCAGACGGCTGAGATGGCGGTCCGTCAGCTCGCCAGTGAGGGTCAGTCCATCAAACTCTCTCTGGGGAGTCAAGAACTGCTGGAAGAACCTGACGCCGAGTACGCTCTTCATTTCGTTGCACTCAAAGTCAACACGTAATGTGATGCTCCATTCTCTGTTTTCAGACTGCAAGATTTACAAGAGGACGGACAAGTCAATCAGCACGACATAGAGTAAGTTGCACCCCTTCAAATCATTGTAAGACCATTACCATTTACCTCTGACACAAAATATTGAGACACCTTAATCAATTTGAGAGAAACATGAATATATATATATATATATATATATATATATATATATATATATATATATATATATATATATATATATATATATATATATATATATATATATATATATATATATATATATATATATATATATATATATATATATATATATATATGCATATATATATGCATATATATATGCATATGAATAAAATATCAGAAGTGAGTGAGGCAGGAGCATTGAGTGATAAATGGAATACATTTTTAAAATGCAAGGTCAAATTCTAATAAGCTATACGATCAAATTGTATTGCATTCACAGCAATGTCAACGCAGACACCGTGTGATTAACCCTCAAATCCAAATTCAATTCCGGCTGCCCTGACCTGATTAGCAATCAGTATGCTGATCCCGTTCCAAATCCCAAGGCTGCCCGGTCATGTGACCTGCCATGCGTTGCCTCGGTATGACAACATGGTCCCCTAGCAACCGCAGCTTCCCCTAGCAACGTCAAAATCCGCCCTCCCCCTCTTTCACACACCATCCTTTCCTCTCTCTCTTGCCGTGGTTCCCACGGTAACCTGCACACCTGCTGCTGCTGTTCTGTCACGTTCACACGTAAAGAGGAAGACTGACAAAAATGAAAATCAAACATTAGCCTGTTGTCTGACTGCCTTTTAAGGACAATTGGAAATATAGTGTATTTGTTGTCGAAGAGATGCTTGACCGATTTTTTTTTCGGCCTCACAACAAAAGCGTCATGAGCGTTGATGGATAAAGTGAGTATTACATACATATATGTAAACGTAGTCTTATGTTATCAATTGATGCTTATGAAATTTTAACCCACCTTTGCTATTTTGATATTATAATGTTAAACTTAATGTTAAATGTCAAGGTGAGCTTAGTCATCTGTTGTCGCAACCAAGGGCGCATCACATTCACGCTAATTAAAAGTGGGGAAAGTCCATGTCAGCACATATACTGCCATTTGTATTTCCAGTCTGGGTTTGAGTTGCGGTAATTATGGTATGGAATTAGGAGGGGATTACTTTGTGTCTGGAACTTGTCAATAATTTTTTTGCAAATGAACATTTCAAATATCGGTTTTGAGTTGAGTGAGCAATGTATTATGCGTTGGTTTAAGGAGAAAAAAAGGCTAAGCCTCATAACAGTTTTCAACAGTATTTATGTTGAAGTTAGTAAAGGTGAATTAGCCAGTCATGTGAGAAATACAGCATTATCAATGATTCCAAAGTCCAGCAATACATGAACAAGAAAATCAAAACTGTACATATTTTCTTCATAAAAGTCGCGAGATGGATTTGTTGTCCATTCGACTGACTTTGGTGACAAATGGCTCTTTGTCTTTTCGTATGCCCTACGACTACCTGGCAACCAGTTTAGGATGTACTCTAGCTGGATTCAACACCGCCTATTCCAGCTGACTGGTCGCCAGTCAGTCGTACAGCACATATAATGACAGACAAACATTGGCAATCCCAATTATAAGGCCACCATGTGGGGATATATACATTCATTTTTAGTCAAAATGAAGAATAATGCTTCCTGCCTACAGAAAAGAGGAGCTTCAGCCTGTGGTGGAGCAAGAAGAAAGCACAACTGAAGAGCAGACCATCCTCGAGGAAGGTAAACAACTGCAGACACTAAATTGGACATTAACACGCCTATATACGTACTATAGGACAGCTCTACATAAGCAATACTAGTATGATAGGCTAACCTTATCTTTTCTATTCCACAAAACTTCAAGTGAAAGACAAACAAGAACCTGTCGAGGGACTTGAGCCTGTCGAGGAACTTGAGCCAAGAGCGATATCGCCCTCTCCGCCTCCCAGACCTGAGCCGGTGAAGGAGATTGAGCCAGAACCTGTTCAAAACGTGGCGGCAGAGAGCCAAGAGGAGCTTCCAAAAGTTCAGCCTATAACCCAGCAGCCACAGAAGGACGACAAAGAAACCCAAGAGGTCAAGACTGATCAAAAAGTAATGGACATGGATTCATTTAACATATTTACATAATTTACTGCTGTGTGACTCCTGTGTGACATAGTCGTATTTCATATGGTAAATGACAGATCAGATTTTGACATGCAACTTGCCAATATTGATGTGTTTATGTTTTTTATTTTTTTTATTTTTTTAGGAAGAGGCCGCGGAAGACGAGTGTGATGGTAAGTTCTAGTTGATTAACTTAAATTTCATTTGTGAAACATTTACTCAAATCTGACTTTGGAAATCTTACAACTATTCACCTCTAGGGAGCTTGCACCTGGTTTGGGTGGAAAAGTGCTCAATTTTGCACTGTCCCTCTTTTTGGCTGCTGTTGTGCTAACAGAAAACATTACTGAATAGGAATAGCTCATGTCAGAATTGGAGGACATTCTACGTATTAAGATGCTGAAACTATCCTTTCCCTGTTTCTGCCATCTCACCCTCTTGCTACTGTCACATTGACATTTCCCAAATACGGGATGAATAAAGTTATCCATTCCAATTCAATCCAATATGGCGCAGAAAAGTGAAAGCTTTTTTTCCTCCAGAATGTGATAGTTTGAAAGTCCTCCAATTGACCAATGAGCAAAATATCCAATGATCGCTTGATCTCAGCCAAGAGTCGAGCATCATTTTGGCCACATATAACTTTCCACTTGTCTCCTCTATAGCGCCGCTAAGCTGTGATGCATTTAAGAGCTGCCTGATGCGCTTTCCTCTCACCTCCGAGTGCCTGGGCAATATCAACGCCTACTTCAAAGAGAACGGCATCTCACGTCCCAAGATCCCGCCCATGCCTAAACTCCCCGCCCAGCTGTCCGACCTGACCGAGCGTTTGCCCTCTCTGCCCCCCGAGCTGCGCCAAGAGTTCTCTCAGATCCGACTCACGCAGGTTCCCCGAGACGCGGCCCGCGGTCTGAGGGAGCTCTTGCCCGCGGTCTCCGCCGCCGCCACCACGGTCGCTTCGGGTCTCAGCTCTGTCTCTGAGAACTTGGCCAACCTTCCGCAGAAGCTTTCCCAATTTCCCAGCAGGACGCGGGAGCGTCTCAGCAACATCCGGAGCCGCCTCAACAGCCTCGTACCTCAAGATGCCTAAAAGACGACAACAGCAAAAACAAAAGCAGGACTTGGAACTGAACCCCTTTACTCCTCCTCCTCCTCTTAATCCGCAGCTGCATTCCCGCTCCCCGTCTCCGTCCTCGCCCAGCGCCAGCACCCTCGACTTGCCAAATGTCCCCATGTACCCCCGCCTGCCGCCAATCGTCAGCCCGCCGTCCAAGCACCTGAGCTCCCTGCCTCGCCAGCTTTCCGGTCTCTCTAACCCGGCCTTTTTCATCGAAGACGGCTCGCCCGTTTCGCCAAAAAGACGAACAGGTGAATCTGCGAGTCTTACAATTTCACAACTGGGATTTCAGTGTGCTGGCCCGGTGGAGCAAGTGGTTAGAGCGATGGCCTCACAGCTCTGGGGTCCTGGGTTCAAACCCAGGTTACATCCACCTGTGTGGAGTTTGCATGTTCTCCTGCGTGGGTTTCTTTCTGGTACTCTGGTTTCCTGCCAGATTCCAAAAACATGCATGGCAAGCTAATTGGACACTCTAAATTGCCCCTAGGTTTACTTTTTCATTTGAACCCTGTTTAAAAAATGCTTTAACACCACACTTTTGCCCTCTAAACTCCACAGAAAGTTCTCGACTGAGCCTCCGTCCAGCCGTCAACGTTGAGGATGTCGACTCTCACCGAGAGGAAGCCGGGGAGGGAAAAAGAGAGCAAACCCCTAAGCCGCAGGATCTCCGAATAACAACCCTGACTGTCCCCGTAACACCAACAGGAGGTCGACAGAGGTATGAGTTACAGCCAACAATATACAACAAAATGTGTGTTTAAAAGTTTCTGAGACTTTATCCTCATTTTGCATCGGCAGCAAAGGAGAAAAAGAGTAAGAAGGCTGCATGGATTGTTTACATTTTCACATGTGGAGCTTCAAGACATTCATGCAATGACATGTGGCTTCACATAATTACATTGAACTTGCTTGCTGGAAGCCCACAATTAGATGATTTTCTTTTTTTAGATTTAATCATCTTTTCCTTGTCTAGCAAAGTTGTCCCTTCTGTCCTCTTTTCTTTGGTCTGGGTGTCCCGCAAAGGCCGTTGCACACAAATTCTATAGTCAAAACAGCCCTTTTATCCAGTATACATCCAAAAATGTTTAGTAAATTGATAAATAACTACATTTTATCCATCAGGTGTGTAATAATGAGGAAAAACGTAAGAAAAAGGCAGCCTTTCCAGGAAGTTGCTGACCTTAATATAGGCAGATATTTTATAAATGCTGTTACTATTTTAGCCAATAAAATACGAGTTTGCTCATCCCTTGACGTGAGTCACTCCAATTATCACTTGTACCTACACTCAAGTTTCTTTGTGTGTGTGTGTGGGTATAAGTGACATCACAAAATGTCATTTTTATTTTATTTATACATCATTATCTCCCCTATCAGAGGTCTAGAAAAAGTGTCATTTACATGACTGTACTTTAGGGCAGATTTGAAAGGTGCAAAAGATGTTAAGGACAATATGATAGTCTGAAAAACAAAAGTCAAGCCAGTCTATTCATATACTAACCTTTAATCGAAATAAATGTCTGGAAAGGCTTCACAGGCCGACAGTTGAAATAATTTATAAAATTCACTCATCTGAACCCCCCCAAAACAGAAGGAAATAGGAAACCTGGCTAAGGGATTCAAGACAGCAAGGGATGTGGAATGGGCAATATTTTACAAATGGAATGATCAAAACACAATTGAAAGTTCATCCGGTGCACATGGTCTTTGCAGAACACAATTTTGTTGTGGTGAGTTGGAAGTCTTGCGTTGATGTCGTCATTTGTCTCCTTACAAATAGTCCCATTGTCATTTAGCCTCATGTTTTTATGTTTGTCAACATAAATAGGCAAAAGTCAATAAAATGATGCATTAGCCTTGTAGTCTGGCTGTGTCATTCTGTCCACTACATGTTATGGAATGTCTCTTCTTTTTTTTTTTTAAATCTTCTCTTGATTTTTGTCTCTAGACAATTCACCCCATGTTTCTTCAATTTCATTCCAACCATGCATAACAGTAGTGGAGGAAACATTCAAACAATCTGAACAAAAACAGACATTTTGAATGATGAATCTATTTGCTCTAGAGTTTGTTTGTCTTGTGATTTTTGCCTTCACTTACTGATACATCATCCTATTAGAACCAGTGCCCAAATGATCCCAAACTATTTTTACCTGTAACAGTAGGAGACTGCATTCTCAAAGGGAAGATGATGATGAGGAAGTGAGCATCCCCGTACGAGCCTGGGCAAGCCAGTCCAGCATCCACAGTTCCGACGACCCGTGAGTAACGGACGGGAGGTGTCCTCCTGACAATGCACTTTTTGTTTAAATGCATTTTTTTTCCCCCCATCCTAAAGTTCGCGCGAGCGTCCGTCTTCTTCCGCCAGTCAGACGAGCACGGTGGTCAACGAGCGTCTTCAGGAACTGGTCCGAATGTTTAAAGAGAGAACGGAGAAAGCCAAAGAGAAGCTTATCGATCCTGACAGCTCGGATGAGGACAGTGTCATCATCCCCTGTGAGTAGTGCACGCATTTTTATGTCATTCATATGTGTAGAAAATATTTTATATTCATTTTAGTATACAGAATACAGTATATAAATAGAATTGAAACAAATATTTTGACCTTGAAATGCATTTCTGTAATTGATTTCTCTTTAAATTCTATTATTTGACGATTGTTGCAATTCAGTTTAATTGAGCTTTTCAGTTAAAATTGAATAGATGTCAAATGTCGTCAGTGGTAAGACAATGTTTTACAAATAAGTACCTAATAAAGTTGAAAAAAATTTCATTATGCACGAAAACGTTAAGAAAAAAAGTGTTTTCACACCAATTGACAAAAGAATAACAATATAATGGGAAATGTGGGTTTATTGTACATAGTAAACAAACTAAACATTTAGTACAATTCACTTTACTAAATGTGCCTTAATGGGGAACTTGTTTGATTAGATAAAATATTGGCTTGATTAGAAGTGTAAAGTCAGACTTTTACACTTTATTTATAGGGCAAACTAAAGGTTAAGGCATAATAATCTTATTATATTCACATTCAATTGACTGAATATCTGTCTCCAAAAAAAAATGTGCTCTTCAGCTCCCCCACGGGCGGCGGGACCACAACCTTCCACCGCAGATGTGGAGGAAGAACGATCCGAGGGTGGTCCGCACAAATCCGACCATCAGGTGAAATCCCCTGGACGGATGAGAGGCTTTTTCCGCTACCGCTTTCCAACCAGCATCGACCCTTTCACCAGTGAGAAGCCCACCCCCTCTCCTTGCTTGCTCTCCATTCCCGCACTCAGATTTTAATTAAACATTGACTTAAGTTCCAAAGATAAGATTGTACTGCTCCGTCCATCATGCCAACGGGACTTTCTCCTCATCCCTTCTTTATGCTTCTTCCCTCAGATTTAATGTACGTCTTGTGGATGTTTTTGGTGTCTTTGGCATGGAACTGGAACGTTTGGTTCATCCCAGTACGCTGGGCTTTCCCCTACCAGACGCCAGGCAATATTTACTACTGGTTGCTGACTGACTACATTTGTGATCTGATTTACATTTTGGACATTGCCGTCTTTCAACCACGCCTGCAGTTTGTCCGTGGAGGGGACATAGTGGTGAGTGCCATATTACAAAAGGTCTTCAAGCTACATCTGTGGCAATTTAGAAAATAGCTTTCAATATGGCCAGCACAATAAGCTCAAGTTTTCTATTTTTTTCTGTTGTTGTTGCTTGTAGTTGTAACTCATTCACAATCATTGATAAGAGTAATGATCATGTTTCACTGCCATTGACGGAGAAATACGTCCAATCCAGTGGGACTCGATGCCTATCCACGTCAATGGTAGTCTAAGGCTTTAAAATTTAATTAATAAAGTAGAAGGATTTCATGTTGCAGTTGATTTTCTCTTAAGTGTGTTACGTCTTTGTTATGAGTGATTTGACATGATTTTTTTATTGTCTTTTCTTCACAGAGTGCTTCAAAAGAAATGAGAAGCAATTACATGAAAACCAATCGTTTCAAGGTGAATTAGATGTTTATTTATTTGTGATAATGTAGGCCTGAGCTTCCCACACAGAAATGATAAAAGCTGCACCAAGATCCATAATAATATTGTTTTTGCACAGTTGAAAAGAGTTATTATATGTCAAACCTTGCCCAGAAGATATCAGTAAGGATAAGCCTTGTTTTTTTTTTTTTTTTTTTGCAGTTTGATGTGGTCAGCCTTCTTCCTCTGGAGCTCTTCTATTTTAAAACTGGCATCAATCCACTTCTACGCCTACCCAGATTACTCAAGGTGCGCATTTTAATTAAGAAGAAATATGTTCTTTTCAAACATCCAAAACACTAATTACCTGTTTTTTTCTCAATGCTGCCCCAGATCAACTCATTCTTTGAATTTAATGAGCGTTTAGAGGCCATCTTGACCAAAGCTTACGTCTACAGGTGAGTGATTTTTTTTTTTCAATGGAATGTCAGTAAATCTGTTTATTGAACTCTGCTTCATTTCAGGGTGATCCGTACCACCACATATCTTCTTTACTGTCTCCACTGCAATGCCTGTCTCTACTATTGGGGCTCTGCCTACAAAGGATTGGGCTCCACCAAGTGGGTGTACGACGGCAAAGGCAACAGGTGGCTGCGTCTGACACGCCGTGATCTGTCATCAAATTAAATGTATTTCACGTCAATGTCTTCTCTTCTCACAGCTACATCCGTTGTTACTACTTTGCGGTCAAAACGCTTATCACCATCGGCGGCTTGCCAGACCCCACCACCCTGTTTGAGATCGTCTTCCAGCTCATCAACTACTTTGTAGGCGTCTTTGTCTTTTCCATCATGATCGGGCAGGTAGGTTTGAGAAAAGGCCGATCATCATAAACCAGTCATCTAAAATGAGACTTTTAATAAAGGCATTTTTTATTGGACTCCCCTCTAGATGCGTGATGTAGTTGGTGCAGCCACCGCCAGTCAGACATATTACCGCACCTGTATGGACAATACCATTAAATACATGTCATCTTATCGCATCCCCAAAGATGTGCAGAACAGGGTCAAAACATGGTACAACTACACATGGCAGTCACAAGGCATGCTGGGTAAGAAAATGAGTAACATTTGAGCTCCTTAATGCATTTAGTAAGTAGTATGTGTATGATATGTTATACAATTACAGAATTTTATTGTCATTATACCAATTATAATGAGATTCAAAGCTTCAACACAAAATGCACTATTTTTAAAAAACTACAAAAAGGAGACTAACTCCTTTTGATGTTTTTATAATCTGAAGTTTTTTAAATTTAAGAACAGGTTAGTGTAGATATTTACTGTTTTTTATTTTCAAATTAGAGCATAGGTTTTGTTATAATTGGTTAGCACAATATTGTTTTAACCCTTTTAAATAATTGTTATTAAACATTTGAATAAGAGATCATTCCCCAAAAATTCATTAACTGGCGATCAAAATGATTTTGACCCATTTTGACTGGGAGATACTCATGTTCTCAACATTCTGTCCATCCTCCTCCAGATGAGCAGGAGCTGCTGACTCAGTTGCCGGATAAAATGCGGCTGGACATTGCCATCGATGTCAATTATTCCATTGTCAGCAAGGTGGCGCTCTTTCAGGTACAATTCTGTCATTGTTACTACATTTGGCCTCCCTTGCGAATGAACCGAGCCGAGGGTGACTGTTTTGATTTCGACAGGGCTGCGACCAACAAATGATTTTTGACATGTTAAAAAGCCTGCGATCTGTGGTCTACCTGCCGGGCGATTATGTCTGCAAAAAGGTACTTTGGACAAACAGGTCTGAATACAGAAGTAAAATGGATAATACTATGTCACCAAAATGTTTTTTTTTTAAACAGGGTGAAGTCGGTCGGGAGATGTACATCATCAAGGCGGGGGAGGTACAAGTTGTCGGAGGAGCAGACGGAAAGACGGTTTTTGTCACTCTCAGCGCCGGCTCGGTCTTTGGCGAGATTAGGTTAACATGGTTGATGAATTCTTTTAAAATTCCACGCTTGACTGTATTCGAGGATTCCAATCAATCCGCATTTCTTTGATTGGCAGTTTGCTCTCCGTGGGCGGGGGCAATAGACGGACAGCCAATGTCGTCGCTCATGGCTTCGCCAACCTCTTCATTCTGGACAAGAAAGACTTGAATGAGATCCTGGTTCACTATCCAGAATCGAAGAATTTACTTCGCAAGAAAGCCAGGTACACAAAAGTTTACCAAAGAAAACTCCAAGAGTAGTCAGTCAATCCCCAAGCTAGAGGTTGCAAGTTCAATTCCTGCTCCTTTTTGAGTAGTTCTGAGCAAGATGTTTTCTCATGATTAGGTGAATGACAATGTTGTGTTAAAGTGCTTTAAATTCAAGGTAGACAGGTGCAATGCAAGTATAAGTCCATTTACAGGACCCAAAATTGGAGTTGTCTTCTCATGTTTCCCTGACAGAAAAATGCTCACTAAGGGGAAGAAGCCTGAAGCTAAAGAAAACGTTAAGGAGCCCGCTACAACCCAAGTTCAGACAGGCGTCACCAGGCCCGAGACTCCAAAACTGCTCCGGGCGGCTCTGGAGATGACCGAAAAGTCCTCGGGACTTAAAGGAGCCATGGCTCAAGTCAAGGAGAAGACCAACAAGTCCAACGTCTCGCTGCAGGTAGTATTTCATCATTCTGTCTAACTGGCTCAGTGTCTCAAGATCTGACCCAACTGCATTGCTTTGCAGAGTTTGCTAAGTAAATCACGCTCATCGAAAATTCCAACAAATTCTAATAAGAACAATTACAATAAAATATGAGATTAAGACAATTTAATAAGTTAATACCACCAATGTTGAAATAAACATTCACGATCCACTGCAGCTTAGGAACCAAGTACAGTTCAGTTGTATTTAACTTTATCTAGTTCAAGAACTGTTTCAAACATTTGAGAAACACAACTGCCCGGACGTAACTTTTTAAATGACTTATTTGTGTTTTTATTGTGAAACATGCACTTTGTGGACTAGCACCAATACTTTCGTTATACGCAACCGCTGTATACCGACAATGAAGCCTTTTGACTGACTTTTTGACTCTCTTGCAGCCATCCGTCTCATCCTTTGTTTCCACGCCTTCCGGGAGTCGGGTTAGCTCCACCACATTTCTGTCCACCATGGCCTGCTTTAACGAAAACGCGGACTTGTCGCTTTCCCTCACCGAGGACATGCTGCCTATGGATCACAGGCACGAAGGCTCATTTGAGGAGGAGGAGGAGGAGAAAGAGGATGGGAAGGAGGAGTACCAGTAGTAAGAATTCACCAATGATAAAGTCAATGGACAGGAAGATCTGTTGATGCACAGAAAGCAAAATCTAGAGGGATTTTTGACTTAGACTACATGAACAAATGATCTTCCCTCAACCTCTACAATGCATTTGTTTTTGCTGTTGTTGACCACAAAATGTTTCATTTTTTGTACTGTAGATGGGGAAAAAAGCCTTACTTTGACTGGTATTGATGGCAATACAGCTGTCATGGCAGAATCAAGCCTTAAGTGGTGGAGAGACCCTCACCACAACAATTAGCAAGTTTAGAGACAGTAGACATGGACACCAAGGTAAGATACTGGCCACCCTTTTTGGAGTCCTTGGAAGGGGTGCTGGAGAGTACTCCTTCCCTCGTTCTGCTGGGGGACTTCAATGCTCACGTGGGCCGTGACAGTGAGACCTGGAGCGGAGTGATTTTGTCAATATATGGTTAAGTTACTATCGGAAGTATATATGAGAGTATTGGAACATTACATTTGATATCATGGTTGTACATAGAACATTTCTCTAAATAGTTTATATGCTGCAGTGGTTTTCTTTTGCCAGGTGAAGTAAGGAGGAATATTATTTTGTCTTTCCAACTGTACAGTGTGTATATGAATATCATTTCTCAATAAAGTGACTACCATTAGATTTGACTTGTGAAATAACCTGTTAATTGTTCATGAGTATTATGTGAAAATGAATCTTGCAGATAGATGCTTTCATGATGCACTCGCAGCCATATCCATATCTTCCCAACAAAATAGAGTGTCCCCCGCCTCTGGCCTAAAGTCAGCTGGGATAGGCTCCAGCACCCCCAGTGACCCTAGTGAGGATAAAAAAATTAGACGAGACAATGAATCATTCTTTGTCTTTCAAATGTTGAATTTTTAATCAGTCAGGAGTCAGATGACCTGGAATAAGGTGAGTTGAATTAAAATGCTAAGTAAAAATGTAACTCAATATTTGGTAAAATTAGTGTACTAACACATTGAGTTGAGAGGACAAACCACCATAGTTTCCATATTTAATATGGGAGGACGTCATGGGCGTGGTTACGCCTATTGGCGACGTAGTTGCGTAAATTGAGCACATGCGCAGTGCCTCGTCTTCTCCGACAGCCATGCAGATGGACGTGTAGCACGCCAACGAGGTAAAGTATCACGCTAGCGAGGTAAAGTATCACGCTACCGATAGATTTTTTTAGGAATCAATTGAGATAAAACGCCAACAAATCTGTTAGTTTAACGCCAGGTCAAATACACCGTCGACAATTTAAGTTTGGGCTCCGGCTGTGTGTGCAGCATGTGACAAGCTATCTTAGCATTAGCGTCACTCACGACAACGCTTTCCATTTGACCACGTCGAGCGTCGTCTTGATGTTAATACTAAGAGATCTAGTCCGTTTTCTCCATTGTCGAGTCGTGTAAAAATACTTTTATTTGATTCAAACAAAGCCGAGATATAAACGGACAGTTTGTTTGGTAAAGTTTCACTCCAAAATGACATCCAGAGGCACGACTTAGTTCCCGGTGTGTTGTATGCACTAATAGTTTTCACAGTATTTAAACCACCCGTTTTCAAATTGTAAGTGTTCTGCTTTAACACTAAAAGTCATTTATACAAAATGGTTAGGCCAACTTTCTCCTTGCTCTTAACGTCAGTCTGTTTATTTAATCGCCTCGTCTGGACAAGAAATAGCACGTAACACTAATTTATTTTCATTCTTTATCTTGATTGTTTATTAATTTTTTTGCAAGATTTCTCTTCCTGTATTAGTTGTTTGGCAACTCCCCAAAAACTTTTAAATTAAGTTTTCCCTTTTTAGCATCATCCTTGGTCTTTTCATCAAGGTAAAACTAGATTTAACAGCAAAAATGTAAGCCTATCTGTTGCATTTCTAGTGTATATATACTAAATTTTGTTTTTTTGCACACATCAGGTCCATGTCCAGACTTTGGAGGGTCTCCAAGTGATCTTCCTTGCAGATGATGTGGCATCCCTGAACTCTTTTGAGAGGTTAGTTTATTTTTTAATATCTCAAGTATTCATCCACATCTATTTTATTGACTTCTAATTGCAATTTTCTTTCTTAGGTGCAGTCCAGAGTTTTCTGGCTCATTTTGGCCCGATCCTCAGGGTAAGGAGGATCTCATGTTTTCTTTTAAATCAGAAATTTCAATAAAAGAGATTTGAGTGTCAATTGTCTTTCTTAAAATACTTGGAGAAAAAAGACCCCAAGACCCTTAATGGTCTTTTTTTTCCTTTTTTTTTTTTGGTGTTTTTTTTAATATTTTTCCTATGTATGTTTAAAAAAAATGACTAAGTGTTTTGTTTAATTTTTTTTTTTCTAAGTCAATTTTGCCCAAAAGTTTTTTTTTTTAATATGTATGGGGGGAAAAAAATGACTAAGTGTTTTATTGGTTTTTTTTGTTATTATCGTCTACAAGTGATGCTGTTTCATGCAAATGTTTTTCAATAAAAAAAACTAAAATGTAATGATGCTTCCATTCTTTTTTTGCTAGTCATGAAGAAAAATACAGGTGTAAATTTCAAGGATTTTTATTTTTCCACAAAAAAGGCATTTGAAACATGTCTTCATAAGTCAGCCATCCATTGATGAATAAACTTCTTGGAACCAGATGGATTTCTGTAAAAAAAAAAAAAAAAAGGATAAGTGTACAATAGATTAAGTACAACAAAAAAGAAGTTACATTTTACCAACATCAGAATGCCACAGTGTCTCCTTTCCTCAGTCACCCAACCATCATTCCACTGCAAAAGAAGGCAAACAATATTATAGCCTCAGGAGGATAAAAAATAAAATAAACATTTCATAGATGGATATTTCAAAATGATACAAGTCTATAAGAGGAAACTCCAACTGCAGTTTTTGAGGGGCCACTGTCCAGTTTATTTTCCATGTCCTCCATCACACCTAAATCAAATAATCAGAATCTTAATCATTTGATTCAGATGCGATAGGGAATGCATACTGGATAGGGACTCCAAGGACCAGAGTTGAAGATCCCTGCTGTATAATAATAAGTACCTGAGGGGATGTTGGTGTCAAAAACTGCCACCCGCCAATGTCAGCCTTTTCAGGAAATTCGGTCACTTTTCTTCAGCGTTGATTTGGTAAACTTGGCGGACACTGAAGAGAAGATATAAAATGAGTTAGTTTAGTACACATTACATGAAAATAAATAAACTGAAACACTTGGGTCCTACATCATCCACAACCTTTGCCTTGACTTCTTTGGTCTTCATCGATTTTGACAGCCGTCACCTCTTCCATTGAGCCCGTGGCTTTAAACCTCGACAAAACACAGCATGATTATACAATTGCTTATTTGACCAGTGGTACCCAAACTATTCCAGAAAGGGCAGCAGAGGGTGGAGGTTTTCATTCCAACTTGCTAGAGGAAACCTTTCCACCAATCTGGTATCCTAGAAGTGCAAACACTGGATTGGACTGGGTGATTATTATTATTATTTTTTAGCAGAAACCTCATTGGTTAAATTGTTTATATTGGACCTATTGGAACCAAAACCTGCGCCCATAGCAGCCCCCGAGGACCAGTTTGGAGACCTATAATGAGGGAAAATGGTTATGTTTAAAGTCAAGTGAAAAATGACCCCTGCACTATTGTTGACTGAATGTTTCAAACGCATTTAAAATAAAAAGGTCTAAGCCCTGAGGTCATCCTTTCAGAAAGTGAAGGGAAAAGGTCTACATTCTATAAAGGTGTACTGTTTATTCCTTACACATCTACTGATGGCATTTATGTGGGTGTAAAGTTATCCACACAAGTTCTTGCCATTAAAAACAAAACAAAAATCAAGCCAATTAGTGTTTTCTTTTAAAATTGTTATGTATCATAATGAAAAACAAGCCAATGTGGCAAAGCCGTGAATACTGAACGCTGATATTTAATGATTACAAAGATAGAGTAACTAGAAACTACTATTTAAAAAAAGACTCACTTTGCTGACAAACAGTTCGTTATGGCGTCGACAAGCTGCTCCTTTTTGACTGTTATGTCCCCATTCTTGATGTTTCCCAGCAATCGGTGTTCGTTGAGGAACTGAAAAACACAATGGAATGAAACATTAAGAGCTGTAGGTAGAGCCATGTAGCCAATATATTTGCAAACATTTTTCTGCCTGCATCCACGTGGGGCCACATCACGCGATCGAAGCATGCTAACGTCGTAAAGCACTCTTAAAATGAGATCTAGGGCTTCAAAATGCCCAAATGACAACATACCGAATGCGCTGCAGTGTCCTGGGAGAGTTTTATCGGGTTTTTCTTCGATAAATGGTCACTTCTGAGCTGCTCTGCAGTCCATGCCGGAACTAGTTCCTGGTTCATCCGCCCATTTTGAAGGCACTTTGAACTCTGACCTTGGTGACGCCCATGAAAATAGTCCGTCTTGAAAGGCTTTAATAGGAGATCTGCAACCATATCCATTTCTTCTCCTTCAGCCATCATGGGTTGACAAAATCGTTATTAAATCAACACAACAATATATTTACTTGTGCAGCTCGCTGCGTAGTGTGTCAGCTATGGCTTGACCACACCATCACTAGCCATAGTTTGTGAAACCGATGATGTATCCCTACGCCTATAAGAAAGCCTTAGTGTTGCCATCTCGAAATCTGATTGGTTAAAGCAACAGTTTTATCCACTCTTATTTTATGGTGCAGGCCTTTGGATAGATTTCTGACCCTTGTAACAAATAATGGCTGAAATGTGATTGGTTAAATGCTTAAATATAACAACTGGAAGCAGCACAACCGCAATGGAAGGATGCTGACAATTTGGAATTATTCAATGCATTCCTGGACAAAATATAATTAACATCATTCTGTGATTCAGATATTCTTTTTAGGCCAGCAGAAGGCCTAACAGGGCTTTGACGGTCCACCACTGCATACAACTATAGCCATACTTGCATTAAAGGGGTTCAGATGATCATATCAATTGTATGTATATGACAATGTTTTACCTAGCAAATGAATAAATACATAGTCAGGTCTAGGTATCCTGTTATCATTCAAATTTCATACTACCTGGAGAGAAACTGGCAAATTGCTCTCAATCACATTTGGTAAAGATGGACACCACTCTACAGACTTGAATGAAGCCAAATTTAAAAGGTCTGCAATGACAATAAAACAACAGGAAATCAATATATTTATTAAAATGTATTCTTAATAGGTTTTCTGCAAAATCCAAGCACTCAAACGAACATACAGGACTAAATGTAATGTCATCTTTTCTTTTTCTTTTGGGACACGTGTAGAGCGATATTCTTTCTTGGATTAAGAAGGATCAATAAAAATATTCATATCAATCTTTGTCTATAATTGTCCGATTAAAATGTTTGTTGCTGGGCAAGAGTTCTGTAAAATTTGAACTGTGACTATAATCCCATATAAAATGCTTTTATAAATAACGCAAAAAAAACTAGGTGGGCAAATTTTGCGATCTAGAACATGTTCTGTGATAAAAAAAAAAAGTATTTTTTTTCTGAAATCAGTTAAAAAGATGCTTTTGGCCAGCGCACACACATTCACATTTCTTTTTATAATTGATTATTGGCCAAAACTTGGTTGTGATTACTTTGACAAATGTACCGCATTTCATAACTACATCTGGCACACAAATATATATAAATATATATATTTTTAGACGAGTAGGTATTGTGAAAAATGGATGCCACAATTTGGCAACTAGAATGCAGAAATATTTCCCGCAAATGAGTTAAGAAATGTAAAGTCCAGTTCTTAAAGGGTCTTGTTTCAATCTTCCATAAAGACTTTCCATGATTTCATTGAGTCTAGAAAACTTTGAGGACAGATGGGTTAAAAAATAGCAAAATTGCACTTGAAATTGTGAGGTTCAGTCAAGCTGCGTGGTTGTTAAAGACGAGCCCAACGGCAGTTGGAGCTCGAGAACATTCTAAAAAATCCGCTCCACGCACAAAATGTGCTACTGCTCAGTTTGACTCAAGTCGTAGCAGAAATTGTAGTTGCTCGGAGGCTTGGGAACGACGGGCGCATTCTCCGGGATGGGAATATTCTCCAAATCCAGGAGGCGGAGTTTAATCTCCATGGAGAGGAGGATGTCCAACTCGCTGCGCATGGATTCGCTGCTCATGTCACGGCCCAGGAGGACGCTCAGTCCGTCTGTCCACAAGCAGAACTGACAAGGCACAACGTTTAGGCGCTGAAATGGCAGCCAGAGAATTACCAATCTGGACTCACGTCAGTTCTTGAGGGGGCGATGAAGTTGAGGCTGTACTCCTCCACGTCGTAGGTGATGCTGAACGACAGTTCCAACACGTCCTTTGTGCCATTTGGAAAAGGACGGCGGGGGGAAAATGTCAATGACAACTACAGTGTGTACAAATACCAGTTGCTCACCTTGTTCTGTTTGCCTTTGTTCTCCTTCATGTGAGGACATTCTTTGCCAACCAGCAGAGCTTTGATGTCAGCCACTGGGACTAAACAACCAGTAGAGTTAGTTAGACATTTATTCCACAGCATATTTAGGCATATTTCACCAGTTTTTTTTTTTACCAGGATTTAGTCATAAAAACGAAGACCTCATGTATAAGACTCTAAACAATAATGACCAGAAACCTAATAAAGTGAACATGAGAAAAAAGATGGATGTTGTTTGGAGTCACATTCTCAGATTATTAGCAGTTAAAAATGCTTTCACTCAAAATCATGAGTTGGGTGTCAGTTTGGATGTTGATATTTGTCACACCAACTATTAACAGTTCCAAGGATTCAAATGATTTTTAAAATTCACTGTAAATTATTGCAA
This sequence comes from Stigmatopora nigra, assembly GCF_051989575.1. Lineage (NCBI taxonomy): Eukaryota > Metazoa > Chordata > Actinopteri > Syngnathiformes > Syngnathidae > Stigmatopora > Stigmatopora nigra. Next base: position 11,692,341 of record NC_135509.1, on the reverse strand, counting down.
AAATGCATTTTTAAGAGTTAAAAAAAGGATGTGATCTCTAACGCAGAACATTAAGATCGCCTATAATAAATTAATGATAACCAACCACGTTCTCCCCCGAACACATTCATCCCATACTCACTCTTTTCTTGCAGCATTTCAATGGGCGGACAATCCGAATCCTCCTCCACGTCGCCGTAGTGTAACATTTTATGATTGGGTGACAAGCGACAGTACCACAATTTGTCTGCGGAGAAGACAATAAATTGAATGTTGGCTTCAACAAAAAAATACAAGTTTTCCACCTTAAGCGCTGGTGTAAGCGCATCATCACTCACCTTGTCTGCGTCGGCTGCTAATCTTTCGAAACATGGTCCCCTGACACAATCTGTTGAGTCTCTGTTGACGGATCAAGTCAAGCAGCTCCGGTTTCAGACGCTCTTTGAGTTCACTGTAAAAAAAACAAACAGACATTGAAAATCATGGTGTTAGCGAGGGGTTGATTGTCGTGGTCTTACAGAACGGGCGGCGCCAAAGTTTCTTCTTGGTGCAGTCGCTCCGTCTGCCGTAGTTTGAGGATCTCGCTGTAGTTGAGTGCGTTCACTTTGTTCTTGAAGAGCTCCAACGATGTCGGCTTGGTGGACAGCGTGCGAGTGATCTGCTCCCTCACCACTTGCATCACCTGGAAAATACATTTCTAATTTAACATTTTTTGGTCTTTAGCTTCAAAACAATGAAAATAAAAAATTGTAAAGGTGAAGTAATCCAGTTTAGCCCATCTCTTCACCCAATCTTTTAATATTAGAAATTCAACATGTAACTAAACTCTCTCTACTCCCGCCCAGATATTTCCCAAACAGCCAATCAATGATGCCTTTGATTGACCTACATCCCAATTACTGCCCATGAGCAATTAAAACAGTCTATCACTACATTTTATTCAAGGGCGACCTCATTAAAAATAATAATACATTCATGTTGATTAACTAAACTCACTGTTGTTGTACATATGACGTTCCCTCAATGCCTAAAGCGATGGCACATTTTACATACTTATACTTACATATTTATATTTAATACAGAGCATTGATGACATTTTCTAAAACTAATCTTTACTGTGATGTGACCATGGAAAAAAAATCACAATGTAAACTTGGTTAGAGCACAACACAAATATATAAAGTTGAGCAAACAAGTCTCCCATTCCAGCTTACCTCCATTTTTCCTCCTTTCAGGCTGAAATAACACTTGAGAAATGGTTCCAATTCCACAAAACGGTGTCTAGAGAGGTCAACAATTGTGCACATGCCTGCGGCAGACGTGCCTGCACTCTGTTTTGTAAACAGACATCCGTATACTGTCGCACGCACCTAAGCCTCCTCCCCCTTCACACACATCAAAACCAATAGGAGTCAGATCTTTGGTTGTTGTTGTTTTTTTGGTCACAATTACCTGCCTAGTATATTTATATTAGCTATTCTTGTATAGTTTTTATTTCACTGTCACTCCTTAACTTTGCTAGTCTTTCTGTAGAAGTCAATGAGAATGGAAAAAATATATTTGTTGATGTTTAAATGCTGTCCCTCCTCCCTTTAATACGTTTTTCTAGCACAGTTGTGTCTGACTTGCGTGACATGAAATGACGTGAATCATGACAACTAAAGTGGAGCCTGGCGATATACCCTCCACCTCCATTTTGCGTCCTGCCCACTCGAATTATGTTTGACATTCTCTCTCTTGTTGTGTAATTATTGCTGATGCTCATGGAGCTTTGTTTGGCTCATTTCCTTCTCCCTCCGTTGCCTCCGCCCTCCACGCTTCCCTTTTGTCCACCTCATGCCCCTTTTGTCTTTCCCTGGGAGCACCCCGGGTCGGGAGCTGCGGGTAAAGACAATAGTCCCGGCCCGGCGCGCTCCTGAAAAGGTCAAAGGGTCAGTGAGTTTTACGGCCATCTGGGGCGAGCTCGGTGGGAACGGGACGGCTGCGGGCAATGCAGATGAGGACAATAGCACAGGCGCTTTGCCTCTGAAGATGATTGAGACGGACGTATGATCAATATCTCTTCCAGACGGGCCCCGGCTGCTTAAAACAGCGGGGTGACCTCCACCATTGTGCAAGCATGACAATACGCTTGTATAAAAACACTCTGTAGTCCTTCCATCTACTTGAGGGAGGTGGTGAGGGTACCCACACTACGAGCAAGTAAACTTAAGTACCAAACGGAGATAAAAAGTAGGTGAAAGTCAACATTAGTGATGTCCCGATTCGATGCTCGGCATCGGCGCTCGAGACGACTATTTTTGGAGTATTGGATTTGGTCACAAGATTGGTTAGGATACAGTAGGCGTCTGTATTCTCTGTACTATTGTGCTTTGAGGGCTGTTTAAATCAAACCAGTAGGCAAATATGGCCGCTGAGTGGGGCAACAACTCTTTGGAAACTAAATGCCAGAGCCAGAACATCATGTATTAGCGTAAATAAATTTTTTGACTAACGGGTTATTTTTTTTGTATACTTTACTAGTTATTTATTTGTCATTTACTGGTTTCTTAATATTCTGCACTACTTTTACCAGTCTAAAATGATGGCATTGGATTGGTATCACTAACGGTTTACTAGTTATTTTTTTTGTCATTTACTGGTTTCTTTACTAGTTATTTTTTTGTCATTTACTGGTTAGTTTACTAGTTATTTTTTGTCATTTACTGGTTTCTTTATATTCTGTATTACTTTTACCGGTCTAAAAATTAAGAGCATCGGATCAGTATGAGCAAAGCATATCAGAAGTCCAAAAATTATCGGGACATTCGTAGTGAACATATGGTAAAAAATGCACTTGACCTTATCAAAGTCCTCCTGTGTGGCTCTCATCTCCTTCCAGGTCTTGTTGAGTAGCTGAATGCACACACAGAAGAGCTCCTCCAGCAGTCGGTCTTGACTGAAAAAGATGGGGTGGTAGTCCAAACCCGTCTCCGAGGCTACGGAGGAAAAAAAACATGAGATCGGTCACTGTCTGCGTTCCTTCACGCGGAAACTTGAGGAGATCCGGCGGAAGACTGACGGCCTTCTCCGATGCGAAGGATTTCACACAGGATGAGCGTTAGCTGGATGCTGCTCCGAGCAAAAGGACACTCGTGTTTGTCCTCTCTGCTGCTGTTCTCCAGAACAAACTGGGACAGAGTCGGAACGTGAAACTGATGTCGTCTCGAACTATTTGAACTATCTTTTTAAAAAAAGAATTCTCACCCTGCTGTAAGCATCTGGATTGCGTGCAGCAAAAAAAAACATTGTATCCAAAGCTAAAAGACCAGGAGGTGTTCGCGACAAGTCCTGACCCGGGTTACTATTATTCTGGAGACATCACAATCACAATATTAGAAGGAGAAGAAGGTCGTTGGCATACGTTTTTGGGCGGCACTTACAGAGAAGCCCAACTTTTTAAACTCTTTGGCGCAGAGGGAACGTCGTCTTTCGTGACTCAGGCTGTTTTCGCTCTCCGTCTCGAAGGCGGCCTGCCTTAAACTGTGAAGGATGTCTCTCTGCTCCTGAGTGAAAAATCAAAGCTGGGTATTTAGCACTTTAAACTAAAGTAGGACTAAACAATAAATAAGATGTTGCTAATTGTGAGTCAGCACTTAAATCTAATTTGAGACATTGACGTGAAAATGGATGGACAATTATCGCTGTCGAAGGTAAAAAAAACAAAAAAAAAACATGTTACTGGACTTACCTGGCTGGAATAGTCCAGTGGCATCTTCATCCGCGTCTCCAAGTGTTTTAGAGTCAGTGATTGGAGGACATAGAGGTAGTGGGCCATCTCATCCTGGACTGAACCGGAACTGTGGATGATATTCTGGAAAAACAGGGTCATTTTCACTGTTAGCTTTTTGGATATGCAGAATTTGGCTCAATTGATGAGTGACATTTCTTGTAGATTTCTTATGTTCTGAGAAAAAGATTTGAATTATCATTTCTATTGCTGGGAATTCATAAGTTGTGATTAACAGCTGCTTTACACATTTTTTTCTGTGTAGAATCCAGAACTGGTTACAGTATTTCTCCATCATGTCGAGTGTTTAAATGATAGTATATCTTTATATATACATATGCACACAGACATATCATCAACAATGACAGATTTAACATGAGCATATCAAAATTTACCTTATGAATGTACTGACGCAGATTCTTCTTATTCAAGTATGCAAACATATCCTAAAAAAAAGAAAAAAACACATTTGTTCCATTGTTGTAGCAGCAGAATTCCACCAGTGGATGGCGACGGTGAGATAGCAATGTATAAAAAATGTTGGCCAAGAATAAACTAGCTATGTTGAAATCATTTCATGCTGGAATACAAAGGGTGTTTTAGGGTAGGGGGTGGGGGGTGACAAAGCGCACGCGCAAGAGACAATAGGAGACAAGCCGTTGAATGAGGAAACTGTTACTGTAACAGGAGAGAGAGAAAAGCCTCGTCCATGTTGGATTCATTGAAAGACTTGCCTGTCTCCAAAATGTGTAAAGTGACAAAATAAAATTAATAAATTCTTAATCTGGTTTGTCCTAAATGTCACTATCAAACTTTAAGAGACCAAGAATCAAGTTGGCACCTGTCTGTCAGCATCCTTGGCTGTCTGCAACAGAGCCATGAGAAGAGCCATAGCTTTGGTCTGGATCTGCTGATTCATCCTGAAAAACACCAAGTTTCATATTTGAAAGCAGAAAAGTCAGTGGGCGACCCACTTGGGGGCTACTCACATCTGCAAGTGATCAATCAGCCTCTCCATGGTCACCACTTGCTTGACCTGCAAAAAGAGGCTGTAGCTGCTAAGCACCATGTTCTCCAAGATGTCCAGGCACACCTGCTGGATGGACGCGTCCACTGCCTTGGCGTTGACGAAGCAGGCTATCTAAACGAGAGGAAACGCAAAGTCTATAATAGCGACAAACGTGAGCAAAAGTGCTGTACCTTCTCGATGAAGATTGACGAGAGGTTTTCCCACGACACGATGCCGTGATCCATCAGCTCCATGAAGGCCGTCAGTGTATGGATCATAATCAGAGCACTCCTGAAACATGTAAAACAAGGAAGAATGATGCATTTATTCCAAAACACACATCCTGTGTAATTCCCAAATATGTACTATTATATGATAGAAGATGGAAAACATACTCGCTGGAGTCTTCCACGATTTTGACCAGAAAAAGATGTCCGTCTCTGCTGATAAACTCCTGCGCGAATGTCACGTCTGTGGAAACGCAGGCGAGTTGCTTCAACGAATCACAGCGCACGCCCAGGTCCATGCTCTGAATGCCCTTAAACAAATCCTCTGCACGGCGACCCTAAATTCCCAATGAAAAAAAAAAATATCCAAGAAGAAATAGAGAAAAAAAATTAAAATCAATCAACAGAAATTGGTCTATTTTTTTACTTTTGTTAACATTTCTGTCATTGTTGACTGTTGAATATGAAAAAGGAGTGTGAAGGCACTCACCGGGCCCTTGGTTAGTCGCAAAATACAGCCATTCTTGATGTCCAGACGGTTCTGAAAAGGACACAATCACTTTTGTTAAACATTAAAGCACTAGTGGTTGGGAAACACTGCCCTAAAAAATGATGGCTGAGTCCACTTATCACACCAAATTTAGTTTATGGAAGTTGTCCTGTGTATTAGAGGACAGTCATGCTGGAACACAGAACCAGCCAAACTATCCAAAAAGTGTGATTTATAGCCCAAACATAAATTTCGATTTTTACGCACCGATTCAGTGATGTATGTCTGCACTCCGTCGGCATACTGAAGTGCATAGTTTTCATGACCTGCCAGATTCCAGCTACACATGCAGAAAACACAAAAAAAACATATAATTATAACATAGTCACTATGAGGGTTAAATACATGAAAAGTGATTCCTACACACACTTACCCATCGCAGACATCCTTAATAACGGCAGATAGAGGATTCTTCTGCTCACCGACACAAAAAAAAAAACAAATTCAGTCACATGTGCATAAATATAATGTATAACATACTAAGCTTCCTTATAATGAATGAATGATGATTTTATGCCATGTTGATGACTGTGACAACAAACCTGGATTTCCCTTACTTTTTAACGCTACTCCGAAAACTGAAAACGCATTTCAAAGTGACAGCGTGCTCGTAAAACTAAGTGACTTGCTCCCAGGGTGCAAGTAAATACAAGTCAGACTTCTTCCATGTCTGAAACTCAACTATCCTGCTATTAGTGGTCAGCCCGGCGGTCAAACAGTCAAAATGTTGTCAGAGTGTGCGGTGCGCCCCGTGGCTGCTCTGTTATTAGTGGCTGCGGGCGGCCATGCGTCCTGCAGTAATGTACGGACAGATAGATGGAGGGAGAACGAGAACTAGTAGACATGCATTACCTGGTCCAATCGGATGAGCTGAGGGTAGGCCCCGGGCATCTGGATGGCGATCTTCACAATGTCTTTTTGTTGTGGCATTTTGGCTCTTGTGGGCTCCACTATGCTGACTATAATAAAAGGAAGAATTACACAGAATGCAGGAAGATGTTAGGCTATGCAATCAAACTGAAAATCTTACTCAAGTGCAAACATAATCACTCACTGCAAACCTTTCCCAGTTGGGCTATTTGGTCAAGCTCCCCAACGTACCCGTTAACATGAAATAAGGTCGACAAAGGTATGTTGGGGGCAAGTGTTGACCCTGACTAGAAGGTTACGAGTATTCGTGAACTCTGACGCTGACACAAGAATGGAAACCATCCTAGGGAGGAACTGACTTCACATTTTTGGGGGTTTTCTAAATGTGTCAAGAGGAGTTTTCCCAAAAGAATTTTGCATGGTGTACAGTACAAAAACGGATGTAGCCAGTCAGCTGGTTTCCATTTTCTGGAAAAAAAGGCCCATTATATCTAAAATGACTTATTGTAACTATCATTTTCGGTTCAAAGCGATTGATACTATGTTCCTCTTTCATCACGCGTTTATGGTGCACTGCATAAAGCAAGGAAGCTTTCAACTGTTTGTGTGGACTTAGTCACACACATACACACACACTAAGGGTACACACTTCCTCCTCAACCTTCAGACTGTACTCCCTGAGGGGAAACAAGGAGCTGTTGTTCCCGCTGACTCTCCCACTGCTACTCCAGTTATCCTTCCTTCTCAGCTCATAGATAGGCCAATCCAAATTCCTTCATGTGCTCATGAGGTCATGACGACACAGTGGAGTTTAACTTGCGCCTGCTTGTGTTCAGAGCCATGAATGAACCCCGCCCTTTGAGCAATCATTGGGATAGTTCAAACACCACGACTCCCGTTGAGTGCCTCATGTCTTAGATTTACTTGGCCTGAATCAAGTTTGTTTGCTTTTAATCAATGAAGTTAACCGTGAAGTGAGAGCACTTGAAAAAGTAATAAAGCCAAATAAGCTCTTGCCTTGATCCAAAACTCACAATTCTGAGGCCGAGGGTTTGATTCCAGCTCAGTCCTCACTGTGTGGAGTTGTCATGTTTTCCCTGGTCTTGCGTGGGTTTTCTTCGGGTACTCCCACATCCCAAAAACATGCATGGTAGGCTGGTTGAACACGCTAAATTGCCCCCAAGTATGATTGGCTATCCGTCTCCTAGGCTGGCCACCAATTCAGGGTGTCCCCCACCTGGTGCCCATAGTTAGCTGGGATAGGCTCCAGCACCCCCCGTGACCCTTGTAAGGAAAAGTGGTTTGCAAAATAAATGAATTAATTCAAATGTTGGACTTAATTTTGCCAAATCACTGCAAACTTAAAGTGTGTAGAAGTTGTTAATCCATGCTCTATTACACTTCACCTTATAAAGGTTGCATAGTGAATAAGGATTTACATCAAAATGGTACATTTATGCTTTTCACAGTGGATGTTTTAATCCTGCACCACTAGAACAAACATTCCTGCAGAAGATGACAAAAAGTTCCTGAATAAATATTCCTCCTTTTGATGACAAAGCATACTTTCCCTGCCTGTCCACACAAGCTCAGACAAGAAGCATTCTTCATTGCAAAAATGGGCCCAAATAAACTCTGTCCAGTCTCTTCCAGGGCAAATAGAATGTCCGTCTATCGCCGCCAGTGAATTAAATTGTTGGAATCTGCATGGAATGTCTTTTTTTCCCCTGGAATTGAACGATAAAAATCCTGCTCTAATACCAATTGAAAATAAGGCCTTAGGTCTGCTACTGCACAAGTTATTCAGGGAGCATTAAATGTAAAATGACATGTTCAGCATCTGTCAGTGCATGTGGGCGCATTCTTCCACAGCCAGTTGCTTTGTTAATAATGCCACAAGTAATTCTTTGTAGACCTTTTGTTGGCTAGTAGACAAGTGTGTCTCAACGCCCCCCACCCCAATCCCATCGCCTCCCCTTTGTGTGTATGTAGGGGAGGGGGCTCTCAGCTGCCCAACATTTTAATCTGACAGCCTAGCACCACCTACGCACAGCCACACAACTGAAAAAAAAATATGTTAAGCACACTCTTCTCCTAATATGTTGTAAACCGACAATACAACTTTGGACTATCTTAAAAGTTGATCCAAAAGTGTCAATTTAATTTATTGCAATTTTCTTTACTTTTAATAAAAGGGTAGTTTGTTTAAAAATGTGGCTATAAGTGTGTAGTTCACTTTTTTGTGGAGTTGAAACTAAAAATACAATTTATAAAAGTCAGATCGCGGTTAGAAACAGGCATAAAAATGAGGTTAAATGCAGCTTTTGCAGGAAAAGTGGGAGGAAAAAGGAGAAGAATGTGTCCTACCTGATTAGAAAATGTAAGTACTATAGAAGGTTTCTCTCCCGTAGGAACCGTTGCCCTCCTGGCGAGGGACATTTGCAGCGGTCTGTTCTCTACGCAGAATAGGCAGAGTTAGGCTTTACTCACAGATAAATGGTCTCAATTTCTAAAAAAAAGATGTATATGAGATGATCGGTATCGGGACTTAGACGCGTGCTTTCTTGAATTCTTCGTTTATATAAAAAAAAAAGTTCCGGGTTAGTTAAGCGTTCATGCAAAGATTTTCCTTTAATAAAGTTAGCGGCTTATTTCAACAAACCATTCCGGTTTTCTATTTCAAAATAAAACTTCAACATGAGCCTTCGGACATTATGAATGAAGTGACTGCAATTCTTTAAATTTGCCATCAATTGTGTACAATTTGGCTTTGATTAAACAACACAATTCTGGGCATTTTTAATTAAAAGAGTAAAGGCAACAAACGACGTTTTCAAAGTATTCTGAAAAAGATATCCGGAACGTCTAAGCAAATGGTTTCAGAGCAGACTTTACGGGACCGTTTTCGTCTTCAGTCCGACAGATATCCACTTCTAAAATATAATCGATAATTTTCTTGGACAATCCTGGTCACACATGACATTTTACGTGGAATATATGAGAATGTACTATTTTTATCAACGTTTGCATGTAACTGAATTAATCAGTGGATGTGAACCAGCTTCCTCCCACAGGTTTTCCCTGTAAAATTTAGTGAACGTCAGCAATTCCCGTGCCAGACGACATGCACATTCACTCACTTTTAACAATAAAATAACTATGTATATCAAATTTCCGCTAATGCATTTATCATACCATGGAACCTTTCAAATCTCCACATTTTAACTAGTTGACTTTCCTTTGACGGCAATAGACGTCCAACCAATTAAGAAGTCAGATCTCCCAGTCACAATTATTATGACTATTCACCATCACAATGTTTTGACATCTATTGCAATTTTTTCTTAAGATGTAAAATGTTATATTTATTTACTGACCTGACCCAAAACAACCAATAGGTTGTATAAAAATATACATTTATTTAAAGGTACTCGACCCCACCAAACTGTCCAAACAAACAGTTTGCCATACAAATGCCAACCATTCCAACCAAATTTCAGTGTTTATTTAGTTTCATAGACGCAGTACAGCTTGCCAATTGTCAACTTAACGTACAAACATACGCACTTTTTTTTCACCCAGTCGTGCTGTGCGCTCAACATATTAAAAAGACTCTCGGTCTGTTAAAAGAAAAAAATGGAAAAATGGTAAAGTGCATCGAGAATGGATGCTTTGAAAAATCTAGCAAGTATTGGCAATAAATTCCATCTAATTTAATGTGTGGAGCCTCAAATTTGCCACAACAATCTTTTTGCGATATTAAGCAGGAAAAAAAAAATACTATTCTATTTAGCATACGCAGTGTCTGAGGAAATAAAAATTCACATGGTTCTACAGTCTATAACATTTAAAATTATGACTTTTGGGGATGAACAGTAACAGCAGGGTTAGAGTCGCAGGGGGTGCTGGAGCCTATCCCAACTGACTTTGGGCCAGAGGCAGGGGGACACCCCAAATCGGTGGCCAGCCGATTCCAGGGCACGAGGAGACGGACAACCATTCACTCTAACAGCAGACTCGTCCCATGTAATTATAAAAAGGTGAAAAAAGTCAAAAGGCAGCATTGCAGAAATACAAAAAAAATATATACATCTTGATTTCTGCCCATAAATGAGTAAAATATATATCACTGCTTTAAAAAAAAAACATGCTTTTTACACCCAACTAAACAAAATACAAGGCAAATCATAATTTGGAAAGCAAAGTGGAGTACATTGGTATTTGCCAAGTCTTATCATACATATAAATAGCAATACAACTTGCAAATACTTGGAAAATAAAGCACATCAGGTTGAAGCGCTTTTCTTGAGCCATTAAACAAACAAAAAAAATCCAAAAGAAAATAAACAAAAAAAAAAAACCTACACTGCACTTTTCAGCTATCGAAGGAAAAAAAAACTAATATTAAGAGAATAATAAATTCCAAACTTTAACGGCCCACTAATCCCGTTTATATTTTTGGTCCTTTGCATGTTACTTCTATAAAGACATCAAGAAAACGCTGGCTTAACTCATTAAAATATTTTCTCGTTTTGATTATGAAAAAATAACTCCATATTTTTACATATTTGTTTTATGAACAATAGACTTTAGATGTTTACTTTAAGTCTAATATCCTCATTTGCTAACTATTTGTTTTACAAATGTAGATTGTTAGACAATACACTTGTTTGCTGCTAAGACAAAATATATATTCTTTATGTACAAGAGTGCATATGATGCATAACCAGTTGTTTCTGGACTGATTCAAGCTATGAGTGAGCAGGTGGGCTGCGCTCTCTTATGTTATGCCACGTCTATGCACCTGATAGGAAAATGTATTTTTTTTTCCTGAAGACACTGGACATGACATAATCGCCCACATTTTACATAATATGCACAAAGGCATTAAGCCTTGAGAAATTCGGCTGCAAGAACATATTTGGAGGCAACACTTGCATACATATAAACATTCATCCAAAAAATAGACATTTTCAGTCGTTTCAATTCTGGGGCAAAGTCGAGAAAGCAACTATTTGATCTTGATAGTGATTTCTTCACGGGGTGGGGAGTCGGTTCCAGTTGGGTTCGCGTTGAAAAAGAGTCCGTCAACCCTGACCCACTTCAAAATGTTTTTTTTCTCACCTTTTTGTTTGACTGTGTGCCCACCTACCGTCCGATTTTGGGTCAGAGGTTTAAAATAGGGACATCAAAGAGGTCACACAGGCCTTCTGTCTCATCCAGGTTATATATGTAGTCGTGATCACTTGGTGGGGGAGACAGACGGAGGAGAGGGGAAAACACTGGAGGCAGAACAGGAAGAGAAATGTATTAGGCTGAGCCACGTGGGCCAATGATATCATCAGACTTGAGTGCAGCAACAAAAATTAAAATAGAGCTGAACGATATTGGGGGAGAAAACAGATATTGCAATTTTTCGGGGGGTATTTGCGATATACTGCAATATATAAATTGGAACTTTCCACCAATTTAATAGCTCTGTTTGGGAAAAATTTGATAGACTTACCATAAACTTATATTCACTTGGAGCCTATTCTAGCCAACCACCGGGAGCAGTTGGGTAATGAGAAATCGCTCAGGCCGAATATATAAATATATTTTAACCCCTACACACACACACATGCATACACTCTGTCTCACCTTCAGACGCCATCAAGTCATCCAATAAATCCCCACTCATGATCTCTGAAATGCAAAGAATGGATTGAAATGTTTCAAAAAGCATTCGTTCTAAAAACTCCTTTGACATCATATCAGAAATGTCATTACCTTTTGTTGGATGAAACATTTCTGAAAGTTCTTTGGGAAAGTCCAGCACTGTAAAAATCGAGAGAAACACATTTTGCAAGAATGGCGAGGTTCGACCTCAGAGCAAGTTAAATTCAAGACGTTTTCACAACTTAATGATTTTCGAATGTTTTTGGTAGTTGTAAAAAGACATAACAGGTCAACAAAATAGAGCGGATAGGCATGCGTACATTCAGACGGGTCTGACTTCATTGGTTCAAAAACTGGGGAGGCTGATGATGACACAGATCCATCCAGGGAGGCAGAAGATTGGAGTTGTTGATTAATGGAAGTGGGGGTAGCAGTGGTGGGACTGAGTGGCGTGGTACTCGCTTCTGGGGAAAGAAAACAAATTAGCATCAAGTTAGATCATATAGCAATTCTATTTCAATTATAATGGACTAGTGATGTACAACATGAAATGTTGTCAAAATGATATGAAATGACCTTTTATCACAAGGATTCTATATCGCCTAAATCAGCTCCGGACCCCACCCCCACCCCCTTTAGGGACCACTGGCCTTTATTGTGCTGCACCAAATAGAAGGCATATGTATGTAACCTTCAATGCAAGGTCTGGTCTCATCTGAGTGCAGTAGCTATGCATCAAATGACCTCTAGATGTCTCTAAACTAGGCTGCTTGGGATTTGGTAAGTGAGAATGAACTCAACACATAACTACTTACTGTCTCACTAGAAATATTCAATCAGAAAAGCAATAAGACACAGTTATAATAAATAAATCTGTAGAAAATCCCAGCATATTGCACTTTAGGTAGTAAAGCAACCCCTTCACACTGCAGTAATACTTTTTGTTTACATGTATGGGCTTGTTGTATGTATGCAAGAAAAAAAGTGAGGGGAAAACTGTCCTAGTATGTATTTTTTTTCAACTAATAAAAATACATTATATGATGGCCTATTGTTATTGGACTAGAAAATGGCTCATATTGTTTTATATTTTTCCCATGTTGTACGTCACTAATGGACTGTGCAGCATTTGTTTAAAAAAAAAAAGGGAATAGAAGTGCTGCCCATCACAAAAAAATAAATCAATGACAAACCAGAGATTTTGTTTCTTACCTATGACTGTGGATGATTGACTGATGGCTGAAGCGGTGGAAGAACCCGTTTTCATTGGTTCTGGAGCTTCTTTAGTAACCTAGGGGAGAAATTGCAAAGTGCGGAAAACACATTTTATCAGTATGTCCAGAGTTGTAAACCGAAAGCAAAAAGACCTCCCGGCAAAGCCGTAGTCAAGACCTGGGAGGAGGATGTTGGTGCAGGAAGGCTCTGAAGGATGTCGTCTGGAGGAGGAACGGACACAACAACTGGAGAGGCACTGGACGGGTCCTTATTAACCAGTAAAACTTCAATTGGGCCAGTAGAGCTTTTCAAACGGATTTGGTATTTCCTTTGTCCATTCATAATCTGCATTTACATAAACAAGATCATTAACCTAAACATGAAAGATGGATTTGGGAGAAAGGTGGTATAGGCACAGTACTTACAGCATCTGGTCTGGGTACCTCGAGCTGAGTGCCAATTGGGGCACGTATTGCAAGAAGGGTGTCACCTGTGAAAGGATTCATAATAAGTGATGACATGTTTGAAGTCTTGGTGAAAGAGTCACAAACAAACAAACAAAAAATGTACCTTTGAACGCTCCGCATAGGTCCTCGTGTTTCACATAAGCCATAGTACAAACATGTTAAAGCAATAGTAATGTTTTTGTATAATAGTATGTCACGTGAAAGATGTTTGCTCAAAGAATCTCACTACTAGTCTGCAAAACAGATATTTCTTATTCCTATTACCAGAGAGAAAATATTGTTTAAACACAGAAAATGACGCTTCCAGGCGCTGAAATTATGGAACGAATGTGAAGTCAGATACATCCCAGTTCGGGTTTATGCATTTTAGGCATCGGGGCATTAAAATGGCAAACAGATTTCTTTAGTTTGACTAATAAATATTTTCCAAACAATGTGTTGGAGGCCACAGAGACTAAGAAAGTAGCCATTTTTATGTCTTGATGGGAAGAATAATCCGTCTAAGGGACCAAGAAATCAAAACATGGACGTACTGTTTATCATACTGACATATTTCACATTTTTACAGAACAGATTTTTTTAACTGTGAAATTCTCAACAAAGCCAAGTATTCACTTAGCACTATGGTAAAAAGATTAGTATTTATAGTGCCCAAAAAGCTATTTTAAAATATAGCGAGGGGGAAAAAAAAAGGATATGGGCCATTGTTGGAGTCGTCTGTGACATTTTTGATGCTCTGCTGCACCCAGACTCTCTGCTGGTCTAGCTCATGTTCCCTGATGGCTAGATCATCAAGTTCTGCCTTCAGGTCTATAAGCTTATCTGCTATCTCCCTTGTATTACAACCAGGACCCACGCCCCTGAAAGACAAAAAAAAAAAAAGCCACCAAGCACACTTAGAATTTGTTGCCACTTACTTGTACGTCCCCAACTAGTTTGAAAAAATGTTGAAGTGCCAACAACATAATACATAAACTTACTTCCATTGGATACTATTCTTGGACTTCTTCTCAATGAGTCCAATTCCCTCTAACACATTGGTGATGTCGTAGATCCGTCGCTTCTGCCGTACTGCCAATGTGTCAGCAGCCTGAGTGGCACAACACAAAACAACCTCTCAAAACTGGTGTGTCATGTAAATCATTCACACAGAGCTGGCACCGAGACTTTTGTTTATCCTGTTGTACATCCGAAAATGACGTTGCTTAAAATCAACTTGGACAATACTGTTACTTAACTCAGCTTCCTTGGCCAAGTGTTGTGGCAAGATTAGGGTATAATAAAACCATAAACTTAAGTGGATACATAAGTATGTGTACTGATAAGTCCAAGTTTTCCTGTTGCTTGCAGGTGCATCCTCATAATACTCAATCAACACCTGCACGATAGGAGTCCAAGCAACGATATTATTTGAGTCCATTTAAGATTCAGAATGCTACCCTCCCAATATCTGTAAAATATATACTGAATGTATAAATTAAAGTTTTTAATCCTATCTAAAAATAATTTAATTTTTGTTTTTAACCACACTTTCTGAAGTGTATATTCCACCTCCATGAGATAAGTGGTATGCACTAAAAGGACCCCCTTCATCTAGCACATGCATGTGAATATTTTATTGCTACTTGCCAGCAGTTTAGTCATTAGCAGGCACTGACTGGAACAGAAGTCCTATAATATCAAAACAGGCACGCCTGGCAGTGACCGATCTTCCATTGACAGCGATAGATGTCCAATCCATTTCAGCTAGGAGAGTAATACACTTCTATTTGAAATGGATTGGATGTTTATCACCGTAAATGGCAGCTAAAGAGAAATCTGCAGGTGGCAGCTTGGATAAGTTGACCGGGCATACCTCGTGAACTTTTAATCTTAAACATCCGAACATTTGCATAGGAAAGTAACTTGATTTTAAGCATAAAATGAGAGAAAGTGAGGCTGCACTAAATACAGGCTAACAAAATGCGTGTAAGCAGAAGACGGAAGATGACATGTGCTAGCTAACAACAAAGACTGTCTAGGCACGCTCACAGCTTTTAGATCCAGAACTCCATCCTTGGCCTCCTGGAGCAAAGTTACAAACTTAGCGGTGAGGAGTCCCAGACTTTTTTCATGCCTGCTTGGCGTCTGTGGTTGCAGCGGGTCGCCCATAGCTCCCAGTTCCCCCCTGTTGCTGGTTGACTCGAGCTCCATCATCATCCCGGGACCAGCGCCGTAAGTCCCCCAGCCTCCACGACCAAAACCGAGGGAACGAACCCGGGAATGCGCGCTCCGACGCCCTAGTCAAACAAAGTGAAGGACGGTGACGTCTGTGGCATAAGAGCGTTTCGACGTTCTTTCCAGGCCGGGCTTTTTTCAAAGTATTTTGCGATAACGACGAGTGTAGTAGAGCGACGACGACAATTCATTGAACGAGCTTTCGGTTGGGAGAGCCGTTGGCCACGCGAGGTATGACGGGACTGTTCGACCAGTGGAGGGAGCGTCTAAAAGTAGCCAGCAATACAAAACGCGTGGAAGAGCGGAGTAATGCTAACGTGACCAGATTAAAAATGTGTTCATTTATGTAAAACGTCTGTAAATAAACTCTAAGTATATAAAACGCCTTTACGTCGTTCGTAAACGCGAAAACGCATAAAAGAAGTACGATAAAATATTTCTGTTTGGAGATAGTCCCTTAAAGGCCAAAACTTGAAGAAAGCCCATGTACGCAGGCGCAGTCATAAAAATAACCGGATGTAACTTGAAGCCGTAGTATTTAATACTATAATGTTTCATAGATTGTGTAATACAATTAATACATGTTGTACTTTTGAAATGGTTTTAATTTCATTATAAAGAGTACCGCTACATTTATTATAATGTTAGTAAATTATTTTCCAATTACATAATCAGTCAACCAATACAGTAGTTATCCATCACTTTTCAACACTGTTTATTTTTGTCAGACTCACAAGGCGCTGGATCCTATTTCAGATGACCCTAAATACAAAGAATATTAATAATTTGAACCCATAATCATACTGCCACTAAGTGTTTCCTTAACTCCGTGCCGCCTGCATCGAAGTCAGGAGAATTCATTCATACACCAACATCTACAAAATAATAACAAATAGATATGAGAAAACAATTTGCCACAACAAGTTCCATGATTCCTCAAAACGCAAAAAATGTGACCCTCTTGTTGATCATCTCAACTATAATCATCGACAATATTGCACTTGCTATTGTAAATTATGAGACTGACAAACTATACTCGAGGGTTATGAATTGATTTTTAATTATAATCTGACATTCATTTGAGGCGAACTGTTAGAAACATAATTAATTGGTAATACAAATATTCTAGGTTTGTAATTTGTATTTGACGCTTGTAAGCAATATATGTCCACCAGGGGGCAATAATGTCCGTAGAAATGACCTATATGATTGTATACATACTATAGTTAAAAATAGGATGTTCAATCGCAAAATACAAATAAATCAATAGATGTGATAAATTAGAAAATGTATACTTGACAAGTTTTTAAAATATTTAGTTATGCAGCACAGTGATAGAAAAGGATCAGAAAATGACGAAAGTGCGCTTCCTGCCTATTGCTTAGCTCAGATGCTGTCACCTGACCGGGCTACAAGGAAGCCATAGGGGTAAATATATACTTTTTACGTTTTAAATATGTGCCTATAAACATAGGGATGTGTATGTGGGGGCCCCTGATGTAAAAGCGAGAAGCATTTCCTTCGTCATCCATTTTACCGGAACAAAAAACAGCCAATTGTTAGATTTTAAATTGGATGTTTTGGCGAGATATGATAGGATAGAATAAGATGAACTGACAGATGACATAGCTTGTCAAATCCCATCCAAAACAAATGTTCCTTGTTATTTTTATCAGAACGATGTAGTTTGAACTTGAAATACGTACATGTCTGTACGGATAAGTCATTAAACTGTTATGATCAAGAGGATAGTTATTATGTAGTATAGTAATTATTACCCAGCATCAACACCCCTATCGATTCGAATTGACATACTGTTTCCATGGTAACGTTTTTTTCTTATCACATGTTTTTTTTGTTTTTTTTTTTTAGTCGAGACCATGAAGAAAATCAAAGGCAAACAAAGTATCAAGACTGAAAAGGAGTTTGTGTTTGAGTTCAAGGCTGGTAAACACAAGTGTGTTCTCAAAGTACCTCTGCAGTTTCCCGTTCAGGAGAATGTCAATGACCTTCATGGACGCCTCATGCTCCTCCATAACATCCCCTGCTACAAAGAACATGGTGAGATGGCTACTTTAGATTACATTAAAACTTTATTCCATCTTGTATTCGGGAAATTACCTTGGTTGCAGTAGCAAGATAGACACACAAGACATTGTAGACCTAGGTAAGAAAAATGTTTAAGTTGAAGCATTCTACAATGTCATATGTTTTTTCTCCCTCTCCACATGTTTCTTTGTTAGAACTTAAAGTGTTGCTGTCTGACTTCATTGAGAAAGAGGCAATTTTGGATTATGACAGAGAGGCTGAAGAGGCTTTACAAAGACTGACACTAGGACATTTAGATGTAAATCAGCTCGTCAATGCATGGACCAGAGCTTATGTAGAGGTGAGCATGCAGATCCTTATATTTCTACTGTGCCTAAAACACAAACAATTTTCTCTTCACTACTTTAGTTTCATTTTCTTCATGCTGACAATGGGCAAAAATGTACACCTGCAGTCGGGATGATCTCGATTGCCTAATTTTTGCTTGCGAGGCAAGTCTGACTCACCTTAGAAATCTACCAATATGGCAAAAAATGGGGCACCCATATTTTTTCCCAATTTGAAATAAGCTATCCTATGGATTGGAAATCTATAGTAGCCGATGAGTTAATACTGATGAACATTATAATGCTGGCACAGTTAATTGTGTTCACCAACAATGGAAGTATTCCTGAGCCTATTCTGTGATTTTCTTTTACAGCAGTATATCTGTTAGTGGCGCAGTGCCGTTTAAGGGCCCGAAGATCAGAGGCATTCCATATGCTTTTACGGCCTTGACATTCACCCCCAGATTTTGTTTCAGATTCTCTGAATTTCTGGATGATTTAATGCGCCGTCGATAATAATCACATTGAAGTATTTGCAATTGTTTTGCTGGGAAACACTTTTCTGATATTGATTTACTATCTTCCTGCACAACATTGAGGGAATTGGTCCTTTTTTACCTATTTTTGGTCTGTGGGGGACACTACCTACGAGAAGCTCTTTTATTCTCTACCATGTTGCCAATAGACCTTATTAGTGCTAATTGTTTTTGTTTGTTATGTGCAAATGACTTTTGCAGCCTTTTTTTCAGTATCCCAACCTTCTGGTTTGGCGTTTGTGAGTCTGATGAGGGAGAAATCATTACCCTAGTTTGTTTATTCAAGAGTAAAAATAGTGTTGCCACTTTGTGGGCCTACCACAGCTTGACGTGTCGGGGCTGTCTTGCCTGTTGCACTTAAACATTTAAAACAAGCTTTTACTGCAGTCGTTCAAAAATAACCACGGAGGCCTTCCAGTCCCGTGATTCCTAAGCAAGTATAAATAGCGTAGTTGTGATACTTTTCTATTCATAGATATGTTACAACAATTGTTCAATTTCTCTCAGGAGATTGTTACGTAAAAACAAACATATTACATGTTACCCTTGCTTGCCCTTCAATTTAAGGTGTATTGTTCAAAGAGCTCATGTTTTTCACAAGACACATCTCACTGCTGACACTCATCAAGGTCTAAATTGAATGGATTGATGGAATACTAAATCCTTTTTATCCTTTTGCTCTGTAACCATTTTAGACTACGCTAGAGCACGCTCGACCCGAAGAGCCCAGCTGGGATGACGACTTTGCAGATGTTTACCACGAGTTAATCCACTCTCCTGCCTCAGATACACTTCTCAACTTGGAGCACAATTACTTTGTCCGCATTTCCGAGCTTATCAGCGAGCGAGACATGGAGATTAAGACGATACAAGAGAGGTTAGTTTTATCATTTCATAGGCCACTCTTTGGCCGGTATTGACGGCGCCGGACTTCCAATCCATTTTGACTTGGCCAGGGAACGATTGAGCCAACCTTCCCAGCTTTGTTGGACTTTTATTATTGTCAATCAACCAATCAAACAAAAAAAATTAAGTGTTAATTTGGTCCATAACCAGTGTATTTCAGTTTGTATTAAGTTTTAATCATAATAATTTAGTGTTCATCAATATTTGATTCATTTATAAATCAATTTATTCTTAAAAGTACAGTTAAAAATATAATAGGAAGAAATACAATAATGATGTTGGCAAGACCAACTTTATGTATCAAATGCTAATATTCTGGCCTAACTATTTACCTATTTAAATCTCATTATACTTGTATAATGACAATAAAAGCATTCAATTCAATTCCTGATCCAAATTGTAACGTGGACACTAGCTCTTTGTGAGTTTAAGGTGTTTTTGTCCCATCTATTTATCTTTTTGTTATTTTTTTTAATTACCATAAATAGTCACAAGCCTTCTAAAGTTTTACATACTTTCATTTTCTTTGTCTGTGTCAGACAAGCAGCGGAAATGGACAAAGTAATGCACGAGTTGGGGAATACACTAAGTGACCATGATGTGAATGCGGTAGCTTCCCAGCATTTTGATGCACAGCAGGTAAACTATTGCAGCAAAAATACTATTTACGTACATTATAGTCTGTCAATTTTATAGTTGTAGTATAGTGATTGTCATCTTTGGACAGGTGTTGGAGAACAAGTGGGTCACTGAACTCAAGCACGTGACTTTCATTCAAAAGCAAGAATATCAAGAGTGGGTCATTAAATTGCACCAGGACCTACAGAAATCCAACAGCAGCCAAATTAAGTATGTTCCTTTGCTTGTATTTGTGTAGCATTGCAACCAAGTTATGACTTGGTATAACACAATACTTGAATATCCTCTTTGTGTTTGTATTTCAAAAATGGATATACTTAATATCCAGCGAGGAAATTAAGGTGCAGTCTAGCCAGCTGTCAGAACCTTCAGATTCTGCAGTCAGGATGTTCGAGGAGTCGCCTCAACTAGAAGAAAGCTTCACTATCCATCTAGGTGAGTTTTTCTTATTCAAAAAACAAAAATTCTGATAAACTGCAGTTTTGTGACATATTTCCTGCACTTGTTCCCATTAGGAGCACAATTAAAGACGATGCATAACCTACGATTGGTCCGGGCAGATGTTTTGGACTTTTGTAAGCATCGACGTCACGGCAGCAGTGGAGCAAAGCTGCGGCGTCTCCAAACAGCCCTGTCACTCTATTCCTCGTCGCTTTGTGGTCTGGTATTATTGGTTGATAACAGGGTCAACTCCTACAGTGGCATAAAGAGAGGTTAGACAACAGAAAATGTTTGTTACATCATGTATAAGTATTTTAGCTTTGGAGGAAGAGTATGTGTTATATAACTGATCAATGCCAGGCCAAATGGATTGGACATCTTTTGCTGTCAATTACATGTGTGCTAATGGAAACCATTTCAGAGTAAATCCTAAAATGTTTCTGTGGGTTTGACTCGTGTAACATCATGTAATTACTTTTTTCTTTAGATTTTGCAACTGTGGCAAAGGAGTGCACAGATTTTCACTTTCTCTGCCTGGAGGAGCAGCTGGACGAGGTGCAGCAAGTTGTGCTTTATGCCAGAGCCCAGCGGAGCAACAAGCAAAAAGATCAACCTGGTGATAACTTAGAATCTTATTTTTAGAAGTACACACCTGCATGTGCATGCTTTCAACCATAATGATTCTTTACAGCCTTAATTCTGATCAACATCAACCTATTATTTAAATGTTCTATCCTTGCAGAGCACCCTAGGAATGGAAATGATGATAAAAATAAAAACGTGGAAAGAAACCCTTCAAATATCTTACCAGGTAAGGCAATTGCGGTTGTTAATCAGCATTGTCATTTCATGACCAAACTTGATGACTTTGTGTCAAAGGGGAATTCTACGTCTCGCGACACTCCAACTTGTCCGAGGTTCACATTGTCTTCCACCTGTGCGTGGACGACAATTTGCGCTCGGGGAATATTACGGCGAGGGACCCGGCCATCATGGGCCTGAGGAACATTCTCAAGGTCTGCTGCATGCATGACATCACCACCATCACCATCCCGCTGTTGCTGGTCCATGACATGTCAGAGGTAATTGAAATTGCCTGTGCTGAGGAGTAAAAACAAAGACAAAATGATATGATTACAAACAAGTACACCAGATGGCGTATTAGGGCCTTGCCAACTAATTGGAGAGAAATGAAGTTGTAGAGCAAAAATGTAGTTTGAATATAAGCACCATTATAACAAGTCCCTAGGAGGTGTTTTTGTTTTTTTGCCTGTTTTGTTTTTGCTATTTTTAAAAAGTGTTTTCTATTCATAAGGAAGTCTTTTTTTTGCTGATTCAGGAATTTAATCAAATCTAATTGTTAGCTTGTGGTTTGCCATCAGACCAACGCAGTCTAGCAAAGACAGCTGCCTGCTGTGCGGGCCTTCTCTTGCTTTGGGACTTTGATTGAAGTGGCTTGTTTGTCTGAATTACAGACTTACACCAATTTTCCACAGCAAGGTGCCTCCCATTTTTTGGTTTGGAGAGGAATGTGCAAGTATGATAGCCGACACTATCAGCACAACTGCAATGTAAAAGGTTTTTGGGGATCAAGTATTGTAAGTTTCCTTAAAAAACATTTGTGGTGGTCTTGATTCAAACTATGCTTCATATGCAGCAAAAAAATATTTCCGTAACTATTTGCTCATTTTGAGGAAGTCTCATGAACGCAGACATCTGTATTACGGATTTGTCTATTTAACTCATTTATACAATAGGCGATTTGATGAGGAGAAAGAGTGATGAGATTCTAGAGGATGTGGCCAGAGGTAAAAGAAGTTTAATGTACATGCAAGTTGGGTGGAATGTTAATGATGAGAGGCAAATTTGGCTGCTAGGGCTCTTGAAGAGTGCTCCTCAAGTTTATTTTGTTGAATTTAGATTTTTTTTGCATTGATGCTACATTTTTTCTGCTGTTCTTTCTCTTCAGGAAATGACCATACCATGGTGTTTGAAGAGAGCTGAGCTAGTCTTCAAATGTGTCAAAGGTAAAATCAAACAAACAAACAGAGTATTTTTTGATTTTTATCCCTGTACAGTAAAGTGTTTTCTGAAATCATCATTCTAGTGAGGGTTTTTCATGCATCGGACTGTGTCTACTTTTTTTTCAGGTTTTATGATGGAAATGGCCTCATGGGATGGAGGCGTGTCACGCACAGTGCAGTTTCTCGTGCCAAAGGTGAGACGTGCGTCTTCTACCACAGCTCAACATAGCTGTTGTGTGATCCTCACAGTTTAATTTACTCAATTTCCCAACTCTGTTTTGCTGATGTGGTCAGTAAATAGTAAGTTAAAGTTCCCTAAATCAAAGCTGAGTGGCGTCAACAGAGCAGTACTCATATGTTCTCAAATGTCTCGTTGACGCAAGTGAATGCGCGAGCTCCCATTTGATCAATCCACGTATGCCTAAAGATCACACAAGATCACAATAGGCACCACTGGCTTTGCAGCACATAACTTTTAGTTGTTCATAAAGCTGGCCATAAATCGTACCGTTGAGAGGCTTAGTTTATCTTGGCTTGTTTTTCACCGCCTGATAAATGTAAGCGCGCTCATCCACATACAGGCGTGATAAGCATCAGGATTTACACGCAGCTGTCTGTCATTGTTGGCATCAATTTAACATCAACTGCACATCCCTTTTGTTATGTCTTAACAACTGAAAAATGTCACTACGAGGTTCAAGCTTTGCATTCTACAAAACTCAAATTTGGTCCTGTCTATGTTGTGACATATGACATTTTATTTTGGGCTTTGCGGAATGTTTGTACCTATGGGGTGGGTGCTATGGAAGACAGCTGAGCCCTTGACGTTGACACCGGAAGACTGTAAAAGCAGCGGCATCAAAAGCTCCGACTGAACTGGCTTCCTGTCATCTCCATGCTCAGACAGGATTGGAAATGGCTCCCTGAAACAACAATGTTGCCTTCAAAGAAACTAAATATACTCTGTGGAGTTGTGTGTTGATAAATGCGTACCGATCAATACTTAACATTCTCATTTGACGGGTGCCTTTAAGTGACACCGAGCCCTTGGTCGTAGATATCAGCATTTTCTCAACAAAAACAAAACCTTGAGGATCACAGCCAGGGTCCTATCACCTCCCTCCATCTCCCTACACACACACACACAATAGAAATTTTGTGTCATGGCAAATATTTTGTCAGAAAATCTAACCTTCATTTCTCTTCTTTCTGTCGACAGAGTATTTCCGAGGAAATGTTCTACCAGCTGAGCAACATGTTGCCTCAAATCTTCCGTGTCTCCTCCACCTTAACGCTCACATCTAAACCATGATTTGAAAAGAAGCACCACACCTTCAGAGATCAAGGTATACCAAAATTGATTATTTTTTTTTACATATTTGTAAGATTGTTGGAGTGTTTTTTACATCTGAAAACTCAAAAGAGAACAGGGCAACCTTATAGTGCCTACAGAAAAGTAAGGATCCTTAAGCAGTTAATAAGCCTGTTTATTTGTTTTTGCTCTAAAGCTGCATATCTTACTGAAAGACGACTGTGTCCCGCAGCTCACCAGAGCAGCTGCTGCAATTATCATTTCAAACCTCCAGGGAGCAGCTCCACTGACAGACTTTTATGACATCGGCAACAACCCGGGAGCTGGTGTCATTTCCTCTGAGCTGCTATCTGCGGCTTATTCTGTTTGTTGGAGCCGCAGTATAATGCTGCATTTAATGACATGCAAAGTGTTATGCTTTAATCTGGCTGGTAGGGAATGTAAATAGCACTACCTTGGTATATGACTTGAATACAAATACTGTACAAACGCTATTGAAGGTGGACTGGAATGTTTAGGGTTTCATGTGAAAGATACTTCTTTGGTAAATTTGAATAATGACTTTCACTATTGATGTGTGAGCATTATCAAACCTTTTCTCAACAGTTTAAGTTGACAGTGTTTGAGAGCAACATACTTCCAATTATTTAATTGCTACCAGCCACAGTCAGTTATTAATTTTTGCAAGTTTTGAAATCAAAATAAACCTGTCAATATGGATAAGAAGTATATCCCAATCAATGGCACTTAAAAGATTTTGAGAAATAAGAATATAAAAACAATTATGTAATTTTACATTATAACGCATGCCTGAATCTATGAAAATAGTATTTGTTCATATACCATATAAGCCGCACTCATTTTACGGAAAGAAGTTAAAAAGGAAGGTATGCATTTTGTTTTTGTAGCACTTTTTTTCTACTAAAAGGACTTCAATCTCTTAAAATTACATGAAACGCAAAACAACTTCCGGTTCATGTTTCATCAAAAATAATAAGAAAAAAATGTAATCCTGTATTATTATGATTTGAATCTTGTAGTATTACAAGAGGGATGTTTTTCATTTCAATTGCAATCTTGTAATTTTACAATTTTTCTTTCTGCATATTCCAATGTATGTCTTGTTGGGAAAAACTGATGTTTGCGTGAATATAAATACATATAAATATTTTTTTTGAAACTGAAATGATTGGATGTACAGTATAACAGCATCAATGGCAGCCAAAATTTTGATTGACATTTTAGCCATCTCACCTTGTAACCATTGCATGATTCTATTCAAATAGTGTAACAGTGTGAGTAATATTAATTTATCCAGTGAAATTGGCAATGACACACATCGCTGTCAGTAGTTAGAGTAAGATTTCATGGCTTTATGTTAACATATTGTAGTGTGATCTCTAAACTTTGTGGTGACTGCACAGATCAGGCAGCAAAATGAATAGGAGAGCGTCTCAGCGTGTCGTGGCTTGGTTTGTTCAGGCCTTCGCAAGAAGGTTACTTACCTGCAGAGACGAGTGATGCCAACTCTTGCATTGTCCAAATGACACTTTTCACTGGTGCAAAGATGAGCAGTATGCAGCTTTAAATGCTGCATTGCAGTGAGACCAAGCGAGGATCACAATCCATCCGTTCAAGTGTCTATGGTAGCACTTCTCCACTTTCATGACAGCAGGTGGCACTGTTCGTGAATACAAATCTGCATGTAGATATAAAAAAACATTGATAGTCATTTTGTACCATAAACATGTAATGCATTCAAATGTCATGTTTTCTTTCTCAATAGTAAAATGTTTTGAACGTTTGTTTTTCAAATAAAATACTCAATCACTAAATTATTGTACATTGCATGCATATCAGAGTGGATGAATTAACAGTGATAATCCACATCACTCATTGCAAATGCCTTAATTCCCTCTTTTTAAATGGATTTCATTTTGAATTTGCATTTTCAGTCTGAAAGAAAAATTTCAAAAAGGAAACTAGGTTTTGACTCAGTTCCATTTCGTTTGAAATGTTTTAAAAACATATGCCTCATATGTAATTAAAGTAGTTACAAATAGTGACGTATCCCCAGCCAACCAAAAATAAGCATGACACAACTCCCATCAACTGTTGCAAAACTTCCTGTGTCAAACCATCATTATGGTAAATGGTGTCTTATAAAAATATATGAATCAGATTTGAATAAATGATAACTTAGAAGAGTAAAAACTTTTTTTTTCATAAAATACTTGCATCTCAGAGGGATATTCTGCCTCTTTGGTCCCAGCAACACAATTTTAGTCATTCAGATTAAATTCTGTTCAAAGATTTTTCTCAACTGCCTTGTAAGGTCTCAAACACACGTTTACATGTTTTTTCCTTCTGAAACGCCATTGGATGCATCATCAGCCACATTGGAAATTTCATTATAATTCTTGTCATCATGTTAAGTACAATAATTGAAATGTTGTGAAAATTACTTCTCCCCACTTCAATGTGAAATACTCAAAAAAATGTAGACCATATATATACATACACACACACACTCACACACACACACAAACACACAAAAACACACTTACTCACACACATACACACACTCACACACATAAACACACACGCTCACACACATACACAGACACACAAACACACACACATACACACATAAACATACACACACGCTCAAACACATACACACTCACGCACACACACATACACACACACTCACGCACACACTCACACACATACACACACACAAACACACACTCACACACACACACACACACACACACACACACACACACACACACACACACACACACACACACACACACACTCACACATAAACACACACACAGACACACACTCACTATTTGACCTGTGACTTATGTGACATACTGTCACATGTTACACTGTCTATGGAAGTTTGAAAGGTGTAAATGAGGATTGGGGAAAAGAAAAAGATAATTATTCCATTAAAATACCTAAACTACTTAATTACAAATGTATTAAGCCCTTTAGGATCGCCTTTATCCACACAACAGGACCCAGAATTTTCAACCATTTTTTCTAAACAAGTAAATTTACCTGATCCCAATTCCAGATAAAATGATTTCTGATTCTTGGAATCGTGCCCTGTTTAACCTCCTTCTAACTAATGATCACAATAGCGTCATTACCTCTCGCTAAACCTGATTTACTTTGAAAGTATTTTGCGGAAATAGGTTTCCTCCCTCTTTCATCTTTCACAGTGTTTGTCAGTCACAGCTGGCTAGTTGGCTGGCCTCAAGTTAAGCAATATCGGACGGACGATGTGAAGTACGACAGGAACGAGCAAATAGCTGCATGGATTTCCCGGAGCGGATCGTAACGAAAGGTGCGTTTAACATCTCCAAACCTTTTCACATTTACGCGATTTTCCTCATCGCGATCGCCGTGATTGTTTATTTTCGCGGTACCTTAAAGTGTCGCTCGGGTAAAACGAAGCGATGCTAAGTTGGATGAAACTTTTCATTGTATACGCTCATTCAAAAGATGTTAGACGGTGTCGAAGCCAGGCAAAAAAGTGCAAGTTTAAATTCGTCATTTGGCGTCTACTCCTGCTACTTTTTTACGCGATCGAGAGAGGCCGCGAGATTGTGTAGAGTTGCGTTGTGAATAACAACGTTATACGCGCCTGGAAGCAGCGTGGTGCTTTTTTGGCCAAGTTTTTCCCTTCTCAAGTGAAGCTGGCGCTCGATTCTACGCACGCAAGTGAACGTGCCACCAGCACTTGTCTTAAAATAAGCCCCCGCGTCTTTGTTTAGTCGTGTGTAAACGTTTGGCGCCGGGTTTGCCAGACCCCCGCTGTTATAACACAGGAGAGGGATGGAGTTTTGGGGCAAAGGGAGATCTGGTGGTCGTATATGTTTTTTTCCCCCTTAATTCAATGAATGGTGTTTTGCTATTCCGGAATGGTGTTTTTCTATTCCGGAATAGTTTCTTTCTATACTAACATTCCTCCCTTAATATGACAACTTGTTGTCTTTCTTGTTTTCTGATGGCTGGAGTATGTTTTTTTTTTTATCCCCAGGGGACCCTCGCAATCAAGATCATGGTAAATCAGACATCTATTATTGATGAATAAATGACAAAAACAAACCGTGTTTACATTTTTTAGGGGCAAGTGACTTATTTTTTTTGTAAAAACAAACAATCAAACACAAAATAACATGACTGGACAAAAAAGTTTGGTAATGGAGAGCACAATATTAGCATTAAAAATTAATTTTGTGACCTGGATGACCCAAAATACTATGTCCACCCAAATATATGCATGGCAACTCACATTTATAATTGTTATCCATTTTGTTATTATTTATATAATTGTTTTTTTCAATGAATAAATACTAATATATATTATAAAATTGAAAACACAACTCCACGTTGGTTATGGTGTCCAGTAACACTCCAAAGCTCATTTAAAAAACACGATTTAGACATCCTAATCTTTTAAACTGTGAGTTAGCTGTCAATGTCGTTACTTCTGTGAGCACTGACCCAAATGATCGCATCCTCCCCTAACAGCTAAATATGGATTGGACATTTATCACAGGCAATACTTGCACTATAAAGGTTTAAAAATTAACACACTAGGGAAGATCAGGATGAGGCTATAACGATTCTTAATTCTTGACAAGCAGTATCACCTGAAGGGTTGTTTCCTTGATGATGCAACACAAAATCAAAGTCTTATTAGGAAAACTACTGATGGGAAATGAGGTGATAACATTTCACAAATATCTATTAATAAGTATTGACTAACTCAGGAAAAAAAAGATCAGCCCTTATCATTATGTGTAATGCATGTTTTTTCTTTTTTTAAACAGCAATTGCAAAGACATAAATGACCTGTTCTTTTACTGAAACTAACATCCAAGACTGAAGTTAAGACTTTCCATTTTCACATTTACATTTAGAATCAACACAACCTTCAGAAAGAAAAGTGCCCCATAAGGTTAAAATACTCAGAATCTCTGACAAAAGAACATTTATTGTTACCCGTGTTGGCTCTGCCATTCACAAAGACCTCTTTCCACTCTTTTAAACTCTCTATGGACCATTCAAGCAGGTTATTTGCCCTAGCTGGCAAAATAGACTCTTCTCTATTGTGCTGTTTGGCCTATCTGCTGAACTCAAATAGCCCTTCTCTTATTTCCAAACAGTACAGAGTTTCATTTCTAGTAATAGCCATCTCATTTGGCTTTTGCCTGTTGCTATCAGGCTTTCGAAACCACAGTTCATTCTTTAAACAGTGCTAAAAATGCTAAAGCCTAAGCAATAGACTGTATTCTTATGGTAGTCTTAAAGAGTTTTAAAACCCCCACCCCAAAACCAAAGCAGCCCGGGGATAATCATGCACTGGCAAGGACACCAAGCTACTTAAGCAGACTGAAGGCTTAGCGCTTTTAATCACTTGTAGACTCTTAAACTAAACTTTGAGGAGCCAGGAAGCGTTGCGCTTTCTGTGTACAACTGGATTCTCAATAAATAACTGCACATGTTTCATCGTATATTACAAGAAAGCTTCTTATCATTAATGTTAATGCAATGTATGCGAGCCTATGATATATTCAACACTTTTGCCAATGGTAAGCAGTCAATCAGGCCGCTTAGAGATGATCTTAAACACAATGCTTGCCAATGATGGTGAAATACTGCCATTGACATTGATATACAATCTGTTTGAACTGACACCTGATGAACAATCACTGCCACCCCTTTACATCTAAAATGGATTGGACGGCTATTGCCACCAATGGGAGTCAACGTGTTAATAACCTGCGGATGTAGCACAAGGTAAGCCGCAGAAGTGAAGAAAATCCTGCACTCAAAGTCATTCTTTATATCTTCATTTCCTTTAGATTGCTTTAACAATAAACAGGGCTTTGTTGTGTTAAGCAATGCACCTGGTTTCACTCCTATCCACCTCTCCCTAATTCCATTCACTGACATCACTTAGTTCTGGCCACTTGCTTCAAGTGTAGATTAGACTGCACTGAATTGAAAGCAAAAACAACCTTCGGTCCGGCGCTCATCTCTCAGAAGGCGTAGAACAGATGGCGCATGAACCTATCACTTTTCTCTAATTCATCATTAATGAGAAGCACTGCTTTAACTCACCCGGATTTCTACGATAACAATGACTTGTCTTTAGATATTTTCCCATAGTGATAAGGACATCAGTCACACTAGCAAGGAGCTATACATTTTTGTATGGCCTTATACATCTAATAAGGGTTCTCTTTAACGAAATGGATCTTGTTGAATGCAATATGGGAGACCTTTGATATGTGAGATGGCAAAAAAATGGGCCTCAGGTTCTCTGGTGAAGTGTCCAGGTTTACTATGAAGCTCTGTACTGTCTTAGACTTGTAGCCGTTGCCATGTGTCATAACACAAAGCCACCATCAAATTAGTGTTACATGTCTGTTGATGGCAAACAATGTGCAGTTTGTGTAGTCATTTTGTCAGGATGATATGCCAGACACGCTTGATTTAGAGTGCATCATTAAATGGAAGAGAATATTTGTCATAATTAAGTTTTTTTTTGTTTGGTTGACATGCAGCTCGTTCTTTCCTGTTCTCCCAGAATACTCAGCGTGACAAAAAGAATGACTCGATTACCATTATGGAAGACAAAACTCTTGTCATGTATAAGGTCTTATTTTGTCAGATTCCATTGAATACGTAAACACGATTCTGATCACTCCTAGCCGCCCCACTCAAAATGGATTAAACGTCTATTTCGTCAATGGTGGCCATTGGGTTGATAGGGTCTCACACAATGCAAGCCAATGGGTATTCATGTTCACTCTCTTCTTGAAGTGTCCACGTCACGTATTCACTTAAAGGTTAATTTGTTGTGGAAGCACTCAATGAGTGATTGATTGCTCCAATTCAGTCATTCGTGTTTTGAATAATGCAGCTGACATTTCAGCTAGAATGACTCTTTGCTGTCACAATTTGAGAAGTCGTCCTTTTGCTCTATTTCTGGCGCATGCTTGCTTTATATCAAAACAGAACGCAGTGTGTCATAGCTTATTATGGGCAGTACTGGGTTTGGCAATTGCCGGAGAACGCATGCTTGTGGAAAAGGGTTTCGTTGAATTCTAACTTTTTTAGGGGGGAGTTTCCACGGGTGTTTCAGCCAAAGCTTGTAATTAAAGTGACTAATTATATAAACAATATAAACCTCATCCAGGACAGGAGAAACAAACTAAAGCATGACAATTGAGGAAAGATATTATATCTGGTGAAAGTTGCTGTGGTCTTTTCTTTGGAAATGTCAGCAAAATATTGTATGACCTTGTTCTAACTTCACCGTTATCAGTCGCTATTTCTATTTGTCCTCTACGACAAAAAGGTGATGATCAACCTCTATCTTAAGTGCGATTTTCTGAATTATTTTAATTGCAGGGGATTCCACTTCAGTTACACAGCTGCAGCTGTTCCATCTTCCTTTTAATTGGCCTCTTGGCTCGAGAAATGGAGATTCCTTCAAACCGGTTGTGATATAATGATATTATTCCCAGCCCAACCTCCTTCCGATACTAACCATCGTCTCTATTGGAGGTCGCCCCTGCTCCACATTTTCTTTAGCTCTGATTTTATTAAATTAAAAGCCTTCTCATGCCATGATGTTGATAGAAATCTACTGGATTTTTTGTTGGGTTTTTGCTAGTATTCGATTAAAATCATTTTTTTTACTAAATGTGGTCTCTTTCATGTGTTTAAATGTCAATTTGTTGACTAACATGAAGTGTTATTTTTCCATGGGTCTGGAAAGTTTTGATTTTGGAGATCCATGATTTTCCCCGAACCCACCAATTTGGTATTAAAATAGCTTTCAGGAATTTTTAAAAATGACCCACAGTCTAGTGGTCATGCAGAAGTCTGAACCTGACAGAGTTTAAACTGGAAAGAGAAGTACTTTGAGCACAATACAGGCATAGGGTTACTTTTCATACATGCTGTATAGTGAGATAATTTGCTTGGGGGAAGAAGCTCTGTCTATTAGGTTGTTATGTTTTTGTTCACTATACGTTGCCTTGAGCTCATTTTACAAAAGACAGGTCTCTCTTTCACTTTAGCTTGTAACAGCTGTTTTTTGTATTTGCAGATAAAATCTCAGGTGTGTTTGTGGTCGTTGGGTTATATATGTTGATGCACATGACATCAGAAACGATTGTGCCTTGGGATTTTTGCAATTCCCACCTTACAGGCTCAGGCAGGAGAAAGAGTGAGAGAGTGACTAATGGGAGGGATGGTGGAGAAAGAGGAGGCAACAGTAAATGTAGACAGAAGGAAGGATAAAGAAAAATTGTCTCACAGTGAGGCAAGAATCTAAAAAGCTGGCCAGGACTGTTCTCTGATTTTACGAAAGAAAAACGGACACCACCCCCCATTATTTTTATCATGTTCTTCTTTTATATCTTTGAGGTCAGTGTCATTTTTCCTATTCACTCATGACAGATTATAATCAATTATTACGAATTAATCTATATTAAACATGAATTTGCCTGCTCTGACTAAATAATTTTGTCTGCCTTGCCCATCTATTGTGTGTGTGTGTGTGTGTGTGTGTATATATATATATATATATATATATATATATATATATATATATATATATATATATATATATATATATATATATATATATATATATATATATATATATATATATATATATATATATATATACTTTCTCATTTTATTTAAATATACACGTCATAAACATGAATGTATGCTTATGAAAGAATTCATTAAGTGCCATTTAATAATTAATGTCACTTTCGAGGCAATTTGACTATGTACAAAAAGGTGGGACTTCCAAACCATTCTTAAAGTATAAGTATAGTACTTTGTCTCATCTTCCCCTATCCATAGAATCTATTTAAAATAAACAGCTTGAGTTGTATCATAGTAAAGGTAGGGTTTTGCATACAACACCACAATACAATACACATCATAATACAAGGTTAGAATATGATATGTATCGGGATACATATGTATCCCAATAAGGCGATACTAATCCCAATACAACAAAAAGAACGGATATATACCTTTTTTATTTTACCCCGAGTCCTTAACGCTCTTAACATTGAGCTTGTCACATTTTGTGTTTTCAAATACCGTTTGTCTCACCTCTAGTGTCAAGTCTTATCAAAATGTGTGCATAGCAACAGTCGCTAAGGTGAAAACTAGGGAAAACTCAATGAATAAAAGTGAATTTTTGATTCATACAATAACATCGATAAGTGTACTGTCAACCGGCCTACAGCGATATATTCTCGAATTGATCTTTTTAAGCACACGCCCAGTCTGAATGAAGGCTGTTCCAATATTTTAATCACCACATCACTGATCAAGAGAACCAAAATATTAAGCAGCCTTTATTCATATAGAACTGTGAGGCTGACGAGCCACTAGATAAAGCAGGCTCAATTAATCGTTAATATTCACTGGATTATGTGGAACTTTTCTTACAACAGCATTAAAAAAGTTCATTTGTCCTCTGTGTTTGTTCAATTTAAGGACATCGCCAACAGCAATGACCCAACCCAGCATGTAATCTTATACCCACATTTGTCACCTCTGATTGTGCTTATCACCAAGAAACCATGTGACCAACTTAACAATTTTAAAGGCTGCACCATTTTTGAGGGATGTGTTATTGCTGGTATACTTGTCCTATTTTCCTCATTAATTCAAAGTATTTACTATCTCTTTTTGGGTGACTCAAAATAATGCCACCTTTGTTGTCTCAATGGACTGCGCTACTTAATTTATTTCATTAACCTCAATCATAACTAGAACTACAGCTGGCCTAATAAAAAACATGACTAATTATCATCAAGAACCAGATCTGTTTACTCTGAATCGCTAAATACTTAATATCTCAGAAATATGTACTCTTTGTTTACCATAACAAATGTTACAATTATTCATTTGGAATTTCTCAAACAATGAGCTTAAAGCCTAACTATTATCTGGTTTCAACC
Organism: Stigmatopora nigra; assembly: GCF_051989575.1. NCBI lineage: Eukaryota > Metazoa > Chordata > Actinopteri > Syngnathiformes > Syngnathidae > Stigmatopora > Stigmatopora nigra. The sequence continues at coordinate 11,658,116 of NC_135509.1, read as the reverse complement.
TACACACTAAAAGTGTTTACTGTAACAGAAACTAACTAACTAATCTAAGCCTGAGGCTAAACCTGAACATCAACACACGGAAAAGCACGAGTCTAATGTAAGGCAATCATGTAACCTAATACTAGTTCAGAAACGTGAGAATGTCAATGTGAAAGTTCAGCAGCTAAAATGGACCACTTTGAGGGTTCTAAGGTTAACAGGCATTCGGAACTATTGACTGGAGAAATTGGTGTAGTACGATGTTTTACACAGTGGAGATAAAACTGTATTTGGAATATTTGTGATGGCCCTTTCCTTTCTTTTAACTCAAATACTGCTGATACTAGTGATATGAATTTAATTCATTTTAAATGGTCACTGTCAGCCCTTCCAGCATAAATGGATTTATTTACTCGTTTAATGTTTAATGTCGAAAATGTTGAAGCAGCAAAAACGTTGGTTCTGAATTGACTGGGGCTCCTTTTTAATGCGACGTGTATGTATTTTTTTATTGAAAATTGAAGTCTGTGAGGAATACATCTGGGAGGGAACATGCATTAAGAGTATTCAAACTTTCTCTGCCAGCACTCTGACCAATTGGAGTGCGTGAACTTAAAGGGAAGAGAAGCCAAAAACAGCCATTCACTTAAAGTCAAAAACACAAGGAATCCACCCTGCAGCTATAGTCTCATCTGTGGTTGTCTCTGATGTCATTCTGCTGTAATTCCTTCCCTTTCACTATTATAAGTTATGCTTGCTGCGAGGAATATAGCTGAAAAAAAATTACGAGCTATGTTAGGGCAAATAAATCCGTTGAGAGATTGCATAGATGTCACCAACGTCGTGGCACATTTATTGGACTTTAGTATAGGCAGTTAAGGTTCAATTGCAATTCATGGAGTTTAAACTTTGAATCTCCTTTTATGTTCAGCAAATGACTGCTGACCAATTGAGGGTGGAGCCTACTTTTCACCCGTTGTGGAGCTTGGTAAGCTATTCTGAAAACGTGAAAATGGGCCTTTTACAATAGTTCTCCAATAACCCTCAAAGCACGACAATCAATTTTAAAATTAATAAAATCTTTGCTATTATATTGCTAAAGTAGCGGTTCAGTCAAAATCAGTTGACTCTGGAGCAATAATGTGACTATGATATCCCTATTCTAAATCACTGTCTTGGCTTTGTGGTGACTCATTGTGATCCTGGGAAATGTAAGTTTATTAATGCAATGAATTAATTGCATTACAACAACGTTATTGTGTTATACGATGGACAGTACTTCAAACATCGTGTCATATACGAACAGATCCTCTATCACAGTTCTCCCCATTTCACCATGGGAAAATATGTCAAAAACTCAGCTGGCTTTACAATGGGGAGCATTCTGAGTCAGAATCATAAAGGCGTGCCAAGCATAAGTCAAAAGGTTGTTCTTGTTAGAATGCAGGTCAGAGACAAAGCTGATCTCAGGATTTTTTGGAAGCATGTGGATGCATGGGGAAACAGGACTGGACAAAATATGTAGAGTGCAGTGGTCTGACACGTGAAAGCCGAAGACTGATTCTATTTTGTGGGATTTTCCTGTGCACTCTTTTCTTTTTTGTTGAAAGGGTATTTGATGCTGAAAGTAAATTTTGACCAATAAATTATTTTTGACATTTTAGCCCACTTTGATATAAATTTCAGACAGGATTAGCATTCTGCTCTGAAAAAAAAAATATATATATATATATATTTTGAAAGCACCGGGAATCTGACTGATGCCAACAATTTATATTATATTATGATGATTTTAGTCTTTCCTGCAAGGAACAGATGGGTGGCGTTGGAAGAGAAATATCACACTGTATACAGTATAAATATCGCGACTTGCACTTTCTCGGTTCTCACCATTCCTGGTATGCTGGATTTCAAAAAACTGTTTGAAACACTGATGGCAATGCTCATCCCTCCTTCCTAATTTGCCGTCAGAGATTAAATGGGTGTTTAACTGATTGTTATATCATATACTGTACACTGCTGGCTTTACCACAAACTAACTACCAGAAACCATTTGATGGAGGTATGGGGCTGCTAGATCTACCTATGTACCTATGTGCAAGTATACGGGGCATAGTTAAAAGATAATTAATTCATTTTTTGGGGGGTGCTTGAGCGTATTCCACCCAACTACGGTGGTGGACACTCTGAATTGCTTGCCAGCCAATTGCAGGGCATGAGGAGACAGACAACCATTCACCGTTCACACTCATAAGTAGGGGCAATTTAAAGTGTTCAACAAGCCAAATGTGCATGGGCAGAACATGCAAACTCAACACAAGAAGGTCAAAACCCACCAGGGATTGAACCCTCAATCTCAGAACTATCTGGTTTATGTGATAACCACCAGAACTTTTCCACCGCTAATAGAGACTGTCACTTCAGAATGGTACATCAATAGACAGGGTCCCTGCAAAATTGTTCAAGAAAAGAGGCTGTGGTTCCTAATTAGTGTCAGTTTCATAAAATTGGTCAAGCCGAGTCAAAACTCTACATTTAAAATGTGCTCACATGGTCAACGGTTTAGGAAAATCATCCAACTAATGAAAAGGCAATGACTCTAAAATGTCTTTAAGTGGGTGTTTTAGGTCTTCAAAAAGACAAGCAAAAGCAGCAGTGGGAGAGAAAAATATTCTTGGCAAATGGTTTGGTGTGTTAGCTGACTCATCTCCTCTCCGCCTGTTGTTGTTGTTCTTGCTTTCTTTGCGAGGAGCCTAAAGCTTGCTATTCATGAACAAATCATGAAGTGCTCTTGGTGCGCAATTGACAAAGCATTATCTCTTTCTCTACTTCAGATGCAAAATGCTGAGAGGTCATCAAAGACGGCCTCATTTACCTCCCCAAAGTTAACCCCCAGCACTAAAAGTGAACCTCCCAGAGGGTAGGAAAGGCAAAGTAGCCCCTGTAAATATGCCTGGATGGAGGACTCAGTGGCATCTTTTCCTACTGAACTCCCTCACCTGTGCTCTGGAGATCTGTGTGGCAGCTGGGATCACATATGTACCCCCATTGCTGCTGGAGGCTGGCGTGGAGGAGCGTTACATGACTATGGTTCTAGGTGAGTGCTTAAAACTATAGATCTCTCTACCAGATAAGGGGGGGGGGGTACTTTTTCCTTTGTTTGCAATCGATGCAGTTCGAAATTTATAGTTGCATTGTCCACTCGTTCTCTTTGTTAACTAAGGTGCTGTTGTTGATTGCCAGTCCCGGGGGAAGGTTTTTGACATTGCAATGTCTTTGACCACATAGCTGAAAATAATAACAATTTAGTCCGTCTATTGGGCAGCTGAGAAAATAATGGTAAATCCAATATATTTTAGAAAAAAAATGGTTTATATTTCTGGGCTATTATAGGCAATCTCTATCCAGACAAATCAAAGGGTGCAAGTTATGATCTTAAAATCTATTATACCACTATGTACTTACTGTCAGTCCTGTGTTTGTATTTCTCTTGCTACGGTTGTACGTGGCAATTTCTAATATAGTTCAGAGTTCGGTCTTAGTTTTGAGAAAGTCAAGATCGGGTTGAGAAAGAAAGAAAACTGAAAATGCTTACACCAAAGCCAAACTCAGACTATACAATTACTTAAATGCTATTCCGATGGTCTTTACTTAAAGCAGCTCATTTTAAACATTTTTTGAGCTACGGATAATGGTCCGAGTTCCACCAAAACTACAGGCGATATTCATATAACAAGTCATTTACATTTCTACTCCAAATTGCCTCTCTATTAGTTAGAAATGATTTCATTGTTAGTTTAGCCTTAGTGTGTGCTGTGCTAGGCAAGGCAATTTGGGAAAGGCACTCAGACTTATTCAACTATCCTATTATTATAATGGAGGGCTTGAGTGTTATTTGAATGAAAATAGATATTGTGTCTCAGGAGGCTAAAAGCCAATTTCCACCAAGCTCGTGTCAGGTTCTGAAAAGGCTGCTTTCTGCTTGACCTAATAGCCATTTTTTTAGCTGCTCAATGCTCCGTATTTTTTCTTGCAAGAATGGGCAAACCACTCTAAACAAAATCGTAACATTTGAAACAGCACATTTTTACACGTGGCAGTATTCTGCTGCTACATCAATCTGATTCTTGTGTTCTGAAAACAGTAATAGTTTGGGACTAAACCCACACTGCAGTATATTAGTGCAGTATATTAGTGCATTATAGTGTGCGCGCGTACATTTTTCCATTCAGTGCAAATATCCGTGCGAACAGCTGTAGCTGTGAGACTTGTTGCGATTGGCCTCCACAGCTGCAGAACTAAGGTGACAACTGGCCGCACTTAACTATGCTCCATAACTACCGGTCTTTGTTTGTTCATTCACTCTATACTCTGTATTTTATCAACCTAGTTTACCCATTATTATTATATTTTTATTTTAGCTTGGCTGTTGTCTCTATTTTTATTTTGACACAAATTCATTGTTACCATTGACCATTTGATGTGATCTGGAAGTCAATGATCAAGTTTCAGTGCATTTATTGATCACTGCCAGCTCTCCCAGTCGAAATGGATTACACGTCTATCACTGCCAACGGCAGCCAATGAAATAATTGACTTATTGACTAGTTAAAGGTTTCTATTTCAACAAAAGAAACACTGAAGGCCTTGCCCCAAAGACCCAGTAGCTTTCCATATTGTATGTTAAATCTATCTAGCTAAAGACACAGTGTGTGGTCTGCCCTGCTCTAATTAACACGATTCAGTCATGTGTAGAGGATGAGCTGATAAAGGCATACCTTCAGGCAGAAGGACATGCGTAGGAGAAACGCTCCCCCACATTCAGTGATGATGGCGATCCCCTCTCTGGTGGATTGGCTGACAAAGAGACCTGAAACAAAGATTGAAATATATACCGTTTTAATAAAAGCAGAAAAATACATATTAAAGCCCACATTTCAGATCTACATTTTTATTAAGTTAAAATGTGTTTTTTTTATTCAATCATCTTCCATATCGCACTTTGTGTTTTTGAAAAAAGGGCAAAGCTACAAAGTCTATTGGACCATTTTTTTAGTTTTTGTTTAAAAAGTGCTCTTAAAAACATGCATTTATTTCAATTTAACTTACATTGAACTTCCTAACCTCTTTGACTTTACACTAAGTTGATATGGTTGGCTTTATTCCCAGGTATTGGTCCGGTACTTGGTCTTTTGTTTATCCCTCTAATTGGCTCAGCCAGTGATAACTGCAACAGCAGCTATGGAAGAAGGCGACCTTTCATCTGGCTGCTATCTCTGGGAGTCCTCCTGGCACTTTTTATCATCCCTTATGCCGACATCCTGGCTGCACACCTTGCTTGGGGAGGACGGACGTTCCAGGTCGGTAACTAATTAATCAGTCTATCTATTTTCAGTAGATTCTCCTCTTGAGGGTAGCGGCTGAGCTGAATGCTTAGCATTATCTGAACCTCTACCAGGGTACAGGTCCTAAGCAAATTATGTGGAAAAGATGCTGTATTTAGATTACTTGCGTTCAGATGACCTGGTAAATCTGTTATCTCCAGCTATTTATATGGTACCCACTAATTATGTTGTCTGGGGTCAAAGCTGGTTAATTTGTTTCTCCGTTTGAGCAGATTGAGGTTATATCGGTCTTTTACCAGAAGAAATTGGCCGTGGGTTTGCAACCCTAATGAAAACTTTTCAAGTGTAGCCAGGTAGTTTTGATATAGGGTAGATGTCTCTGTAGAAATTAAGCTGGTTAAAGCCTTGCTCTCAACAGTTGATTTGGTCGGCATTAAAGTTCTATAAATGTGTCCAGACCAGAGTAAGGATTGGCAAAAACAATGAAATGGCATCAAATAATGCTTGTGTGAAAGCACACTTGGACATAGTCTAGCATTACTAACGTGGGTGATCAAAAGTTCAATTTTAACTGATTTGCTTCTTTCCTTTAGGTGGCTTTCCTCATCCTTGGAGTGGGTCTCCTTGACTTTTGTGGACAAGTTTGCTTCACGCCATTGGAGGCATTGTTATCAGATCTGTATCGGGATGGGAAGGACTGTAACCAAGCCTTTGCAATGTTTTCCTTCATGGTCAGTTTGGGAGGATGCGTGGGATACTTGCTTCCCGCATTTGACTGGAGCCACAGCCTGCTCTCCGTTTATCTTGGAGGCCAGGACCAATGCCTCTTTTTCCTGCTCATCCTGATTTTCATACCAAGCGTGCTCATCACTATGAAAGTTTCCAAAGAACCCTCCAGCGCCATCGCCGGCTCGGTTGACAAAGCGTCCTCGCAGGAACCGGGAGCCGGTGGAACGGAAGCCACCCAGTGCGGTGTACCCCCCTCTTGCTGCTACTTGCTGAGGTGCAAATTTAGGCTTCTGAAGTCGGGTCCTCTGCTCTGCTTGCTGAGAACATGCTGGTCCATGACCCCCGCCATTTACAGAAGCTACTGCCATGTACCGAGGGTGATGTGGCAGCTCTGTGTGGCTCAGCTTTGTAGCTGGATGGCCGTCATGTCCTTCATGCTCTTCTTCACGGTCTTTGTAGCGGAAGGACTGTATGGTGGTGACCCCAGTGCGGAACCGGGGAGCGTGGCCAGGCACAGATATGATGAAGGTCAGTGTCACTCAATTTCAAGTTGGCCTTATTTTCTGATTTTGCAAACACAGTTGATTTCTTTTTTCAAATAACGGGGATTGTGGAGATTCAATCCATTTCAACTGGGAGGGATGGCAATGAAGGATCACTGAAACGTGTTTCTTCTCTGCCATCCCTCCCAGTTCTAATGGCTTTTGTTTCTTTGTCCTTCGGCAGAACCTCGGCTTAATGTGTGGCCAGCCCAGTGGGTCAGATTTGGAGGCAGTGTGCTTCAGTAAACGTGTGTTAGCCTCCTAAATGCTTCCCAATGATTTATCTTCAGTTAATGCAAAAGTCTAGGAAGCTCTTTAAATGCTTGCTCCTTCCCATTCTCCCTTCCTGTGTGTTCAAAGGCTTGACAGGTTCATAAATGACCAAAGTGGCAAGAAAGACTCCCACTTGAAAATTAGCATTTGAACAGGCTTTGCTCTCTTCTTTCAGTATTTGGTTCTCAATTCTTGAAGCATTTCTTACAACTGCTTAAAAGTAACTGTTGATTTTCATGTAGACGACACCATGACTCCATTGATGTTCTTCTTTGTTTTTAGGCATCCGCATGGGAAGTCTGGGTTTGTTCATGCAGTGTGCCACCTCAACCTTCTTCTCAATAGTAATGAGTCGAATGGTTCAATGTTTCGGATCCCGTTCAGTGTACCTGTCCAGCATGGTGAGCTTCACTTTCTTCGCCTTGGTCATCTGCCTGTCAGAAAGTGTGATCCTGGTAACAATCATGGCTGCCCTCACCGGTTACGCCTATGCTACGCTACAGACATTACCTTATACCCTGACCTGCCACTACCACAAACAGAAGAAGGTAAGCGCCTGTTGTACTGTACTTGAAGGGAGTTTTTCCTTGGAAAAGTAGCTCAAACTTCTCTTGTTCCTTAGGTTTACATGCCAAAAAGGAAAACCAAAATGACACGTAAAAATGATTTTACATCCAAGAGAGACTATTTGACTTCATCGGAAGAAGTAGGCTTAATAAACGACAAGGCTGACCCCTCCTCTGGAAACGGCTTCTTCAGCCAGGATGCTTACTACCCAGCACCCTTCAACCAGAACGGCTCTGCTCGCAATTCCACCGAGTCGGAGGAGCCTCAGTCAGGATACGAAGACCGCGGCGTGGGCTTGGACTTTGCCATTTTAGACAGCACCTTCCTTCTCTCTCAGGTCATCCCCACACTCCTCATGGGGACCATTGTGCAACTGGCACAGTCGGTCACCGCCTACATCGCCTGCTCCGTCATCTTGGGCCTAGTGGCAATCTTTTTAGCAAATCATATCGTCTTTGACCAAAAGGACCTTAAAGGATGTGACTTTGATGGCCATCCCACTGTAAGGATTGTGGAATAATTGCGGGGTGGGTTTCAACAATGCACTATTGCTTAGTATGCCAGGAGGCCTTGCTCTATTTTGGGGCATTTGCACCTTAGCAAAAGAGTGGAGAAAGTGAATGATCACCTTTCAGTGCCATTGACTGCGATAAATGCCTGATCGATTTCAACTGGAAAGGTTGGCTGTGAGTGCTCATTTTTTGCTCAATTATGTCAAATGCCATTACAACTTAGAAATGGAGTGGCTGACTAATGCTCATCTCTTTTGACCAAATCTAAATTGACCCCCAAATTTACATTAACCGTGTGCTGCAGAGCTAGTAACCAATGCACATATCAGACTGTATTTGTCTTTTATGCGTCTCTCTGGTTTAGTTTGTCATTAGGGAGGCAGATAAAACGCTTTCCAGGACACAAAATGGCACCACTGAGCACACCCCACTAGATAAATGTGTACGGCAGCTTTTTAGAGGCTTTCCGGTAGATAAAAGTCATATTCCTACAGGAGCTATTCATTAATAGTGATTCAAGTTCAGAGCAAATATGGACTCTTCCATCTCCAACACGTACAAACATCTCAGGTTAGCACTTTGCCTTTTGACAATCTCAGACTCAGCATGGGTGTTATAACGCAGTAGGTCTAACTTTCATATCACTTTCCCACATATTGTCAAAAGACCAAATCATTAGTTATGTAAAGGGAGCCATTTGGTAACTGAAGATAACAGTAGGCACTGTGGAAGGCCAGTTTGAGTAGTTTATATGTATAATTGTCTGGTGTTATAACTTTTTATTTTCTTTAGCGGATCAGTGCGGATCCACCATTCTGATTTAAAGCTTGAGCTAGTTTAAAAGATTCAATTTTGGGGGGGGATAAAGATGATTGGTTTTGGCCTCAGAATGCAAACATAAATATGTTCTTGCAGTAGCACAATTATTTAAAAAAGTGCCTGTATATTTTTCTGCTTTTTGTATATTTGTATTTATTTATAATACTTTTATCGGGAAAATGTTTTTAAGATATTGGCATTTTGCGCATGAATGAGGGCTATATCCGTGAAATGATAAATTATTTGTACAGTGGCGTGCAGGCCTCCTCAGAGTTCTAACTTATTTGAACGTAACAGTGTCGTTTCCTTGCTTCCATGCTTAATTTGCGGTTACATTTTTTTTATGTTAATTCATCAGCACTGCTTTTATTACCACTGAAATCCCGTATATATTTTCAACAAAATATTTTTATCGACAGCAGATCTTTAAGCCCCGTTTTGGAACTAAATCGATTTTTTTTAAAGACAGTGCCAATTTTAGACTAGAATTATATGATACACGTTTTTATAGTGATGTACCATCTGATGTCTCTGTAAGAAATGTGGTCTCCAAACAGCTTTTCCTAGACAATAAAACATAAAATGGTTGACAAAGTGTAGTTGTGTATGTACTCCTGAGATGTGAATGCATTTTGGAGTGTTTTATGAGAAGAAACTGGCTTCATTTTGGATTGCCTTCCAATCTGCTCTGAGAAAAAAATGGTCTTGGTAATGGTGCCATCACTTGGAGGTCCCGAGAACTGACAGTTTTCACCCCCTCCCCCTGACACACATGGTCATGCAGCTGCTGACATTATCTGTTACATGGAAAAGACGATAGGCCTTGGTGTCACTAGGAATGGCACGCAGACAATGTGTGCCATTCCATGTCAAGCCTCTTTGCAGCTCTTACATATGTACCATGAGAAACATGCTGAGATCTTAACTCATTCATGGCCATTGACAGCTATAGACATCAAATTTATGTAGCTGCCGTTGAGTGATCATGTTTCAGTGAGAGAGACCCATTCATTTTAATGGGGAGGGTTGGCAGCGACCATTCAGATAGATGAGAAGGCAGGTTTCAGACATATGACTGGACTAGGGGGGCTTTCTCCTTAAAATTTGGTGCCGTCGAGCCGAGAGGCTGATTTTTGTGTTTCAAAAAATATGGAAGAAAAATTGGCATGTGGAGAATATTGTGATAAAGAGAGATGTTTGAACTGAAGCCCCTTTTCTGAGTAAATGATGTGATTTCACTCGGCACACCTGGCGATGTCACAGGTGTGACGATGGATTTATTTGCCTACGTTGCGGAAGGAGGAAAAAGTGTCCCCGCATGAGGGCCGTCATTGCTCTCCAGTGACAAGTGGGACTCCTTTTACACCTTCTTTCTAAATAAGGAAGCGGCCTGACAGACATATGACCAGCGACCCAATTTGGGAGCAGCCCCGAGGGCCCACTCACCCCCCCTCGCACCATTAAGCGGTCCGGCAAAGACAAAACGTTGAAGACGCTTTTCCCGCAGCCGTGTCGGGCCTTGCGAGTCGGGAGTCAGAGCCGGAAGGGAAGGAAGGATGCGGGGGCACCGGCTGGTCTGAGTGGGGGGTCCTATCCCTTTTTTTGGTGCAAGGCGGATTATTTCTCGCAACCCTTCATTTTGGTGGAGGAGCAGGAGAGAGAGCAAGTGCGTGCGCGTGTAGAAGGGGGGAGAGAGAGAGGCGTGGAGGTAGGAGCTGCAAAACATGGTAATCGCCAGCAGCAGCACCAGCACCATCACCTCCACCTCCAGCGTCGCCTCTCCTCCTCTTCCTCCTCCGCACCGGGGCTTGCGTTTCATGCCCCGCGCGGCTCCAGAAATAACCCTGAGCCAGCATGCCGAAGGGAGAAAAACAAGAAGAGCGGTATTTTTAGGCTCATTAATTTGGACCACGTGGTCTGAAGGTAAAGCGGATGGCCGGAGCTCACAGGCTCCTCGTCAGTATGTCCTGCGAGGCCGGCACGCCGCACTGGACGCTGACGGCGGCGGTTCTCTTGAGCCTCCTGCTGGGCATCGTGTCGGCGTACCCGCTGCCCAATGCCACCTCGCTGCTGGAGAAGCGATGGGAGACGCTCTTCTCGCGCTCCGTGCTGGGGATCTCCGGGGAGAAGCCGGAGCTCAACTGGGAGAGTGACTACCTGCTGGGCATCAAGAGAGTGCGGAGGCTCTACTGCAACGTGGGCATCGGCTTCCATCTGCAGGTCCTCCCCGACGGCGCGATCAACGGCGTCCACCGGGAGAACCAGTACAGTGAGTTAGCCTGTGCCCTTCGCGTGATCGTGTGTCATCTCGGTGGGGGGTGGGGGCGCAGAGACAATTCGATAAATTAAAAAAAATAAAAAAAAGCAGCCAGAGAGCGGCTACCCCCGGCCCCCCCTCCCTTCCTCTTCCCCCTTCTCCTCTTCCTCCCCGAGCATGACATGAATGTATGGACGCTTTTAGACCCAACTTATTTTTACGCCGCGGGCCAGCTAGGCCGTGGAGCCCAGCACAAACACGCAAATGGCGCAATCTCGCCCCCCCACAGAAAAGAAGAAAAAAAAAAAAAGAAACCGGATGTGAAGGATGCAGAACAAAGAGTCGTCACGCTGCAAGGTTACACCCATAGGCGCAGAGAGGCAGTGCATGACAAGACAACTACTAATGAGAATTAAAAAATACGCTCCTGGTACACATCATTTGTGTTTGGTGCTTGCAGGTCTCATTGAGATCTCCACAGTGGAGAGAGGGGTGGTCAGCCTGTACGGAGTCAAGAGTGACTTGTATGTCGCCATGAACAGACGGGGGAGGTTATATGGGACGGTAGGTATGCAACCCCGTCTTATTTGCACCCCAACGACATTGCAAATGAAGGCATGTGGAAAAAATAGCCTAACATTTGACTAATATTTCACAGTAGGAACTTTTGGTTGTTGTACCCAAATCAGTCATCATCGAGACATTGAGCTACACTGACATTGAAAAATAAATCTAAGAACTTACAAAATTAATTGGTTCCAGCACATGAATTTTTTTGTAAGTAGAGGAGTAGTTTGTATGTAAATTCTCAAAATTTTTCCACAGTCCCCCCAAAAACTACCAAGTAAACCCTTTAAAAATGATCAACGTTTCCAAATTTGGTATAAAATATGTGAGAAACACAATTTGAGAAAAATAATAAGAAAATTATTAATGTATTCAAATGAATAATTATGCAAAAACATTTCCTATTCAAGCAGGTGCAAAAGTGTAAGCAGAAAGCTACTGTTAGCAACAGACAAAGCACACATACATTAAACAACTTAAAATTATGACTTTAAAACAACATTAAATAGAACTCCAAAGGAGTAGCAGTCTACTGCAGCAATTTCAAAATAAAGGATCCAGGAAATGTATTGACGCTTTGTAGAATTTTGTAACTTGGAACTCTTTTTTTTGTATATTGGAACAGTATAATATCCATATCAAAGTGTTTTTTAACCTGAAAATTTTGTATGTAAAAGCATTCCTAAATCGAGGTACCACTGTAGTTTAGAAACACGAGATAATAGAAATTTGTTCCATTAGGACTGTGGATTGTGCAAGGTTATACTCAAGGGAAATTAATAAAATATTTTAAAAAAAAACAATTGAAATATAGCTTAAATTTGTCTAAAAGTAACTATAATGAGTGTTTTTATCATTTTTAATTGGTCTTTGTCTAACTCATTATAGGCTTTCAGAGTTGATTTGAAATGATTGATTTCAATATATGACCAATCAGCATGAATTGAAAAATACAGGAACCGCAGTTAGGGAATTTTTGTTTGTACATTTTGCATTCATCAAATATGCCATATCCTAAAAAAATAATGCTTGTAATTCACGATAACTTCCACACACCCCAAACTGTCAAGCAACACCTCAAAACTATTACGACATTCTGTTGTGTTCAAGGACATCTTTCAAAAGTGATGGATGGTTTATTTGCCCCTCTCATTTTTTTTGTTTTGGCAGCTGATGAGCACGTATAAAAGCTATTAACAGCCGCAATTTATAGGTGTCATGCCATCACTATGAGCTATAATTACAGTTTTATAAGTGGACACTGTGAAGCCATAGTTCATGAGTTGGTTGCAAACTGACCACTTGAAACTCATTAACTTTTGCTTTAGTAGAGTCATTTTGACATCCCAATGGCCCTTATATTGTTAAAATCTTTAAAGTTTGGGAAAATAATCCTAGTGTGTGTTTTCTGAGGCACAATATCCCGCAGAGTACTGGCGTGTGAAATGAGAGCAATCAGATAGCAGCGAGCCATGCAAGAATTACTCGGGGTACTGCATGATGGGAAATCCTTAAGCATTCCCTGCCTAATTTTAGCTCACAGCGAAAAAGATTAAAATGTGTACAATATTAGCAAAAGCTCTATCTTTATATTCATACTTGTAGAGATATTTAAAAAAAAACAGTAAAGAAATGAAGCGATTGTTTTTTTATATTATTTTTTGACGCTTTGCAATGTTGGAAAATTTGACTGGATAACAGAGCTGTTTATGGGATGTTGAATGAGAAATATCAATTTCACTGGGTAAAACATTTTTGCCTTTGAGTTGGGAATCTCCCTGCGCGACCCCTGACTCATTTTGCTATGCCAGGTCACATATGTGCCCTGCGATTGACCGCCGACCGATTTAGAGTGAACCTCAACAAGCTCAAAGGTATTTGAGCCGCATTGGAGAGATTTGTGTGCGTGGCCGCGGTAACCTTGGAATGACAATGAGGCGTCCGCGGCTCAGCTTGTGGCCCGACATCCTTGACAGGCAGAATGCATCTTGTCGGGAGTGATGACGTGTCAGCCTGCCATTGTGCTGATCTTCCGATAAGAGATTCAATTTAGACCCACGTGTTTTAAGTGAAGCCCACCCGTCACTCTCTAATAGCCGTACGCCGTGCGTCGCTTTCTTTAGATCGCGCTGGGATACTTGCTATAAAACGGAGGGATTTCAACTATTATACTGTGCTTATAAATAGCAAATCATGACAAAAGCAACGTATTAATGGGTTTTGCCATGTCCCCCCAACATTGCACAATCCTAAGTATAGAGCTGCAACTAATGATTTTTATTCAATAATTACTCGTTTAATCGGAAAAAAACGCCACAATTTCCTTCACAATTCAATAAAAGTAACAAAAAATAAAATTTGATTTAAGGCATGTTATAAGTAAAAACCTTTTGCCCCAAAATAGGGAAAAAAACGAATTGCATATTCTACTTTATTTATACGGCTCCAAGTACGTCAAACTTTTCAAGTGTTTAGTTAACAATAATTGGTAATCCAATTTGTTCAACAAATTTAATTATTGATTTTTATCCATTAGTTGTTGCATCATTTTTTACAATTAATTTACCTTAAATTGCATCTCTTGAGCACAGATTTTTTGTTGTTGTGAGGAGTCTACACATACAGTAAAGTGTCAGTGAAAATATCTCCCTTCTGTACTGCGCCCCATTACAGACAGTGTTCCACGACGAGTGCAAGTTCCGTGAGCGGATGCTCCCCAACAACTACAACGCGTACGAATCGGTGGCGTACAGAGGCTGCTTCGTAGCACTCAGCAAGCACGGCCGCGTCAAGAGAGGCAACAAGGCCACCACTGCCATGACTGTGACGCACTTCTTACCCCGAATATGAGCCTCCCCGACCCCACTCTGAGCAAAGGCTGGCAATAACACACTTATTTGCACATGTGGATTCTTTCCCAGGTAACTTCAATACCCCGTCCGTGTCCATACTCCAATACCAATACATCCAAACCCACATCGGACTGTCAAAGAGAATATCCAATAGTATTTATTCAGACTTTATATGTATATTTGGGTAGCTTACTTTATATTAGAAATGATGAAATGCCTTTCTTTGCTGCTTTTTTTTTTTTTTTGGATCGAAGCAATTTGTGCGGGGCTTCCTCGATGAAGTATTGCGGTGCTTGTGCAAATCGGGGGAATGCGATCGTGGGATTACCTCAAAGCGCCGAAACTACTGAAAAATATTCATGCATGGAACTTCTACAGAGGAAAATATGCCTGTGAATTTGTATTATTATTATTTTTTGCCGTGCAACCATCTCCATTTGTCAGATATGGTTTCTGGCGGATCACTTAAAAATGTGGTAGTGGTTGTTCTTGCTTTCTAATGAGTTAGCGGTGCCTTGAATTCCTCTTGTGCCCCCTTTCCCCCTTGTCGCATGCAAGAAATCCCGGTGCTTAAGTCAGAAATAGGGATGAAAGACAAGTCATTACACACCGCAAGCGAAGACCAATCCATTTGAACTGGGAGGGTTGGCAGTGAATAAGCATGTTTCTTCATTGCCATTGATGGTGGTAGACTCCCAATCTATTTGAACTTGAAGTTACAGTAGTGATTATTCACTTTAAAAGGATTGGCCGTCTATCGTCTATGAGTGAGCTTTGACAATCCCATAATTTGGTTTGCGGACACGGCGTTAAACCAGGAAGAACACGCTCTCGTTTTTAGTTTTTTCCTCAATCGGCTGCATCTCGTTTAGTGTTTTAGGACAAGGAATGATGATGGATGGGCTTTTGGTTTGGAATTTGAAGGCCTTTATGCGGGATTTTGCATTGTTGAGCCACTGTTGCCACATTATAGTCAGTTCACTGTTTTGAGGGACGTCAGAATTCTACACTTCAGGTACCCCAGTCTCTCGTGTTTAGATTTGACATTTGTGTTTATTATTAATAGAAGCTATTTATGCAAATTGGTGACTGAGTAGGTAGTGTACTTTACTTGAATGCAAAACTTTTGAGATAGCGTCTGTAACGCGGTGACGACGTGTCAAGGCTGGGAATGGGCTCAGCACGTGGCCACGCTTGTCGCCTGAACTCGAACAAGGACATTGATGTGCTTTTTTTGCTTTGTTTTTATACTTATATGTTGTCACAATTTACCTCATCATAGGCCCACACACACTATCGAAAATTCAGGTTGTTGTGTGTAGTGCATTCGGGGCTCATGTTTAGTAACCGAGATGGTTGTTGGTTTTCTGCCAAAGTGACAGTTTGAGGCCCTATCAATTGACCTGGAATCAAGAATACCAGGACAACAAAAATAAGGGGGTGAGGGTGGGGAGCACAAGAGTAAGTGGGGTGCACTGTCAGTAGCAAAAAAAAAAAAAAAAAAATAATCAAATGCTTCCAGGAAGGATTTTGCGGGTGGTTTGGTTGAACACACTTAATACTGTGATTAAACTGTGAGTATTATTACTATCACCACTCATAAAACTATGTTTGGCTATCGCCATTATTATTGTGTTTTTCATTTTGAATATATGACGGAGCAGAAAACAGTTTTTATGCCCCCTCTCCCTTAAAATGACAGTGTGGGTGTAGCATTTGGCTCAAAGTGCAGATCAATTCATGTGATTGAAGCCAAAAAACGACATGTTTAAAAGCACATAGCGATTTGTCAATTGCTAATAAGGTGCGAATCTAAGCAGTGGCGTTGCGGTCTATGCAACTTTGAAAGTCTGTTACAGCATGATGTAGACGAGAGAAAGTATTTCAAGTATACGGTGGGAAAAATACGCTCTTAATAAACTTCCACTTCATTAACTCATTAAGCAATGAGTTAATTCCATTTTATGCACAGGGAATTGTGAATGCTTCCTTCAGAGTCTTTACCCGTGTCATTTTGCTGAGCATCAGCCGTTTTTTAAAGCTGTATGTTGGTACACAGGGATCATCAAAAAAGAAAAGTGTATCCCTGTGTGCCAGCAGCCTTTGTTTCTCTCTCAGTTTCTTATTCCTGCACTGAAGGGAGAGTGCTTCCTCTCAAAATCCTCCCCCTTTTTAAACATATACCTCACCTTCTGCCTTAGTTCCGATTATTGAAATGATTGTAAATTAGTTTGACGCAACAGACTTCTTCAATCATTTTTTTCTGAAAAAAAAAGAAATATGATGGCGAGTAAAAAAAAAAAAACTATATTACAAATGGGTTTCCTTTTATTTTTGTACGTATGTGCTGTGCACAGCATTCGACTGTATTCATGAAATAATAAAAGAGATTTTATAAAGCTGTTGTGATATTTGAAGTTATACATTTTCTGACTTATCCATCCAAAATGCTATACTTTTCAAAAAATTGATGAAAACAAATCAACACAATAAACAAAGAGACTGGGAAGCTTCTTTGCCAAGTGAACACTTGCACGCGGGAGCAGTTTGGCATTTGTCCCTTGCATTAACTTTTATATTTTGCTTTGTAAAGAGATCACCAGTTAAAGCTAGCAGGAATTCCACAAAAGCAACCCTAAACTGCAGACAAACAAACGGTCTTTGCTTCATTTGCGTAAATGAAACAGCCGGTTCATCGACCCTATGTTTAAATAGTCCCGCTGGACTTTCTCCTCAGCTAGAAAACTGCTCACACACTAACCGACCCACAGCACTTGGTTTTCTGCTCCAATTGGGAGAGCGCCCCATTACCGAGTGACCATGCAAGCAGATTTCTTGCCATTCCTCCTGATTGCCATCCATGTTTCTACCTTGGAATGTAAGTGGAGATCCCAAGACCAGGAGGAGGTCCAGATCTCGAGTTCAGGATCATATGAAGCCATTGCAGCCAGAAGGACGAGCTATTACCAACAGTCGAGCCACAGGTCGGCTAGGCTGCCTTTTCTGGGTGAGCTAGCAAACCAAAATCCTATTTTTGCAGTTGGTGGATTCTGAAATTCAAATGCTTGCCGGTTGAATTTCTCGCAGTTGTTCCCTCCGTCTCGCTAAAACGCTTCCTGGCTCCTTTGGTGAGGCGACAGAAAAGGAACGAGGAGGTGAACCCGTCCGACCCGTTACGGTCTGAGTCGGTTCCCTCTGGTTCAGTGATGGACCGCAAGGATTCAGAGCACGGGCAGCCGGAACCGGAACCAGACCAGACGGGAGCCGTGTCCAAAGAGACCCTCTCTTCATGTGATGACCCTCTAAAGGTGTTGCACGCCAACGGGCCGGTGAGTCCGGTCAAGACCAATATAGCGGAACAAGCAGAACAAGAATGACTTTGTGAACTGGGAATCCTAAAAGAATGCACTAGAACGTCTGAGACTAGGAGTGGTCAATGATGGTCAAAACTATTGTTCCTGTCAAAAATAATGGAATCATCTGTTCCATGAACAAAGGTTCCAAATCTTGTAGTAACATTGTTTCAGTGTAAGTTAGTACTGATCAGTCTTAATGCTTCTGCTACTCATCAAACATGTTACAAGTGTCACGAAGGAGCTGTTGATCATTTAGATTCAAAAGGAAGAAGTGCTGACGCGGCTGATCATCCCATCAAGAGTTGTATTTCCTCATAACCAAGCTATTCACGTGATAATAATACTATATCAAGCCAAGCTGACCCATATCCCTCTAATGGGCGCTTGAAGTTGGCACACCAATGACAATTTGTAATTAAAGCTTTCCATCAAAAGTAATAGTATTTGTTTTGTTTCAGTTGTTGTTATTGTCCACGTTGCTGTCCTTTAACCTCCTTTTGTCAGTTAAACTTTGCCCAAGAGGTTGCGAGGGTTTATTTTGCAGTTGGAAATGTCATCTTTAGTAGCAATTGTTAAGTCAGAAAAAATGTTTTCTTTGAAACTACCATTAATCTAACTGACTCAGTCAACTATCGGACACCAAGGCATACAAATGATAACGGTATTCATTCATTAACTTATCACAGAGGACTTATTTCAAGTGTACTTTTAATGCACGTGAATGAAACAGAAACTTTGCAACAGTTTCCTTCTTTGTGGTTCTTAGAAAGTAATGACGGGCCCAGTTTCATAAAATGATATGACCATAGTCAGCAAAAACAAAAGCATACAGGAAGGGAGAATGACAGATCAAACCATTTCAACTGGGACTTAGAGATGGCAGCTTCCTAGTCAAAATTGATTGGACATTTTTGCCATTAGAGTTGACAACATGTATCAGTCAAGTGTCAAGAATTCAAGCAATGAAATCTTAATGGAAAGAAATGACTAGAAATTTGTATGAACAGTTTTCACATCATGTATCAGTGAAGTATCAAGATTCCAAATGATGAGTAGAATCACTGATGAAGACATAAGTGGGCATGCGTTTTTGGACTATTTCAGTCTGAGAAAAATGTATGAGTTAGCCTGTAGCTTCGTAGTTTACGTGACCATGAGAAATTTGAGAGTAAAATCTGAAATGTTTTCTGATTTCAAATGCAACTCAGAGCAGTGATGCACATAAGAGAATACAAATGACAACTCTTCTAGATCTTAATCCATATCCATTGACTATGTTTGAACATGATCCCCTTTGTTGACAAACAAGCATCGAATACCCGCCACTCTGAAAGTCTGGCCGTCCTCTTTGGCCAAGGTGAGCACAAAGCGACTTATGCCGGCATTGGGACTCAGAGAGAACATGCGTGCTCTGCTACAGCCCTCGGGCAAGGGGCACATTAAATCGTCCATCAAGTAACGCATGGTCACACACAAGTAGGCCCCGTGGGAGACCACCAAGGCGTGGACGGGGAGCTCGTCCTCGGAAGAACGCTCGTCTCGGCCTCTGTCCGGCCAGTGTTGGCGTCCCACTTCTTGGACCATTTTGAGCCAAAATTCTTTGACGCGCTGCTTGACCTGAAGACAGTAAAACGCCTGCCCGTCAATTTCTGCAGAATCCTGACGCAACAACGAGCAACTATATGAATCAGACAGGTTCTGATTATAAGCCTCCAATCTATCTTTGGCCACCATGCTCATCGGCGTCATGCACTCGTCCCACGCTGGGGTGGCGCCGATTCAAGTCCGGAAAGTCCGGTGACATATTACTGGAATAGAACGCTCCACGCCCGCATACGAGTCAGTGGTGGCTTTTTAAAATCAGACCCGCTCTTACTAGTAAAGAGGAAGTACTTTGATGTCATTTAAGTATGAGGGTGCAGAGGGGCCCCTCACATTCTTATTTAACACCTAGTACGATGGTCTGTTATGTTCTGCCCTCTAGCGGTTTGCTTTGTCCTCTACATGGAATTTCATCTGCTTGAATGTGGTTGGATCAGAATGCAGGGGACGGTTTAGTTTCCCAGCTGAATGGGTTTTATTTTGATATTTACTACCATATTGTGCTATGTCACATGTCAGGACCACTTAAGCGTTTATGTGTACATTGAAAAAAATCAGAGGGGTAAATATTGAAGCATTGAAACAACTATTTTTATCTATTTTGGATTTCATTTTCCATTAAACTCAACCTATATCATTTACAAAAGGAGTGTTTTTTTATAGGAATTAGTCATTTGGACTAAAGTAAAAAGGAAACTAAACTAAAGAGCAACTCTGCAAAACAGTAAAATTGAGTCGCTTTTTGTTTACTGTTAAAACGACCCTTTTACAAAAGGAAGAAAAGTTATAACCATATTTTACAACTTTGATTGAGGAAAGATTGATATTATTCCTGAGTGTAAAGTTTAATTTCCTGGATCCTTTTGACTTTTAAAAAAAAAAATAGTATGTTTGGACGGTAAAGTTACTAAAGTTAAAACACCACTTTAAAATGTAAATCTGTGTAATTTCTGTATTTAAATACAGTAATCTACCATTAAATTGTCAATTAATTTCTTCCTACAATCACAATAAATCAATGAATTATTCAACTCTTACCTGCTCTTGAGTTTCTCCTTGCGGAGGAGTGAAGGAGGCAAATGACACACCAGCTGCTTTGGCCATATCTTTAGCGTCCTGTAATCGCTTCCCCTCCGCTATCCCAAAACTCTAAAAAAATAAAAAATAAACAGAAAGCGGTTATTTACATAAGTATTCAAAAATCAAGATAATGCGTATTTGTAAATTGGGGGAAAAAATGCCACACTGACTTTCTCTTTAAGTAGAGGGTCACACACCAGCTTGAGACCAGCACAGCTACTATTGTGCTTTACAATGGTTTCAGCCGTCTGTAAAAGAACTACAATTATCCACCTGACCTTTTTTTATTCACTCTCTCCCAAACAGATAACATAAAACAACCGACCTGTCGAGCTCGCAGCATGTCACTGACGAACAGGTTGGAGAACTTGACGTCCTTCAGATAGCGACCTGCAGCTTCAGCCTGCTGCTGTCCCACCTCAGACAGTGGGCAGTCTATGGCTTGGCCTGGATTCAAAATAGATGAAAGTCAATAAAATGAATGTCTGAAAAGAACACATGGAGACTTCCGTCGTACTGAGTTATTACGTGACACTGTACCTTGTAGAAGGCCTTCTTTATTATACTGTGTTTCTCCACTGGAAAAAAGAAACTTATTTCAAATACCACAGACAACGACAGACTTCAATCATGTGACTCCATTTTTTTCATCCTATTGCTGTAAGTTTTAAATGATGATTTGTTATGAGAGGACTTTCAAGCCATTTGAATTGGGATGGCTGAATGCAAACTATTTTCTTTCTAATCAACATTTTACTGATTATGTATACGGAAAAATGAAATAAAAAATGGAAAATTTATTTAAAAATATACTGTTCTATTTTTTCCCCATTAAAGGTTAGCTATAAACAACGTCACTAAAAGTATAATTATAATTCAGATATAGCTTCTTCATATATAATGCAATATTAACATTCAGAATGCGTGTGGTTTGCATTTACCTAAAATGGGATTTCATTTATATTGGTGCAAGGCCAGTTGCCACAATAAAATAATTTTACCATCATTATTATTTATATATAATATATATCAATATATAAAAAACGTACATAAAAATAATTGCCCAATTATGACTAACTTAGCAATGGTTAGAGATGTAGCGCCCTCTGCTGTCCACTTTGAAACATTACATGCCGTGCCAATCAACTCAAGCTGTGATGTGCTGCTATTAATAAATCGTGTGTGGCGATTCAAACACGCTTGCGTTACGATAAAAGTGCATGTTAGTAATCGATTTGTCAGCTAACTCCCAGCAAAGATAACAGGAAAGCAAGCTAGCACTGCACTTACTGTCGAACAAATGTCAGGCCAAACGTTAACGCCTCCATTTCCTGGGTCGTCAAAATGCGAGCAGCCGTCCGCATGAATAAGGAGCGACTCTTGGTGACGGAAGTAAAAATGTCGACCCTACTTCCTGGAAACCTAAAACGTCAAGCGTAATGCCGATAATACGCACGCAGGACGTTTTGGAAAACCCACCTTGCAAAGTTTACGGCAAATTGCGATGATGATAATTACTATGATTATCAGTTTTATTTATTAATACTATCAGTATTCTACTCTTATTTATATTAGTTCAAACTATAGCTATTTTTTTACCCAATCGTGATGATGATAACTAGTATGATTATCAATTTTATCATTATTCTACTGTATTATATATACAGTAGAATAATGATAAAATTGATAATCATTATATATATATATATATATATATATATATATATATATATATATATATATATATATATATATATATATATATATATATATATATATATATATATATATATATATATATATATATATATATATATATATATATAATGTATTATTATATATATTTTGTATACATATATACACACAGTACAGATAAACTTGAACACTAGAGAAAACACAATACAAACAAGGGAGAACAATGAATGAGGGAAAGGGCAAGAAAAAAATGCAGTGCGCTGATGTGGTGTCACACCCTTTAAAGCAGAAGTTTATTGAACAGAGGTTGTGCAACAGACATTTGAGGTACAAGATATGGGTTCTAGTGAGGGGGGGTTTAACTCAAAAGGATATGTGCTCCATTCAAACTTCCAGATATCACAATTTTTTTACGAGTCAAAATTGACAGGCACATCACCATGTTCATATTGTGGCAGTTAAAATGGCCCAGGCGCACACACATGCATACAGGCACATTATCTCCAATGAAAATACATGGCTCCCACAGTGGGAATCCATATTGGCGAACATCCGGGGTGATTGGGACTAAATAAAGCAACAAGTGTACTTTGGCCATCATAGGAATGCATGCTATTGTCGCCTCCATCACCCGAAACATGTTAGATGTAGCACCAACATGAGCAAATCTACAACCGCCCCCGCCACCCCCCCTCCAGTAAGTCCAAGTGGAAGTCAAACAGCGACGCATCCACAAAATGCTAATTTGTTGTCTACTATTCTAGTCCAGGCTCCCTAACTGCAGAGGTATCAATGATGGTGTTGATTTGTAGGTTTTTTTCTTGTTTTTTTTTTTTGTACGTAGCCAGTAATCCTGAGGTATAAGAACATATACCACTGATGCAGAATGTGACTGCAGAAAAAGAGCAAAATAGATTCAAAAAGGGGGAAAGGAGACATGCTATCTAGGCAAAAATATCAAACTGTACAAAGAACATTTCCAGTCCAATACTCATTTCATGTTCTTCTATCACCTTCTACTTCGTTTTTTTTCTGAATTTATCTCTTAAGCAGTAAAATAATTATATTATAATACAAATGTTTATAAAATAGCAGCACACTCAAGTGACACATCACAACTCTGTAATGTTATTTTGTATAAATGAAACAAATTCATAGCTTTTAGCAGCGCAAAAAGACAACAATAACTCAATAAAAATATTGACTTTTTTTTTTCTTGATGTCTTCACACCTCCTCTGTCCTCTCTTCACTTTGGAATACAGTATCTCTAAATCTTAGAAAAAAAAGAACCCTTTTGTGGGTCTGGTCACCCCATAAAATATATCAAACATAAATTGAAAGTGTGGTCTCAATATATAACACACGCAACAAGACATTGCAGGAAAGACGTCATTAAGTTTGGGTGAGAGCTTACATCCGGCGGAGGCAAAACCAAAGAGGGCAATCATCAAAAATGCCATGTTTTGGCACATCACATTGCCAAAAATGCAAATAAAACCAAAAAATTCCCCACATTTTCTTCAGTCTGTCAACCGGCAATGTCGTTGATGGGGGAGGGGGTTTAAAAACAAAGAAATAAACCAAAAAAAAAAAATTTTCGCACACGCCAGAGTCCAAAAAAAACAAAGAAAAAAATGGTGGTGTTCCTGCCTGATGAACCCCTCTTGTCGATTATTCGAAGCAGCAAAGCTCAAAGATGGCCGAATGACACGACCTAAGTTGTCGTGAATTTCTGCAATTTCAAGCCAGCACCATAAAAAGTGAGCAGCCACTAAAAACACGTCACTTGTGGTGGTTTGGAAAACAAAACAAAAAACTCATTGGCCTCTGAAGAACATGTGCAAATATTGGATGTTACGACCACCCGAGCGCCGCCCCGTGTCACGTGACTGTGGCTGTGATGCAGATAAATAGAAATATTCAAGTACACACGCGCGCACACACAATTCTTGACAGTGTAAAGGAAAGCCACCGCGATGAGGGAACTTGTGTGTCTTGGCCTTTTTGTGTGTGTTTTGTTCCTCGGAAAAGGGACAGGCTCCTCGGATCGAGTTGGTCTTTGCTTAAATCGGAATGTTCGTTTTGATTGGAATGTCCAGTTTTGTGGGATTCTTGCTTGACATTGGGGGGTGATTGGGAAACCAGCCCTACAAAGTAAACCAAAGGCATAAAAAAAAAAATTGAAGAAAAAAAAAAAATCTAATCCAAACAAAAAACCCAGCCAACCACCTCCAAAATGACCACCGATTCAGTTTGCCGTCTCTCCTGGGAGCATGTTCTCAAAGTGCTTTGCCATTGAAATCGTAATGTGAGCCCGAGTGGGACTCGACGACATCTTGCATTCCTCCGAGCAACAAAAAACAAAACAAAAAACAAAACAAAAAAAAAAGAAGAAAGGAAACTCATCCTCGCCTGATCATGAGGTTCCTCATTTACCACCCAGCAAAAATGGCAACAATTACATTTTTTAAAATTCCACTCCACTTAACTATCTTCTAGTCCAATTGGACTTCCACCATGCCACTCTGCTTTCCAATATCCCCATTCCTTTTCATCCATCCATCCAATCTGTCTTCCCACCATTTTTCCCGCACCCTGTCGCCTCCCATCTGAAGAACGCAGCAGTCCCCCAAAGCTCGGACTAAAGACCTAAACATTGTAACACCACGTGACGGCATGTGGTCCAACACACACTCACACACACACATACATATCATGAACAGAATGGCAGTAAGTGTGAAGCTGAGGTTATCGGAGACTCCCTTCCTTTCGCTCGTGCACACTCTTCTTATTCATAGTCCACGGCAAACTTTATTGCTGGCCAACAACGGCGCGAGATACGCTACAAATGAATGAAGGCAGTGACACAGCGTACATAGACGCCCCATTATGCCGATAGACAAAGTACGGACGTAACCTCAGCCTGCTCCATCGTCTCGCAACATTGTAAGTGCCTCGCGCCTTAGAATGTTTACTGCCAATTTAGATACAGGATTCCATTCAGACTGCACATACACACATATACATCGAATCCACTGACTGACCCAGATGCACAAGCAGCCTGACAAAGGAGCTTATTGATCTTGACTACTCAAAATATGTCAAATAATTATATTACGACTAATAATAATTACTAGGACTAATAATGATGATGATGATTCAAAAGATCCGGTCTGTCGCCCCCCCAGTTTTCGCAACGTTTCCTCTCCACAACAGAAAATAATGTGTATACATATCAAAGTAGAGCGAGGAGAGAAAAACAAAACAAAGAAAAAACAAAACAAAAAAAACTAAGCCCATACTTTGACCCCCGCAACTTTGCAATTTTCTGCCAACCAGCTCTGGTTACAGTATAACTTAATGGTCATTCTATACAATCAAAAGCAGAACGCAAATATGATTGGTTTCCCTTCTGTGTATCCAAGGCACCACAGAGCATCTTTGTGCCCCGAATCTGTCGCTTTTCGACCCCCTCCCCCCCAAAAAAAAGAAAAACAAAATCTAGATTTTGTGGGCGGGCGTTTCATGTCTTGAAGAACAGAAAAAAAAATCTACAAAAAACTAGCAAGCATTGTTCTTTTTCTTTTAAAGGGCTTGTGTTTTTAGCATTTTGTATTTTTGTTCTTTTTTTTCTGCTTTTAAGAAAGGGTTTTTTTTTTCGTGATTCGTAATTTTTTCGTTTCTTGTAAATCCTGCGCCACCAGGCATCCACGCCGCCGCTTCACAAGTTGATGTCACGGACGTCTGTCGGGGTGGACGACTGATCCAACTCGTCCAGGCCTTTGCCGCTCGGGCCTCGCTGGTTTTGCTGCTGTTGCTGTTGTTTGCGGCCTTCACGCAGGCTGCTCTCCAACACACGCTCGATCTGCTCCTGGCATTCTTTGAGAACATCCTGCAAGGTGACCAGAGAAATGAACACATTAATATTGAGCTTACTTTACGCATTTTGTCCCTGTGTTCAAGTATATCAGGATTTAGGTGAGTTTGCATGATTGACATGTCATTTTTTTGTCTTTAAACATTATTGTATACAATATAAGAGAACACAGACATTTACCTACTTAAGGCTTTGGCTGCCCGATTCTGGGAGGATTTATACTTCTGAAAAATTGCATTTTAATTATAATACAGAGCTGCTAACTACTCCAGAATTTCTATCTCCAAAAATGCGCATTAGGCAGTCAAAGTGTTTAAATTCTTTGAGCAACCATTTTTCTCTAAAAAATATTCACACTTGGTATTATTTCACATGTACAGTTGTACTTGGAAATATACCTGAATCCCACTTTGATGCTGTTCATATAAGTGGATTTTTTTTGCTGGGGTTGTTAACTGGTGACAAATACTTTCCAAAGTACTGTTCTAGTGGCTTAATATAAACCTAAAGAAAAAGACCTACACATTCCAAAGAGTGGAGCTGGGTGAAAATGAGCTATTGTTCCAGTGTTGCCAAGGGAGAAAATTGGCTCGCACAACTATCCTTGCGAATAACAGGAATTTAGGGGGGCCTTCGTGCCAGACGTTTTAAATGACCACCAACTTCCCAGCAGTAACTCCCACTTATAGCGAGGCTGAGGGGCTGACACGACGCAGATCCCGAGACTACGTCAGCCCACCGGGGTTGTGCGCCCAAAAACTTTTTATACCTCCACCCCCCACACACACCTGTGCCCGTCTTCCTCAACTACCCGTCCACCTATATCACCCGCCGCCGCTAAGCGCTGAGAAAACAGAGGCGGCCTTGACGACGACGTCTGAAAACACAGGTAGTACCGAAGCTATGTTAATTACATCCACCTCCTTCGGGAGCACAAAGGTGGTGCCTTTTTAACGAGAGCCAGCCCTCGCACCCGCCCGCCCGCGGGGGATCCGCGGGAGACCCTGCCGGCTCGCCTTTCACCATCAAAGGCGCTCGGGCAATGTGAGAACCCACCTGGGAGAGGAGCCTCTCAACAGCACTGAGCCCTCATATCCGTCTGGGATGGCCGGGCAAAAGTAGGGGGGGAGGTGGGGGACTAACCGTGGAGAGTTGAGTGTCCGATAGATTGTTAGCAGAAGACTCTCACAGATGTTGTCTTGACATAGCCGCGGGAACATTTGTTTGCAATTGACTACGCTAATGGAGAACACTGCTTTCTAGTGGTGTGAAGCAGTAACACCTCAAGTTGTACCTATATCGGAATGAAGGCTTCAAGTGTTGCAAAATCTGTAGCTCATTTAAAC
Source organism: Stigmatopora nigra (assembly GCF_051989575.1). NCBI lineage: Eukaryota > Metazoa > Chordata > Actinopteri > Syngnathiformes > Syngnathidae > Stigmatopora > Stigmatopora nigra. Next base: position 11,630,717 of record NC_135509.1, on the reverse strand, counting down.
CTGAGGGAGCCTGTGGTCTGGTCCCAAAATGCCAGCGGGCCAGGATGAAACAACACCTAACTCAGGCCAGAGTTCGAGTTCTCTTTAGGAGATGAGCACGGCTCACTGACAAAAGGTCACGGTGTCGAAGTTCAAACGGCAGCATAAATTACAGACTAAAACACGCGTGAGACCATTTCCGAATTGTAGTCCTCCCTCTTGAGGTCAGCGCGCCGCAGCTAAATCTTGCGGCGAGAATCCCAAAATATGGATTTGATTGGAGCAGGTCACATATGGAGGTAAAAGCATCGTCCATCTTCCGAGACAACCGCTAACACGGTTGTGTGCACCCACCAATATGCGCCTCGGTGCTCATAAAAGCTCAATTCCCGTGAGAACATTAAGCAAAGCTCCTAACACATAAAGCAACCGCCTGTGTTTCACCACAAGAATGCACGCCTTCACTTCTAATAAGACGCTCTCACAGACTCTGTAGCGCTTCAGAGCAGAAACTCCAACCACTCGCCAAGTCTTCTAGATTTTATTTGAACACGTTTAATGACTTCAGCGTGTGACTACTGGAAACACTGGGAGTGTTTTCAGGGAAGCCCGAGTCGCTCGGTCATAGAAGACCATGGTGCCCATTTTCGAAGCCAAGTCTAAAAGGTGGACGGCGTGTGAAGCTATGATGGATGAGTTCTTCTACCTCAAACATTCATCAGACTGCAACAATCTCTGTGTGACAATGTACGTAGATTACCCGCGGGTGGCCTTTGTGACACCAGCGGCAGGAGGTGGGGGGGAGTTAGTGCAGACAGACAAAACCCAAAGGAAGAAATGCGCGAAGCCGTGGAATGCGTTTCAAGTGCCGACTGTACCGCATGAGACTGGATGCAATGAGTCTGGAGAATCTTCCAGAAAGAGGCTGACAGTGGAAATCCCAACTATAGAAAATGCCTTCGTTCTTTTCTCGGTGCCTCAAAAGAGCTCGTGCACAGAAATAAACGCGTTTGACTTGTGGTTGAAGGCTGTTCTGACGATCATAGAAAAGCAGCTTTAGGTTTCACTGTCGAAAAAACACTTGAAAAATGGAGTGGAAAGGGAAATATTGCTTTGGAGTTGTTGGGTAATCCTCGCAATATTTTTATGGGTTGAAATGCATGTAAATTTGGTCACCATTACACATTATTTAGACGCAGTTTCGGTCTGATTGTTTTTAATTTTTCTAATGCAATCTCAATAGTGACAATACCTTTGCACATTATAATTGAGAAATTGCATTTATAATATTAACATTCACTGCAAGTGATAGATCTTTAATGAATTACATTAGGACAATGAACTTCTCACTTCTTTGACCTTCTTAATGCATGTTTGTCTTCATACGTCACTATTAGCTATCCATCACAGGGAGAACGGTTTGGGAACACCGGGTGTGGAAGTGTGCACCCATGCAGTAACACACATTTTTCCAGCAGCCCAAAGTGGTGAGTGGGACTGGTCTCATTTCCAATGGAAAACCGCAGCTTGCGGATACTGCACATGTCAGAAGGTGCCAGTCGTAGGGTGGACCGTGCCACGACAAAGTTGGCAAAAAGTCACCCTTGATTTTGCTCGTTGCCGCTTATTGGCCAAATATGAATGCAGAAAGTTTGCGCATTTGGACTTTGGCCAAGGTTCCTCTTTAGTAATTGGAGTCGGATTTGGTGAAGGTGACCCTTGGCGATGTCTCCAATTTAGTGAACAGCCTCTTTTAGACATTGACTACGTGTTCAAGACGATCAGGATTCTTTGAAAACAGACGCAAGAAATTAGCGTCAGTTTCTTCAAGGCATGTCTCACTAGCGGTGGTCTGACCAAAGTTGTGGAGTAATTTTACAAAGCAAAACAGAGCCAATATGTGGATTTTTGGCTGGCTTCTAAGCAGTTTATACTTAAGTCCCTCATATATGTTGAGTTAGGAATGGTGCCCTCTGCTCGGCCTCCAGCCTGTGCTGCAAAGCACGGCTTGTCTGGATTCAGGAATGTGGGGAGTTGATCACAGAGCCACAGAGCGACTTAATTCCCTCCAGTCCTAAAGCGTGCAGTCTAAACACACTGAGGTCCTGTGCTGTTCAGGCTAACTATTTGTTTTTCCTCAGCTGCTGAGCGGGACTTCACCAGAGAACACACCAGAGGGAGCCATGCTTTCCAGCCAGGATCTTTACAGACCCCCAAAAAAAACTGTAGGCGTCAATGCTCACCTCGCTATCCACGCCATTGGGTCGGATTTTGACAAAGCAGTAGTCGAGTGACAGCTAACTTCCAACCGTGTTGTACACACAGAATTTCACTATCCGACACCACTATTTTGAACACCCTTAATTAACACGCCTGATGTTGGCAGTTCACAACTTGAAGTGGTTCATTTCTCAATGCCTACATCCATTAAAAAAATAATTGAGTTGAAGGCATTGAGACTGTATGATGAATGCCAGGTATAGCAAAAGGTCTTGCTGTTGTTTGGACTCGTCTTACCCACCACCGCGACATTCTGACAATTGTTTATATGAGGCCCAACTTAGATGAAAACCTGCCACTTGCTAACTTGTCTGGTTTCTCACAAACATTCCAGAAACAAAAGCGCTCTTAATTCGTGTAAATGTCATCTTTTACGGATAAAATCAAAGCAAAAAATACAGAGACACGACTCAATCCAAATTCTTTGCACGTATAAATTCTAAAAAGGTTTTTAACAATTAAATGCAGAAAAGTTTAAATACGTTATACTCAAGTAACTATTCATTACCACCACAGACTTTGAGAAGCTGTGCGCTAGTGGCAAAGTGCTCTAGTCTGTCCATCCATCTTTTTTCCAGACATAGGTATACAAAGATACATTTTGTAAACATCCACTTACCACTTCCGTGTTTGTGATTTTGGCCAGCAGGTCTGTAAGACTGTCGCCCCACTGGGACTGGTTCACCGAGTCCAGCTGTAAGCCGCAGATTGCTGCTCCAACACTTCCCGTGGCAATCATGGATGGAGGGTACATGGCGAATCGGAAATCTGTTCAAGAAGGAGAAAATCGTGTAAGGAGAATTCTTACTTTATCTACGGTAGAGCGCCAATAGAAGCACAAACCCGAACAAAACTGACTTAAAAGTTTAAAAGAAATCAGTTGTGGCAGAAGACAAATCACAAATAATAATAATAATAATCCAAAAATAATGCAGGCATCTTTATATATATTAGGGATGAACCATGAATAATATTAGAGCGTTAAAACTTTTACTTACGTTATTAATGACTAATATTTTAGTGAAAGAATAGGATAATCAATATGCTACAGTACTTAAAAAAACATGATACATTTTCAAATGATTATGTTTTAAAATAGCCATTGGATAATTTGTGAATTGTATGTACTATGCTCCACTAAATAGTACAGTCATGAAAAACAATACTGTATGATTTGGTAATCTGGCAGTCAGTTGAGAAATAATCCTTCTATTGCGCGCCGTCTGAACGCCGCTTTCGCTAATGACCAGCAGCCTGGGTAATGAGGGTTCACTTGGCTTGTAAAGGAGCTGAAAAGCAGCCTCACCCCCCTACTCACCTCCCAAGCCTCCCTCCCCGTTGCCGGGCCGGCCCCCTTTCTTCCATCTCCTGAGTAAATCGTGTGCTCCCTGAAAAAGCCCCATAGCGTTTGGAAAGGGGGGAATAAAGAGGCTCAGTGCCTCTGCCAATGCTCACTGCTGTAGGTCCTTTTTCCACGTGTGGTCACAGGCGTGCGTCTCAAAGACCAATAACCTTGTTAGCTCCCCTCACTGTCATTCATAATGCAAATGAGACAGCTTGTGAACAGGCCAGAATCCTGAAAAGGCAAGGCAACTGGCATACAGGCGTTAGGGGGGGTTTGGGGGGGGGGGTCACGATGAGAGAGAGAGAGAGAGAGAGAGAGAGAGAGAGAGAGAGAGAGAGAGAGAGAGAAACACAATCACAGTCTCTCACTCTGCTATTCTCTCTGTACGGCTCAACTTCTACCTTTCCTTTCAGAAAGCTGCCTGCTGGGGTTGAGGGTGGGGGGGCCGCTGAATGACACGCATGCCTCGGGCTTTGTCGCGACAACAGGCGGTGGTTTGCGTCGGCGGCCCTCCTATCTTTTAGCATATTAATAGAGTGGCGAGCCGGCCAGGGGGGGAGGCAGAAGAGTGTGACTCCATTGTCCGGAGTCATCACCTCATTTCGCCCAATTGAGAGACACGGCATCCATCCCCCGTGCACTGAGGGCAATTCAGCCAGACGGGATGGACAAAGAACGTGGCCGGACAGCGAGGCCGCGGGGGGTCAACAGCAAGAGGAAGATGAAGAAGGAGGGATGGACATCATGGCCAGGGGGAGAAAAGATGGGAAGGCGGTGGGCGTGGTGGGAGAGCATCGAAGGGGGGGTTTGGTTGACGTCTCTGCCGCGCATGGCTCTCAAGTCTGCGTCAAGTCTGCGTTGGGAAGAAAAGACTTGCCCCCCGGTGACCCTTACCTCCTATACTCCCCCCACAAGTATGCCTCTGTTCCTGGGCCACCTATGGGCAGCGGGAAGGCAGTGTGTGTGTGTGTGTTTGGGGGTCTAGGGGGGCTCGGGGGTAGCCTGACCATTAACATATTGCCATATTCAATTGCAAAGCAAACGGCATGCGAGGGCCCTGAAGGAGATTTTTCTTCCTTCCAACTGGAATCAAAGAGGTGGGCCCTTTGATAGCTGTAAAGGCAGCCCCCTCGCTGGCTTTTTAACATGCAGAGCCAGGCGCTTTCTCATCGTGTGGGCTCGGTGTTGACAAATAAATGAACTTATTATACACCCCTGTGTTGGCCGCTGGGCCTCTGCCAAAGGGCCGATTTATTAAAGGCTACCTCGAGCCAAGAGGAAAGAACACACAAAGACCTTCGGCATTACATCACTGCTATAATAATACCACTTTCTCCGGTGGGGGTAAAAGGAGAAAGACGTACACGGATTTACTGTATGTGTGAAGCGTGGATAATATACGTGCCCACGCGGCACAAAGGCCGGCGACAGAGATGTTGTTTGGTGCGTGCAGCCGCGAACAAGGCCGCGGCACGCGCATGGCGAAGAATGCTCGTGTTTTAGCAGAAGCTCATTGGCATTCTCTTCAAGGATAAACAGCGTACGTCGCCGAGTGGCGACGCACGCCTGCGATGGAAAGCTCGGTGTCAGCGGTGGTTGGCGAGTCTGGCCCCAAACGCCACTCAGCGCCTTCAATGGCCCTTTCTCTCGCTGTGTGAAAAAAAAAAAAATAACCATCCTCGCTGACTTCTGGTCCTTGCGGGTGGCTGCGATGTGTGCACGTTTAATTTCGAAATTAATTTACATTGGGGAGTTGAACAGCAGCCATACAAACTGGCAGAAAATCCCAAAGTCTCATTTCCAACTTCTTCCTGTTTTTCCAAGGCAATAAATCAAGCTCTTGTATTGTAGAGATGTATTGCTTATGTTTGCTTACGTGTTTGGTAAGGCGAAAATTAAACATTATTTTAGGATTGAAAGTCACTACAACCGACGTCAAATCACCTCTAGAGTATCTTCCTTGGTTTTTAAAGTTTGTGTACAGAAGCTAACATTACCAAGTTTATGAAACGGACTGAAATATATGTAATAGACAAATATTTAAAGTGGAATATTTTTATTGAATCATTTATTTATGGAGTGATTGGTTTAGACTCTTTGTGATCTGGCAACCCTGAGGTGCAGCACACCATTGGCCTATTATCTCCATACATGAGTGTCGCGGTGCCTTGAGTGCGTGAGGTTAAAAAGGTTAATAGTCATGTGTCTGACGCACTGGAATAAGGGTTTTGCGGACCGCTATTGGTCCGTGGACCGGTGGTTGGGGACCAGTGCTGTAATTTAGTTAACTTCATGGTGTCAGCTGCCAAGATACACTAACCACTCCTCGTCTCCCAACATTCTAGTATGTGTACTTAAGAAAAAAAACTGCAACCATATTTTTGCATTTGTATTAAGTGATGTGATTGAACATTGTTGACTTGGAGATGTGAAATTTTTATGATGAACCGCCACTTTTTTCAGTTGTCAGCGATTATAACACCGAAACCCGCACAATCAATTTTACAGCTTTCATTTCAAATGAATTAGGGGAATACTGTGGGGGGGAAAATACGTTTATCAAAAACAGGAATGTGTCAGCATCCAGAGATAATTTCTCTCTGCACTTCTGATGTGAGTCAGAATGCCGTATGCTTGTGTGTGGAACTCAGGACATACCATTGTGTGATTCACAATTTTGGGTGCAGGCTACTTCCTGCTTCACTTGCCAAAGTGGCGCCACCGGACATGATGCCACATACCAGGGATGTGAGGCTAATTTGTTGGAGGTGGTGGCTAATTTGTTCAGTCTTTGAAGCAAGCAATGCCAAGGGATACGATACCATAACAAACTCCAGTAAAAATGGTTTCATTGACCGCATCTAACATGAATCATTCACTATGGGACCAACGCGATGAAAGTCTCCTTGCCGACGCCATTCTGGTGCAATGAGATGGGCATGAATCACTGAAAAGTATTCGCACTGTTGCATAGAAATGGCATGGGCACATTTGGCCACACTTTCACCATCTTTTGGAACTAAAATATACTAGTTTTTGAAATGTAAACTGCTGAAAAAAACACCAAATGATTTGGTTTTCTTTTGATTCCTGAGCAAACATTGGAGAAAGATGCCCAGTTTACTTTCAGATTTATCATTAGTATGAATTAGATCAGTTATCTATAGAGGGATATCTACAATTTCTCTTAAACGACATTCAGATCAATGAGTATGACCAGCTGAAATGGACTTTATACAAGAGGGTGAAAGGAAAAGGGTGTCTTCTATCTAGTGAATCATTAGTTTTCCTCTGTAGAACTAACAAGTTAATGATCAAGTTACTTGACAGTTCAAAGCCACTTCCGAGCACTCCTTTCCATTGAAGAGAGAAAAAAAAATACCATTCATAACTTGCAGTGTTTCTCCTGTGCCTTCAGGCTCTCTTTCATGAAAAATGATAGATACTCTAAAAAATTCATTGTCTTTGCAGCATGAATGATTTAAGGGGGAAAAAAGCTTTCATTTTGACTTTATCTTCATTGCCAATTTTTCTTCAAATTAAATTTTGGTGCTCAATTCGCACTCCAAGGGTTAATCATGCAAGTCATATTGAGTATTTAAAATGGGTGGAAGAGGGGATTTTAAAATTGTGGTGTTTAAATTCTTAATTTCAATGTAAAATCAATGAATAATCCTTTAGTTGGTTTTCTATCAGGATCAAAGGCAACCAATCAGTAATTTTTTTTTTAAATAAATGAATTAAAAGAACTGGGTTAAAAGGTCTGAATATTCAGTTTTTATAGATCTAAAATAATGCTGATTTTAGCTTTCTTTTAAATATATTTTTAGATTTTACAAAATGATTTTTGAACTAAAAACTGAAAAAAATTACAATTATTGATTTAAAAAGGGGGAAAATCAGGAAATTTAATATACATCTAAACTCTTCATTTTAATGTGATCCTAAAACAGAAAGTTAGCACTCATGATTTACTTTACCGGGCCACACAAAATTAGGCAGCGGGCCAGATTTGGCCCCCGGGCTGCCACTTTGACACACATGGTTTAGAGTAAAAAATTCATTTTGGAGTAGATTTGGTTGATCCACCAACATGTATCCGACGAATTAATTGCCGACATTCAGGTGTTGTTATTAAAACACATGCATACCATGATAGAAAAGCCCACTGTAGTGGGCATCAATAACAAAGATGATGAACCATAATCCTGGCCAATACAGGGCGAAAAGGAAGCTCAACAACCGTAGCAGACAGTTCGGGGTGCATCTGTCTGCCCCATGCACCCCATCTATTCTCCCACTCTAGCCCAATTGAATAAGAATAGACGAGGAAGCTCAGAGTGTTCGCTGTGCGAGTGTAGGAATGGAGGCTGATAATCTCCCTTAATGAGCTTGTTTCTGGCCTATTATCCGGCGGGCTGCCCCAGGCAAAGACGGCCGTTTCCTATCAAGTGGCCCCGCGGCGCCGACCGACGTAAGGGCCCGGTCCTTTGTCTCCCTTCTCGTGGTCTTCAGGCCAGCCCCTCCAGCCATTTGCATAGTCCTGAATGGACCAGCCAGTGTTATTAATTAATACAGAGCCAGCCCACGCCACCTGACAAAAACCCACAGAGTGGCCTGAACGGAACTGTTTCATCAAAAGCGGAGGAGCTATTAGGAAGGAGAGGCCTTAGACTCTGCTCTCTTCTTGTTCTCCTGAAATCACGGCACGACGTGGTAGTTTTCAGTGCGTTTTGTCTTTCCCGGTGGTTTTTAAGCATGTTTTCTCATTCACTGAGGCCACAAGTGAGCCGTTGTCAACTGTCTTGCAAATGAAAATCCTCCTGAGAGCCTAGAACGCCTCCTTCAGATGCCTTCGGGAAGATTCTCACCAGATAACGCAAGATTTACGTGTGGGAAAGCTGGGCAAAAAGAAAAAGGGGGTTCGGATTCCCAGATATCTTCAGATGCGTCAAGTGTTGACTCACTGGTGCTTCCGCCATTTGCCCTCTCTGTTTGGTGTTTGCCCAGTCCGTACATAAATAAACGCACTGTCGCTAATCCTCTGCTATCTGTGAAAAGTCAGTCTGGAAAGACGCTATGTCAGGAGGACTAGGCTCGTAAATTCACTTCCACTCCCTCACTGAAGCCATTACGGACAAAGTGCATACTGAGGCTTTCACAATGTCGCTTTGACAATGTGTACAATCAATGACATGCCTGCCGCCGTCATTACACAAGAATCCATAGAGGCAACAAGAAGTCCGATTTTTTTTTCTTTTCGCATTAACCCACACCTTGCTTTCAAATAAACTATATTTGTTCTTCTCTGTTCCCAAAACTATGCGTCACTTCGGAGTTATTCCAGTAAAAGAGGCTATTCACCAAGAGAGATCTTATTTGATTTAGAATACTACAAAAAGAAGCCATAGGTGCCAGTTAGTAGTGCAAATCACTGAAAATGATACTTTGAGTCCATTCAATGGTCTTCGATTAATTTAGTGCAATATTACATACAAACATCTAACTGAATTAGTTCATATGACTTAAAAGGCTAACAAATACAATGTAGTTTTGTTGTTTCTGACAATTTGGGTGCAGAAAAGCTCCACTCTTTTAAGTAAAACCCATTCTATTTGTAAAACGGCATGTCTAAAAGTTGATGATATTTGATAATTTGTGTTTAGATACATTGATTTCTCGATGTATGACGATTAAACAGACAACTTTCTGAAAAAAAACATGTTAACTAAAGGCATAATGTACGTTTGGAGAAATTTAGTAAAGAGAACACAGCATCTTAAAAGGTGACCCACCTGTGGCACAAAGAGCGATGAACGTCTGGACATGTTTGCGTATAAGAGTCAGTTTATCCTCGGGCAGTGGCAGCCTCCTCACTATGTGCTCGATAAAGTCATTTGGCGTCACCGCTGCCAGGTTCCACTTCAACTTGCCCAACACCACCAGTTCCCATTCCTGATGGAGAGAGAACACACACAAGTTGTGAGATGGATGAACCAACAAATCATATCAAAAAGAATTGACTCAATGTGCAGCCCAGGCTGAGTTGTGGTAGTTCCTCCACCAGATCCACACAATGTTGCAATATTTTTTCCCAATATCCATTTTTACTTTATTGCAGAGTAGCATTTAAATTGTTAAAGCCTTTTGTACCATCACTTCCTTTCTTGTTGTTGAATTAACCCCTAATTGCCATTCCAATGTCCGTCTGTGTAAGCTTCGTAAAATCTGCCCGGCAACACGAAGCCACATGCATATGATTTGACAATGAACAAAGCAATTGCAGCATTTCCATAAATGTATAAAAAGTTTGAATGACTTCATATTTATGTTTCCTTTACTTTGTAGATTTAAGCTGCCTTCAATTTAGCCCAAAAAGTGAAACTGCAGTAGTCATGGTGAGCACCCATCACAAAGACCACCAACACTTTTCATGGAAAAACTTTTCTGGTGCAGACAATAATTCTTTACAATTCTATTTTTTCCTTTTTTTTGTTTTACCCAAACACAGAGCAACACGAGCAATGTCACCAGCTCAGGTGACCTCACAAGTTACGTCCGCCCCCCCCCCCTCCCCGCTTGTCTAGTCTGGCATTTGGGACTTTCCTAAAGAGGCCCAGCAGAGGTTCCGCTGTGTGTGAGCGGAAGGAAAGACGACGCTGTGCATTGGCGGGGGGAAGAAAAAAAAATAAAAATCTGCATCTTATCTGTAATCAAATGTTAAAAAATAAGATCTCTTCACTAGATTTCCTCCCACAACAACCCGAACAGTCATTTTGTGAATCTGTGTAAATTCACCACTGTTAAATGCTAAACAGGCTTTCGATTCATATGTGTAAATAAATGCATTGTGATCATTTATGCATTGCATTGATAGACTGCGACACTAGGTGAGTGTTCTCCCCTTCTTTGGGTGTATTGTGACATTTACTTCCGAGAGCAGGAGGTGATTAACTGCAGAGTTGCTGACTAATTTAGGGAAACTTTTAATGGTTTGGTTCCGGACTACTGCCTTGTGACTGCGGCCACGGACGCAGGCCATTCTTTCCCTCGGATACCGCGTGCTTCCGCTCGTGAGATAATCCAATATGGCTGCCGCCGACCTTGGAAATAGCTTCCCCTCCCCACAGACCTTTTTAGACATGTAATGTTCTACTTTTAACATGCAAAGAACAGGACTGGACTTTTGAAATGGTTATGTTATTTGAACAATCAGATTATTTCTATGCATTTCACTCTTATTATCTATGATGTGAAAATATAATTTGTCAAACCTAAACTCAGAGTCCAATTACGACTTTTCTGCAAACTTTGTATATTCAAGGTATCCCCCAGAGACAGCTGGGATTGGCTCCAGCACCCCCCAACACTAAGCAAGATAAAGCGCTTCAACCAAGTTCACTAAGTTTTCACATGTTTAAATGGACATTCTAATTAAAAATGAGTATAAACTACTTAAACTGCTGTATTATTACACAACATGTTGACTTAATACCATTATTGTTTTTGAAAAAAAACATGGCAGTATTTAGTGATTGCATGAGTACAACAAGCATACTTTAATTTGTGTCTTTTAGGGAATATCCCTGTTTTGTTTTCAGACAACTTTAACTGGAATTTACTTCAAATGTATATTTGACAAAAAAAAAGCTTGCTTTCTCTCTATTTTGAAAACCAAAAAAAAAAACAGAAGTAACCCTTTCACAATCTACTGATACCTACAAAAAACTAATTAGATACAAAAATATTTCTTGAAAGCATTGTCCTTCATTTGTTAGGCTCTATAGCCATAAAAAAACAATATTCCGTGGTCCTTGAAATATCAGTCAAAGCAATTGAAATCATCACCCTTAACCCTGAATGCGTTACTAGCCAATCCCACACATGCGGATGCACTTGGTATATCTGCAAAAAAAAAAGCAGCTTGCAACATAACCTATCTGAACGCTGAGTGGCCTCCATTTCCTTCTGCTACTGCCTTCCTCTGGTCACACCTTCTAACATTGCGATTCAATTTACAAGAAATTGTTACCAAAGATGAGGCCGACAAAAAAAAAAAAAAGAAGAAGAAGCGATCACATGCAGCGACCAAGCAGCTGATCTCTGTTTCCTGTATCTTTATGACAGCCAAAAAAAAAAAGAGGCGCCTTATACAGAAACACTGCGAGAAGCGACAAACAGCAGAAAACCTCCAAAGTTCAAAGTTAGATTGAAAACCTCTTTCTCATGCTGAGCGTCACCCACGCGTTAATGGACAGCCCATTTGGCTTCGTGAGCTTGACCCTTGACAGATGTGAGAAAAATGGGCCTCAACTCTTTGCTGCCACCAGTCGGTTCATTTGGACTGGGAGAAGCCCATTCCCAGTCCAAATGGATTGGCCGTACGTCTATGCCAATGCCAGTGAATGAGTTCATGGCCACACGGTACGGAAACACTCGATCCACCCGTAACGTGGCCACGCGGGTGTGCTTATTTTGGGACGGAGGTCTGAACTGTAAAAGGCAAACTCGGATTTCTACGTCTCCCACTCTGACAGGAACCCAGTCAGAAGTTTGGCTGCCTTTCAAGATGACCTCGTTGCTCTGCACGTGCAAATATCTGCCGCTAGATGGCAATGGAGACCATTCCACAAGACTTTTTTAAAGCCCAGCCTGGAGGGGTCTGGTACAGTAAGAGCCCCCCTGTGGAACAATTCTCTCATGTGTGTGGCTTTTTTTTTGCCTTTCATCAACACACACCGGACAGCCTGGAGAAATATTTGAAGGAAAACATTGTATATGTGATGTTTTTAATTGTTGCTTACCAGCAGTTCTTGTGGTCGGATGGAGTTATCGGTGTAAATGCAAAGCTTCTCCGCAGTCAACGGACGAGTCTCTTTCAATTTGGATGCAAGAAACATGCAAACTGCTCCCAGCAGCTGCAGGTTACACTTTTTGGTGGGGACCACCGCTAAAAAGCGGTCCAAGTAGTTCATGGCCAAGGGAAAAACTTCTTCCTCGCATTTCTGCTCTTCGCAAACCTATAAACAGAGACAGAGAAACGGAGAGCACATTGCAACAGCGTTCAGATTTTTATTGACCATCAGTTGAAAAGTATCCAGCAAACTACATAAGACATTTTTTTTTGTTAAAAAGGCACACATGAATACGATGACACTTCAAAGTTGGGGTCGAGCCAAGAATCGACGATCGGTTGCGACATCGGCCATTTTAATGGAAATGATGATCGCACAAAAGCGTGAAAAAAGTGTGAAAAGCAACTCTAAAGTGCGAGATGGCTGCAGTTGTTTCACTAAGAAATGAATTTGAGGTTAAAAAAAAAGAAAGAGTCGATCCTCTTGAACAGTCTGCTCGGAGCGCAGCACGCGGAAACGCTTTTTCTTCAGTCGTCATGTTTTTCAAAAATCGTTAAAAAATAGAAATAAATTCTCCCCGTCTATTTCTTTTGGATCATAATAAACTACAACGCCCTACGCGTCATACCCGACGCTTTCTAGCCAAATGTATAAACCCGAAATAGGAATAAAACGTCAAAATATAAAGCGAGTCGCTGCAGGCTGCTATCGCGTGCGTCACCAACAAGCCGAAGTAGTCCCTTCAAAAATTAATTAAAAATATTCCTCTGGTCGGAACTTGACCGAAATGACATGAAAATAAAGCGAAGACCCTCTGGAACCTTTTCAGTTGATCGTCAGTGAGAAATATGCGACTTTAGGTCGACTTTTGAACCTAATTCCACCGCGAGCCTTTGCGACGAAGACGATAGCAAAAGCGCAAGGAAGGCCCTCGCCCTTCCTCCCTTTCCAACAGATATCCTCAACATTTGCAGCGTCCAAACACCTTATTTCCACATTTTAGTGACAAAATACTTCGCCCTACGCCATAACCGATGCTTTTCACGTGCTGTTACTCGCTTTAAGATATGGTAAAGTCCTCTTTAAAAGCACAAGCGCTCCCGGGAAAAAAACAACATGGCGAACAGAGGAGCGCGGTACTCAGCGAGTGCATACGTGTGCATGGAAACACTCGGACCAGCTTGAAGCATATCATTGGAAATATTAGAAAGAAGGCTTTAAAACGTGATCGCAAGACTTGTTCGGACGCTCCACGTTTGACGTCTTCGCGTTCGCAAGGCGAGGCGAAAAACTGCGGAAAACGAGCGACGACAAGCGGACGTCGCAAAACGGAGCAAACAACCGACATTTATCTCTCCCCCCTCAAAAAAACATCAACAAAAGCAGCCTTAAAAGGAGATCCCGAGTCCGAGAAGGTCGTAACTCGGCGAAGATTATAAGAAAAGGCCAGTTTTCTTCGTACCTCCAACATCCAAGTGGACACCATCCTCCTCATAAATGGCTGAATGTCTCTCTGTACGCCTTTAAAATAGGAATATTGAGGTAGAAACCTCTCCTCTATGGTCAACAAGCTTTGAAGGACTCGGTCATCACAAAGGAGGTTAGGATCTGGACGAGCTCGTATGTTACTGTCCATTTCCAGGCAGAGCAGCTCCATGGCGTTTTGGAGGGGTGGTGGTAGGGGGGCGTTTAAAATCACACAGAAAGGCAAGTAAAAATGACGGCGACACAGAAGGGAAAGTGTCGAGGAGGCATGAAAAGCAGGCGAGACTGGAAGTGCACAAGCTCCGTCAGCTCAGCGTCACTCGTCCTGCTGTTGGAGCAACTTTTTCCTGTGTGTGTGTGTTCCCTCAGTGCGCCTCCGCTCAGGCGCATTTCAAGGCGTGCGCGAACTGACGCAATTCGCTTCATTAGCTGCGCCGAGCGTGCACGAGCACTCGCTCACTCGCTCTATCACTCGCTCCCTTTCTTTCTTCTCGTGCTCACATGGCCTGTTTATGTACGATTAAGCCCCCCAAGAAAAAAATTGCCATCATTCCAGCTCCATATTCATAACAACTCACTTCTATCTCCAAATTATTGACTACTTTTCAACCCCTTCAAAAACATCATACTTTCTTAGCCAACTTTAAAATGCCCCCCAAATTAATTTCCATCACTAAACATGTGTTATTAACTTTTTTTTACACTCCAACCAATGAACAAAGAGGGGCTGCCATGTGCTTTCTTTTCCACAGCAACTCTGTACAACTTTTTTGTACTTTAAGTCAAGCAAGCAGGTGGACAGGAAGCGCAGAATTGCGTTTATGATTAAAAATACAGCCTAAAGAGACTAAAGAGAATCTGCATGGGTAAATATGTTAATCCCCCCCAGCCGTCCCCCCTTTTCTTCTCGGGTGGCTTCAAAGCTCGGACTTGTGAATGAAGGCCGCGCGGTGCATTAGGGGGAGGAAGAATACGTCCCCCCCACGCCCACCCCAAACTCCCCTATAGGTTGCATACAGCACGGATTGGGAGAAAAACCAGGGGAAGTGTCTCTTTAAAGTTTTGTCTCCCCCCCACCTCCCTCCTTCCAGTTCCTCCTCCCTCCTTGTGTATCTATTTGCATATAGCCAATAGTTCTTCAGAGCTCGAGCCAGGCAGGGCGATTGTTACTGGGCAGACTTCCTTTCAGCCCCCCCTTCGTCGTCCACCCCCCCCCCCCCCCTCCGGGGTGGAGACACATCAATGAGTGAAGCGGTCAAATATGTCATTGCGCC
The DNA here is from genome assembly GCF_051989575.1 of Stigmatopora nigra. Taxonomy (NCBI): domain Eukaryota; kingdom Metazoa; phylum Chordata; class Actinopteri; order Syngnathiformes; family Syngnathidae; genus Stigmatopora; species Stigmatopora nigra. The sequence continues at coordinate 11,615,499 of NC_135509.1, read as the reverse complement.
ATTGTAACCGATTGTAAATATGATAAAAAGCCAAGTTTGCGAAGGGGATTTCGTTGATATAAGGCGCAGGCCAGAGGAAAGGTTGGACCCGGAAGCAGGTGTGTTCCAAACTGCCCGAGAACTTCCCTCACCTGCGCTAAACACACCTGTGGCTGTTTGCTATAAACCCTAATCATCTCCACGCATGCAAATTGCCCATCGATAATCATCTCCACGCATACAAATGAGTAGCGATCAGCTCATTCTAACCATTAAAAAACAACAACAACAACAACAACAAAAACAAAACTCATTGACTGCCATTGACGTTAATAGGCGTCCATTCCATTCCAAGTGACAAACTAATTTCAATTGACAGCAGAAGGACGAAAAGAGCCTCGGTTGGATTGTCAATGACATTGAAAGTTTGAAATCTATTGTTATATGCGTTTGTATGAGTTTCTTGCCAAATACCACGTGGTGGAAACACACATGCCAGGGCGCATTTTTTTGCTTCTATTGTGCAGCTCAATGGCGGAACATCACAAGCGGAAGCGTTCACTCAACATATCAGAATAAAGCTGCCTTACACATTTGCCTAGACATGCCGAGCTTACTTCATGACATTATATGCACTTTTTTTTACTGGAGGGCAAACAATAAAGAAATTCAAAAAAGATCGAACTTCATTTTCCCGGAATGAACAACGCGAGTTCTTTGAAGTTACGCTCGATTAATTCGGTCAAGAACAGAAATAAAGTCCCGACGCGATGAAATAAAGTTGTTAATGATGTTGTTTTTAATGAATGAAAACGAGCGTGTTTTTCGAGTGAAGGGAGTCATTTTTTTATACGCGCATTTTGTTTCAATTCCATCAGCCGCGGTCTTTCTTTTGCACGATGTGAAATTTCTGACCATCAAAAAGGATGAAAAATGGGCACTAAATGAGACGACAGTCTATTGGGGAATTCCCAAGTGATAATGGTGGTTCTTATTTGAGTTTATCATAAAGGGGGTCGCACATGAATGAATCAATGACTGTAAGATTTGATCATTTCTAACAAGTTCTAAAACTGAAAGAAAAAGGGGGGAAAAGAAACAAGCAATGTGTCCAAATCATTCTTCTTATCTTTTGTCCGTTTTGTTGTAAGGAGGTGCTTCCCAAACTGTAGCCAAACTCGTTTGCATAGATAACATCAGTTGAGGTATGTGAAAAGAAAATAAAAGCCTACAGACAACATACCTGCTGCCTCCATGCAAGCAGGCATCAGTTGTCTTTTTAAATCTAATTTTAAAACCAATCAGGTATTCACATGAATTCCAGCTAAAGAAAATGCAAAATTTGATGAAGAAAATATTAATTCCAAATCCTAAAAGGAATTTCTGAGAGCTTCCTGCTAAATATTGTATTTTATTACTAGATATTGAATAGCTGCATGTTTTCAAATGTCCTGTTAATTTTAAAATAACTAATTTAAATGTAGTTGTCAGTAGATTAAATGTTTTTTTCTGTTATAATATCTACATATAAGATATTAAAACAAAATCTGCAGTTTTTTTCCATCAACGCATCTTCTTAAACTGTGAATAATCACTAAGTTCCATTGTGGGTTCACATTTAATCACAATTAATTTATGACTAAATTTGAGCAATAATATGAAACTTTTAAATCTCAAAATTCAAATATGCCTATTTCTTAATTTTCAAGATGATTCATTTATCTTATATCCACTTTTTGTGCATTCTACAAACATATGGAATGTCTTTGTCACACATCAAAATAAAAGAGCTCAAAATTAGAAGGAAAAAAATAAAAAAGCAGCAGCAAATATGCCATCAAAATGTTAGCTTCAAGCTGTCATAATTGTTGAAATGCAATTAAATAACAACATCACCCCCCACCCCCAATGATAACAAAAACACCCTTCCAAAAACAAATAAAAACCTTAACGCTACAGGGAAATAAATACTCCAGAATCTTATCACAACAGGTGATCTTCCTGGGTAAAGCACGCTCAGTTGATATCAAAACATCATATAATATATATAGTAAACAAATCATTTGTTTGCCATATTCACATTTCCCCATTCTTACTGTGGTTGAACAAGTGCAGATGTTCACGCCAAACAACAAGAGAGAGAAGTTCGTTTAAAAAAAAAAATAAAACAAATAAACCTCAATAGTTTAACAGTTAAAAATACCTCATGCAGAGTTTCCCATGAGCAGGTGAATTCAACTGAAATGTGAAAATAAACACCAGCAAAGCGTAGAAATCAAATATAAAAGTGAAAGACAATTGTACAGCCAGGTATTGCCAAATAACTGACATTTCAAAGCAGTAACACATTAAAATCTATCGAAACTGCTATCTTATTTGAAACTCGATAATATAATTTGTTTCCTTTCATCTTGAACAATGTTTCCTTGCAAATACGTCGTCTCTCCAAAACACCAGAGACCCCCCCCTCCCCCAAGGCCCCCCTTTCTTATTCGTTTTGCATGATGTTCCAATAATGCAGCTTTGGCATTGAGCACCCTGTCTGCCGACTCCCTTCGGAATTCTTCCCAAAAACACATCCTCCCGAATTCTTTGAGGCATTCCGTATCTCAACAGCTGAAAGCAACGAAAAAAAAAATCAAACAAGGGTGAACAGATGGGAAGATGTAACTTATGTCTTGGCTGAATGCAGCCTGGGGGGTACAATTGTGACCCCAAAAGATGTAAAAGTTTGGTGTTACTGTTTCATTTTTCTCCCCAAACGAACTGCAAAAACCTTCATTTGTCATGCTCTCCTAAAATATTTAAAAACACAAACAAGGCGTATTAAATAATTAGTTTTACGCCATAACGGACTGCAAGATTTGATGCATCAGACTCAATTAAAATGACTCAACAATAGACATGAAAAATGTCCAAATAGAAGACTCTCAGTGTGCTTTGGATACAACCAAGCCGATATTCACCCAATTCAAAAATTAATAAAAAATATTCAACAATTCAGAAGCGGCTAATATTCACATGTAAAAAAAGAGTAAAGGCTCAAGTATGTTTGCAACTCATTTTTTGGTGGGAAGATTTCAATTCACGTACGTTTATGAACTTAAATTAAAGTTAAAGGGAAAGCAGCAAAAAGCAAAGGCTTTCTTTCACCTTTGCTCCATTTAACACAGACATACCTTCTTCAGGTCGGATAGTTAAAACTCACTGAGCAAGGCAATCAATCAGGTCAATCCGGGAATGATAAATTTTCTGCTCCATTGACGGTAATAACTATCCAATCCTCTCAAACTGAAATTAATAGCAGTTAATGATGACTATCATCCCCTTCAATCCAAATTCAACTTCCATCACTAGCAATAGATCACGCACAGAAAAATGAATTATTTCATTGATCGTTCCAGAATGGCAATTAAATCAGTTGTTTAGGTACAATTATTTATTACCAAATCGAGATAAATGTAGAATCCACACAAATAAGATGATGTATTTCCCAATCTTTGATTGCCTCAATGCACAATGTCATTCTTACGATGAATAAAATCAAGATGGATGAATGACGATCACACAAGTTGTGGGAATCCCGGATGATACCAGCCGCCTGGTAGATGTGGCTAAAGCTCTACTTAACACGAGAAACAAAGCGTCTGGTATTCATTTACCTTTCCTCAAAACCCCCCACTTCATTCCTACACCCTTCCTCCCCTTACATTCCTCTGCGAGTCGTTTCAACCCCACTAATCGTCTCCGATGGAGCCATTGAACGATCTGGCAAACGACACAAAGTATTGTTGATGGTTTCTGGAAAGCAAAGTGCAATGGGTCCTTTTGTGTTTCCCACGTTTTGTCCTCCACACGCGTGAAGGCTGCCGAGCCCAGGGGCTCAGCTGCCGCCACCGCTGTCTCCTCACCTCCAGCTCCTCCAGGATTTTCCCATGTTCATATCACCAGCCCTTGACTTTGTCACTCATGCAACAGCTGCTTGCTGATACCGCACCAACGTTCCAGCCTATTGCGCTCCCTTCTTTCGCTTCGCGCACACACAGAACAAAGGCATTGTTAATCCTACCGAGTCCTTGGGGCACTAACTGCATTTTTTGGCCCAAAAACTCTCAGGAATGTTTCAAAATTGTGTCTGTCGGTGGTTCGGAAGGATCAACATCCGGAAGACTTCCATCCCCGAACAAGAAAACCTCAGATTAAAACATACAAACAAACTGAGTTCATCAACAAATCTACGTAGGGACTGATTCCAAAAACCACAACCACAATGAAGCAACATTTATACGCCAGTAATCAACAGGCGGCCCGGTGGACGAGTGGTTATTGCGTCGGCCTCAGAGTTCTGAGATCGTGGGTTTGAACCCTGGTCTGGACCTTCCTGTGTGTTCCTGAGTTTGCTTGTTCTGCCTGGCTTGGGTGGGTTTTCTCTGGGTGCTCCAGTGTCCTCCCACAACCCAAAACATGCAGGTTAGGCTGGTTGAACAGTCAAAATTGCCCCCAGGTACCAATGTGAGTCCTTTGTTTCGTTCTGCCCTGTGATTGGCTGGCCACCAATTTGGGTTGTCACCTGCCTTGTGGCCGGAGTTGGCTGGGATAGGCTCCGGCACCCCCCATGACCCTTATGAGGATAAGCAGTACAGAAAAAGAATGAACAATGGAAGTGAATGTGTGACTTTTGCACAACTAAATATTTTTTCTTTTGGGTTAAGCCACTACGTATTACCTGGAGAGGCAAATTTTATGAAATTGAATACTCTTTTCATTAGAAGCCCTAGGCTTGGTAGCGCAATCTTGTACATTTTTATAAGCTAACTCGCATCATGCTTGTTGAAAGAGAAACATTTGATCCATTTATTTTGATCAGAGGTGCTGAGTGTCACCACTTTAGTTTGTTTTCAGTTTTTATCCATTAGTGAGAGTGCACAATTCTGCAAAAAAATGCCACCTTTAACTTTGTTGCCTGGATAGAATTCCCGATGCCACTTTTGTGACTTATTTTGCATTGAAGAGCCATGCTGCCTCAAGGAAATGATTTAAGGGGAACTTTAAGTGGTTGAACAAAAATTATACTTTACTACAACTGTTAAGGTAACGGAGTTTGTTTGCAGCATAGGAGTTGTGGTTTTATCAATCACATTTTTCATGTCTGGTGTTGCTTTTGAATGAATGTTTTTCTCAGCGTCGATGGAATTTGGGTGTTGTTGCTGATATAGTAAGGTGTGCTCTTTTGTGTGGAGTCATTTTTTATGTATATCTATTAAATTTCAAATATCTTGCCTTGAGCTGGGCTGAATATTTGCTCAAAGTTTTTTTTTTTATTAATATGCAATCCCGGTTGAAAAGAAGTAGGGATATTACCTTAGAGAAATATATATAGAAGTGTGATTTGCAAAGTGTGTTCAATGTATATTAATTCAATACACTACAAAGACAAGATATGAAATTAGAATTTTGGGTCAGTAACTTGTAACAAAACAGCCAAGAAACGTGATAAAAAAAAAAGAAAATGACGGAAAAAGTTAAGGCATGCTCATAAAACAATTGTTTGAAACAGTGGGCTTAGTGGGAACAGGGGGGTGCCATGATTGGATACAAAAGGAGAAAATAGTCAGAAAATAGCATTTTACGATGTTCCTAAATGTTTATTTGCATGGAATTTAGTGATTTAATCGTCTATGGTTTGTGATGCTCAAATGAAGTGTCATAAAGAAAAATAGGAGCAAAATCCATTAAAAGCCTTGCTCTCCCTTGGTGCGTCCGACTGCCTCGGCACCCCACCAGGTAGATAGCGAACATCTTTTAGACTCCCCAAGTGTCTTGGCGTCCCGCTAGGTGGCATACGAGTGTCTGGCATCAAAAGAATCCCCCTTCTGCCCACCTGCCGCCTATCTTTGTTATTTCTAGTGATAAAATGTACCATGTACGTCCTAATCATTGGTGCTAACAAGTGAATATTATCCATGTCCCTAGCGTATTTACCCCTATATACATTTATATAATTTTTGAATGTATGGTTGTCCATCCTTGGCCGGCTCGCACTTTCTTTACGTTGCTCAACTTTAGGCAAAGTTTTTAGACTTTGAATTTGTTTTTTTAGATTGTTTGGATTATTTAGTCTTGTTAGGACGCATTGAATTTAAATTTAAGGGTCATTGGAATTTTTGGATGCAATCATCGGAAATCATTGTTTTCTTATGGAAATTCATGATGTGAACACATCTTGGCTTGGTCGTGGAATTGATTGGGGTTGCATTGCGAGGGTGTAAAACTGAAGCTAACTCCCTTTCAGCTCTATCTTTTACTTCTTGAGCTATCATACCAATATGTCAGGGTTTATAGTCATTCAACATGTTAAAACACGAAGATTGAAATCCGCTTCTCAGGCCAAGATAATTCCTCACATTGTAGGTAGGTAATTCGTCTATGTTTATTTGTCTGTATATTTATTGCACTGGCTTCGTTGTCCTCATCGGCCTATTAATGCTTTGCTATTCCTTGCAGTTGTGTAATAAGAAATAAAGAAATGATCGAAAATTTGATGATGTGTGATTGTTATAAACCAACATCTCTGACGTTATGGGTTTGAAGAAGTGCATGTAGCATGGGCAGCTTCCACATCTGGAAAGGTACCATTAATACAGAAAGGTGTTTTCAAGTTTTAGGGCTGCCATCTATGGAATGCCTTTTCCATGGATAAAACAATGCCAAACACTTTCTGCACGTGTTACAACAAGGTAGTTCCGCAGTAAAAGACTGCAGGGACTAGACTGACCTAGCGGCAGTTTGAAAATGCATGGCGTAGTCTAGTATAGAGTAGTGTAAAGCTGTACATCAAGAAAGAATAGCAAATAATTCCAACAAGAACGCTCCAGATATTCCTGTTAATCCCACTGTATGGAGTTTGCATTTTCTTCTCCCGCTTGCGTGGGTTTTCCTCGGGCATTCCGATTTCCTCACACATCCCAAAAACATGCACAGGAGGCTGGTACTCTAAATTGCCCCTAGGTATGAGTGTGAACGTGAAGATTTGTCCTTTGTTTCTCCGTGCCCTGCGATTGGCTGGCCACCGATTCAGGGTGACCCTTGTGAGGATAAGCGGTTCAGAAAATGACAGTGTAACTTAGTGGATTGATTCAAATTTAGGTTGAAAGTTGATTTGCAAATCATTATATTCTGTTTTTATTTTTAATACAATTTTCAAAGGTCATTTGCTTAGGGGTTGTATTCAGTGTTTATTCTGTTTTCACAAATCATCCCAACTTCATTGGAATTGGAATTTGTACTACAGCCTCTTTTGTTGGAGACAGAATCAAATGCCCAAAATAAGCAACGTGCTTAAAAATAACCCCTCCAAAGCAAAGGATGTAAACACCTGAGAGCATAACAGCTCCAACGTGTGTGTGTGTGTGACACTAAGTGGGGCTACTGTTGGCCTGGTTTTCGTATCCTTGTACAGATGGTAACAGATGGCACATGGGATGTGAGGGCGCACTGAGCAGAGATGAGAACAAGATTACTGCAACAATTGTAGAGGGCTTCCCTCCATCTGCATGTGCATCAGGTACTCACATGTCTGCTTGGGGATGAAGGGATTAAATTAATACAGCACCCGCACATGCACAAGAAAGGTTAATGGAGGGACAGAAACCCCAAACATACAAAAGATATGAACTGCGTAAAGCATAAAACACATGGCGATGGAAAATCCTAGCAGCCCGTCTTAAGAGACACGTAGCGGGGGCTTCCATCAGAATTACATTGTTTGAGAAAGGGACACACCGTTAGCACACTTACAGTATGTCTAAGTATTATCTAGATCAGGGATTATCAAAATTTGTCAGCTCAAGGCAAGGGCTGATCATAATAAGTGATTAAGAATTCTCTCTATTGTGTAGAATTGATGAAATTGTTGATTAGCAAGATGAGTTTATGTAGCAAAGAAAACATTACGTCAGTAACAAGAAGTTGATCTTCATCTGCAATATGGCAACTTTTTCAGATGTTTTTTTTTCTGAAAATGCATTTAGCATGTTCACAGACAGACAGCTCTTTCCATCTGTTTGCAAATAACAACAAGAATGTTATTTAAATGCAAACTTTAAAATTCCCAAATTAACAACGTGGTACTATTAGGAGGCCTAATTGTCACACACTGTATTTAGATATTTTACATCCTATCAGCCCAGAGATATATTAAGCACACAAAAATAACTTGTATATCTGGGCCAGAATCTACAGGCAACAATAAGTCTGCAATTAATCACCAGCCTAGAAAAAAAGGCACTCCAAGAATCACAGAATATACATCCCTACAATATAGCAACCACACTTCATGATGATTCATCCCCAAATATTGAAGGAGTAGCCATTTTAGTTCGTGTTCTCACCAAAAACAACAACACTTATAAGACGTGAAGCCTTCCCACCCAAGTGGTATGAAAAAAAAAAAGTACTTCACCATTAAATAATTCAATGCCTTTGCTTTGTCAAATTGCACTTGCTGAAATGGACTGGGCAAACTGTATACCGCCATTAATTAAAATCCAACATGATCATCCACTGCAACCCATCCCAACTCAAATGGATTGGACGTTTATTCCTGTCAATCTTAATGAATCAGTTAAATGCGACCCAAGGGTGGTTGAATATATTTTAAGAAGCAAAGCAAAAGAGCACGACATCATTGTGACCCAAGACAAATGGACGCGGGATCTGTTTAGTTCAGCTGTTTACGCGAGAAAAACAGTGCCATTTGGCGTGGTGGTTCAAATGACAACAAAGTGGTCCTCAAACTTTTGAAAAAATATCTTCTTTGAGAACATGTGCATTAAGTCCGAACATGCAGTAAAACATTCATTGCGGACCACTCCATGAAGTTGGGTTCGGGTTCCGTTTCATTCTAATACATCGCCAATTCCCGGTTGGATATTACCATGAAACCTTTGTCATATTTGCAATATTCGGCCGCAAGAACTCATTTTGAGCTCTGTGAATGACAAGCCACAAGCAAAGCCAACACACCAACTTGTAACATCATGATCCTTTTAGGAAATTGAGGTGTTGTATTGTAATTTACAGGCCACATCTTTGACATAGTCGCCCCGTCCCGTCTATGTCGGTGGCGTCAGCCCTGCGAACCCCCCTGTGTGTGTTTAATGGCTACATGTGTCGCTCCCTATCTCCCGCTCTGAGTGGCACAGAGGTAAAGGGAGGCTTAACAGCATGGGAAAAAGTTGAACAGTGTGAAATTACCTTGATCCAAAGATTCCTGATGCATACCAGCCCAATGAACCCATAACAGAGCAGGCACTCAGTCGCAGAAGCCTGGCAGCAAGGAACAGCTGAGACATTACAGAGGGGGAAGGGGAAAGAAGCAATGGGGAGGTGAAAGAAAGATAAATGGGTGTAGAAGAGATGCCCAGCCCCTGTAATCTACAATCCACAGTGAGGGGCAGGGGTCAGGGTGTCTATGCAGTATCTAATGTACATCCTGTGATAACGCAGGACAACTGTTAGCTGGGGCAAGGCTGACTTGCTATAGAATAGTTTCAAACTTTTTCAGGCAGTTAGAGGAGAAGTCGCAAGAGGAGCTTTACTACTATGAGGACGTAATCATCAAAGTCTTCAGTCATGATTTTCTACAGTTTGCCAGCTACTCAATGGGCAACAAACACTCTCATTCACAACTATAGCCAGTTTCTAGTCTTCAGTTAACCTGACATGCTGGTTTGGGGAATGTGCGAGGAAGCCAGAGGAACCGGGTGGCAGATAGGAAGCGACAAATGTAGCAATAAAAGCCATAAAAGCCAAGGAACTTCACACAGAGATGTTCCATTGGGGGGTTGGAACTCAAATTCTCTGACTGAGACGTTTATACCGTGTCATTGTGTGGCCACTTGAAATATTATACATCCCTACAAGTCAATTTGAATAATAAAAGATCTCAGTGCAATAGTGGTTGATTTCTGTGTCTCACAATTAAGAGGTTCTCAGTCTAATCTGCTTGGTATGTTCTCCCTGGGCTTGTGTTTTTTTCTGTAGTAATCCAAAATTAAAAACTCCACAATACCTATGTGTGAATGTGAGTGTGAATGTGTGTTTGCCTATGTTTATCCTGTTTATTGGATGGCTAACAGTCCAGGATGTAGTTGACTTGTCGCTTAAAGTCAGCTCAGATAATATCAACCATTGAAAAAAGATGGATGAAATGTAAAATTTAAAGCATATGTGGAGTTCTCAAGAGGAGATTTTTATTTATGGAAAAAAACATTGAGTTTGTGGAGGGTACTTGCACTGTTTGTTGATCTGCTTTTATTGCCTTTGCTTGTAATGTAGAGCAGAGTGACATGAACCCACTTTGAGGTGAATACCCAGTTATGATGTTTTGCCATATTAGAATATCTTCTGCTCATCTGCAGCTGTAACCTCAATAGACATTTGGGAAATGAGACAGTTTGAGTGTGTTGGATATTCAGGTGCACTTTGTCCAAAATGTGAATTAATGTAAACAAGTAGGAGGGATCTATAATTTGTGTTGCTTTCGGAGTAACAGTGTTATTTAATAAGATGCAAAAATAAGAATTTTTACTCATCCTGCCCTGTTTTAAATGAAGTCCCGAAAGTTTTATTGTGATACAACCAACATAGACTTCATCTATATATTAATACTAATTAGCATGATTAGGATTTGTATTATTTCTGTAAAAAGGTGTGTGAGACAGAGAAAGAGAAAATGGTGCAATTATGAATAAAGATACGGCCATAGAATATATGATATTTTTTTTAACTGTATGAGCAACCATATCTCTCAGTGCTCGTGCCCCCCCCCCCCATTCCCACCCACCCACACTCAAAATGATATAGCACTTCCCATCTGTTCATAAGTCTTTACAAAGCTTGATGTAGCCTGCCTACTAATGAACAGATGGACAAACAAACACCATTACAGACTTTGTTGGATTTTTTTTTCACTTTTTAGTGCCCTGTCTTGGGAGCACGCCATTACTCTGTTGTGTTTAATTTTAGTTGCAGAATATATTTTCATGATGTGGTTGCTTGGAAAAAAAGCAGTGGCCAAAGATATTTGTACAGTGGAGTCAGTAGTACCCCAACTTATGAGTTTACCTACAAATGAGTGAACATTTTTGAATTAATTCACTATGATTTAAAGCAATTGTAATCTTTTTGTATAAATGATCTTTAGCTGACAGATGGTTGCCCAAAGAAAGTAAATATACAAAACGGGAGTGTCATAGAACTACAACAATGGAGAATAAAAAGTTAAAATAAAAAAATGACATTTTCTGGGATGTCCATACATCAAATGCTTCCAGGCTCCGTTGTGCCTAATGAGAACTACAAAATGTCCGAAAAAGACGCGGACTTGGACATTTTTGGGCTGCAAAGCAAACTAAAATAGCAAAAAAAGCCCCTTCGTTTGAGCGTTGAGGGATTTCTCAAATGACGTATTAGTTAAAATCTTCTGTTCCTCGACTCGAGAGATTCAGCTGTGCTTTAGTATACAAATCAACAAATAATGAAATATAATAACCAAAAAATGGAAGCCACTCGAAAACTGTGAGGTCTGGATCGGCATGATGGCGATGGACACGTTTATATTCCATTACCTTTGGAATGTCTACCGTGGAATAAGGAAGCATATCAGGGGCTGGCATTTACCTCTCAATCACCACCAAACCCCTCACCCCTGTAATCATGTTAGCTCATACATAATCACATTTCAATTACTGACAGGAGTGTGACCCTTGCCTCCCAACATGCCTAATCTAATACATGTGTTTCCTAAAACACAGAAGGATGCCTTGTTGCTCTAGACAGGGGAGCGAGGTGGGTTAAAAAAAAAAAAAAAGAAGCACGCATCAACAAGACATCACTCTTTCCTTTTGATCATGCCTGGGAAACCAGGAGCTATTTTTAGACTACTGTACACGATGAGTGGACATGTGGTAAACACTCCAGTGGATTCGCAGAAAGGAGCAAGATATTGTGAGAATGCAAAGATAAATACAAGCTCATATTTGGAGATGAACCCAATGCATCCTCCAGTTTTTAAGGATACCATAAATCAGGAGCGGACAAGCAATTGGAATTCAAAATAGAAAAAAATAGAATAGGAAAAGACATTACATCGTGGCATATTGTTATTGTGATATTATATGGCTTATATTGTGATTGAGGAGTTTTCCAATATGCTACTGCATTCATATCGGTATAAAGTTGTTGGATAATGATTTCTTTATTCGTTCTTGAGCGATCTTGATCACCAACATACATACAAACATACGGAACCAATTACTTAAGCCCCGCCTTCCATCAGTTTCACTTACTGGTGGAGGTAAAAGCCTTTAACTGAACAATGGTTTAGATCAGGGGTGGCCAACAAGTTAGACACAAAGAGCAAATATTTTAAACTGTGAGAGTCAAAGAGCCACACCACGCGGTGACCGGCCAAAGCAGACAGACACACACAAAGCACACAATTAAAACCATATTATTCACCATAACACTTTCTTCTCCTTGCAATACAACAATGTGTTAATTTAAAGGTGAGTGTCGCCCCTCAACACACACTACGAGGCAAAGAGTCACAGAACATACAAAATACTATAAGAAGCAAAGAGCCGCATTATTTTTGGCCGGGAGCTGCATGTGGCTCGAAAGCCACAGCCACGCCTGAGTATAAATTGCACCAGCCAATGAATACACTATAAAGAAGGGAAGAAAACTACATAAGTTGCACTGGAGTATGAGAGTATTTATATTTTATCAGAAGCCAACGTATGTGAACATATGTTAAAGTAACAATGGTAAAACGGAGTACAACAGATGAAATAGGCATTTTTTAACATAAGTTTTTCAAATAACTATACACTAAAAACACAACATAACAGGATTAACATGGACAGAGAAAAAAAAACAACATCAGCCCCTCTTAATTATCAGTGGTAAGCTCAGCTAAACTATGAAAAAATATGACCTGATATCTGACTGACAATGCCACATATCTGTTTTGGGACCCATGATAGGTACTTTATACTTATGGCGATGTCCTGTTTATGAAAAAATCAATATCTATCCCCAGTGGTATCCAAGAACTTCAAAGTCTCGGTCTGTGTGTGACCATCTGACTTCTTTATTTTGTATGTTGACGGTTTTTCTACCACCCTAGTGCTCAAAAGTCTGGGAGAAAAAAGCACCACAGACACCCTGTAGCATAAATTCACCTCCCCCAATCGCCGTTGGTAAGCTCGTTTTTCCAGCATATTTTTTTTCATCCCTCTCTTAGTGCGCACCTTGCCTTAGCTTCTATAATTCCCACTCTATCACTCTATGTCTGTATGCTTAGTGGCCTTGTGTCATTATTATGGTCCAATTTGCGTCAATGCTAACATCCCATTCATCATCTGGGGGGGTGGTGGTGGTTTCCGCCAGGGCTCGGGGGCCTCGCATACCTCACCTCTCACATTTTCACCATGGTGGCATCCGCTCCTCTAAGGGGTAAGAGGTCATAGTTCCAGACCTCCTGAATGATCACTGACTAGTTGGAGTTGTGGGCTTGGAAGCCTGCATTCCCAGCCCCCCTGCACTGCCCCCCCCCCCCCCCCCCTTCAGTGCAACACCAGTCTCCCAAAAGCTTTCTTACATTTCAAGCGCTTCCCCCACTGGAAACTTTGCTCTCATCAAGCCCATTGACAACTTCAGTGTCTCGCACACTTCTCTCAAACACACTCACTCCCACTTTTCTCCTGGATCAATAGAAAGAAAAAAAGGAATAGAGTACTTTAAACCTCAATCGATAAGTTCCCAAAACAAAGTTGATCACTTGTAAGTTCACCTGATGTGCCTGTCGAGAGATTTACACCCTTCTCCTTTACTAAAAGCCCACTCCCACCCACCAACCTCCACTGACCCACCCCCCTATCCCATCAATGGCTGACAGGCCTTTCTCTCACTAAAACCCCAGCATGCGGGACCATGGTTTATTTCTTATGAATGAAAGGGCCAAGCGAAAGTGCATTCCAATCTCTGCTTTGAGGGGGAGCAGCTGGCAGCTTGCTGGAGTCTGTGTCAGACTGTCTGTGTTTTACCTCCACTTTTAAGACACTGGAGAGTTGGACAGAAAGTAAATACAAGCCCACCAAAAAGAAAAGCGCCATGATCAACAAGGCTCTGGACGCCGATGATAATGAAAGTGGAAAACTGCAGTGGCGGCTCCTCATGTGAACCTGGTTTCACATAAAGGAAGAATTGTAGCTAATAACTGTGACGGCGCACAGGCGTCTTTGTGTGTCGGAACCATTCATTGACAATTTGCTTCCTGGCGTCCACCTTTGATATGACAAACAGACTGTAGGATTGATTAGGAGTCGAGCTGACAGGGTTTCTGCTTGGGAAATTTCCCGGGGTTTGTTGTTTGAGAGGCGTTGCGTTGTGAATTTGCGCCGTCAAGAGTTGAACTCTGCCGAGTCTGCCCGCGAAACGAACGAAGCCAGGCATGGGAAAAGGAAGGCATGTGGGGCACCTCATTCCGTCTCCATTTCTCTCCCTCTGCCAGCTTCTAATTATGCCCAATTACACCTTTAACACAAGTGGGCTGCTGTGGACATTTCTCAGGGTGTGAGGTCAAGCATTTCCTGTGTCTGTGAATGACCCACCGTCAGGGGAATTGTCTTGCAGGGGCCTCCAGCTCTCCCTCCTTCCATCATTCACTCTTTTGAACCCCTCCTCCACTAGCCCAGGTCCAGACCTCCAGCGTTTACCAATGAGCCAGATAGTTAGGACTTGGCCTCTTTGACTTGTGAGGGCTCTCTCTCTTTCTCTCTTTCTCTCTTTCTCTCTTTCTCTCAAACGCAAACAAACAGAAGGCACGCCACGCAGACCCTCACTTAAAGGCTTGGCAAACTCACCTGCCCCGGATGTCAATGCCAAATAGAAAATCCCAAATAAGACGTGATCTTTTACGCAACTTAAGGTAAACTGAACGAGAAGGTAACTTGACAGGAGTGAAACTCGCATTCCATTCATTTTCTTTGGAAGTTACAGGTAATCATGCCACATTTGCAGTATTGTGCTCTCCTTCCGCTTTGGCACTCATCGTTCTCAGGTTACACTGACAGGTTTTCTACTTTCTCATGCACCCCCCACTCCATTGTTAACACCCAGTAACCTTGAGGTGGGTTCTACTGCAAACTTGACTGTTAATTGCATATCTAATCTAATCTAAATGACTGAGGTGTTTGTGTGGGTGCATGTGTGTGCGTGTCGACATGCGTGTGTGACTCACAGCTTCAGAAGAAATTTCAGGCCACCTCACAATGGTAGTGTACCAACAGGTTGGGTTCCCACACCCTGTAGGAAAATAAATACTCGGTAATCACCGCCTATCAAAACAGGCAACGTACGCAGGGTGAAGTGAAAATGGTGCATTCCATTGGAAATCCATAGCGAGCAAGTACATGCTCGCTCCTTTGCGCTGACATTTCAGAGACACAAGGGAGAGATTAGAGGCGCATATGGGAGGGCTACAAAATCAGGATGAAAGATGGTCCGGGGAGATGGGGGTTAGGCCCCCTATTTTTACTGCATGAATTGGCGGTGAAATGGACAGTTGAATGAATGAAGTGGAGGTAAAAATCAGAGAGTGACTCAAGTGAGAGGATGTTTTATTCAACCTCGATAGCTTCGGTTTACATCCAGGTTTACCAAAAATTTCCAAAATTGTAAAAGGTAGAAATGCAGTCAGAGCTCTATGTTTCCGACCTTAAAATATTATTTTGAGTGGTGTAAATGGTCTTTCCATGTCAGATATTTTCAACACAGCCAATCCCATATAGCCACTTGAGCACAGATGTTTCATGGAATTGTGTGTTCTGTTATAATTGATAAGCCAAATAAAAAAATAGACTCAGTATTGATAGATACATACATATAATAATATATTTAATTATGAACATAAACTTTGATGAATTTATGATTACAATTATTACCATTAGAATAATTATTAGTAATAGAAAAATAAATATATAATAATTTATTACGCCTGTTAACCCCAGTCTGCTCCACTCCTACAACTCTGCACAACAACCGAGCAATGTGCACCTAATATGACGTTTCAGCATTTATTTCTGCCAAGTGCACGAAAGAGTCCTTAAAGAAAGTTTTGGGGAAATACTAAGTATTGCTTAATTTAGGACGAGAGATTTTAAAATTAGTAACTGGTAAGAAAGAGCCAAACTATGAGGAAACCACACCTGTGTCTGAAAGCATGCAGTGGGAACGTTACGTTTGTCTCAGCTGTTGTTTCAAGCCGCGCATTTATCACAGCGCACTTCCCTGGCTGGAAAGGTCCTTTGCCGGCAGCCGTGGAGACTTACTCGTATTACGAGATGACCCTGAACAACAGAGAGCGACAGGTCTGCGGAATAAAAAGAGACCTTATGTTGGCCTCTGTCTGTCCATGTGACTTTAAGTGCTGCCCCAAGCCAAGGTGGCCTTTGGTCATGGTGGAACTACCTGACAAATATTTGTGTACATTGAACAGGATTTGCATTATGGACTATAGGAAGAGGAGGAAAACCGATCTGGGTGGAATAGGGGGCTAGAGCTATTAAATACACTGGGTTCACCTCCTTCACATTTTTATCCTTGGAAAAATAAAAAGAACAGGAGAGAAAATGTGGAAGGAGTGGGTGAGAAAGAGAGGGAGCAGACATCAACCTAAACCATACTAAGGAGCATTGTGAGTCGCACTTCAGTCAGCTAGCCATCATAGCAAAGCTTTTCCAGGTTTTTGCCATCTGTCACTTTTATGAACAGTGCATGAGGAAATTGGGTCTTTGAGTTGTTTGGCTGGGGGAATAATGAGCCACTGAAAATGATTGTTATAGATGACCCCTTGGCATTGCTCTCATATGGAGCCAATCAAGACCCAGCTCCAGAGGCTGTCTAACAATCGGGGATAAATCAATTGTAAGTTACAGGTTAGGCATATAGACAGGTCTGGGAACAAGGTATAAAATGTTCTACTATAGCGGGGGGCTAGAGTGTTATAATTTATGCCGTACCCTTTCAAAAACAGTACAGTGAGGTATCGCTCATTTCTTTTTAGACCTAAAAAAATTCCCATCAGGCTGTCGTATTACTTTTTTTTGTGTTGTTCTTTTTGCTGGGACCACAAAATGGGTATAACTAATAGTAAAAAGGATGGAATGGACCATTGCAGGAAAACGGAGCACTCAGTCGCTGTCCTCAAATGGAGGAAAATGAGAACGATTTCACACAACACAGAAAGAGAAGCTTCATGTTGCCTGTCATGTATAACAAATGAGCTAAATGAACTCTGTCATCATATCGCTCATGCGTGAAATAGTTGTGAGTAAATCACGCGGAAAAACTTTTCATTTCAGTAAGAACTATTTTAACTATTTTTACCGTCAGATTTCCAGTGTGTCGTCACAAAAGAGATCTGTCCTGTGACCGTGGTCTATCATCTTAAATTGCAACCAATTTACTATCAACTGCAAAGGTGCCCAGTACCGTTATAAAACCTAGTTGACAGAATCTGTCATAGCTCGCCCTTGAAAATTGGGATTCTAGTTGAAAGATTTTTGTGTTACTAAGCCTAAAATAGTTATCGAACGACGTCTTAGAACACAACACAAGCTGAGATGAGTAGGTAAAACAAGTTCAAGGGAGATTGGGGATTCACAAAAGATGAGCAAGGGATGGGCAGCTAAAAAAAAAAAGGTATGTGTTCCGAAATGCCTATTAGTTGGAACGCCGAGCCCTCTTCGGATGTTCCTCAGACAAAACACCTGATAAGGTTGATTGTGAGCAGCATTCCTCCGCGCAATGTGTGTATGCCGATGAGGGCACGTTGTGTGGTCAACTGTGCACAGCCAGCTGATACCACCAAGACCTCACATTCTCTAGCACAGTTCCCACGACTGTAAAACAAAAGCTGAATAAACAATGTCAGAATGGACATGTATGTGATCATCCAAAGGTGAGAGAATAAGACCTTTGCATACTCGCGAGCTACATTTCACCACGGGCAGGTCATCCATTACACTGGAGCTATTGTCCTCTAGTGGAGGACATTTAAATAATTCTATGCTAATTAAGGTGCCTGGGTTCAATAACTACGCTAAGCCATATATCCGCTCTGTTTCTATTGTCTGAGATGTCTATTTACAGCTGTTTGTTTTGAAGACATTTTGACATCTGGGAATGACTGTCTCACAGTCTAACAAGATTTTTAATGTGTATTTAAAGGCGGGGGCTTTAATCTGTTGACTTGATATGCAAGAGCAAGGAAGTGTTGACGTTACCATCTCGAAACAGTAAACATGCCATTATTTCAGCTCAGTTGCAACTTGCAAGAAGAAGAACCCAATTCCATACAATATGAAAGCAACCATCCTCTGTTTTCAGATATATGACCGGTTCCTTCGATTGGCCTGCACTAACTTTTGTGGTCCAACACTGAATTACTGCAGCAACTTTTCCTGACTTTTGTAAGCGTACACTGCGGTAAATATATACAGGGAAAAAAAAATCGGGAAAAATGGACGCCAGTTCAAATCAAGCAATAGTAACCAAAAATTGCAAATGCACTGCAAATTGTGAAAATCTGGGCAGTATGGACACCACATAAAAATACTTGTAACACGTGACTCACTAATGTTTTTCTTTATGATTGACTCCCATTTCTACCGCAAATTATTGAATAAAGCAGAACTACAAGGTTGACAAACATGCAATTCTTGTCCATTTTTTAAAATTGGATAAAGAGGGATCAGATGCATATCTGCCATCCAAAAACCCAAAAGAAGTTGGGAAAACAAATGTTCTTATTTCATTGTATTTATGATTGAACAATGCTTATCTCATTCGTTTCCTTTGACAGCGATAATCATCCAAACCATTTGGGTAAAAAAATGGATGGGATGTTTTTTGTTCCAAATGGCAGTGAATGATTTAAAAACACTGACACAATTCAAAGGGAAGTACTTTTCGTTGCCAATTCAGCAGAAAAAAAAAACATACAGAGAAAAACAAGAACTTCTCTGAGGATACTCCCAGGCAGTTGTCTTACATAAGAGTGTACTGTATCAGAAGCAAATGTTTTAATGCCGATTCATAGATCAATAATCAAATTGCTTTCTCACAGTTTCCTTCGGTTCATTAGATACATTAGACATCATGCACAGACATCAGGTCGGTCTGGTTTTGGCATGTCTTTGTTTCTTCACATAGACCTTCCTGACAGTTTGTCCTCTGGGCTTTCTACAATCAGATTGGGGAATGCGAGTACGTCCTCAGGTCATGCAAATTTGGACTAGGATAAATGTTAGATGTGAATTAGTTACCACAGACTGTGCCAGCTGCAGTATGTCTTCATCTTTTGCTATAAATGAAGCCACTTATTTTATCTCATGACTCATGTTGTTGGAATCTCTGTTTGATTTTGAACATTAATTCAGAAGCTTGTCGAAATACGGAACTCCACCAACAAAAGTGCCATCGCACATCAGTGATTTTATGTTTGTTTTCTCAATAAATGACAATGTGATTAAATACTTTTTGGCAAATATGAAAAATATTATGAACAGCCTATTGTTTTGGATTGTTTAGTTTTGGTCCAAATGATATATATTTATTTTCCTTTGTCATTTATGTCGTCAAACCATCCGCTTTTCATTTCCATGTGTTTTCATCAACCCTATTATTTGTGTTGACGTATGAACTTCTTAAAGCCACTCATGTCTTGTGCAGGTGTGTGTTTCTGTCACGTCAATTTGCTCTTGTTCTTGTTTCAAACAGTGGCTGTAGTTTGTAGCTGTCAGTAACCAACGGTCAGGATTTCATTTCATAGTATTGTTATATATATTCCCTGGTTGTCTTGTTTCCCGATATGGTGAGTTTCATTTCAGTGTGTGTTTGTTATTTTGATAAGTGCGGAATTTGTTAATTTGGTAGTTTGTTTCTTGCTGTATACCCCTACTTCTCTTTTCTGTTCACAAAATTATTATATAAACCTATCTAACTGAAACATGACAAAACAACACATACATATATACATACACATACACACACATTTATATATTCATATATATGTATATATGATTAACACGTCCATAATAACTGGTGCAATGACTATTGTAAAATGTTTTTTTAATATCTATATCTAATTATTTTAAAAGAATGAATGTAATGAAAAGCAACACAAGTAAATGATCAAATGGTACAAATGTTTTTTTACCCAACCATATATTTGGCTCAAGTCATACTTAAATCTATGTAAAATACATTTTATTCTAATATTTACTTCAGTACAAACCTATTTAGTGTTTAGGTTTGGAGCATGTAATTTAAATTTCTTCTCAGTACTGCTATTATGATAAATGCTGTATGTAAACGGCAAATATGTACAGCTGTGGTTGATAGTGTGCCTGGTGTTTTCATATGAGCAAGTTGTAACTCAAACAAGACAAAAAGTGTGCCTGCTCATATATTTACTAAACATTCTGTGCAAATAAAAATGGTCTCTAATTAGTCAAGTACAATGTATGTTAAAGGTAACCGAAGAGTTTACACACATGCTGATGCAAGACTGTGCTTGTTGCGTGAACATGTACAAAGTCTGTTAAAATATCTAAGGAGAACAACCTGTTTTCTACTGTCTTCTGACATTGCTGACAAAAGAAGGAAGCGATTCTGCCCTTGACACTAATGAGGAAAAAAACGCTGCTGTGGCAAGTCTTTGTTAAAAAATGCATTAATGACAATAATTGCCATTCTCCTTCTTAAGATAATAAATGTAGCTGGTGTACTTTTTAAGGAGGTGAATAAGGAAAACTATTGAAATATTAAGTGGTATATTATATTTGCTTATTGCTCATCAAGTTATCTGTATTTGAAAGAAAACTTTAATAACAGTGAAAGCTAGTGATTGGTATTAAGCTTTTGTTTAACTAGCAACGCTGCAAAAGGGATTTCCATGTCTTGTAAAATTATCCTCAATTATATTTGCCAGGAAGCGTTTTTTTGTCCTCTCCTTCATGTGCAAACAAGAAAATCTGATTGAATCAACAAAGAAAATTTGCATTGGGAGTAGGTTGCGCTGGTTTGGGTAGTTAAATGAAACAGTGGATTTCTTCCACTCCTAGCTGGAATTCCAGTCCATTTTTCTCTTATGATTTAAATGGATTCCACAGCGGGAGATTGTCCTGTTTTTGCCTGCACAGTAGTAAATACGGGTTTAACGTATCCGGTAGCGAACTGAGAAGGAATTCTTCAAAGTGAAAACACAGTTTATCTTATAGCGACTATTGATTCCCTACACCTACCATTAACAGTACACTTAATGTTGCCTTTTGTTGTTTGAATGTTAGTGGGATTGTGTTGTGTTGTTTTAGGAGGAAGTAACAAAAGTGTATTGGTTCTTACTCTATACTGAATCCGAATCCGGTATGTCCCAAAAACTAATATATGAAATGATGGTAAAGTTATTAGCACATCATCCTCACAGACCTGGGATGGGGGTTCAATCCCACCGGGTGCCGATTTCCACCCACATCCCGAAAACATGCATGCTTGGCTGGTTGAACAAGCTGAATTATACCTAGGTAGGAGTGTGAGAGTGAATGGTTGTCTGTTTCAGTGTGCCTTGCAATTGGCTGGTAACCAATTCAGGGTCTCCCATGCTTACTGCCTACAGTTGGCTGGGATAGGCTCCAGAACAACCAGCGGAACAGAAAATAAATGACTGAATAATGGTTAAGGTTTATTTTTTAATCAAAGATGTACAATACAGCTTAAGGCATGAGAATGACCAAAAATGTATCACTCTCTTTCTCTGGGCGCCAGAGTTAAGAAATTTAGAGTCTTGATTGTTCGGCTTACCAACCGACCTGAGACCATGGCAAGACCAAGAGCAAAAGTGTGACCAGGACGAGTATTCATGGCTATAACACTGCCATTTGGCCATGTTAGTTCAGCTGGCATTTGAGAGATGTGACCCAACCTAGTGGAAGGTCACCACCCTCCCAGTTGCTGCCACATCACTGAAAGTGTCATGTACTTAAAATGCCAATGTGTGTGTGTGTGTTTTTTAATAAAAACCTTAAACCATATAATTTGCATAAAACCTATGGTGCAAATTTTTTTTCAATTAATGTGAGCACATATGTGGCTAGAGAAGGTACTATTGAATTAGCTAGTATATGCTTATAGCTTTATGAACAAAGCGCTAAATTGCCAGCCAGCAAAACAGTAGGACAGATAGACAGATAGATGAGCCAAGAAGAAGAAGAGAGTGCTCTGCTGTACAAAAGAAAAGACTGCGTTAAGTCATGAGTGGCAAGCGACATAGGTTGAATTTTTAACGAGTGAGATCACATCCCTTTCTCTAAACAGAGGAGGAACTCATCTTGGGGTGGACACGTCGCTATCTGTCTGAGTCTGTGCAGAAAACGGGACATCCGTAACTGTGCCGAGACAGTGGCACCCAGGAGGCTTCACACATGTCAGCAAGCTGCATGCAAGTGAAGTGCAAGTGTGTGCTTCCGTGAACTAGGACTGGAAGTTCATTACATTCATTAGCAATGCATTTGTTTATCGTTAACATTTGTTTAGGCATGTAGTGTGGCCAGAAACTTTGTTAAAGTGCATTAGAGGGCACTGATGTCAGGGTGTAGGGTGTCCATTTCCGCTTTGTGGCTTTTAGTGAGAAAAGTAAAATCATAACATCCAACACAACCCAAAACAATACAATTATCTGCATGTGACCTTTCATTTCTTCAATTTCCACTTATGGGCCTCAGAAGTGCTGGACCATACCCCTGTTGACCTTGGGCGAAAGGGAGACTACAGCTTGAACTGGTCGTAGAGTAGAGTATTTTTTATTTTGCCAATGCACCCTACTTGCAAAGTACAGTCCCACAAAGTAGACACTTTCTGGGTTTATATGTAGAAAATAGGTTTGGACAAAAATGCCTTATGAATGCAATTATACAAAATTAAAAATGATTTCCTTTTATTTTGTAAGGTTGTGACAATCTGTGAGGTGCACGGAGCTATCAGTCTTAAAACAGCAGCCAAATGCATCAAAAAATAACAGGGCTTATGGTTCCGTCATCACCATTTCATTTTTGAACACAGTACAACAAGGTTTTAATTAGCAATGTGAGAGAAGTATTCGTTTAACAATGTGTTCATTATTGTGGTGGTTCAGAACTGGCCCAAATTCTACTGGGAAATGATTTCAATAGTTTGCGTGTGTTATTTCATTAATTTATGGGGGCAAACTGTCCAAAGACCCAGAGAAAAACATCCTTCTCTGTTTCTTTCTCTTCCTACAATGTAGCCGAGACACCTAGTCTAAACGCACAATGAAGTAATAAACGTCGGCATCTGGTCAATTGAGTAATGACAGTACTCTCAGATGGAGATGATCCACCTATATAGACTTGACATTGTAAAGAAGTTTGTACAAGAGTGGAAATACTAAAAGAGGTGGGACGAATCTTAAAGAACATTTCCAGCTTGGCTTGGGAATGATCTTCCCTTGTTGTGATATTTTCCTTATGTCTTTTTAGGAGATTTGCCTTACACTGCTTTCTATGCAGACAGGCCTTTCACTTTGGGGGGCCCTCAGTTTCCCTCTCGGCTGACCAGGGAGCTTTCAAGGTACCCTGATGGATGCTAATGTCGGACTCTTTCAGATCGTTTTACAGGCAGTGCCTTTGATCTGCCAGCAGGCCTCTCTCCACGGGTTCCCTGTCCTGAGAACATGTAAATCCCAACCTTACAAACACCTGTGGAAAAAAAAAACCCTGCAGAATGGGCGCACAGAGCAAGTTTCTGTAAAGAAGAAGAGAAGACACTGTATTGTGACATTTGGAAAAAGGAAGCACATTAGATCGCAGCGGCGTCAAAGAATGAACGCAGAATGGAGGGCTGAGGAAGGAGTGGCCAAAGTAAGACACCACAGCTAACAAAGAAGGAAAAGAAGAATGGCTAGCAAAAGACGGCCGGACAGAAGGGACACAAGGGAATGGTAATCAAGGCCAGATAAAGAATTGCTGTTAGGGCAAAAGCAAAACAAAAGTTGGAGTAAAACAAGAACAAAAGTTCATCTAACACTCTAGCATGAAAGACAGGAAGAGGAATGGTTATAGGGACAAAGCAAGACGGAAATGGTGAGACAAAATTTGGGAAGGTCTGGATTTAGGATTTACAATTTCACTCAGAGAAATGAAAAAAAGAGAACTCCCTAAGACAGATGAGCTTCAGCTTTGGAGTTCATGGGGGTGCTTTTGTTGAGATTGAAAAAAAATGGTGGAAGGACGAAGTGATTAAAAGAGACAAGTACAGTGGAGGCGACAGTGAGAGCAGTGACAGAGGGCCTAGATGGCCGGTAGCGCTGAATAGCGGGGCTGCTGTTGGACAGCTGGCTGGAGCTGATCAGAGGACAGCCTGTGGAAGAGAGCTTGTCTGCCTGCAGCCAGCTGTTCCGTCCGGAGGCCCGCAGTGACAGCACAAGGCTCGGAATTGATGAGCAGAGGCGCTCGATGGAGTGCGGTGATGTTAACCTCTGTGAAGTAGTGCACTGTATTGCAGCTGGCACCCACTGTTTCCTCTTCCAAGAAAAAGACAAATAGAGAACAGCTTAATAAAGAGGGATTTATGCCTATGTAGACTTTTTGATACTCCATGTCCTTTCTTTTATTTTCCTCTTTTCTTCCTTTGAGGGGAAATGGCATCTTCAATCCATAATTTTGCTGTTTGTCTTTAGAGTTGTGTGGAGCATCAGCCCATCCCAGCTGTCTTTGCGCAAAAGACTAGTGTTGTGCTCAAGACTACGCTAAAGAGCACAAAACCTATGATCAAACAGCGCTCATTGAGACCAAGACTTTTAAAAATGGATGTCAAGAGCAAAAAATTACAGAGTATTTATGTTTCAGGAGCCATTTACTGAGGTGTTGAAGGTCAGTTAGAACATAATTGATGGTGTCCGTCATTTTACCAAGTGCATGTTCCTATTAAAAATCAATAACGTTGAAGAATTGGTCAGTTCAAAACAGAGACAAGACTATGACTTCTATGACCCACCAAAGACAATATCACAACCTTTAAAATGAGGTCTTTCGTGATGTAACAATATATAGGACAGACTCCAGAATCTGGAGTACCTGGGAAAAAAGCGAGGGAGACCATGCAAACTCCACACAGTGAGCACCGACTTAGGTTCGAACCCTTGAGCCCATAACTGTGAGGTCAATGCACTAATCACTCGAAAAACCTGGGTTGCACTATGTCCAAATGCTATTTTAGCACTCTCAACCACCCCAGCCATTGATCTGTGGACATCGTCCTTCACCTTCCTGTTGTTCTATGAAAACAGAAGTGATGTCATTCCTCTCTGAGTTCAGGATAGGAAGACAACCCAGTCCAAAATCCACAGTAGCGGCATCCTCCTGTCTGCATGTCGGCTCGTTGTCAGTTCGTCTGTCTGACCGAGGCGCATCCGGCCATCCTGACTCCCCTGCGACTCAGCAAGGCCTCTCTGTTAGGAGGAAGGAAGGAAGGAAGAAAGGCCCTGCGGTCACACAGGAGGGAGGATTTGGAGAAAGGGAGGGAGGAAGTGTGTAAGGGTGTCTTTGCTGGACTTGATCCACTCCATTGGAGCCCCTCACTAAAGAAGGGCTGTTTGTACAGGGCCGAGGACAAACACAAATGCATGTGTGCTTGTTTATTGATGTGAGTGTACTTTCATTAGATCAAAAAAGAAACCCAGAGATATTACTTCTGTTGTAGACTTAATTGGTGTTCTGATTATTGTATGGGTTACCTGCAAGCTATACATTTGACTGTGTTTGTGTCTCTCAAATGTGTATCTATGAGTTTAGCGCTCATTAACGTCTGACTGCTTACCACAGTGGAAATTCAAATGAGTCATAATGTGCAGCCCATGTATGCTCTCTCACACGCCTCATGATCTCAGTGCCCAAAAGTACCTTCTAATTCCTGCTTTGGTTGTGACAAAAGAGCAAGTAAACCTGTGGTTACCAAAGCAGGTACTGTGTTTTTTTTCTGATGAATGGTAAAAGCAGTAATATCTGCATAAGTAATGTCTTATCAGTATCTTATTAAAATATAATTCGATGGATGATGCAAAAATGGCGACTCTATAGCTATTGCGCTGAAAGTGCCTGCCATGTCAGCTCTGTGCCCGGAAGTAGACTAAAAGTATGAGTATGATCGAGCAATTCAGGAAAGAGAAAGTGAAGAATTAGACAGCCTCATTCTCATCTCTCCCAATGTTTGAAAACGTTGACCCTCTTTTGTATGCAACTAGCAGTTAGCAGTTAAATCATAAATCAACACAACAGTTCCTATATTGGGTCATTATTCTTTTGATTGGTAAGTTTTCCCCACCCTTTTTATTTTTACTGTGTATACAGCTGATAAGACTCAAGGGAGCTTTAAAAGGCACACCCTAGCCCGCTCTTGTTCTGTGACTAAAAATAAGTGGTGAAGTAATGTAAAAAACATTGCTCTATTTACATTCTGGTAAGTAACAGCCTCTAGAATGAACAGACTGACTGCACTGTTAAATCTGGGTTAAATGACTGTGGGGAATTTTCCCTACCCGGTGTCTAGCAGTGGGATAGAAAGACTTGTTGAGAAGTGAAGAGAGAAAAGGAAACTGCATAACAGGGAAGGTCAGTGAGACAGGATCAGAGTTCAAGAGCCTATTTCATATAAAACAAAGAATTCCGTTAGTGTGCCATTCCTTTCTAAACGCCAACATGAGGCGAGGGGAAAAAAGATAACACTCATTACTTGGGGATGGTATAGATATAAATCTCTTAGGCTAAATTTATGAATGATTGGGATCAGTGGCGCACGTGGATGAATGTGTGTGCTCTGGTGGTTCCTGTCTGGTGTCACGCAGCCACTCTGAAAATAATGGCACCACTGTTATTCTTAATTAATCTCAGATATCATAGAGGCAGCTTAACCACCTACTTGGTTTTAATGTACAAAGGAGATTCTTTAAGGTGCAAGTTATTGGTGCCTCAGCTTAGGAAATGAATATGTTCCAGAAATGGTTCGATACCTTGAAATTTCCCAGTCACATTTTATATGTAAATTACCTATTCAGTTCCCAATACTACCTCGTAAACCCTTTAAAATTATAAACTTGACCAAAAACAATTTATCAAGGCATTAAAATCAGTGAAACACGAATAATTTTTTTCATTAAATTTTATATTATTAATGTGTATATGTTAGTGCCCCATAATGGATTATAAGTAACATGTTTTTTTTAATATTACCATTAAAGTAGATATGTGCTATTAACAATAATTTCTTAACAGGCGACTTGAAGTGAGTATAAATTTAAGTTAATAAGTAATTGAGTAAAGTTTAAAGTTTGCAAGGCATGTAACATTTTTATAGTCTCAGTGGAAAAAGATTGTACGTGAACTGTTGGAAACAATTTAAAACGGTCTTAGGTGAGTCAAATAATTGAGCAAAGGAACCTTGATTAAACCACTCAGGAGTCGAGGTAAACAAACATGTTTCATGTTGGTGTTATTGCTATTTCTTGTTCACATATACATTGCAGCGATTGGCCATAATTTCAGAGATTATATTCATGAGACAGTCGACATTTCAGCTGAGGTAAGTGGCATCTGAAGCAACATACTTTCATGCATTTTGCCATGCTAAATAATCCCCTTAGCATCTAAATATCTGGAAAAAAAGTAAAATGAGCGTTTGCATCTTATCACCAGGAAATAGCATTAGCCAAATTGTACTCTTGGGCTAGGGCTTGAAAGGGATGGCATGGCAGAGGGCATCATTAGCCCCGTCCCCTGACATGAGCCCTGCCTCTGATCCAGAGCCAAAGCTGGGCAGGAAGGCCCAAGGTAGCCACGAGAGGGTGGGCAGCCTTGGGTGGGCTCCTGCTAATGGGCCGCCAGCCATCAGGCTGGTATGTCGGAATGTGTGCCACCACTGCTCTTGCAGACGTCAGGGGACTTTGAAAAGGCAAGACCAGATGATTGCAGAATTTTAGGGGAAAAAAAAGGCACTAGCCCAGTTGAGCGCAGCACATGGTCGTTGCCTCAATCAGAGACCATCCACTTCTCATCTTGTCATCTGCGAGTGAAGTGAAGCCAAGCGAGCATAAAGTGCAATGGACTTGTTCTGCTTGGTCTGGTCTAATCTCTGCACTTTTCTTGACCATGTTTCCTCTTCCTTAGTGCAAGCGAAATAGTCCAATGGTGTCCCATAATGCCATGCATTTTTTTTCTCAGCATTTTAGCACATGCCAGCTATTTTTCCCATGCTCCTTTAGCTTAGGATCTATTTGGGGCAGATAAATACTACTGAACCAGCTGATGATGTAAAAATAACTCATGAACAAGTTAAGGGATAAAAATAATATATAGTCAATGAGAAAGAATCATTTCTGAATATAGACAAACTATTGTTTTTGTTTCACTCCAATTTTTTGCCAAACTTCTTTTCCCAGCAACTCCTATATTTTGGCACTATTATGCTGCAACATTGCATGATGTTTCCTGTCAGAAACAATGAGGCAATATAAAAGTTGAGTGCCATTATAAATGACTCTCAGAACAACGCGATGAAGTGAATTTCTATTCTAGTCGGGAGGAAAATCTAGCAGTCAAAATAAGGTCTTTGTTGAGGTAAGAGACTTCTTGGTCCTCCAGGAATTTATGACATGATACAAGACTACTACTAGATTTGGAAACTGGTCCAATGTTGTTGCTTCGGAATACCCAGTTGCACCCCATTTGAAACCTTATTGCACCTGATGTACAATAAATAAAATCGAGGTGAACAAAAACAGGAAAACGCAAAAATACTGTATACATATGAAAAAAAACCTTTGTACAGTAAAAGTATGGTGAAAGATTAAGGACTGTGTTGCCACAAGCAGTTTCCAGACTGCCTTAACTGGGGACTACTATAAATACCAGTAGAACTGTGTTGCTCTGTTCCCTGAGGGATAACAAAGGAAGTCATCGATCCTCCCCACCATCATGGCTGCAAGGGCAAACCTTATGTTTGACCTCTCTGACTACAGGGATTATCATTTCACAACCACGGGGTGCCATAAGAACTTTTTTTTCTTTTCAAATTGATGTTGTGCTTGAACTAATTTACAAATGAACAACATCCTTGGACTACATTTATTTCTTGCAGATATTTGTTAATCATAGATGAGCTAAAAGAGTCTAAAATAAACGTCCTGGCATCAATTGTTAATTTCTAGCTTTTCCAATTGTGAAACGCTGCAAAGAACTAACGGTAAGGTGCACAAAGATTGATTAACACTGCTGCCTGTTCACAGATAACGTCACCACATGAGGGAAATATTGCATATTTATCTCTTCTTGAATTTATTGTCCACGGACGGCAAGAGAACTGTTCAGAATCTGCAGATTGAAATGGTAGCATGGTGACGCAAGCTAAACTGTACTGTTTCGTTGATGATCAAGATGTAAAATCTAATCTGCAACCTACTGCTGCAGGCCACAGCGGCCAGACAACTTCCTTGTTCAAGTTCATGAGCACATTTATTTTGTTGGCTGTAGAGACAAATTCAATGTACTTTCAGTCATATTAAAAGTAAACCAAAATGTTTTTGTAAGCGTGCTGTGTTTTTGCACACAACGCACACAAAATCAAATCCTATACGATGCATTTAGGTAGAATATTAGGTTACCTCGACCAGTTCAGGGTGTTGTCTGCTTTTCGTACAAAATCAGCTGGGAAACACCCAAGACGAGGACGAGGATAACCGCTGTTGAAAATGGCTATCAGGGTATGTGTAGATCTGTTCTTTGGCAAATGTATACTATGGCAAAAATACTACTAAATACAAAAACACATAAATTAATCAATAAACACTAAACTCTAGTAGTTATGGTCTTAAATTTAAATTTTTATTTTGGCTAATAGATAATGCAGCTCTAAAATTGAGATTTCAATTAAATTTCTCATATTAAAGTTCAACAAAAAAAGGATTGTGAATTTGTATTTTGTATTTTTCCTTTCTGATATCACAGAATTATTTTACAAAATGACAATACCTGTGCTAATTGAGCCAAGACTGCAAATAAAAATTGGTTCCATAGAGTCCAGACCTTAACCCAATTGAGCATGTTTGGAATGTTATATTTGAGACGAGAGAACACTAATTTATAGGGCTCTGGACGAAGAGAAACGCTGATACACAATACAAGTTATTTGCGTAAAAGTGCCTGTTTTGTAATCCAAGCCAAATTGGTTGAATTGGATATTATAATGACTCCAAATTAACAGTTTTTAGAGGAGTCTTGATTTTCCTCATCACAAGAAAGACATTGTCCCTTAAAATCTCTGAAATGAATAAACACACACTAAAAAGAATGCATCAAATCCTATTTTAAAACTAGTTGTACTTGCCTGGAGATCTTGTTGAAATGTTGAATAAGGCATCCTGTGATATGTGGTTAATGAATTGAAAATTTCACGGCCTTATGTAAACTTTAAGAATACACGGGTTGAACAATGTTGAAGCATGATTGCTTCGTTTTGTTCACTTTGGGCAATCTTGATAGAAGATGCTCAACAAATTGA
This sequence comes from Stigmatopora nigra, assembly GCF_051989575.1. Taxonomy (NCBI): domain Eukaryota; kingdom Metazoa; phylum Chordata; class Actinopteri; order Syngnathiformes; family Syngnathidae; genus Stigmatopora; species Stigmatopora nigra. Next base: position 11,584,827 of record NC_135509.1, on the reverse strand, counting down.
AATATACTGTAGTGAACAGGAGGTGGAAGGATTACGGGATGACTTATGTCTGTGTTGCAATATGTTAAGAGGGACTTGGTAGTTGAGACAGGATGAGGATGGGAGGAAGACAGGCAGAATCTGTGTGCATGTGTATGTTTATGCGTGTGTGTTTGTGTGGATCAGGAGCAGTTAGAACGACAGTAGAGCAGATGTTTCCTCTGTTTGGTACTACAACATGAACATGAAAAACAGGGCCTAAACTAAACGATGCACAAATCAGCTCATCACAGGAGAGAGAACTGGTTTGAACTATTAATAATGATAACACCAATGCTTTTGTTATTACACTTTGTTAAGATCATGTGGCAAAATTCTACAAGTCCGGATGAGTTCTTATGTAGATATAATAATCATGAGAAAATCTATTTCACTATTCACACTTTCTAAAAATAATAATTGTAACACATGACTGGAAACCATAGTCAAACAGAAATCATTTTCCACTGAGTGTACAAACTTCTTTTTGTAGACTTCTCTGGAAGTTCCATGACACTCTTTTGAATAAATGAAACTCAAGTATTCAAATGAAAATAATTTTATGCAATTTCCCTTTTGTTCACAGACTAACACCGAGAGATGTAGCACTTCATTGCCATTGTATTTTTTTTAGAACAAAAACCCATCTGTTTAAGTAAAAACCAATCATTAACAACAGCGGCACCTCTCATTATAGCGATCCAACATTCAAAGTTTCCATTTCAAACAGTTTACCAACCAACTTATCAAACACTACCAATGGGGTACTAACAAAAAAACAACAACTAGCAATGTCACGATGCTTCTACCACTTGCATGGATCTAGTTTGTACACACCTGCAGCTTGCCACAGAAAGTATATATCTACCAATAGTTAATAAAAACATCTCAATGCACCACCCTAAGCACCACAACTGTTGTCTAATGCAGTGTTTTTCAACCTTTTTTGAGCCACGGCACATTTTTTACATTGGAAAAATTTGTGGCACACCACTAACCAAAAATTTTACAAAATGACACTCTGTATAGTATATTTACTACAGCACGGACACTGGACAATGACATCATATTTGCAGAAAACTATTAATAAATGTTAATTTAAAAAAAAAGGATATTGGATAATTTCTCACGGCACACCTGACGATCTCTCACGGCACACTAGTGTGCCACGGCACAGTGGTTGAAAATCACTGGTCTAATGTGTCAAAATTCACAAAAGAACCATTGGAAGACAGAAATTTCAGAAAAAAAACGCCATTTCATAGAAACACATCGCAACATCGTCAGTGTTTTGAAATCTGTAATGAGCGCAGTATATGACAAAACAAGTCAAGAAGGATGTTAATTGACATTTGAGGTCAAGACTATAACAAATGAAATTCATCTTACCTGAGATCTCCTGAGGCAAATCCTAAGCATTTCCTTTTGGATAGGATCAGATTCCTAGAGGACACAAACCACAACAGGGTGTAAATGAACACATTGGAGGAGATCAAAATAAACTAACAATATAAAAGGATGGCATTTCAGCTGCTTGCAACACAACAATAATATGAGATATAATACCATAGCTGTCAATCTTGGCCAATTCCTCCCCTTATAATTTATTCAGTAATAAAAACAGTGAAAATGTACGTGATTTAGTTGGCTCTTGTGATCTACACATTTTAGAAAGAGCTTCACAAATGGGCTTGATGAGAAGCTTGGAACATCTTCTGAACCACTAATGCTCACGAGGATGACAATTTGGAGTGCTCAAACTGCCTACCATGCATATGGAGAAAGAAGCAGGAGTACCTGGAGAAACCTTCAGATGGTACACGTATCTCAGATTTGTTTTTCCCCAAGTATATATATACACACATTTGTAAACAGCACTGTTAAAACTTATGCCAGGGAATAAATCTTGGCCAGGCAGGGTTTATCATCGGCAAAAGGTGTACGTGAGTTGACAGGACGCTGTTCCATGTTCTAACAAAATATTCTGCAACTGAGTGAATTTTGGATTTTCCAACCAAAAATCCTGTTGACTCTACCAATGCAAACATTTGAATAAGCTATGCTTGTAAAGGCAAAAAGTAACATTCAGTCTCCAGAAGAAAAAAATGGGATGAATCAATGAAGTGCAGACATAGAGAATTTACGATTCTGCATTAACTGAATGTGCTTTGAACATCTTTCATTCTCCAAACTTGTCTTTTAATGCCGAGCTTCTGGCATGAACCATGTTACATAATGGAACATTTTTAATCTAATCATTTCATTCATGCCTTGTGCTGAAGCCAGTTTAATAGGACTTTCCCTGGTTATATTGACTATCTTATGCTTCCATTCACAGGAAGAAGTTTTCAAACAATGTATCAGCAGCTTTAATGTTCAAAACATGTCCTGGAAAGGTAGCAGCTGTGGTAAAGGCCACACAGAAAGCTACATAATGCAACAGAGGAAGCTCCAATGGCCAACAATGTTAGACTCATCACTTCTTTAGTTGTGAAGAAACAAAAAACCTGCTATACATGCACTTTGACTTTGAAAATCCAGCTCTATTCTAATTTCTTAATCTTCTCATTCTGTTCATCACTTTGATTTGAGAAACCCAAGTCAACATTCTGAATTGTGAGTAATTCTTTGGTTGCTGAGAAATCATGTGGGGCTTGTTCATCTTTGAAACATGAGTCTGATCTTCAAAATATGTTTCATGGCGAATTTCAGTTCTTCTAAGGAATCTGTTTGCCCTGTGCCTGCACAACAATGTTGGTTCAGAGAACACAAAGAAAGCCAAATGAATGAAAAAGCACAAACTGTTTTCTGACAGTAATTCTAGCAATTCAAAGAGGCTTTTCAAAGAAAAGACAGTCATAATGTTCAGAAAATATAAACCTACTTGTCTGTTAAAAGCTGGTTGATATCTTTAAATACAAAATTTACAAGACAGAAACTACAATAACATGAAAGTGGAGGAACATGTATGGTTTGAGGTGCTACAGCCTCCAAGTGATCTGAGAGCGCAATTGTGCGCACTTTCCTTCCAGGCTTTTAACTTCAACACTTCATTTCAAAAGCAACATAAAATTTTAACCTTGTGATAACATATTTCATGTAGCCACAGGTCTGGCTGTAGAAAAAAAGAGCAGCGATAAATGGAAATGTTAATAAGTCACATGAATGACCAGGTGAGCTGTACCAAGTGAGAAAATGGAAAACATTTTGGGTCCACACTGGGAGGAAGCTGAGGGACAGGATGAACTTGAGCAAAGTCTATAGCATCCATTGTGACAAAAGCAATCCATCACGTGTTGTGACCCCACACAGTGCCCCTGCGCGTCCCACCCATATTCCCAACTAGCTGGCGAAAACTGTGTTGACAGCTCAGCCTGCTAACCTTTCGGTCCATCTAGCATGACCCCCCGACTCCCCCCTCGTAGTAGCGCACCACTGGAGAAGGAAGTGACACAGTCATAGAGGTCAAAGGTCGACTCAGGAGATGCACTTCAAATATGTGAGTGAGAGAAGGATGGTGCGGGCTGCTAAAGAAGCAGCTTATTTTTCCATGTAAAAGAATCTAAGGGCATCTTCACACCAGGAATGTCCATAGTGAGCTTTCTTTGGCTTTGTTCACTGTTTTGGTGTTTTCGGATTTAATATTTATATTTTTGGAACCGACGAACTAAAGATTTTGACAACAAAACTATGCATGTGCAATCATTGGACAACATTGTCTGGGTGGAATAACATGCTAAAAAACGGGAGTAAACAATGACGGCGCTCAGTTTTACAGCAATCAAGATCATCTTGAAATATTATATTCAATTTTATCTTTTCATCCAACTTCAAGCATTCGTGGGAAATTTGACTAATCAGAGGGGATTGATGCAAAGACATATTTATGTGTAGAGGATTTTCGTCTTCTAATTGCTCCATATCGAACCTAGACTCAAATTAGCCAGCAAATTGATAATCCAAACAACATACCCCATAATTCCTGTGGCCCCGAAAGCCTGTTACTTCCAAAATGGTGTGTAATTTCAGCTCTCCTATTTTATCACTAATTTCCTCCTTGTGTGTCAATCCAGTTCTTCCTTGAAAAGCATGCCAGTTTGTTCAATATTAAAAAATAGTGACATAGTGTCATGTATGGTAAGGAGAACCCCAAAACGTTGTCATAGTTGTTTGGCAAAAACTGAATGATGGTATATTTTTTGCTTTTGCCTGCTAGGGAATTATGTAGTTATGAGAATGAGCATAGTGCAGTTGATATTCAGAGTTCTTTTATAGTTGGACTATTTCATACAGAATGTGGCACTAGTCTAAAACAGAGCTGTTGCTGTCGTTCACGTATCTGCATAATGTATAAAGTAGCAAATGTGAGTAGCAACACGCTACATTAACGTTTTAGTAAGTCATAGCGTAAATTGGATGCTCAACTACCAAATTGTCTCTCGTTCATTTAAACCTGCAAAGGTAAATGCATTTTTTTGTCTAATTAAAACACAACAAACTTTGTAATTCACTGGCCAGTAGATCTCTCTATAAGACTGAATAACCAGAAGCCAAGTCTGAGGGCCACATTCTTGACCTCCCCTCACTCAACTGCTAACACAGCACGTGGCTTTGTGCAGGCTTCGCCGATGGCTCCTTTTAGGAGTTCTTAATGGGTCACACGCACAATACACTTTGTGTTACCAAGCAGTAAACCTCCACTGAGGGGATCATTGGCGTCACCAGGGTTCAGGTGGAGGAAAGGGGGCCGATGGAGTATAGCGCCATGAACTGGATAAAAGTACCGAGCTATAGTTGAAACACAACACAACATGTTTAACACACAAATTCACCTCCACCGTGTCCGACCATGTCCACCAGAGTTACCCAGAACAAGAGACTCTCTGCAATCAACAAAAGGAATCATGTTGTAAATGAAAATGTCACACAATAACAAAAGTTTTACAGATGTCAGCGAGTGACAGCATGAAAAATAGAGGCCGGATGGCTTTTGGCACGAAAAAAAATTGGGGTGTTTATTTTCAATTGTGAACCAAGACTAAACTGCACAGCAACATTGAAGAACATAAATGGAACAGAAACAAAACATTCCAAATACTTTGTTTTTTTTTTGGTTGTAGTTTATTTTTTATCTTAATCTAACCTTACAGAAACATTTACTTGTACTCCCATTCATGCGCCTGGGCACACAAACACACAAGTATCCCTCGCACATATGTAAGGCCAACAATGGCGAACAGCTGCATGGATCTGTCTGGATCGAGACCAGCCACCTCTGGTCCACAAAGGGCTGCTTGTACCCTCAGCTTGCTAGGAACATAAAATACAAGAGATAAGACTAGACACTGTTTGCCAGTACCAGCGGACCTCCCAAACAGGAACTGCAAGTGTCTGACGCCCATACACTCGAAAGCATGTAAAGCAGTACATATTTCAATGAGCTTGTGTTGTGCATATTATCGAGTGGCGTTCATTGTGTTTGAGATTGTTTATTCATTTGCGCTCACATGCGTTGACCTCCTTGTCCCACATTTACAAGCTCATCTGATCACTTAAAAGTGAGAATCTAAGGCAACCAGACAATAAGGATATTTAGAATGAGGCTACCCATTCACAAGTTGATCACTGAGGGAGATTAATTACCAGCACAACAAAGGTAAGTTTGTTTCCAGGCTACAGGCCTTTATGGCAAGTTATTGAAGAGATCGCTGCTATTCAATTTCTTCAAGACAGCAACTGGAGAGATGGGTGCGATTTAAAAAGGAGACTTGCTCAGGACTCAACAATATATCAACACCATTAAGAATAAGGACTTGATTATGCACCTAATATTCCACCAGGGGTGCCTTGTTGCCTAAATGGAGGTCGATGAAAATACCTTTGGATCTGTGCCTTCATTCATGTCGACATTGCTGAGAATTACACAATATCTAATTGATACATTTCCGTGAGTTGGCATTGTAAGGCTTCGCTACAGGTTCACCCTAAACCCTAACCCTAACCCCCCCCCCCCCCCCCCCAACCCTAACCCAAATACAACAGTAGAAAAATAATCAATATAATTTTAGTGAGCAAAATTATCAGGCTAACGGGTACTATGAAAGATATTGATAGCAAGTAAAATCAGATGGAAGTATTTAGGAGAAACAGGATTTTTTGTTTTGTTTTCATTT